>NC_092711.1:127522443-128151443 GCF_047496885.1 Scyliorhinus torazame | reverse complement strand
ACCTGTGGGACGTGTACAAACTGGACAGGTTACACCTGGACAGGACAGGGACTGATGTCCTTGGACGGTACTTGCTGGAGCGGATGGGGTGAGTATAAACTAATATGACAGGGGGATGGGAACCTATGACAAGTTTCAGAGCAGTAGGTATCAAGAACAAGATAAAAACACAGCAAAGAGACTAAGAAAAGTGATGGCAGAGAAATCAAGGGCCTGGATCAGATAATGACACTAAAAAATAGTGGGGAGAGATGTAAAGAGATAGGATATGGTTGGGATTATAGAGACATGGCTCCAAGGTGACCAAGGATGGAACTACTCATTGAGGGATATTCAGTTGTTAGGAAGGACAGATGGAAAGGAAAGGTTGGTGGAGTTGTATTATTGATTAAAAATCCCAACCATCTCATATCCCTTTACATCTCTGTCCACTATTTGTTACAGTGTTATTATCTGATACAGGCCCTTGATTTCTCTGCCTATCACTTATCACAATATTGAGGAAAGATATTAGCACAGACAATGTGGAATCTGTACGGGTTGAGTAAAGAAACACCAAGGGGCAAAAAACATTCGTGGCGGTGGTATTGGGACCACCAAACTGCAGTGATAATGTGAATAGCATTAGACAGGAAATCAGAGATGTATGTGATAAAGGAACATCTGTGATTATGGTTGACTTTAATCTGCATATAGATTGGGTGAGTCAAATAATACAACAGAGGAGGAATGTATGGGGTGTATACGGGATAGTTTTCTGGATCATTACGTTGAGGAACCAACAAGGGAACAGGCCATATTGCACTGGGTGTTGTGCAATGAGAAAGGATTAGTCGTCAACCTAGTTGTGAGAGAACCTTTGGGGATGAGTGACCATAACATGATAGAATTATTTATCAAGGTGCTAGTGAGATAGTTGATTCTGAGATCAGGTAACTATGATGGTATGAGGCATGAGCTGGCTATGATGGACTGGGAAACATTACTGAAAGGAAGGACAGTGGGCATGCAATGGCAGGCATTCAAGGAACAACTAGTGAACCCCAAAAGTTGTTTATTCTTATTTCGCACAAGAGGAGGAAGGGAACCGTGGCCAAACCATGATTTACAAGGGAAATTAGAGATAGTATTAGATTTTAAAAAGAGGCATACAAATTAGCAAGAAAAAAACAACAGACCTGACGATTGAGAACAGTTTAACATTCAGCAAAGGCACCAAGGGATTGACTCAGAAGGGGAAAATACAATATGAAAGTAAGCTAACAGGAAGCATAAAAACTGCATGTAAAAGTTTCCATAGGCGTGTAAAGAGAAAAAGATTGATAAAAATGAATGTAGGCCCCTTAAAGTCAGAAACGGGGGAATTCATGATGGGAACAAAGAAATGGCTGAGGAACTAAATTCGCACTTTGCTGCTTTCGTCACAAAGAAAGACATGAATAATGTTCCGGAAGTTCTGAGAAACACAAATTTTAATGAGGAGTTGAAGGAAATTATTAGAGAAATGTTTTTGGGGCAATTAATAGGATTGAAGGTGGATAAATCTCCAAGGCCTTATAATCTTCATCCCAGAGTACTTAAGGAAGTGGCCCTCGAAATAGATCCATTGGTGATGATTTTCCAAAATTCTCCGGACTCAGGAATGGTTCCCACAGATTGGAGGTTGATAAGAAAACCCCGTTATTCAAAAAGAGAGAAAACAAGGAAATATGGACCAGTGAAGCTAATATCGGTAGTAAGGAATTCAGCATCAAGAATTTCACAGCACAGTATTTGGAAAGCAGTGGTATAATCCATGTATTTACAAAAGGGAAATCATGTTCGTCAAATCGACTGGAATTCAATGAAGATGTAACCGGTAGAATTGACCAGGGAGAACTGGTGGATGTGGTTTATTTAGGCTTTACAAAGGCTTTCGACAAGTTCTCACATAGCAGATTGCAAGGAAGTTACAATAAAAGCACTTGTCTTTGCAGGGGCAGGCCAGTCGATTTCGGCGGGAGAACAGCTGGTGAGTCAGTTTCAGCGGGAGCAGTGCGGAAGTGACTGCTGGGAGGTAAGTCTGTCCTTTAAAAGCACTTGTCTTTATATGCAGGTCTGGGAGGTATAATGTTCACTGTTTTATATTCGGGTCTGGGGGGGGGATCATGTTCACTGTTATATATTCGGGTCTGGGGGGGATAATGTTCACTGTTTTATATTTGGGTCTGGGGGATAATGTTCACTTTTATATTCGGGTCTGGGGGAGATAATGTTCACTGTTTTATATTCGGGTCTGGGGGATAATGTTCACTGTTTTATATTCGGGTTTGGGAGGGATAATGTTCACTGTTTTATATTCAGGTCTGTGGGGAGTAATGTTCACTGTTTTATATTCGGGTCTGGGGGCGCGTAATGTTCACCGTTTTATATTTGGGTCGGGGGGGATAATGTTCACTGTTTTATATGCAGGTCTGGGAGGTATAATGTTCACTGTTTTATATTCGGGTCTGGGGGGGGATCATGTTCACTGTTATATATTCGGGTCTGGGGGATAATGTTCACTGTTTTATATTCGGGTCTGGGCGATAATGTTCACTGTTTTATATTCGGGTCTGGGGGGATAATGTTCACTTTTATATTCGGGTCTGGGGGATAATGTTCACTGTTTTATATTCGGGTGTGGGGGAGATAATGTTCACTGTTTTATATTTGGGTCTGGGGGATAATGTTCACTGTTTTATATTCGGTTCTGGGGGATAATGTTCACTGTTTTATATTCGGGTCTGGGGGATAATGTTCACTGTTTTATATTCGGGTCTGGGGGATAATGTTCACTGTTTTATATTCGGGTCTGAGTGGGATATTGTTCACCGTTTTATATTTGTGTCTGGGGGGTGATAATGTTCACTGTTTTATATGCAGGTCTGGGAGGTATAATTTTCACTGTTTTATATTCGGGTGTGTGGGGGGTAATGTTCACTGCTTTATATTCGGGTCTGGGGGGATAATGTTCACTGTTTCATATTTGGGTCTTCGGGATAATGTTCACCGTTTTATATTCGGGTCTGGGGGGATAATGTTCACCGTTTTATATTTGGGTCGGGCGGGGGATAATGTTCACTGTTTTATATGCAGGTCTGGGAGGTATAATTTTCACTGTTTTATATTCGGGTGCGTGGGGGGTAATGTTCACTGCTTTATATTCGGGTCTGGGGGGATAATGTTCACTGTTTCATATTTGGGTCTTCGGGATAATGTTCACTGTTTTAGATTCGGGTCTTGGGGGGGATAATGTTCACTGTTTTATATTCGGGTCTGGGGGATAATGTTCACTGTTTTATATTCGGGTCTGGGGGATTATGTTCACTGTTTTATATTTGGGTCTGGGGGATAATGTTCACCGTTTTATATTCGGTTCTGGGGGATAATGTTCACTGTTTTATATTCGGGTCTGGGGGGGGGATAACGTTCACTGTTTTATTTTCGGGCCTGGGTGGGATATTGTTCACCGTTTTATATTTGTGTCTGGGGGGTGATAATGTTCACTGTTTTATATGCAGGTCTGGGAGGTATAATTTTCACTGTTTTATATTCGGGTGTGTGGGGGGTAATGTTCACTGCTTTATATTCGGGTCTGGGGGGATAATGTTCACTGTTTCATATTTGGGTCTTCGGGATAATGTTCACCGTTTTATATTCGGGTCTGGGGGGATAATGTTCACTGTTTTATATTCGGGTCTGTTGGGTGTAATGTTCACTGCTTTATATTCGGGTCTGGGGGATTATGTTCACTGTTTTATATTTGGGTCTGGGGGATAATGTTCACTGTTTTATATTTGGGTCTGGGGGATAATGTTCACTGTTTTATATTCGGGTCTGGGGGATAATGTTCACTGTTTTATATTCGGGTCTGGGGGATAATGTTCAATGTTTTATGTTCGGGTTTGGGGGTGATAATGTTCACTGTTTTATATTCGGGTCAGGGGGCGCGTAATGTTCACCGTTTTATATTTGGGTCTGGGGGGGATAATGTTCACTGTTTTATATGCAGGTCTGGGAGGTATAATGTTCACTGTTTTATATTTGGGTCTCTGGGGGGTAATGTTCACTGCTTTATATTCGGGTCTGGGGTGATAATGTTCACCGTTTTATATTCAGGTCTGGGGGGGATAATGTTCACTGTTTTATATTCGGGTCTGGGGGATAATGTTCACTGTTTTATATTCGGGTCGGGGGGATAATGTTCACTGTTTTATTGTCGGGTCTGGGAGGATAATGTTCACTGTTTTATATGCGGGACTGGGAGGGATAATGTTCACTGTTTTATATTCGGGTCTGTTGGGGGTAATGTTCACTGCTTTAGATTCGGGTCTGGGGGATTATGTTCACTGTTTTATATTTGGGTCTGGGGGATAATGTTCACTGTTTTATATTCGGGTCTGGGGGATAATGTTCACTGTTTTATATTCGGGTCTGGGGGGGATAATGTTCACTGTTTTATTGTCGGGTCTGGGGGATAATGTTCACTGTTTTATATTCGGGTCTGGGGATAATGTTCAGTTTTATATTCGGGTCTGGGGGATAATGTTCAGTTTTATATTCGGGTCTGGGGGATAATGTTCACTGTTTTATGTTCGGGTTTGGAGGGTGATAATGTACACTGTTTTATATTTGGGTCAGGGGGCGCGTAATGTTCACCGTTTTATATTTAGGTCTGGGGGTGATAATGGTCACTGTTTTATATGCAGGTCTGGGAGGTATAATGTTCACTGTTTGATATTCGGGTCTCTGGGGGGTAATGTTCACTGCTTTATATTCGGGTCTGGGGTGATAATGTTCACCGTTTTATATTCAGGTCTGGGGGGGATAATGTTCACTGTTTTATATTTGGGTCTGGGGGATAATGTTCACTGTTTTATATTCGGGTCTGGGGGACAATGTTCACTGTTTTATATTCGGGTCGGGGGGATAATGTTCACTGTTTTATATTCTGGTCTGGGGGATAATGTTCACTGTTTTATATTCGGGTCTGGGGTATAATGTTCAGTTTTATATTCGGGTCTGTGGGATAATCTTCAGTTTTATATTCGGGTCTGGGGGATAATGTTCACTGTTTTATGTTCGTTTTGCGGGTGATAATGTTCACTGTTTTATATTCGGGTCTGGGGGCGCATAATGTTCACCGTTTTATATTTGGGTCTGGGGGGGATAGTTTTCACTGTTTTATATTCGGGTCTGGGAGAGATAATGTTCATCGTTTTATATTTGGGTCTGGGGGGGATAATGTTCACTGTTTTACATGGGGGTCTGGGAGGGATATTGTTCACTGTTTTATATTCGGGTCAGCGGGGATTAATGATCACTGTTTTATATTCGGGTCTGGGGGGGTGATCATGTTCACTGTTATATATTCGGGTCTGGGGGGGATAATGTTCACTTTTATATTCGGGTCTGGGGGAGATAATGTTCACTGTTTTATATTCGGGTCTGGGGGATAATGTTCACTGTTTTATATTCATGTCTGGGGGATAATGTTCACTGTTTTATATTCGGGTTTGGGAGGGATAATGTTCACTGTTTTATATTCGGGTCTGTGGGGAGTAATGTTCACTGTTTTATATTCGGGTCTGGGGGCGCGTAATGTTCACCGTTTTATATTTGGGTCGGGGGGGGATAATGTTCACTGTTTTATATGCAGGTCTGGGAGGTATAATGTTCACTGTTTTATATTCGGGTCTGGGGGGGGATCATGTTCACTGTTATATATTCGGGTCTGGGGGATAATGTTCACTATTTTATATTCGGGTCTGGGTGATAATGTTCACTGTTTTATATTCGGGTCTGGGGGGATAATGTTCACTTTTATATTTGGGTCTGGGGGATAATGTTCACTGTTTTATATTCGGGTGTGGGGGAGATAATGTTCACTGTTTTATATTTGGGTCTGGGAGATAATGTTCACTGTTTTATATTCGGGTCTGGGGGCATAATGTTCACTTTTATATTCGGGTCTGGGGGATAATGTTCACTGTTTTAGATTCGGGTCCTGGGGGGGGATAATGTTCACTGTTTTATATTCGGGTCTGGGGGGGATAATGTTCACTGTTTTATATTCGGTTCTGGGGGATAATGTTCTCTGTTTTATATTCGGGTCTGGGGGGGGGGGGGGGGGGGATAACGTTCACTGTTTTATTTTCGGGCCTGGGTGGGATATTGTTCACCGTTTTATATTTGTGTCTGGGGGGTGATAATGTTCACTGTTTTATATGCAGGTCTGGGAGGTATAATTTTCACTGTTTTATATTCGGGTGTGTGGGGGGTAATGTTCACTGCTTTATATTCGGGTCTGGGGGGATAATGTTCACTGTTTCATATTTGGGTCTTCGGGATAATGTTCACCGTTTTATATTCGGGTCTGGGGGGATAATGTTCACTGTTTTATATTCGGGTCTGGGGGGGATAATGTTCACTGTTTTATTGTCGGGTCTGGGAGGATAATGTTCACTGTTTTATATGCGGGACTGGGAGGGATAATGTTCACTGTTTTATATTCGGGTCTGTTGGGTGTAATGTTCACTGCTTTATATTCGGGTCTGGGGGATTATGTTCACTGTTTTATATTTGGGTCTGGGGGATAATGTTCACTGTTTTATATTCGGGTCTGGGGGATAATGTTCACTGTTTTATATTCGGGTCTGGGGGATAATGTTCACTGTTTTATATTCGGGTCTGGGGGATAATGTTCAATGTTTTATGTTCGGGTTTGGGGGTGATAATGTTCACTGTTTTATATTCGGGTCAGGGGGCGCGTAATGTTCACCGTTTTATATTTGGGTCTGGGGGGGATAATGTTCACTGTTTTATATGCAGGTCTGGGAGGTATAATTTTCACTGTTTTATATTCGGGTCTCTGGGGGGTAATGTTCACTGCTTTATATTCGGGTCTGGGGTGATAATGTTCACCGTTTTATATTCAGGTCTGGGGGGGATAATGTTCACTGTTTTATATTCGGGTCTGGGAGGATAATGTTCACTGTTTTATATGCGGGACTGGGAGGGATAATGTTCACTTTTTTATATTCGGGTCTGTTGGGTGTAATGTTCACTGCTTTATATTCGGGTCTGGGGGATTATGTTCACTGTTTTATATTTGGGTCTGGGGGATAATGTTCACTGTTTTATATTCGGGTCTGGGGGATAATGTTCACTGTTTTATATTCGGGTCTGGGGGATAATGTTCACTGTTTTATATTCGGGTCTGGGGGATAATGTTCAATGTTTTATGTTCGGGTTTGGGGGTGATAATGTTCACTGTTTTATATTCGGGTGAGGGGGCGCGTAATGTTCACCGTTTTATATTTGGGTCTGGGGGGATAATGTTCACTGTTTTATATGCAGGTCTGGGAGGTATAATGTTCACTGTTTTATATTCGGGTCTCTGGGGGGTAATGTTCACTGCTTTATATTCGGGTCTGGGGTGATAATGTTCACCGTTTTATATTCAGGTCTGGGGGGGATAATGTTCACTGTTTTATATTCGGGTCTGGGGGATAATGTTCACTGTTTTATATTCGGGTCGGGGGGATAATGTTCACTGTTTTATATTCTGGTCTGGGGGATAATGTTCACTGTTTTATATTCGGGTCTGGGATATAATGTTCAGTTTTATATTCGGGTCTGTGGGATAATCTTCAGTTTTATATTCGGGTCTGGGGGATAATGTTCACTGTTTTATGTTCGTTTTGCGGGTGATAATGTTCACTGTTTTATATTCGGGTCTGGGGGCGCATAATGTTCACCGTTTTATCTTTGGGTCTGGGGGGGGATAATTTTCACTGTTTTATATTCGGGTCTGGGAGAGATAATGTTCATCGTTTTATATTTGGGTCTGGGGGGGGGATAATGTTCACTGTTTTACATGGGGGTCTGGGAGGGATATTGTTCACTGTTTTATATTCGGGTCTGTGGGGATTAATGTTCACTGTTTTATATTCGGGTCTGGGGGGGTGATCATGTTCACTGTTATATATTCGGGTCTGGGGGGGATAATGTTCACTGTTTTATATTTGGGTCTGAGGGATAAGGTTCACTTTTATATTCGGGTCTGGGGGAGATAATGTTCACTGTTTTATATTCGGGTCTGGGGGATAATGTTCACTGTTTTATATTCATGTCTGGGGGATAATGTTCACTGTTTTATATTCGGGTTTGGGAGGGATAATGTTCACTGTTTTATATTCGGGTCTGTGGGGAGCAATGTTCACTGTTTTATATTCGGGTCTGGGGGCGCGTAATGTTCACCGTTTTATATTTGGGTCGGGCGGGGGATAATGTTCACTGTTTTATATGCAGGTCTGGGAGGTATAATTTTCACTGTTTTATATTCGGGTGTGTGGGGGGTAATGTTCACTGCTTTATATTCGGGTCTGGGGGGATAATGTTCACTGTTTCATATTTGGGTCTTCGGGATAATGTTCACCGTTTTATATTCGGGTCTGGGGGGATAATGTTCACTGTTTTATATTCGGGTCTGGGGGGGGATAATGTTCACTGTTTTATTGTCGGGTCTGGGAGGATAATGTTCACTGTTTTATATGCGGGACTGGGAGGGATAATGTTCACTGTTTTATATTCGGGTCTGTTGGGTGTAATGTTCACTGCTTTATATTCGGGTCTGGGGGATTATGTTCACTGTTTTATATTTGGGTCTGGGGGATAATGTTCACTGTTTTATATTCGGGTCTGGGGGATAATGTTCACTGTTTTATATTCGGGTCTGGGGGATAATGTTCACTGTTTTATATTCGGGTCTGGGGGATAATGTTCAATGTTTTATGTTCGGGTTTGGGGGTGATAATGTTCACTGTTTTATATTCGGGTCAGGGGGTGCGTAATGTTCACCGTTTTATATTTGGGTCTGGGGGGGGATAATGTTCACTGTTTTATATGCAGGTCTGGGAGGTATAATGTTCACTGTTTTATATTCGGGTCTCTGGGGGGTAATGTTCACTGCTTTATATTCGGGTCTGGGGTGATAATGTTCACCGTTTTATTTTCTGGTCTGGGGGGGATAATGTTCACTGTTTTATATTCGGGTCTGGGGGATAATGTTCACTGTTTTATATTCTGGTCTGGGGGATAATGTTCACTGTTTTATATTCGGGTCTGGGGTATAATGTTCAGTTTTATATTCGGGTCTGTGGGATAATCTTCAGTTTTATATTCGGGTCTGGGGGATAATGTTCACTGTTTTATGTTCGTTTTGCGGGTGATAATGTTCACTGTTTTATATTCGGGTCTGGGGGCGCATAATGTTCACCCTTTTATCTTTGGGTCTGGGGGGGATAATTTTCACTGTTTTATATTCGGGTCTGGGAGAGATAATGTTCATCGTTTTATATTTGGGTCTAGGGGGGGATAATGTTCACTGTTTTACATGGGGGTCTGGGAGGGATATTGTTCACTGTTTTATATTCGGGTCTGTGGGGATTAATGTTCACTGTTTTATATTCGGGTCTGGGGGGGTGATCATGTTCACTGTTATATATTCGGGTCTGGGGGGGATAATGTTCACTGTTTTATATTTGGGTCTGAGGGATAAGGTTCACTTTTATATTCGGGTCTGGGGGAGATTATGTTCACTGTTTTATATTCGGGTCAGGGGGCGCGTAATGTTCACCGTTTTATATTTAGGTCTGGGGGGGATAATGGTCACTGTTTTATATGCAGGTCTGGGAGGTATAATGTTCACTGTTTGATATTCGGGTCTCTGGGGGGTAATGTTCACTGCTTTATATTCGGGTCTGGGGTGATAATGTTCACCGTTTTATATTCAGGTCTGGGGGGGATAATGTTCACTGTTTTATATTTGGGTCTGGGGGATAATGTTCACTGTTTTATATTCGGGTCTGGGGGACAATGTTCACTGTTTTATATTCGGGTCGGGGGGATAATGTTCACTGTTTTATATTCTGGTCTGGGGGATAATGTTCACTGTTTTATATTCGGGTCTGGGGTATAATGTTCAGTTTTATATTCGGGTCTGTGGGATAATCTTCAGTTTTATATTCGGGTCTGGGGGATAATGTTCACTGTTTTATGTTCGTTTTGCGGGTGATAATGTTCACTGTTTTATATTCGGGTCTGGGGGCGCATAATGTTCACCGTTTTATCTTTGGGTCTGGGGGGGGATAATTTTCACTGTTTTATATTCGGGTCTGGGAGAGATAATGTTCATCGTTTTATATTTGGGTCTGGGGGGGGATAATGTTCACTGTTTTACATGGGGGTCTGGGAGGGATATTGTTCACTGTTTTATATTCGGGTCTGTGGGGATTAATGTTCACTGTTTTATATTCGGGTCTGGGGGGGGTGATCATGTTCACTGTTATATATTCGGGTCTGGGGGGGATAATGTTCACTGTTTTATATTTGGGTCTGGGGGATAATGTTCACTTTTATATATTCGGGTCTGGGGGCGCGTAATGTTCACCGTTTTATATTTGGGTCGGGGGGGATAATGTTCACTGTTTTATATGCAAGTCTGGGAGGTATAATGTTCACTGTTTTATATTCGGGTCTGGGGGGGGGATCATGTTCACTGTTATATATTCGGGTCTGCGGGATAATGTTCACTGTTTTATATTCGGGTCTGGGTGATAATGTTCACTGTTTTATATTCGGGTCTCGGGGGATAATGTTCACTTTTATATTCGGGTCTGGGGGATAATGTTCACTGTTTTATATTCGGGTGTGGGGGAGATAATGTTCACTGTTTTATATTTGGGTCTGGGGGGATAATGTTCACTGTTTTATATTCGGGTCAGGGGGCATAATGTTCACTTTTATATTCGGGTCTGGGGGATAATGTTCACTGTTTTAGATTCGGGTCTTGGGGGGGATAATGTTCACTGTTTTATGTTCGGGTCTGGGGGGGATAATGTTCACTGTTTTATATTCGGTTCTGGGGGATAATGTTCTCTGTTTTATATTCGGGTCTGGGGGGGAGATAACGTTCACTGTTTTATTTTCGGGCCTGGGTGGGATATTGTTCACCGTTTTATATTTGTGTCTGGGGGGTGATAATGTTCACTGTTTTATATGCAGGTCTGGGAGGTATAATTTTCACTGTTTTATATTCGGGTGTGTGGGGGGTAATGTTCACTGCTTTATATTCGGGTCTGGGGGGATAATGTTCACTGTTTCATATTTGGGTCTTCGGGATAATGTTCACCGTTTTATATTCGGGTCTGGGGGGGATAATGTTCACTGTTTTATTGTCGGGTCTGGGAGGATAATGTTCACTGTTTTATATGCGGGACTGGGAGGGATAATGTTCACTGTTTTATATTCGGGTCTGTTGGGTGTAATGTTCACTGCTTTATATTCGGGTCTGGGGGATTATGTTCACTGTTTTATATTTGGGTCTGGGGGATAATGTTCACTGTTTTATATTCGGGTCTGGGGGATAATGTTCAATGTTTTATGTTCTGGTTTGGGGGTGATAATGTTCACTGTTTTATATTCGGGTCAGGGGGCGCGTAATGTTCACCGTTTTATATTTGGGTCTGGGGGGGATAATGTTCACTGTTTTATATGCAGGTCTGGGAGGTATAATGTTCACTGTTTTATATTCGGGTCTCTGGGGGGTAATGTTCACTGCTTTATATTCGGGACTGGGGTGATAATGTTCACCGTTTTATATTCAGGTCTGGGGGGGATAATGTTCACTGTTTTATATTCGGGTCTGGGGGATAATGTTCACTGTTTTATATTCGGGTCGGGGGGATAATGTTCACTGTTTTATTGTCGGGTCTGGGAGGATAATGTTCACTGTTTTATATGCGGGACTGGGAGGGATAATGTTCACTGTTTTATATTCGGGTCTGTTGGGTGTAATGTTCACTGCTTTATATTCGGGTCTGGGGGATTATGTTCACTGTTTTATATTTGGGTCTGGGGGATAATGTTCACTGTTTTATATTCGGGTCTGGGGGATAATGTTCACTGTTTTATATTCGGGTCTGGGGGATAATGTTCACTGTTTTATATTCGGATCTGGGGGATAATGTTCAATGTTTTATGTTCGGGTTTGGGGGTGATAATGTTCACAGTTTTATATTCGGGTGAGGGGGCGCGTAATGTTCACCGTTTTATATTTGGGTCTGGGGGGGATAATGTTCACTGTTTTATATGCAGGTCTGGGAGGTATAATGTTCACTGTTTTATATTCGGGTCTCTGGGGGGTAATGTTCACTGCTTTATATTCGGGTCTGGGGTGATAATGTTCACCGTTTTATATTCAGGTCTGGGGGGGATAATGTTCACTGTTTTATATTCGGGTCTGGGGGATAATGTTCACTGTTTTATATTCGGGTCGGGGGGATAATGTTCACTGTTTTATATTCTGGTCTGGGGGATAATGTTCACTGTTTTATATTCGGGTCTGGGGTATAATGTTCAGTTTTATATTCGGGTCTGTGGGATAATCTTCAGTTTTATATTCGGGTCTGGGGGATAATGTTCACTGTTTTATGTTCGTTTTGCGGGTGATAATGTTCACTGTTTTATATTCGGGTCTGGGGGCGCATAATGTTCACCGTTTTATCTTTGGGTCTGGGGGGGATAATTTTCACTGTTTTATATTCGGGTCTGGGAGAGATAATGTTCATCGTTTTATATTTGGGTCTGGGGGGGGATAATGTTCACTGTTTTACATGGGGGTCTGGGAGGGATATTGTTCACTGTTTTATATTCGGGTCTGTGGGGATTAATGTTCACTGTTTTATATTCGGGTCTGGGGGGGTGATCATGTTCACTGTTATATATTCGGGTCTGGGGGGGATAATGTTCACTGTTTTATATTTGGGTCTGAGGGATAAGGTTCACTTTTATATTCGGGTCTGGGGAAGATAATGTTCACTGTTTTATATTCGGGTCTGGGGGATAATGTTCACTGGTTTATATTCATGTCTGGGGGATAATGTTCACTGTTTTATATTCGGGTTTGGGAGGGATAATGTTCACTGTTTTATATTCGGGTCTGTGGGGAGTAATGTTCACTGTTTTATATTCGGGTCTGGGGGCGCGTAATGTTCACCGTTTTATATTTGGGTCGGGCGGGGGATAATGTTCACTGTTTTATATGCAGGTCTGGGAGGTATAATTTTCACTGTTTTATATTCGGGTGTGTGGGGGGTAATGTTCACTGCTTTATATTCGGGTCTGGGGGGATAATGTTCACTGTTTCATATTTGGGTCTTCGGGATAATGTTCACCATTTTATATTCGGGTCTGGGGGGATAACGTTCACTGTTTTATATTCGGGTCTGGGGGGGATAATGTTCACTGTTTTATTGTCGGGTCTGGGAGGATAATGTTCACTGTTTTATATGCGGGACTGGGAGGGATAATGTTCACTGTTTTATATTCGGGTCTGTTGGGTGTAATGTTCACTGCTTTATATTCGGGTCTGGGGGATTATGTTCACTGTTTTATATTTGGGTCTGGGGGATAATGTTCACTGTTTTATATTCGGGTCTGGGGGATAATGTTCACTGTTTTATATTCGGGTCGGGGGGATAATGTTCACTGTTTTATATTCTGGTCTGGGGGATAATGTTCACTGTTTTATATTCGGGTCTGGGGTATAATGTTCAGTTTTATATTCGGGTCTGTGGGATAATCTTCAGTTTTATATTCGGGTCTGGGGGATAATGTTCACTGTTTTATGTTCGTTTTGCGGGTGATAATGTTCACTGTTTTATATTCGGGTCTGGGGGCGCATAATGTTCACCGTTTTATATTTGGGTCTGGGGGGGATAGTTTTCACTGTTTTATATTCGGGTCTGGGAGAGATAATGTTCATCGTTTTATATTTGGGTCTGGGGGGGATAATGTTCACTGTTTTACATGGGGGTCTGGGAGGGATATTGTTCACTGTTTTATATTCGGGTCAGTGGGGATTAATGATCACTGTTTTATATTCGGGTCTGGGGGGGTGATCATGTTCACTGTTATATATTCGGGTCTGGGGGGGATAATGTTCACTTTTATATTCGGGTCTGGGGGAGATAATGTTCACTGTTTTATATTCGGGTCTGGGGAATAATGTTCACTGTTTTATATTCATGTCTGGGGGATAATGTTCACTGTTTTATATTCGGGTTTGGGAGGGATAATGTTCACTGTTTTATATTCGGGTCTGTGGGGAGTAATGTTCACTGTTTTATATTCGGGTCTGGGGGCGCGTAATGTTCACCGTTTTATATTTGGGTCGGGGGGGGAAAATGTTCACTGTTTTATATGCAGGTCTGGGAGGTATAATGTTCACTGTTTTATATTCGGGTCTGGGGGGGGGGATCATGTTCACTGTTATATATTCGGGTCTGGGGGATAATGTTCACTATTTTATATTCGGGTCTGGGTGATAATGTTCACTGTTTTATATTCGGGTCTGGGGGGATAATGTTCACTTTTATATTTGGGTCTGGGGGGTAATGTTCACTGTTTTATATTCGGGTGTGGGGGAGATAATGTTCACTGTTTTATATTTGGGTCTGGGAGATAATGTTCACTGTTTTATATTCGGGTCTGGGGGCATAATGTTCACTTTTATATTCGGGTCTGGGGGATAATGTTCACTGTTTTAGATTCGGGTCTTGGGGGGGGATAATGTTCACTGTTTTATATTCGGGTCTGGGGGGGATAATGTTCACTGTTTTATATTCGGTTCTGGGGGATAATGTTCTCTGTTTTATATTCGGGTCTGGGGGGGGGGGGGGGGATAACGTTCACTGTTTTATTTTCGGGCCTGGGTGGGATATTGTTCACCGTTTTATATTTGTGTCTGGGGGGTGATAATGTTCACTGTTTTATATGCAGGTCTGGGAGGTATAATTTTCACTGTTTTATATTCGGGTGTGTGGGGGGTAATGTTCACTGCTTTATATTCGGGTCTGGGGGGATAATGTTCACTGTTTCATATTTGGGTCTTCGGGATAATGTTCACCGTTTTATATTCGGGTCTGGGGGGATAATGTTCACTGTTTTATATTCGGGTCTGGGGGGGGATAATGTTCACTGTTTTATTGTCGGGTCTGGGAGGATAATGTTCACTGTTTTATATGCGGGACTGGGAGGGATAATGTTCACTGTTTTATATTCGGGTCTGTTGGGTGTAATGTTCACTGCTTTATATTCGGGTCTGGGGGATTATGTTCACTGTTTTATATTTGGGTCTGGGGGATAATGTTCACTGTTTTATATTCGGGTCTGGGGGATAATGTTCACTGTTTTATGTTCGGGTCTGGGGGATAATGTTCACTGTTTTATATTCGGGTCTGGGGGATAATGTTCAATGTTTTATGTTCGGGTTTGGGGGTGATAATGTTCACTGTTTTATATTCGGGTCAGGGGGCGCGTAATGTTCACCGTTTTATATTTGGGTCTGGGGGGGATAATGTTCACTGTTTTATATGCAGGTCTGGGAGGTATAATTTTCACTGTTTTATATTCGGGTCTCTGGGGGGTAATGTTCACTGCTTTATATTCGGGTCTGGGGTGATAATGTTCACCGTTTTATATTCAGGTCTGGGGGGGATAATGTTCACTGTTTTATATTCGGGTCTGGGGATAATGTTCACTGTTTTATATTCGGGTCGGGGGGATAATGTTCACTGTTTTATTGTCGGGTCTGGGAGGATAATGTTCACTGTTTTATATGGGGGACTGGGAGGGATAATGTTCACTGTTTTATATTCGGGTCTGTTGGGTGTAATGTTCACTGCTTTATATTCGGGTCTGGGGGATTATGTTCACTGTTTTATATTTGGGTCTGGGGGATAATGTTCACTGTTTTATATTCGGGTCTGGGGGACAATGTTCACTGTTTTATATTCGGGTCGGGGGGATAATGTTCACTGTTTTATATTCTGGTCTGGGGGATAATGTTCACTGTTTTATATTCGGGTCTGGGATATAATGTTCAGTTTTATATTCGGGTCTGTGGGATAATCTTCAGTTTTATATTCGGGTCTGGGGGATAATGTTCACTGTTTTATGTTCGTTTTGCGGGTGATAATGTTCACTGTTTTATATTCGGGTCTGGGGGCGCATAATGTTCACCGTTTTATCTTTGGGTCTGGGGGGGATAATTTTCACTGTTTTATATTCGGGTCTGGGAGAGATAATGTTCATCGTTTTATATTTGGGTCTGGGGGGGGGATAATGTTCACTGTTTTACATGGGGGTCTGGGAGGGATATTGTTCACTGTTTTATATTCGGGTCTGTGGGGATTAATGTTCACTGTTTTATATTCGGGTCTGGGGGGGTGATCATGTTCACTGTTATATATTCGGGTCTGGGGGGGATAATGTTCACTGTTTTATATTTGGGTCTGAGGGATAAGGTTCACTTTTATATTCGGGTCTGGGGGAGATAATGTTCACTGTTTTATATTCGGGTCTGGGGGATAATGTTCACTGTTTTATATTCATGTCTGGGGGATAATGTTCACTGTTTTATATTCGGGTTTGGGAGGGATAATGTTCACTGTTTTATATTCGGGTCTGTGGGGCGCAATGTTCACTGTTTTATATTCGGGTCTGGGGGCGCGTAATGTTCACCGTTTTATATTTGGGTCGGGCGGGGGATAATGTTCACTGTTTTATATGCAGGTCTGGGAGGTATAATTTTCACTGTTTTATATTCGGGTGTGTGGGGGGTAATGTTCACTGCTTTATATTCGGGTCTGGGGGGATAATGTTCACTGTTTCATATTTGGGTCTTCGGGATAATGTTCACCGTTTTATATTCGGGTCTGGGGGGATAATGTTCACTGTTTTATATTCGGGTCTGGGGGGGGATAATGTTCACTGTTTTATTGTCGGGTCTGGGAGGATATTGTTCACTGTTTTATATGCGGGACTGGGAGGGATAATGTTCACTGTTTTATATTCGGGTCTGTTGGGTGTAATGTTCACTGCTTTATATTCGGGTCTGGGGGATTATGTTCACTGTTTTATATTTGGGTCTGGGGGATAATGTTCACTGTTTTATATTCGGGTCTGGGGGATAATGTTCACTGTTTTATATTCGGGTCTGGGGGATAATGTTCACTGTTTTATATTCGGGTCTGGGGGATAATGTTCAATGTTTTATGTTCGGGTTTGGGGGTGATAATGTTCACTGTTTTATATTCGGGTCAGGGGGTGCGTAATGTTCACCGTTTTATATTTGGGTCTGGGGGGGATAATGTTCACTGTTTTATATGCAGGTCTGGGAGGTATAATGTTCACTGTTTTATATTCGGGTCTCTGGGGGGTAATGTTCACTGCTTTATATTCGGGTCTGGGGTGATAATGTTCACCGTTTTATTTTCTGGTCTGGGGGGGATAATGTTCACTGTTTTATATTCGGGTCTGGGGGATAATGTTCACTGTTTTATATTCTGGTCTGGGGGATAATGTTCACTGTTTTATATTCGGGTCTGGGGTATAATGTTCAGTTTTATATTCGGGTCTGTGGGATAATCTTCAGTTTTATATTCGGGTCTGGGGGATAATGTTCACTGTTTTATGTTCGTTTAGCGGGTGATAATGTTCACTGTTTTACATTCGGGTCTGGGGGCGCATAATGTTCACCGTTTTATCTTTGGGTCTGGGGGGGATAATTTTCACTGTTTTATATTCGGGTCTGGGAGAGATAATGTTCATCGTTTTATATTTGGGTCTAGGGGGGGGATAATGTTCACTGTTTTACATGGGGGTCTGGGAGGGATATTGTTCACTGTTTTATATTCGGGTCTGTGGGGATTAATGTTCACTGTTTTATATTCGGGTCTGGGGGGGTGATCATGTTCACTGTTATATATTCGGGTCTGGGGGGGATAATGTTCACTGTTTTATATTTGGGTCTGAGGGATAAGGTTCACTTTTATATTCGGGTCTGGGGGAGATTATGTTCACTGTTTTATATTCGGGTCAGGGGGCGCGTAATGTTCACCGTTTTATATTTAGGTCTGGGGGGGATAATGGTCACTGTTTTATATGCAGGTCTGGGAGGTATAATGTTCACTGTTTGATATTCGGGTCTCTGGGGGGTAATGTTCACTGCTTTATATTCGGGTCTGGGGTGATAATGTTCACCGTTTTATATTCAGGTCTGGGGGGGATAATGTTCACTGTTTTATATTTGGGTCTGGGGGATAATGTTCACTGTTTTATATTCGGGTCTGGGGGACAATGTTCACTGTTTTATATTCGGGTCGGGGGGATAATGTTCACTGTTTTATATTCTGGTCTGGGGGATAATGTTCACTGTTTTATATTCGGGTCTGGGGTATAATGTTCAGTTTTATATTCGGGTCTGTGGGATAATCTTCAGTTTTATATTCGGGTCTGGGGGATAATGTTCACTGTTTTATGTTCGTTTTGCGGGTGATAATGTTCACTGTTTTATATTCGGGTCTGGGGGCGCATAATGTTCACCGTTTTATCTTTGGGTCTGGGGGGGGATAATTTTCACTGTTTTATATTCGGGTCTGGGAGAGATAATGTTCATCGTTTTATATTTGGGTCTGGGGGGGGATAATGTTCACTGTTTTACATGGGGGTCTGGGAGGGATATTGTTCACTGTTTTATATTCGGGTCTGTGGGGATTAATGTTCACTGTTTTATATTCGGGTCTGGGGGGGTGATCATGTTCACTGTTATATATTCGGGTCTGGGGGGGATAATGTTCACTGTTTTATATTTGGGTCTGGGGGATAATGTTCACTTTTATATATTCGGGTCTGGGGGCGCGTAATGTTCACCGTTTTATATTTGGGTCGGGGGGGATAATGTTCACTGTTTTATATGCAAGTCTGGGAGGTATAATGTTCACTGTTTTATATTCGGGTCTGGGGGGGGATCATGTTCACTGTTATATATTCGGGTCTGCGGGATAATGTTCACTTTTATATTCGGGTCTGGGGGATAATGTTCACTGTTTTATATTCGGGTGTGGGGGAGATAATGTTCACTGTTTTATATTTGGGTCTGGGGGGATAATGTTCACTGTTTTATATTCGGGTCAGGGGGCATAATGTTCACTTTTATATTCGGGTCTGGGGGATAATGTTCACTGTTTTAGATTCGGGTCTTGGGGGGGATAATGTTCACTGTTTTATGTTCGGGTCTGGGGGGGATAATGTTCACTGTTTTATATTCGGTTCTGGGGGATAATGTTCTCTGTTTTATATTCGGGTCTGGGGGGGAGATAACGTTCACTGTTTTATTTTCGGGCCTGGGTGGGATATTGTTCACCGTTTTATATTTGTGTCTGGGGGGTGATAATGTTCACTGTTTTATATGCAGGTCTGGGAGGTATAATTTTCACTGTTTTATATTCGGGTGTGTGGGGGGTAATGTTCACTGCTTTATATTCGGGTCTGGGGGGATACTGTTCACTGTTTCATATTTGGGTCTTCGGGATAATGTTCACCGTTTTATATTCGGGTCTGGGGGGGATAATGTTCACTGTTTTATTGTCGGGTCTGGGAGGATAATGTTCACTGTTTTATATGCGGGACTGGGAGGGATAATGTTCACTGTTTTATATTCGGGTCTGTTGGGTGTAATGTTCACTGCTTTATATTCGGGTCTGGGGGATTATGTTCACTGTTTTATATTTGGGGCTGGGGGATAATGTTCACTGTTTTATATTCGGGTCTGGGGGATAATGTTCAATGTTTTATGTTCGGGTTTGGGGGTGATAATGTTCACTGTTTTATATTCGGGTCAGGGGGCGCGTAATGTTCACCGTTTTATATTTGGGTCTGGGGGGGATAATGTTCACTGTTTTATATGCAGGTCTGGGAGGTATAATGTTCACTGTTTTATATTCGGGTCTCTGGGGGGTAATGTTCACTGCTTTATATTCGGGACTGGGGTGATAATGTTCACCGTTTTATATTCAGGTCTGGGGGGGATAATGTTCACTGTTTTATATTCGGGTCTGGGGGATAATGTTCACTGTTTTATATTCGGGTCGGGGGGATAATGTTCACTGTTTTATTGTCGGGTCTGGGAGGATAATGTTCACTGTTTTATATGCGGGACTGGGAGGGATAATGTTCACTGTTTTATATTCGGGTCTGTTGGGTGTAATGTTCACTGCTTTATATTCGGGTCTGGGGGATTATGTTCACTGTTTTATATTTGGGTCTGGGGGATAATGTTCACTGTTTTATATTCGGGTCTGGGGGATAATGTTCACTGTTTTATATTCGGGTCTGGGGGATAATGTTCACTGTTTTATATTCGGGTCTGGGGGATAATGTTCAATGTTTTATGTTCGGGTTTGGGGGTGATAATGTTCACAGTTTTATATTCGGGTGAGGGGGCGCGTAATGTTCACCGTTTTATATTTGGGTCTGGGGGGGATAATGTTCACTGTTTTATATGCAGGTCTGGGAGGTATAATGTTCACTGTTTTATATTCGGGTCTCTGGGGGGTAATGTTCACTGCTTTATATTCGGGTCTGGGGTGATAATGTTCACCGTTTTATATTCAGGTCTGGGGGGGATAATGTTCACTGTTTTATATTCGGGTCTGGGGGATAATGTTCACTGTTTTATATTCGGGTCGGGGGGATAATGTTCACTGTTTTATATTCTGGTCTGGGGGATAATGTTCACTGTTTTATATTCGGGTCTGGGGTATAATGTTCAGTTTTATATTCGGGTCTGTGGGATAATCTTCAGTTTTATATTCGGGTCTGGGGGATAATGTTCACTGTTTTATGTTCGTTTTGCGGGTGATAATGTTCACTGTTTTATATTCGGGTCTGGGGGCGCATAATGTTCACCGTTTTATCTTTGGGTCTGGGGGGGATAATTTTCACTGTTTTATATTCGGGTCTGGGAGAGATAATGTTCATCGTTTTATATTTGGGTCTGGGGGGGGATAATGTTCACTGTTTTACATGGGGGTCTGGGAGGGATATTGTTCACTGTTTTATATTCGGGTCTGTGGGGATTAATGTTCACTGTTTTATATTCGGGTCTGGGGGGGTGATCATGTTCACTGTTATATATTCGGGTCTGGGGGGGATAATGTTCACTGTTTTATATTTGGGTCTGAGGGATAAGGTTCACTTTTATATTCGGGTCTGGGGAAGATAATGTTCACTGTTTTATATTCGGGTCTGGGGGATAATGTTCACTGTTTTATATTCATGTCTGGGGGATAATGTTCACTGTTTTATATTCGGGTTTGGGAGGGATAATGTTCACTGTTTTATATTCGGGTCTGTGGAGTAATGTTCACTGTTTTATATTCGGGTCTGGGGGCGCGTAATGTTCACCGTTTTATATTTGGGTCGGGCGGGGGATAATGTTCACTGTTTTATATGCAGGTCTGGGAGGTATAATTTTCACTGTTTTATATTCGGGTGTGTGGGGGGTAATGTTCACTGCTTTATATTCGGGTCTGGGGGGATAATGTTCACTGTTTCATATTTGGGTCTTCGGGATAATGTTCACCATTTTATATTCGGGTCTGGGGGGATAATGTTCACTGTTTTATATTCGGGTCTGGGGGGGATAATGTTCACTGTTTTATTGTCGGGTCTGGGAGGATAATGTTCACTGTTTTATATGCGGGACTGGGAGGGATAATGTTCACTGTTTTATATTCGGGTCTGTTGGGTGTAATGTTCCCTGCTTTATATTCGGGTCTGGGGGATTATGTTCACTGTTTTATATTTGGGTCTGGGGGATAATGTTCACTGTTTTATATTCGGGACTGGGGGATAATGTTCACTGTTTTATATTCGGGTCTGGGGGATAATGTTTACTGTTTTATATTCGGGTCTGGGGGATAATGTTCAATGTTTTATGTTCGGGTTTGGGGGTGATAATGTTCACTGTTTTATATTCGGGTCAGGGGGCGCGTAATGTTCACCGTTTTATATTTGGGTCTGGGGGGGATAATGTTCACTGTTTTATATGCAGGTCTGGGAGGTATAATGTTCACTGTTTTATATTCGGGTCTCTGGGGGGTAATGTTCACTGCTTTATATTCGGGTCTGGGGTGATAATGTTCACCGTTTTATATTCAGGTCTGGGGGGGATAATGTTCACTGTTTTATATTCTGGTCTGGGGGATAATGTTCACTGTTTTATATTCGAGTCTGGGGTATAATGTTCAGTTTTATATTCGGGTCTGTGGGATAATCTTCAGTTTTATATTCGGGTCTGGGGGATAATGTTCACTGTTTTATGTTCGGGTCTGGGGGCGCATAATGTTCACCGTTTTATCTTTGGGTCTGGGGGGGATAATTTTCACTGTTTTATATTCGGGTCTGGGAGAGATAATGTTCATCGTTTTATATTTGGGTCTGGGGGGGGATAATGTTCACTGTTTTACATGGGGGTCTGGGAGGGATATTGTTCACTGTTTTATATTCGGGTCTGTGGGGATTAATGTTCACTGTTTTATATTCGGGTCTGGGGGGGTGATCATGTTCACTGTTATATATTCGGGTCTGGGGGGGATAATGTTCACTGTTTTATATTTGGGTCTGAGGGATAAGGTTCACTTTTATATTCGGGTCTGGGGGAGATAATGTTCACTGTTTTATATTCGGGTCTGGGGGATAATGTTCACTGTTTTATATTCATGTCTGGGGGATAATGTTCACTGTTTTATATTCGTGTTTGGGAGGGATAATGTTCACTGTTTTATATTCGGGTCTGTGGGGAGTAATGTTCACTGTTTTATATTCGGGTCTGGGGGCGCGTAATGTTCACTGTTTCATATTTGGGTCGGGGGGGATAATGTTCACTTTTTTTCTCTGCAGGTCTGGGAGGTATAATGTTCACTGTTTTATATTCGTGTCTGTGGGGGGTAATGTTCACTGCTTTATATTCGGGTCTGGGGGGGATAATGTTCACTCTTTAATATTCGGGTCTGGAGGATAATGTTCACTGTTTTATATTCGGGACTGGGGGGATAATGTTCACTGTTTTATATTCTGGTCTAGGGGGATAATGTTCACTGTTTTATATTCGGGTCTGGGGGATAATGTTCACTATTTTATATTCGGGTCTGGGAGGATAATGTTCACTGTTTTTTATTCGGGTCTGGGGGATAATGTTCACTGTTTTATATTCGGGTCTCGGGGATAATGTTCACTGTTTTACATTCGGGTCTGTGTGATAATGTTCACTGTTTTATATTCAGGTCAAGGGGGATAATGTTCACTGTTTTATATTTGGGTCTGGGGGATAATGTTCACTGTTTTATATTTGGGTCTGGGGGATAATGTTCACTGTTTTATATTCGGGTCTGGGGGATAATGTTCACTGTTTTATATTCGAGTCTGGGGGGGTGATAATGTTCACTGTTTTATATTCGGGTCTGTGGGGGGGGTAATGTTCACTCTTTTATATTCGGGTCTGGGGGCGATAATGTTCACAGTTTTATATTTGGGTCTGGGGGGATAATGTTCACTGTTTTATATTCGGGTCTGGGGGGAATAATGTTCACTGTTTTATATTCGGGTCTGGGCGGGATAATGTTCACCGTTTTATATTTGTGCCTTGGGGGGGATAATGTTCACTATTTTATATTCGGGTCTGGGGGATAATGTTCACTGTTTTATATGCGGGTCTGGGAGGGATAATGTTCACTGTTTTATATTCGGGTCTGTGGGGTAATGTTCACTGCTTTATATTCGGGTCTGGGGGGGATAATGTTCACTCTTTTATATTTGGGTCTGGGGGGGATAATGTTCACTGTTTTATATTCGGGTCGGGGGGGAATAATGTTCACCGTTTTATATTTTGGTCTGTGGGGGGATAATGTTCACTGTTTTATATTCGGGTCTGGGGGGCATAATGTTCACCGTTTTATATTTGTGCCTTGGGGGGGATAATGTTCAATATTTTATATTCGGGTCTGGGGGATAACGTTCACTGTTTTATATGCGGGTCTGGGAGGGATAATGTTCACTGTTTTATATTCGGGTCTGTGGGGAGTAATGTTCACTCTTTTGTATTCGGGTCTGGGGGGGATAATGTTAACTGTTTTATTTTTGGGACTTGAGTGGGATAATGTTCACTGTTTTATATTTGGGTCTGGGGGATAATGTTCACGGTTTTATATTCGGGTCCGGGGGGGGATAATGTTCACTGTTTTATATTCAGGTCTGGGGGGGATAATGTTCACCGTTTTATATTCGGGTCTGGGGGGGATAATGTTCACCGTTTTATATTTGGGTCTGGGGGTGGGATAATGTTCACTGTTTTATATTCGGGTCTGGGGGGGATAATGTTCCCCGTTTTAAATTTGGGTCTGGGCGGGATAATGTTCACTATAATATGTTCGGGTCTGGAGGGGATAATGTTCGCTGCTTTACATTCGGGTCTGGGGGGGATTATGTTCACCGTTTTATATTCGTGTCTGGGGGATAATGTTCACTGTTTTATATTCGGGTCTGGGGGATGATAATGTTCACTGTTTTATATGCAGGTCTGGGAGGTATAATTTACACTGTTTTATATTCGGGTCTGTGGGGGGTAATGTTCACTGCTTTATATTCGGGTCTGGGGGGATCATGTTCACTGTTTTATATTTGGGTCTTCGGGATAATGTTCACCGTTTTATATTCGGGTCTGGGGGGATAATGTTCACTGTTTTATATTCGGGTCTAGGGGGGATAATGTTCACTGTTTTATTTTCGGGTCTGGGAGGATAATGCTCACTGTTTTATATGCGGGTCTGGGAGAGATAATGTTCACTGTTATATATTCGGGTCTGTGGGGGGTAATGTTCACTGCTTTATATTCGGGTCTGGGGGATAATATTCACTGTTTTATATTTGGGTCTGGGGGATAATGTTCACTGTTTTATATTCGGGTCTGGGGGATAATGTTCACTGTTTTATATTCGGGTCTGTGGGGGATAATGTTCACTGTTTTATATTCGGGTCTGTGGGGGGTAATGTTCACTGTTTTATATTTGGGTCTGGGAGGATAATGTTCACTGTTTTATATTCGGGTCTGTGGGGGGTAATGTTCACTGTTTTATATTCGTGTCTGGGGGGATAATGTTCACTGTTTTAGATTCGGGTCTTGGGGGGGATAATGTTCACTGTTTTATATTCGGGTCTGGGGGATAATGTTCACTGTTTTATATTCGGGTCTGTGGGGGATAATGTTCACTGTTTTATATTTGGGTCTGGGGGATAATGTTCACTGTTTTATATTCTGGTCTGGGGGGATAATGTTCACTGTTTTATATTCGGGGCTGGGAGGATAATGTTCACTGTTTTATATTCGGGTCTGGGAGGATAATGTTCACTGTTTTATATTCGTGTCTGGGGGGATAATGTTCACTGTTTTATATTCGGGTCTTGGGGGGGATAATGTTCACTGTTTTATATTCGGGTCTGGGGGTTGATGTTAATCGTTTTATATTCTGATGTTTATTGGTGAGTGTTGATTCTGCCTCATGATGCATTCGCCGTTGTCAGAGCCGCCATATAAACCCTGAACACCAGTCAGTGATTAAACTCCCTGTGATTGGATGGAGAATTAGGTTGGGGGGGAGGGGGCAAACTGCCTCATGGATAGCGATGGGTGGGAGTGGTTGCATAATCAACCCAAACTACACCATGTCATTGTGTGAACTATGAAACCATTGTAGTCAGAACTGCGTGTGAGAAAACTTTGGAAAATTGTTATCTGACACTTTGATCGATTGTGTTTGGAAGTGACGTGTTGGATTGCTGGTTATTTACTGAAGGCAGCTCAGGGCCATCAGTTTGACCATGAACCCGGCCCTGGTGACTGCTCAGTTTTTCCAGCACCTGTTTTGATTTCAGTGAACCCTTATATCTGCTTAGCATACTGGCCAGTTGATCATTCCACAGGGTCACAGACTAGTGTTACATAGAACATAGAACATTACAGCGCAGTACAGGCCCTTCGGCCGTTGATGTTGCGCCGACCTGTGAAACCACTCTAAAGCCCATCCACAATATTCCCTTATCGTCCATATGTCTATCCAATGACCATTTGAATGCCCTTAGTGTTGGCGAGTCCACTACTGTTGCAGGCAGGGTATTCCACGCCCTTACTACTCTCTGAGTAAAGAACCTACCTCTGACATCGGTCCTATATCTATCTCCCCTCAATTTAAAGCTATGTCCCCTCGTGCTAGACAGCACCATCCGAGGAAAAAGGCTCTCACTGTCCACCCTATCTAATCCTCTGATCATCTTGTATGCCTCAATTAAGTCACCTCTTAACCTTCTTCTAACGAAAACAGCCTCAAGTCCCTCAGCCTTCCCTCATAAGATCTTCCCTCCATACCAGGCAACATTCTGGTAAATCTCCTCTGCAACCTTTCCAATGCTTCCACATCCTTCCTATAATGCGACAACCAGAATTGCACGCAATACTCCAACTGCGGCCGCACCAGAGTTTTGTACAGCTGCAACATGACCTCATGGCTCCGAAACTCAATCCCTCTACCAATAAAAGCTAACACACCGTACACCTTCTTAACAACCCTCTCAACCTGGGTGGCAACTTTCAGGGATCTATGTACATGGACACCGAGATCTCTCTGCTCATCCACATTACCAAGAATCTTACCATTAGCCCAGTACTCTGTCTTCCTGTTATTCCTTCCAAAATGAATCACCTCACAATTTTCTGCATTAAACTCCATTTGCCACCTCTCAGTCCAGCGCTGCAGCTTATCTATGTCCCTCTGTAACTTGAAACATCCTTCCACAACTCCACCGACTTTAGTGTCATCTGCAAATTTACTCACCCATCCTTCTATGCCCTCGTCCACGTCATTTATAAAAATGACAAACAGCAGTGGCCCCAAAACAGATCCTTGTGGTACACCACTAGTAACTGGACTCCAGTCTGAACATTTCCCATCAACCAGCACCCTTTGTCTTCTTCCAGCTAGCCAATTTCTGATCCAAACTGCTAAATCAGCCTAAATCCCATGCCTCCGTATTTTCTGCAATAGCCTACCGTGGGGAACCTTATCAAGCGCTTTACTGAAATCCATATACACCGCATCAACTGCTTTACCCTCATCCACCTGTTTGGTCACCGTCTCAAAGAACTCAATAAGGTTTGTGAGGCACGACTTACCCTTCACAAAACCACGTTGACTATCTCTAATTAAATTATTCCTTTCCAGATGATTATACACCCTATCTCTTATAAAACTTTCCAAGACCTTGCCCACAACAGAAGGAAGGTTCACAGGTCTATAGTTACCGGGGTTGTCTCTACTCCCCTTCTTGAACAAGGGGACAACATTTGCTATCCTCCAGTCTTCTGGCACTATTCCTGTAGACTAAATTGATTTAAAGATCAAAGCCAAAGGCTCAGCAATCTCCTCCCTAGCTTCCCAGAGAATCCTAGGATAAATCCCATCCGGCCCAGGGGACTTATCTATTTCCACACTTTCCAGAATTGCTCACACCTCCTTATGAACCTCAAGCCCTTCTAGTCTAGTAGCCTGAATCTCAGTATTCTCCTCGACAACATTGTCTTTTTCCTGTGTGAATACTGACGAAAAATATTCATTTAGCACCTCTCCTATCTCCTCGGACTCCACGCACAACTTTCCACTACTGTCCTTAACTGGCCCTACTCTTACCCTAGTCATTCTTTTATTCCTGATATATCTATAGAAAGCTTTAGGGTTATCCTTGATCTTACCTGCCAAAGACTTCTCATGTCCCCTCCTGGCTCTTCTTAGCTCTCTCTTTAGGTCCTTCCTAGCTAACTTGTAACTCTCGAGCGCCCTAACTGAACCTTCACGTCTCATCTTTACATAAGCCTCCTTCTTCCTCTTGATAAGTGATTCAACTACTTTAGTAACCCACGGTTCCCTCGCTCGACCACCTCCTCCCTGCCTGACAGTTACATACTTATCAAGGACATGCAGTAGCTGTTCCTTGAACAGGCTCCACATTTCCATTGTGCCCATCCCCTGCAGTTTACCTCTCCATCCGATGCATCCTAAGTCTTGCCTCATCGCATCATAATTGCCTTTCCCCCAGATATAACTCTTGCCCTGCGGTATCTACCTATCCCTTTCCATCACTAAAGTAAACGTAATCGAATTGTGGTCACTATCACCAAAGTGCTCACCTACCTCCAAATCTAACACCTGTCCTGGTTCATTACCCAGTACCAAACCCAATATGGCCTCACCTCTCATTGGCCTATCTCCATACTGTGTCAGGAAACCCTTCTGCACACATTGGACAAAAACGGACCCATGTAAAGTACTCGAACTATTGCGTTTCCAGTCAATATTTGGAAAGTTAAAGTCCCCCATAACTACCCTGTTGCTTTCGCTCCTATCCAGAATCATCTTTGCAATCCTTTCCTCTACATCGCTGGAACTTTTCGGAGGCCTATAGCACACCCCCAACAGGGTGACCTCTCCTTTCCTGTTTCTAACCTCAGCCCATACTACCTCAGTAGACAAGTCCTCAACAAACGTCCTTTCTGCCACCGTAGTACTGTCCTTGACTAACAATGCCACCCCTCCCCCTCTTTTTCCACCTTCCCTGAGCTGACTGAAATATCTAAACCCCGGCACCTGCAACAACCATTCCTGTCCCTGCTCTATCCATGTCTCCGAAATGGCCACAACTTCGAAGTCCCAAGTATCAACCCATGCCGCAAGTTCACCCACCTTATTCCGGATGCTCCTGGCATTGAAGAAGACACACTTTAAACCACCTTCCTGCCTGCCGGTACACTCCTGCAACTTTGAAACCTTACACATGACCTCACTACTCTCAACCTCCTGTATACTGGAGCTACAATTCAGGTTCCCAATCTCCTGCTGAACTAGTTTAAACCCTCCTGACAGACTCCCGTTGGTTGTGGCAAGGCCTAAACAACGTAACGGGCTACAAAGCTAAGCCTCATTATCTCCGGCAGTAACCCATCCCATCCCGATGAACTCAATGCATTCTGTGCTCGGTTTGAGCAGGAAACCAACGATCCGCTGTTGTGTGCCCCAGCTGCCAATAACACCCATACCCACCATCACAGCTTCCGAAGTCAGATCGGCCTTCCTGAAAGTAAACCCTCGGAGGTGACGGGTCCGGACGGGATGCCTGGACATGCACTCAGGGCCTGAGCAGACCAGCTGGCATATGTGTTCGCGGACATCTTTAACCTGTCCCAACTTTGCTCCGAAGTTCACCTGCTTCAAGAAGACCACCTCATACCGGTGCCAAAGAAGAACCAGGCAACATTCCTCAGTGACTACCGTCCAGTGGCCCTGACATCAATCGTAATGAAGTGCTTCGAGAGTATGGTCATGAAGCGCATCAACTCCATCCTCCCAGAATGCCCAGATCCACTGCAATTCGCATACCGCATCAACCGGTCCTGGCTCTACACTCATCCTTAGAGCATCTCAACAACACGGACTCCTGCATCAGACTCCTATTTATTGACTACAGCTCTGCCTTCAACACCATATTACTAGCCACAGTAACTTCATTTGAAGCCTACTTGTGACAATAAGCGATTTTCATTTCAGTTTCATCTATCCCTCAATGCCAGCAAAACTAAGAGGGGTGGGAGGACAGGGTCCGCAGTCCCCAATGGTCGCACTCCCACCTCAGGCAGAGGGGTGGGAGGACAGGGTCCGCAGTCCCCGATGGTCCCACTCCCACATCAGGCAGAGGGGTGGGAGGACAGGGTCCGCAGTCCCCAGTGGTCCCACTCCCACCTCAGGCAGAGGGGTGGGAGGACAGGGTCCGCAGTCCCCGATGGTCCCACTCCCACATCAGGCAGAGGGGTGGGAGGACAGGGTCCGCAGTCCCCAATGGTCCCACTCCCACCACAGGCAGGGGGGTGGGGGGGCAGGGTCCGCAGTCCCCGATGGTCCCACTCCCACCTCAGGCAGAGGGGCGGGAGGACAGGATCCGCAGTCCCCACGTGGCCCCACTCCCACCTCAGGCAGAGGGGTGGGGGGGCAGGAGACTGGGCCTGCAGCCCTGGATGGTCCCACCTCAGGCAGAGGGGTGGGAGGACAGGAGGCTGGGCCTGCAGCCCTGGATGGTCCCACCTCAGGCAGAGGGGTGGGAGGACAGGAGGCTGGGCCTGCAGCCCTGGATGGTCCCACTCCCACCTCAGGCAGAGGGGTGGGAGGACAGGAGACCATCCGCAGTCCCCGATGGTCCCACTCCCACCTCAGGCAGAGGGGTGGGAGGACAGGGTCCTCCGCAGTCCCCGATGGTCCCACTCCCACATCAGGCAGAGGGGTGGGAGGACAGGGTCTGCAGTCCCCAATGGTCCCACTCCCACCACAGGCAGAGGGGTGGGAGGACAGGGTCCGCAGTCCCCGATGGTCCCACTCCCACCTCAGGCAGAGGGGCGGGAGGACAGGATCCGCAGTCCCCACGTGGCCACACTCCCACCTCAGGCAGAGGGGTGGGGGGGCAGGAGACTGGGCCTGCAGCCCTGGATGGTCCCACCTCAGGCAGAGGGGTGGGAGGACAGGAGGCTGGGCCTGCAGCCCTGGATGGTCCCACTCCCACCTCAGGCAGAGGGGTGGGAGGACAGGAGGCCGGGCCTGCAGCCCTGGATGGTCCCACTCCCACCTCAGGCAGAGGGGTGGGAGGACAGGAGACCGGGCCTACAGCCCTGGATGGTCACACTCCTACCTCAGACAGAGCGGTGGGAGGACAGGAGGCTGGGCCTGCAGCCCTGGATGGTCCCACTCCCACCTCAGGCAGAGGAGTGGGAGGACAGGAGGCCGGGCCTGCAGCCCTGGATGGTCCCAGTCCCACCTCAGGCAGAGGGGTGGGAGGACAGGAGGCTGGGCCTGCAGCCCTGGATGGTCCCACTCCCACCTCAGGCAGAGGGGTGGGAGGACAGGAGGCCGGGCCTGCAGCCCTGGATGGTCCCAGTCCCACCTCAGGCAGAGGGGTGGGAGGACAGGAGGCCGGGCCTGCAGCCCTGGATGGTCCCAGTCCCACCTTAGGCAAAGGGGTGGTAGGACAGGAGGCTGGGCCTGCAGCCTGGATGGTCCCACCTCAGGCAGAGGGGTGGGAGGAAAGGAGGCTGGGCCTGCAGCCCTGGATGGTCCCAGTCCCACCTCAGGCAAAGGGGTGGGAGGACAGGAGGCCGGGCCTGCAGCCCTGGATGGTCCCAGTCCCACCTCAGGCAAAGGGGTGGGAGGACAGGAGGCTGGGCCTGCAGCCCTGGATGGCCCCACTCCCACCAGGCACAACACAAGCTGGGGCATGTAGGATCGGGGAATTCCACTTCCTCACCACCAACAGCTCTCACTTCAAGCTCTCTCACTTCACACTGAAGCTCCGCTCAGCAACACACACAGACACACACTGAACAAGAGGGGCAATGTTTTCAGTGAAGTGGGAGGATTGGTCCCTCAGACTCAGATTTATCCTCAGTGAGCTGTGAGCAAACTCCAGCCCCAGTCTCTGACACGTGTGGAATGTCTGCCTCTGAGGACAGCTCACTATTGACATGTAAATGACTGACAAGAGATACCAATCTCCTTACTGTTGTTAAATGACACAGCATTGGATCCAGCAACTGCTGTCTTAACACAATCCTCCCACAGGGACCACATTTCTGTCTCACAGAATTGAAGCATAAGTTAAAATTCTATTGGGAAATGATTAGAAACAGTATTGGTTGAGATCTCCTCAGAGATCTGTGTGCAGACCTACCCCCTGACTTTCTGTCATGAATGTTTTCAGTCTGTCCGCTGTGATTATTTACTAAAGATGTGTCTTCACAGGAGAGGCCAGAGGCATTTGTCCTGTCTGTGGTTATGTTAATTCAGGGCACAGCAACAGATCCAGCAATGTCCTGTCCTTACTTCAGTCTTGATGTTAATATTTAATTCCCCCTGAGTTTCTGACTAGTTTGGGATGTCTATTCGTCTGTCTCCCAAGGAGAGTTTTGTATACAATGAGTAAAGACCGGCAAGGAACCCCAGGACGTTGCTGTCTTGGGAATCTTTGATGGGGACAATCTTATTCTGTTACTCACAGACAGATTTCCTCAGTGAGCTGCTCTATAAATTGGGATTCAATTTGATTTTTCCCACTGGGATATGTAAAGTTTATTCCTGAATAAATACAGGGTCATCGGCAACAACATCATTTTATTAGACAGTGAGGATCAATGGGGTTTTTCACTGAATTCCTCTGATGTCAATTTCTGAGATTAGAATTTAAAATGAAACAATTTGGATTCAATGAAAATGGTCAGTTTGATACCCCCAACTGATTTCTGTTAACTCACCCCTGACGCTCCTCTCTCACCTTGTTTTTAATTTGGGGGATTCTGCAGGCAGCTTGTGCACAGGAAGAGCCCAAAAATGGGGCACTTCCAAAATTAAGTTCAGACTCTCTGAAGATGGATTTCTTTCTCTCTTTCTACTCGAAGGTGTACAAACTGACAGCAGGCAGATTGATTGCACAGTAAGATTCCACAATCAGAAATGTGATCATGATGGAAAATTCCCCACAGGGCTATGGGGAGAGCGGGATTAGTTTGAGGATTGACCCAGGGCTGTGGGGAGAGTGGGATTAGTTTGGGAATGACCCAGGGCTATGGGAGAGTGGGATTCGTTTGGGGATTCACACAGGCTGTGGGGAGAGTGGGATTCGTTTGGGAATGACCCAGGGCTATGGGAGAGTGGGATTAGTTTGGGGATTGACACAGGGCTGTGGGGATTAGTTTGGGAATGACCCAGGGCTGTGGGGAGAGTGGGATTCGTTTGGGAATGACCCAGGGCTATGGGAGAGTGGGATTAGTTTGGGGATTGACACAGGGCTGTGGGGATTAGTTTGGGAATGACCCAGGGCTATGGGAGAGTGGGATTAGTTTGGGGATTGACACAGGGCTGTGGGGATTAGTTTGGGAATGACCCAGGGCTATGGGAGAGTGGGATTAGTTTGGGGATTGACACAGGGCTGTGGGGAGAGTGGGATTAGTTTGGGGATGACACAGGGCTGTGGGGAGAGTGGGATTAGTATTGGGGATTGACCAGGGCAGTGGGGAGAGTGGGATCAGTTTGGGATTGATCCGGGACTGTGGGGATAGTTGCATTAGTTTGGGGATTGCCACAGGGCTGTGGAGAGAGTGGGATTAGTATTGGAGATTCACCCAGGGCTGTGGGGAGAGTGGGATTAGTTTGGGGATTGATGCAGGGCTGTGGGGAGAGTGGGATTAGTTTGGGGATTGACACAGGGCTATGGTGAGAGTGGGATTAGTTTGGGGATTGACACAGGGCTATGTGGAGAGCGTGGGGCAGTGGGATTATTTTGGGGATTGATACAGGGTTACATGGAGAGAGTGGGGCAGAGCAATTAGTCTGGGGATTGATACAGGGATATGGGGAGAGAGTTGGGCAGTGGAATTAGTTTGGGGATTGATACAGGGCTATGGGGAGAGAGCCGGGCAGTGGGATTAGTTTGGGATGGATACAGGGCTATGAGGAGAGAGCCGGGCATTGGGATTAGTTTGGGGATTGATACAGAGTTACAGGGAGAGTGTGGGGCAGTGGGATTAGTTTGGGGATTTATACAGGGCTTTGGGGAGAGAGTGGGGCTGTGGGATTAGTTTGGGGATTGATACAGATTTACAGGGAGAGTGTGGGGCAGTGGGATTCGTTTAGGGATTGATGCAGGGCTTTGGGGAGAGAGTGGGGCAGTGGGATTAGTTTGGGGATTGATACAGGGTTATGGGGAGAGAGCGGGGCAGTGGGATTAATTTGGTGATTGATACAGGGCTATGGGGAGAGAGTGGGGCAGTGGGATTAATTTGGGGATTGATACAGGGCTATGGGGAGAGAGTGGGACAGTGTGATTAGTTTGGGATTGATACAGGGCTATGGGGAGAAAGCGGGGCAGTGGGATTAGTTTGGGAATGATACAGGGCTATGGGGAGAGAGTGGGGCAGTGGGATTAATTTGGGGATTGATACAGGGCTATGGGGAGAGAGTGGGACAGTGTGATTAGTTTGGGATTGATACAGGGCTATGGGGAGAAAGCGGGGCAGTGGGATTAGTTTGGGAATGATACAGGGCTATGGGGAGACAGTGGGGCAGTGAGATTAGTTTGGGGATTGATACAGGGCTTTGGGGTGAGAGTGGGGCAGTGGGATTAGTTTGGGAATGATACAGGGCTATGGGGTGAGAGTGGGGCAGTGGGATTAGTTTGGGATTGATACAGGTCTATGGGGAGAAAGAGGGGCAGTGGGATTAGTTTGGGAATGATACAGGGCTATGGGGTGAGAGTGGGGCAGTGGGATTAGTTTGGGATTGATACAGGTCTATGGGGAGAAAGAGGAGCAGTGGGATTAGTTTGGGAATGGTACAGGGCTATGGGGAGAGAGTGGGGCAGTGGGATTAGTTTGGGATTGATACAGGTCTATGGGGAGAAAGAGGGGCAGTGGAATTAGTTTGGGAATGATACAGGGCTATGGGGTGAGAGTGGGGCAGTGGGATTAGTTTGGGATTGATACAGGTCTATGGGGAGAAAGTGGGGCAGTGGGATTAGTTGGGGAATAATACAGGGCTATGGGGAGAGAGTGGGGCTGTGGGATTAGTGTGGGGATTGATACAGGGGTATGGGGAGAGAGTGGGGCAGTGGGAATAGTTTGGGGATTGATACAGGGCTATGGGGAGAGAGTGGGGCAGTGGGATTAGTTTGGGATTGATACAGGTCTATGGGGAGAAAGTGGGGCAGTGGGATTAGTTTGGGAATGATACAGGGCTATGGGGTGAGAGTGGGGCAGTGGGATTAGTTTGGGATTGATACAGGTCTATGGGGAGAAAGAGGGGCAGTGGGATTAGTTTGGGAATGATACAGGGCTATGGGGTGAGAGTGGGGCAGTGGGATTAGTTTGGGATTGATACAGGTCTATGGGGAGAAAGAGGAGCAGTGGGATTAGTTTGGGAATGATACAGGGCTATGGGGAGAGAGTGGGGCAGTGGGATTAGTTTGGGATTGATACAGGTCTATGGGGAGAAAGAGGGGCAGTGGGATTAGTTTGGGAATGATACAGGGCTATGGGGAGAGAGTGGGGCAGTGGGATTAGTTTGGGAATGATACAGGGCTATGGGGAGAGAGTGGGGCAGTGGGATTAGTTTGGGATTGATACAGGTCTATGGGGAGAAAGAGGGGCAGTGGGATTAGTTTGGGAATGATACAGGGCTATGGGGAGAAAGTGGGGCAGTGGGATTAGTTTGGGATTGATACAGGTCTATGGGGAGAAAGTGGGGCAGTGGGATTAGTTTGGGAATGATACAGGGCTATGGGGTGAGAGTGGGGCAGTGGGATTAGTTTGGGATTGATACAGGTCTATGGGGAGAAAGAGGGGCAGTGGGATTAGTTTGGGAATGATACAGGGCTATGGGGTGAGAGTGGGGCAGTGGGATTAGTTTGGGATTGATACAGGTCTATGGGGAGAAAGTGGGGCAGTGGCATTAGTTTGGGAATAATACAGGGCTATGGGGAGAGAGTGGGGCAGTGGGATTAGTTTGGGAATGATACAGGGCTATGGGGAGAGAGTGGGGCAGTGGGATTAGTTTGGTGATTGGCAGAGTGGAGGATGCCCCCAAGGTGCTGGCCATGCCCACCCCTGGTACCACCCGCCCGTGTAAAAAGGCAAAGGACAGGGGAGGTGGCAGCCTAAATGCAGGGGCCACAAGGGAAGGCGCCGCAGGGCAATAGTAGAGCGGGGCAGCGTCCTTCAGCCCTGGAGGGGCCTAAAGTAATGTCCAAAGCTGCCCCACACCCCCCGCAGGTGGTAAAGCGGCCGGACGACACACTTCAGCCCTGGCAGAGCCCAAAACAAAGTCTCTCGCTGCAGCCCCAGGTGGTCCCACTCCCACCTCAGGCAGAGGGGTGGGAGGACAGGGTCCGCAGTCCTGGATGATCCCACTCCCACCTCAGGCAGAGGGGTGGGAGGACAGGAGACTGGGCCTGCAGCCTGGATGGTCCCACTCCCACCTCAGGCAGAGGGGTGGGAGGACAGTGTGGTGTTGGGTGTTCTGACACACAGATGAGCCAACACAGTTGCATATGGTACAACGCTTCTTTATTTAAACTTACTATTTACAGTTTGGTCTTTGCACTCTGCACGTGGGGGGCTCCCTGCTTGTGGTGTTTTAACAGCTCTTTCTTGCTCCCTTCTCCCCAGACCTACTGACCACCAGGTGTCGTGCTCGTGCTTTTTATGTGGTTGGTGTTCTTGTCTGTGATTGGTTGTGGTGTTGTGTACTCTGATTTGCCTGTTAGTGTGTCCATCATGATGTGTGTGTTTGAATATCATGACATCCCCCTTTTTACAAAGATATGTGCCTACGTGGTAATAAATATGATCGTGACGTGAGTGCATCTAAGAGTGTGTGTGTGTGTGTGCCGTGTGCAGCATGTGCATATGACGGAACTATGTACATGGGGCGATGTCGGGTGCGTCACATGAATCAAGTTGTACCATAACATAACAGAAATGCGAACGAGAGAAGAAGAAAAAAACTTGAACAGTTGTCCAGTCAGACGACATCTGGAATGATAAACAACAACAGGTTATCATGTAAAATTGTGCAACTTGTTAAACATATGAACTGTATTATAAGTCCAGTCTAATGGGCTTGCGACGAATTCGGGTTGACCGCCTCAAGGGTGGATCAAGAACCACCGGCTGCTGTGCAGGCATGGCCATGGGTGGCGATGGAAAGGGCGTGATGTGCGGCAGCTCCACAAAGTCATCCTCGGAAGCCTGTTGAGGATCTGGCGTGCTGTGTGGCTGTGAGCGTGGAAGTCGGCGAAGGGCGCGCCGATTGCGGCGACGCACGGAACCATCCGGCATGCGAACCAGGAACGAGCGGGGAGCCACTTGTCGGAGGACTTCGGCCGGTGCTGACCAGCCACCATACGGTTGATGGACGCGTACTTTGTCTCCGGAGGACAGGGGGGGCAGGTCCGTCGCTCGTGTGTCGTACCGACCTTTCTGGCGATCACGCTGCAGTTGCATGTTCCGAAGAACCGCCTCATGGTCTGTTGTCGGTGCCAGGACGGAAGGTACCGTCGTCCTGAGGGAGCGACCCATTAGTAGCTGCGCTGGCGAGAGGCCCGTGGATAACGGGGCCGATCGATAGGCCAGCAAGGCAAGGTTAAAGTCCGATCCGGCATCAGCCGCCTTGCACAGGAACCGCTTGGCGATGTGGACACCCTTTTCAGCCTTCCCGTTCGATTGTGGATGCAGAGGGCTGGATGTCACATGAGTGAAACCATATGCTGCGGCAAAGGACGACCATTCACGGCTGGCAAAACAAGGTCCATTGTCTGACATGACAGTCCTTGGAATGCCATGGCGAGCAAACGTTTCCTTGCAGGCCCCAATGACTGCGGACGACGTCAGATCATGGAGAGGCATGACTTCCGGGTAGTTCGAGAAGTAGTCTATAATAACAATGTAATCTCTGCCGAGCGCGTGAAATAGGTCAACACCCACCTTCGCCCAGGGGGACGTCACCATCTCGTGTGGTAGAAGTGTTTCCGGAGGTTGCGCCGGCTGAAACCTCTGACAGGTTGTGCAGTTGAGCACCATGTTGGCTATGTCTTCATTAATACCCGGCCAATATACCGCCTCCCGGGCCCTTCGTCTGCATTTTTCGACGCCCAAGTGGCCTTCGTGTAGTTGATGAAGAATCATCTGGCGCACGCTGTGCGGAATAACGATCCTGTGCGATTTCATAAGGACCCCGTCTATATTGGTGAGATCATCTCGCACATTATAAAACTGGGGGCACTGCCCTTTTAGCCACCCTTCCGTCATGTGGCGCATCACTCGCTGCAGAAGGGGGTCAGTCGCCATCTCTGCGCGTATGTGGGCCAGACTAGGATCATCAGCTGGCAGATTTGCTGCTGTCAGAGTCACGTGTGCCTCAATTTGACGCACGAACCCCTCTGCATCTGGTGGTGTGCTCACTGCTCGGGAAAGAGTGTCCGCCACGATGAGTTCCTTCCCCGGAGTGTAGATCAGTTCAAAATCGTACCTCCTGAGTTTAAGTAAGATGCGCTGGAGGCGAGGAGTCATGTCGTTCAGGTCTTTGTTAATGATGTTGACCAGGGGGCGGTGGTCAGTTTCGACCGTGAATCGTGGCAGGCCATACACATAGTCGTGGAACTTGTCCAGTCCAGTTAACAAGCCCAGGCATTCTTTTTCGATTTGCGCGTAGCGCTGTTCGGTAGGGGTCATGGCTCGTGAGGCATACGCAACCGGGGCCCATGATGACGTGCTGTCTTTTTGCAGGAGTACCGCTCCAATACCAGATTGGCTGGCGTCTGTTGAGATCTTTGTAGGGCGAGTCGTGTCAAAGAAGGCCAGCACTGGTGCCGTGACCAGTTTGTGCTTGAGCTCCTCCCATTCCCGCTGATGCGATTGGTGCCAGTTGAATTCCGTCGATTTTTTTACGAGATGGCGCATATTTGTTGTATGAGAAGCCAGGTTGGGAATGAACTTCCCAAGGAAGTTGACCATGCCCAGGAATCTTAAGACAGCCTTCTTGTCAGCCGGTCGTGGCATGGCTGTGATGGCGCTAACCTTGTCTGCATCGGGACGGACCCCGGACCTTGAGATGTGGTCCCCGAGGAATTTCAGCTCCGTCTGGCCGAAGGCACACTTCGCACGGTTGAGACGCAGGCCATTTTGTCGTATGCGGGTAAAGACACGTCGTAGACGATGCATGTGTTCCTGCAGAGTGGTGGACCAAATGATGATATCGTCCACATATACACGTACCCCTTCGATGCCTTCCATCATCTGCTCCATAATGCGGTGGAATACTTCAGATGCCGAAATGATGCCGAATGGCATCCGGTTGTAGCAGAATCTACCAAAAGGGGTGTTGAATGTGCATAGTCTTCGGCTGGCCGGGTCCAGTTGGATCTGCCAGAATCCTTTGGACGCATCCAATTTAGTGAATATCTTGGCTCGCGCCATCTCGCTGGTGAGGTCTTCTCGTTTCGGGATGGGATAGTGTTCCCGCATGATGTTGTTATTCAGATCTTTTGGATCTATACATATACGGAGCTCGCCAGAGGGCTTCTTTACACAGACCATGGAGCTGACCCATGGCGTGGGCTCCGTGACCTTGGATAGGACCCCTTGGTCCTGAAGAATCTGCAGTTGTGCCTTGAGGCGGTCTTTGAGAGGCGCAGGAACCCTGCGAGGTGCGTGAACGACAGGGATGGCGTCCGGTCTGAGTCGAATCTTGTACGTGTGTGGCAATGTCCCCATGCCTTCAAAAACCTCCTGGTTGTGAGCGAGGAGGGAATGGAGATTTGCGTGGAACTCAGCATCCGGGAAGTCGGATATCTCATCTGGAGAGAGAGACATAATGCGCTGTACCAGGTGAAGGACCTTACACGCCTGTGCGCCCAGTAACGAGTCCTTTGATGAGCCAACAACTTCGAAGGGGAGTGTGGCCGTGTACCTCTTGTGAGTCACCTGTAGCTGGCAAGATCCTATGGACGGGATGACGTTCCCGTTATAGTCAACCATCTTAAGCCGGGATGGTGTGATGGGTGGTTTGACCTTCATGGCCTGGACTGCAGAGTAAGCAATCAGGTTGGCGGATGCGCCGGTGTCCAGGCGGAAGGCGACGCGCGATCGGTTGACCGTCAGGGTGGCACACCACTCATCGGCTAGATTGATGGCATTGACCTTGTTGACATCAATGACGGAAACTCGGAAGGCATCCTGGTCATCTGCATCACTTAACTGGAAGTCTTGATGCGTGGGCTGGACGGTCCTGACTCGTCTGCGAGGTTGTCGAGGATGCGCCGGATCCATGGGTTGAGCCGCACGACAGCGGGCTGCGTAGTGGCCCATCGTGGCACATCTGTGGCACTGTCGGTTTTTTGCAGGACATTGCCCTTTTAAGTGTAGACCTCCACAATTGCTGCACGTCATGACGTCACGGCGTTCGTTGCGCCACTGCGCATGCGCAGTGCGATCTTGCGGTGGGCGCGCCTGCGCAGTGCGTCCCTCGTTGTGGCCGTTATTTTTGGCGCGCACCTGCGCGGGAGACCGCGAAAAGCGCGGGAAGCGGCCGCTGTCGTCCGGGCCGTGGGTCGGGAAGTAATCGACGGCCTGGATGCGTTCGACGTCGTGGGCAGCCTGGCTTGCCGATTCAACGGCTGGGGACCGCCTCCGTGCCAACTCGGACGCCTGAAATCGGACAAAACGGCAGGTAGCATTTTCATGGAGGACACAGGCTTCCACAGCAGACGCTAAGGTGAGGCTTTTCATTTTAAGAAGCTGCTGGCGTAGGCCACTAGAGGCAACGCCAAAAACAATCTGGTCCCTGATCATGGACTCTGTAGTGGTGCCGTAACCGCAGGACTGCGCTAGAATCCGGAGGTGCGTCAAAAAGGGTTGAAAAAGCTCCTCCTTACCTTGCAGGCGTTGCTGAAAGATGTATCTTTCAAAACTTTCATTTACTTCAACTTGAAAGTGCTGGTCCAGTTTGAGGATGACCGTGTCATATTTGGCCTGGTTTTCGCCTTCTTCGAACACCAGTGAGTTAAAGACATCGGTTGCGTGCGGGCCTGCGTAGAAGAGGAGCATTGCAATCTTCGAGTCATCCGAGACATTCTGTTTTTCGGTGGCACGGATGTACAGGTCAAATCGCTGCCTGTAGAGCTTCCAGTTGGTGCCTAGGTTCCCTGTGACTTGCATCGGCTGCGGTTTGCCGGTGTGGTCCATGTCCAGAATGACAGGTTAGTAGGCAGGTATCGATCCACTCCTGTACCATGTGGTGTTGGGTGTTCTGACACACAGATGAGCCAACACAGTTGCATATGGTACAACGCTTCTTTATTTAAACTTACTATTTACAGTTTGGTCTTTGCACTCTGCACGTGGGGGGCTCCCTGCTTGTGGTGTTTTAACAGCTCTTTCTTGCTCCCTTCTCCCCAGACCTACTGACCACCAGGTGTCGTGCTCGTGCTTTTTATGTGGTTGGTATTCTTGTCTGTGATTGGTTGTGGTGTTGTGTACTCTGATTTGCCTGTTAGTGTGTCCATCATGATGTGTGTGTTTGAATATCATGACAGACAGGAGGCCGGGGCATGCAGCCCTGGATGGTCCCAGTCCCACCTCAGGCAGAGGGGTGGGAGGACAGGAGGCCGGGCATGCAGCCATGGATGGTCCCAGTCCCACCTCAGGCAGAGGGGTGGGAGGACAGGAGGCTGGGCCTGCAGCCCTCGATGCTCCCACTCCCACCTCAGGCAGAGGGGTGGGAGGACAGGAGGCCGGGCCTGCAGCCCTGGATGGTCCCACTCCCACCTCAGGCAGAGGGGTGGGAGGACAGGAGGCTGGGCCTGCAGCCCTGGATGGTCCCACTCCCACCTCAGGCAGAGGGGTGGGAGGACAGGAGGCCGGGCCTGCAGCCTGGATGGTCCCACTCCCACCTCAGGCAGAGGGGTGGGAGGACAGGAGGCCGGGCCTGCACCCCTGGATGGTCCCACTCCCACCTCAGGCAGAGGGGTGGGAGGACAGGAGGCCGGGCATGCAGCCCTGGATGGTCCCAGTCCCACCTCAGGCAGAGGGGTGGGAGGACAGGAGGCTGGGCCTGCAGCCCTCGATGCTCCCACTCCCACCTCAGGCAGAGGGGTGATCAAACCGTGATCTTTATCAATGATGAGAAGGCGGAAACAGTGGAAGTTTAAACTGGACAGATATTTCACAGCTGGAATCACCCAATACAGACAGCAATGTATCGTAGATTGTGGAAGTGCCACAAATGTTGTCAAATGCAGGACGCGGGGTCCCTCAATGTTTCAATCTTGCTGAGAAACTGTCAGCCCACAGGGACAACATTTCTGTTTAATAGGACTGATGGACAAGTTAAAACAGTTCCGTTTCAAAGTTTAAAATAACCAGTCATTGTTCTGTGCAGCTTTCGGAATCTGTCAGTGGAATTTACTTCACACAGGCAAGTTTAACAAGTGTATGGGGAACTGATTAGAAGTTTTGATGGAGATATTCCTGCATTATGGAAATGTGTGAGATCTATTTAGGGTTGGGAAATGGATTGAGGATCAAAGGATGCAGTTGTTTTTTAACTACATTAGACTGAGAGCCTTGAAGATTCACAACTTCCATGAGCTGTGAGAAAGGATTGATTAACCAAGGCCTATTATTCAAATACTTCAGACAAGTGAATAAGCTACAGGAACATTGAATATACAGACAGAGACAAGCAGACACCTGTAATCGGAGCTTAAACTTCACGTTTGAATGTGAAGGGCTGAAATAAACAAGAGTCCACCCTGGGATTCGGTGCAATTTAAGTTCTGCTTTTCCAAAAAATAAAAATAACTATCTGCAATGAAAAATTCCTTGGACAGGACAGGGATTTTGACACTGTATTTAATCCCAGACAGTATTTGGGTTGTGAGTGTTTGATGGACAGTGTAGATGAAGCTTTACTCTGAAACACTGGAATTCAGTCTCAGGGCTGATTTAATCACATGCTTCAGAATAATAATTGATAGTGTACATCTCGTGTGTGTCTCAGTGTCAGCTGTGAAACATGTACAGCACAATCTCATCCTGTTTCTGTGTCTCTCTCTCTCTCTCTGAAATTAGCTGGTCCATTTCCTAAATTCCCACCTTTCAAAAGGGCTCCATTGCCTGTGAAACAGTTTGTGATACACAAAGGTTATGAAAAGTGCTTTAGAAATATCTGTCCCCAAGCTGCTGTGAGGATGTTCAGAGTCAGTGTGTGACTTGGGTCACACACAGGCCAGATACACCTCTCCAAGTTAAAGGTGGAGAATGGATCTCTCTCCATTTGAAAGATGTATTGACCCAGTCTGTCTGAGTTTGAGTATCTGTTTTTCTGTACACGTGTGTGTGTGTTGAGTGGGGGGGGGGTTATGTGTGGCATTCTTTACGCTTCACTGGAAGTTACACGGTAGCACAGTGGGTAGCACAGCGGCCTCACAGCTCCAGAGCCCCAGGTTCGAATCCCGGCTTGGGTCGCAGTCTGTGCGGAGTCTGCACGTTCTCCGCTTGTCCGCGTGGGTTTCTCCCGGGTGCTCCAGTTTCCCCCCTGACGTCCCGAAGGACGTGCTGTTTGGTGAATTGGACATCATGTATTCTCCCTCAGTGTACCCGAACAGGCGCCAGAGTTTGGAGACTAGGGAATTTTCTCAGTAACTTCATTGCAGTGTGTGACTGTGTGTCTGTGTGTGCCTGTGTGCCTGTGTGTGTGTGTGTGTGCCTGTGTGTGTGTATGCCTGTGTGTGCGTGTGTGTGTATGCCTGTGTGTGCGTGTGTGTGTGTGTGCCTGTGTGTGTGCCTGTGTGTGTGTATGCCTGTGTGTGTGTGTGTGTGTGTCTGTGTGTCTCAGTTTGACTTTGTTTAGTACTGATTGAAGATAATGAGATAGAAAGTTTGATAGAAAGTTTGGCAGCATTGTAGGTGTAAACAATAATGACAGAGACAGTGTGAACCGTGAAGAGAACGCCATACCTGGGCCCACTCCCCTATCCCGTCGCTGTCACCCCACCTAACCTGAACATCTTTAGATACTGTGGGCAATTTGGATTGATCACCGCCAACCCACCTAACCTGCACGTCTTTGGACGGTGGGAGGAAACCGGAGCACCCGGAGGAAATCCACGCACACACGGGGAGAACGTCCAGACTCCGCACAGACAGTGACCTAAGCCAGGAATCGAACCTGGGACCCTGTAGCTGTGAGGCAGCAGTGCTAACCACTGTTCAGTCCCGGCTCTGGGTCACTGTCCGTGTGGAGTTTGCACATTCTCCCCGTGTTTGCGTGGGTTTCATCCCCACAACCCAAAGATGTGCAGGGCAGGTGGATTGGCCACGCTAAATTGCTCCTCAATTGGAAAAAATGAACTGGGCTCTGAATTTATTGAAAAAATCTTTTTATTGCCATTTTCACAATTCTGTGCATTGCGGCTTGTTTACATTTCTCAGAGAGTGAAAAGGCTTTCTCTTACGTTTCTATAGTTACAAACTGTTGCCGTTCAGTTCGGCGTGTCTGCCCGCCCCCCCCCCAGCTCCCCCCCAACCCCCCTTTCCCTAACCCTTCCCCTCTCTCCCCCGCAGACCCTCCGGGATGCCCTTCCTGGCCAACCTGGTGTGTGACCCCCTGCTCCTTGTTTACCCCCTTACCCCCCTTTCTTTTCTCCCTCCATCGGTTTCAGCCGTGTTCTTTCAGTGGATTGGGGGGGTTCCCCCTCTCCATCCCTCTCGGTGGGGGGGGGGGATTCCCCCCACTCCACAACTCTCGGTGGGGGGGATTCCCCCCCTCCATCTCTCTCGGTGTGGGGGGATTCGCCCTCTCCATCTCTCTCGGTGTGGGGGGATTCCCCCCCTCCATCTCTCTCGGTGTGGGGGGATTCCCCCCTCCATCTCTCTCGGTGGTGGGGGGGATTTCCCCTCTCCATCTCTCTCGGTGGGGGGGGGGGTTCCCCCTCTCCATCTCTCTCGGTGGGGTGGGGGTTCCCCCCTCTCCATCCCTCTCGGTGGGGGGGTCCCCCCTCTCCATCTCTCTCGGTGGGGGGTCCCACCTCTCCATCACTCTCGGTGGGGAGGGGGCTGTTCCCCCCTCTCCATCTCTCTCATAGAACATTACAACGCAGTACAGGCCCTTCGGCCCTCGATGTTGCGCCGACCTGTGAAACCACTCTAAAGCCCATCTACACTATTCCCTTATCGTCCATATATCTATCATTTGAATGCCCTTAGTGTTGGCGAGTCCACTACTGTTGCAGGCAGAGCATTCCACGCCCTTACTACTCTCTGAGTAAAGAACCTACCTCTGACATCTGTCTTATATCTATCTCCCCTCAATTTAAAGCTATGTCCCCTCGTGCTAGACATCACCATCCGAGGAAAAAGGCTCTCACTGTCCACCCTATCCAATCCTCTGATCATCTTGTATGCCTCAATTAAGTCACCTCTTAACTTTCTTCTCTCTAACGAAAACAGCCTCAAGTCCCTCAGCCTTTCCTCATAAGATCTTCCCTCCATAACCAGGCAACATTCTGGTAAATCTCCTCTGCACCCTTTCCAATGCTTCCACATCCTTCCTATAATGCGGCGACCAGAATTGCACGCAATACTCCAAATGCGGCCGCACCAGAGTTTTGTACAGCTGCAACATGACCTCATGGCTCCGAAATTCAGACACTCTACCAATAAAAGCTAACACACCGTACACTTTCTTAACAACCCTCTCAACCTGAGTGGCAACTTTCAGGGATCTATGTACATGGACACCGAGATCTCTCTGCTCATCCACACTGCCAAGAATCTTACCATTAGGCCAGTACTCTGTCTTCCTGTTATTCCTTCCTAAATGAATCACCTCACATTTTTCTGCATTAAACTCCATTTGCCACCTCTCAGCCCAGCGCTGCAGCTTATCTATGTCCCTCTGTAACTTGTAACATCCTTCCGCACTGTCCACAACTCCACCGACTTTAGTGTCATCTGCAAATTTACTCACCCATCCTTCTACGCCCTCCTCCAGGTCATTTATAAAAATGACAAACAGCAGTGGCCCCAATACAGATCCTTGTGGTACACCACTAGTAACTGGACTCCAGTCTGACCACTTCCCATCAACCACCACCCTTTGTCTTCTTCCAGCTAGCCAATTTCTGATCCAAACTGCTAAATCTTCCTGAATCCCATGCTTCCGTATTTTCTGCAGTAGCCTACCGTGGGGAACCTTGTCAAATGCGTTACTGAAATCCATATACACCACATCAACTGCTTTACCCTCATCCACCTGTTTCTCACCTTCTCAAAGAACTCTATATGGTTTGTGAGGCACAACCTACCCTTCACAAAACCGTGTTGACTATGTCTAATCAAATTATTCCTTTCCAGATGATTATACACCCTATCTCTTAAAAACCTTTCCAAGATTTTGCCCACAACAGAAGTAAGGCTCACTGGTCTATATTTACCGGGGTTGTCTCTACTCCCCTTCTTGAACAAGGGGACAACATTTGCCAGAGAATCCTTGGATAAATCCCATCCGGCCCAGGGGACTTGTCTATTTTCACCCTTTCCAGAATTGCTAACACCTCCTCCTTATGAACCTCAAGTCCTTCTAGTCGAGTAGCCTGAATCTCAGTATTCTCCTCGTCAACATTGTCTTTTTCCTGTGTGAATAGTGATGAAAAATATTCGTATAGCACCTCTCCTATCTCCACGGACTCCAAGCACAACTTCCCACTCCTGTCCTTGACTGGCCCTACTCTTACCCTAGTCATTCTTTTATTCCTGACATATCTGTAGAAAGCTTTAGGGTTATCCTTGATCCTACCTTCCAAAGACTTCTCATGTCCCCTTCTGGCTCTTCTTAGCTCCCTCTTTAGGTCCTTCCTAGCTAACTTGTAACTCTCGAGCGCCCTTACTGAACCTTCATGTCTCATCTTTACATAAGCCTCCTTCCTTCTTCCTCTAGACAAGTGTTTCAACTGCCTTAGTAAACCACGGTTCCCTTGCTCGACCACTTCCTCCCTGCCTGACAGGTACATACTTATCAAGGACACGCAGTAGCTGTTCTTTGAACAAGCTCCACATTTCCATTGTGCACATCCCCTGCTCTCCGTCTCGGTGGGGGTGGGGGGGGAAGGGCCCCCCCTCTCCATCTCTCTCGGTGGGTGGGGTGTTCCCGCCTCTCCATCTCTCTCGGTGGGGGAGTCCCCCCTCTCCATCTCTCTCTTTGGGGGTGTCCCCCCTCTCCATCTCTCTCGGTGGGGGAGTCCCCCCTCTCCATCTCTCTCTTTGGGGGTGTCCCCCCTCTCCATCTCTCTCGGTGGGGGCAAAGTTCCCCCCTCTCCATCTCTCTCGGTGGAGGGGGGACCACCTCTCCATCTCTCTCGGCGGGGTGGGGGGGGGGTCCACCCTCTCCATCTCTCTCGGTGGAGGGGGAGTTCCCCCCTCTCCATCTCTCTCGGTGGGTGGGGGGGTTCCCGCCTCTCCATCTCTCTCGGTGGGGGGGTCCCCTCTCCATCTCTCTCGCTGGGGGAGTCCCCCCTCTCCATCTCTCTCGGTGGAGGGGGAGTTCTCCCCTCTCCATCTCTCTCGATGGGGGCAGGGCTCCCCCTCTCCATCTCTCTCGGTGGGGGGGGGCACCCTCTCCAGCTCTCTCGGCGGGGGAGAGGGGGTCCACCCTCTCCATCTCTCTCGGTGGAGGGGGATTTCCCCCCTCTCCATCTCTCCCGGTGGGGGGGGGGGGGTTCCACCCTCTCCATCTCTCTCTCGGTGGGGGGGTTCCCCCTTCTCCATCTCGCTTTGTGGGGGGGGGTCTCCTTCTCCATATCTCTCGGTGGGGGAGAGGGGGTTCCACCAACTCCATCTCTCTCTGTGGGGGTGGGGGTACCCCTTCTCCATCTCGCTCGGTGGGGGGGGTCCTCTTCTCCATCTCTCTCGGTGGGGGAGGGGGTTCCCCTTCTCCATCTCTCTCGGTGGGGGGAGGCTGTTCTCCCCTCTCCATCTCTCTCGGTCTCTTCGTCTCTCCGTCTCTCTCTGGGACTCTGCCAAAACAAAATCCACAACCAGCAGTCGGCCATTAGTATGTCAGTTCACACTGGCCATTGTATGTCAGTTCACGGTGGCCATTTTATGTCGGTTTCACGGGAGCCATTTTATGTCAGTTCACAATAGCCATTTTATGTCAGTTAACAATGGACAGTTCATGTCAGGTCGCAATGGCCATTTTGTGTCAGTTCACAATGGACAGTTAATGTCAGTTCACGGGGGCCATTTTATGTCAGGTCGCAATGGCCATTGTATGTCAGTTCAGAATGGCCATTTTATGTCAGTTCACGGTAGCCATTGTATGTCAGTTCACATTGGCCATTTATGTCAGTTCACAATGGCCATTTTATGTCAGTTCACATTGGCCATTTTATGTCAGTTCACGGGGGCCATTTTATGTCAGTTCACGGTGGCCATTGTATGTCAGTTCACATTGGCCATTTTATGTCAGTTCACAATGGCCATTTTATGTCAATTTGCAATGGACATTTTTTGTCAGTTCACAATGGCCATTTTATGTCAGTTTGCAATGGCCATTTTATCTCAGTTGCGGTGGCCAGTTCATGTCAGTTCACGGGGGCCATTTTATGTCAGTTCACGGTGGCCATTTTATGTCAGTTCATGGGGGCCATTTTATGTCAGTTCATGGTGGCCATTGTATGTCAGTTCACAATGGCCATTGTATGTCAGTTCACAATGGCCATTTTATGTCAGTTTGCAATGGCCATTTTTTCTCAGTTGACGGTGGCCATTTTGTGTCAGTCCACGGTGGCCATTGTATGTCAGTTTACAATGGCCATTGCATGTCAGTTCACAATAGCCATTTTGTGTCAGTTTGCAATGGCCATTTTATCTCAGTTGCGGTGGCCAGTTCATGTCGGTTCACGGGGGCCATTTTATGTCAGTTCACGGTGGCCATTTTATGTCAGTTCATGGGGGCCATTTTATGTCAGTTCATGGTGGCCATTGTATGTCAGTTCACAATGGCCATTGTATGTCAGTTCACAATGGCCATTTTATGTCAGTTTGCAATGGCCATTTTTTCTCAGTTGACGGTGGCCATTTTGTGTCAGTTCACGGTGGCCATTGTATGTCAGTTTACAATGGCCATTGCATGTCAGTTCACAATAGCCATTTTGTGTCAGTTTGCAATGGCCATTTTATCTCAGTTGCGGTGGCCAGTTCATGTCGGTTCACGCGGGCCATTTTATGTCAGTTCACGGTGGCCATTTTATGTCAGTTCACAGTGGCCATTTTATGTCAGTTCACGGGGGCCATTTTATTCAGTCGATGGGTGCCATTTTATGTCAGTACACGGTGGCCATTTTACGTCAGTTCACGGTGGTCATTTTATGTCGGTTGACGGGGGCCTTTTTATGTCTGCTCGCAATGGCCATTTTATGTCAGTTCACGGCGGCCATTGTATGTCAGTTCACGGCAGCCATTTTATGTCAGTTCACGGTGGCCACTGTATGTCAGTTCACAATGGCCATTTTATGTCAGTTCACAATGACCATTTTATGTCAGTTCACGGTGGCCATTGTATGTCAGTTCACAATGGCCATTTTATGTCAATTTGCAATGGCCATTTTATGTCAGTTCACGGTGGCCATTGTATGTCCGTTCACAATGGCCATTTTATGTCAGTTTGCAATGGCCATTTTATCTCAGTTGTGGTGGCCAGTTCATGTCGGTTCACGGGGGCCATTTTATGTCAGTTCACGGTGGCCATTTTATGTCAGTTCACGGGGGCCATTTTATGTCAGTTCATGGTGGCTATTGTATGTCAGTTCACAATGGCCATTTTATTTCAGTTCACGGTGGCCATTTTATCTCAGTTCAAAGTGGCCATTTAATGTCAGTTCACGGGGGCCTTTTTATGTCAGGTCGCAATGGCCATTTTATGTCAGTTCACAATGGCCATTTTATGTCAGTTCATGGTGGCCATTGTATGTCAGTTCACAATGGCCATTGTATGTCAGTTCACAATGGCCATTTTACGTCAGTTTGCAATGGCCATTTTTCTTCAGTTGACGGTGGCCATTTTATGTCAGTTCACAGTTGCCATTTTATGTCAGTTCACGGGGTCCATTTTAAGACAGTTCACAATGGCCATTTTATGTCAGTTCACAATGGCCATTTTATGTCAGTTCACGGTGGCCATTGTGAGTCAGTTCACAATGGCCATTTTATGTCAGTTCACAATGGCCATTTTATGTCAGTTCATGGTGGCCATTGTATGTCAGTTAACAATGGCCATTGTATGTCAGTTCACAATGGCCATTTTATGTCAGTTTGCAATGGCCATTTTTTATCAGTTGACGGTGGCCATTTTGTGTCAGTTCACGGTGGCCATTGCATGTCAGTTCACAATGGCCATTGTATGTCAGTTCACAATGGCCAGTTTATGTCAGTTTGCAATGGCCATTTTATCTCAGTTGCGGTGGCCAGTTCATGTCGGTTCACGGAGGCCATTTTCTGTCAGTTCACGGTGGCCATTTTATGTCAGTTCAAGGAGGCCATTTTATTCGGTCAATGGGGGCCATTTTATGCCAGTTTACGGTGGCCATTTTATGTCAGTTCACGGTGGTCATTTTATGTCAGTTCACGGTGGTCATTTTATATTGGTTGAAGGGGGGCATTTTATGTTAGCTCATGGCGGCCATTTTATGTCAGTTCACGGGGCCATTTTATGTCAGTTCATGATGGACATTTTATATCAGTTCACGGGGGCCTTTTTAGGTCCGGTCGCAATGGCCATTTTATGTCAGTTCACGGGGGCCATTGTATGTCAGTTCACGGCAGCCGTTTTATGTCAGTTCACGGTGGCCACTGTATGTCAGTTCACAATGGCCATTTTATGTCAGTTCACGGTGGCCATTGTATGTCAGTTCACATTGGCCATTTTATGTCAGTTCACAGTGGCCATTTTATGTCAGTTCACAATGGCCATTTTATGTCAGTTCACAATGGCCATTTTACGTCAATTTGCAATGGCCATTTTATGTCAGTTCACGGTGGCCATTGTATATCAGTTCACAATGGCCATTTTATGTCAGTTTGCAATGGCCATTTTATCTCAGTTGCGGTGGCCAGTATATGTCGGTTCACGGGGGCCATTTTATGTCAGTTCACGGTGGCCATTTTATGTCAGTTCACGGGGGCCATTTTATGTCAGTTCATGGTGGCCATTGTATGTCAGTTCACAATGGCCATTGTATGTCAGTTCACAATCGCTATTTTGTGTCAGTTCACGGTGGCCATTGCATGTCAGTTTACAATGGCCATTTTATGTCAGTATGCAATGGCCATTTTATCTCAGTTGCAGTGGCCAGTTCATGTCGGTTCACGGGGGCCATTTTATGTCAGTTCACGGTGGCCATTTTATGTCAGTTCACGGGGGCCATTTTATGTCAGTTCATGGTGGCCATTGTATGTCAGTTCACAATGGCCATTGCATGTCAGTTCACAATGGCCATTGTATGTCAGTTTACAATGGCCATTGCATGTCAGTTCACAATGGCCATTTTATGTCAGTATGCAATGGCCATTTTACCTCAGTTGCAGTGGCCAGTTCATGTCGGTTCACGGGGGCCATTTTATGTCAGTTCACGGGGGCCATTTTATGTCAGTTCACGGTGGCCATTTTATGTCAGTTCACGGGGGCCATTTTATGTCAGTTCATGGTGCCCATTTTATGTCAGTTCACGGTGGCCATTTTATCTCAGTTCACAGTGGCCATTTTATGTCAGTTCACGGGGGCCATTTTATTCAGTCGATGGGGGCCATTTTATGTCAGTACACGGTGGCCATTTTATGTCGGTTCACGGTGGTCATTTTATGTCGGTTGATGGGGGCCATTTTATGTAAGCTCGCAATGGCCATTTTATGTCAGTTCACGGTGGCCATTGTATGTCAGTTCATGGCGGCTATTTTATGTCAGGTCACGGTGGCTATTTTATGTTAGCTCATGGCGGCCATTTTATGTCAGTTCACGGGGCCATTTCATGTCAGTTCACGATGGACATTTTATATCAGTTCACGGGGGCCATTGTATGTCAGTTCACGGCAGCCATTTTATGTCAGTTCACGGTGGCCACTGTATGTCAGTTCACAATGGCCATTTTATGTCAGTTTGCAATGGCCATTTTATCTCAGTTCACGGTGGCCATTGTATGTCAGTTCACAATGGCCATTTTATGTCAGTTTGCAATGGCCATTTTATCTCAGTTGCGGTGGCCAGTTCATGTCGGTTCACGGGGGCCATTTTATGTCAGTTCACGGTGGCCATTTTATGTCAGTTCATGGGGGCCAGTTCATGTCAGTTCACGGGGGCCATTTTATGTCAGTTCACGGCGGCCATTGTATATCAGTTCACAGTGGCCATTTTATTTCAGTTCACAGTGGCCATTTTATATCAGTTCACAATGGCCATTTTATGTCAGTTCAAGGGGGCCATTGTATGTCAGTTCAGAATGGACAGTTTATATCAGTTCACGGGGGCCTTTTTATGTCAGGACGCAATGGCCATTTTATGTCAGTTCACAATGGCCATTTTATGTCTGCTCACATTGGCCATTTTATGTCAGTTCAAGGGGGCCATTGTATGTCAGTTCACAATGGACAGTTTATGTCAGTTCACGGGGGCCATTTACTGTCAGTTCACGGTGGCCATTGTATGTCAGTTCACAGTGGACATTTTATGTCAGTTCAAGGTGGCCATTGTATGTCAGTTCACAATGGCCATTTTATGTCTGTTCACATTGGCCATTTTATGTCAGTTCAAGGGGGCCATTGAATGTCAGTTCACAATGGACAGTTTATGTCAGTTCACGGGGGCTGTTTTATGTCAGGTCGCAATGGCCATTTTATGTCAGTTCACCGGGGCCATTGTATGTCAGTTCACAATGGCCATTGTATGTCAGTTCACAATGGCCATTTTTTGTCAGTTCACAGTGACCATTTTATGCCAGTTCACGGCAGCCATTGTATATCAGTTCACAGTGGCCATTTCATGTCAGTTCACAATGGCCATTTTATGTCAGTTCACGGTGGCCATTGTATATCTGTTCATAATGCCATTTTATGTCAGTTCACGGGGTCCATTTTATGTCAGTACACGGTGGCCATTTTATGTCTGTTCACAATGGTCATTTTATGTCAATTCACGGTGGCCATTGTATGTCAGTTCACAGTGGACATTTTATGTCAGTTCAAGGTGGCCATTGTATGTCAGTTCACAATGGTCAATTTATGTCTGTTCACAATGGCCATTTTATGTCAGTTCATGGTGGCCATTGTATGTCAGTTCACAATGGCCATTGTATGTCAGTTCACAATGGCCATTTTATGTCTGTTCACAATGGCCATTTTATGTCAGTTTGCAATGGCCATTTTATCTCAGTTGCGGTGGCCAGTTCATGTCGGTTCACGGGGGCCATTTTATTTCAGTTCACGGTGGCCATTTTATGTCAGTTCACGGGGGCCATTTTATGTCAGTTCATGGTGGCCATTTTATCTCAGTTCACGGTAGCCATTTTATGTCAGTTCACGGGCGCCATTTTATTCAGTCGAAGGGGCCATATTATGTCAGTACACGGTGGCCATTTAATGTCAGTTCATGGTGGTCATTTTATGTCGGTTGAAGTGGGCCGTTTTATGTCAGCTCGCAATGGCCATTTTATGTCAGTTCACGGTGGCCATTGTATGTCAGTTCACGGCGGCTATTTTATGTCAGGTCACGGTGGCTATTTTATGTTAGCTCACGGCAGCCATTTTATGTCCATTCACGGTGACCATTTTATGTCAGTTCATGGCAGCCATTTTATGTCAGTTCACGGTGGTCATTTTATATTGGTTGAAGGGGGGTATTTTATGTCAGCTCGCAATGGCCATTTTATGTCAGTTCACGGTGGCCATGTTATGTCAGTTCACGTTGGCCATTTTATGTCAGTTCACGGCAGCCATTTTATGTCAGTTCACGGTGGCCATTTTATGTCAGTTCACAATGGACAGTTTATGTCAGTTCAGAGCCATCCCACAGCCAGCACTGCCTGTGCTCCACCCACACAGCCATCACTGTCAGTGCTCCCCCCACACAGCCAGCACTGTCAGTGCTCCCCCACACAGCCAGCACTGTCAGTGCTCCACCCACACAGCCATCACTGCCAGTGCCTCGTCACAACAGCCAGCAATGTCAGTGCTCCCCCACACAGCCAGCACTATCAGTGCTCCCCCCACACAGCCAGCACTGTCAGTGCTCCCACCCACACAGCCAGGACTGTCAGTGCTCCCACCACACAGCCAGCACTGTCAGTGCTCCCCCACACAGCCAGTACTATCAGTGATCCCCCCACACAGCCAGCACTGTCAGTGCTCACCCCACACAGCCAGCACTGTCAGTGCTCCCACCACACAGCCAGCACTGTCAGTGCTCCCCCCACACAGCCAGCACTGTCAGTGCTCCCAACACACAGCCAGCACTGTCAGTGCCCCCCCACACTGCCAGCACTGTCAGTGCTCCCCCACATAGCCAGCACTGTCAGTGCTCCACCACACAGCCAGCACTGTCAGTGCTCCCCCACATAGCCAGCACTGTCAGTGCTCCCCACACAGCCAGCACTGTCAGTGCTCCCCCCAGACAGCGAGCACTGTCAGTGTTCCCACCATACAGCCAGCACTGACAGGGCTCCCCCCACACAGCCAGCACAGTCAGTGCTCCCCCACACATAGCCAGCACTGTCAGTGCTCCCCCACACATCCAGCACTGTCAGTGCTCCCACCACATAGCCAGCACTGTCAGTGCTCCCCCACACAGCCAGCAATGCCAGTGCTCCCACCACACCGCCAGCAGTGTCAGTGCTCCCCCCACACAGCCAGCACTGTCAGTGCTCCCCACACAGCCAGCACTGTCAGTGCTCCCCCACACAGCCAGCACTGTCAGTGCTCCCCCACAGCCAGCACTGTCAGTGCTCCCCCCACACAGCCAGCAGTGTCAGTGCTCCCCACAGACAGCGAGCACTGTCAGTGCTCCCACCATACAGCCAGCACTGACAGGGCTCCCCCACACAGCCAGCACTGTCAGTGCTCCCCCACACAGCCAGCACTGTCAGTGCTCCCCCACACATAGCCAGCACTGTCAGTGCTCCCCCACACATCCAGCACTGTCAGTGCTCCCACCACATAGCCAGCAATGCCAGTGCTCCCACCACAACGCCAGCACTGTCAGTGCTCCCCCCACACAGCCAGCACTGTCAGTGCTCCCCACACAGCCAGCACTGTCAGTGCTCCCCCACACAGCCAGCACTGTCAGTGCTCCCCCACAGCCAGCACTGTCAGTGCTCACCCCACACAGCCAGCACTGTCAGTGCTCCCCTAGCAGCCAGCACTGTCAGTGCTCCCCACATAGCTAGCACTGACAGTGCTCCACCACACAGCCAGCACTGTCAGTGCTCCCACCACACAGCCAGCACTGTCAGTGCTCCCACCACACAGCGAGCACTGTCAGTGCTCCCCCACACAGCCAGCACTGTCAGTGCTCCCCCCACACAGCCAGCACTGCCAGTGCTCCCCCACACAGCCAGCACTGTCAGTGATCCCCCCACACAGCCAGCACTGTCAGTGCTCCCCCCACCCAGCCAGCACTGTCTGTGCTCCCCCCACACAGCCAGTACTGCCACCACACAGCCAGCACTGCCCGTGCTCCCACCACACAGCCAGCACTGTCAGTGCTCCCACCACACAGCCAGCACTGTCAGTGCTCCCCCCACACAGCCAGCACTGTCAGTGCTCCCCCACACAGCCAGCACTGTCAGTGCTCCCACCACACAGCCAGCACTGTCAGTGCTCCCCCCACACAGCCAGCACTGTCAGTGCTCCCCACACAGCCAGCATTGTCAGTGCTCCCCCCACACAGCCAGCACTGTCAGTGCTCACCCCACACAGCCAGCACTGACAGTGCTCCCCCCACACAGCCAGCACTGTCAGTGCTCCCGCCCACAGCCAGCACTGTCAGTGCTCCCACCATACAGCCAGCACTGTCAGTGCTCCCAACACACAGCCAGCACTGTCAGTGCTCCCCCCACACAGCCAGCACTGCCAGTGCTCCCACCACACAGCCAGCACTGCCAGTGCTCCCATCACACAGCCAGCACTGCCAGTGCTCCACCCACACAGCCAGCACTGTCAGTGCTCCGAACACACAGCCAGCACTGTCAGTGCTCCCACCACACAGCCAGCACTGTCAGTGCTCCCACCACACAGCCAGCACTGTCAGTGCTCCCACCCCACAGCCGGCACTGTCAGTGCTCACCCCACACAGCCAGCACTGTCAGTGCTACCCCACACAGCCTGCACTGTCAGTGCTCCCCGCACACAGCCAGCAGTCAGTGCTCCCCCACAGCCAGCACTGTCAGTGCTCCCCCCACACAGCCAGCACTGTCAGTGCTCCCGCCACACAGCCAGCACTGTCAGTGCTCCCACCACACAGCCAGCACTGTCAGTGCTCACCCCACACAGCCAGCACTGTCAGTGCTCCCCCACACAGCCTGCACTGTCAGTGCTCCCACCACACAGCCAGCACTGTCAGTGGTCCCACCACACAGCCAGCACTGTCAGTGCTCCCCCACACAGCCAGCACTGTCAGTGCTCCCCCCACACAGCCAGCACTGCCAGTGCTCCCCCCACACAGCCAGCACTGTCAGTGATCCCCCCACACAGCCAGCACTGTCAGTGCTCCCCCCACCCAGCCAGCACTGTCAGTGCTCCCCCCACACAGCCAGCACTGCCAGTACTGCCACCACACAGCCAGCACTGCCCGTGCTCCCACCACACAGCCAGCACTGTCAGTGCTCCCACCACACAGCCAGCACTGTCAGTGCTCCCCCACACAGCCAGCACTGTCAGTGCTCCCCCCACACAGCCAGCACTGTCAGTGCTCCCACCACACAGCCAGCACTGTCAGTGCTCCCCCACACAGCCAGCACTGTCAGTGCTCCCCACACAGCCAGCATTGTCAGTGCTCCCCCCACACAGCCAGCACTGTCAGTGCTCACCCCACACAGCCAGCACTGTCAGTGCTCACCCCACACAGCCAGCACTGTCAGTGCTCCCCCCACACAACCAGCACTGTCAGCGCTCCCCCACACAGCCAGCACTGTCAGTGCTCCCCCACACAGCCAGCACTGTCAGTGCTCCCACCACACAGCCAGCACTGTCAGTGCTCCCACCACACAGCCAGCACTGTCAGTGCTCCCCCACACAGCCAGCACTGTCAGTGCTCCCCCCACACAGCCAGCACTGCCAGTGCTCCCCCCACACAGCCAGCACTGTCAGTGATCCCCCCACACAGCCAGCACTGTCAGTGCTCCCCCCACCCAGCCAGCACTGTCAGTGCTCCCCCCACACAGCCAGCACTGCCAGTACTGCCACCACACAGCCAGCACTGCCCGTGCTCCCACCACACAGCCAGCACTGTCAGTGCTCCCACCACACAGCCAGCACTGTCAGTGCTCCCCCCACACAGCCAGCACTGTCAGTGCTCCCCCCACACAGCCAGCACTGTCAGTGCTCCCACCACACAGCCAGCACTTTCAGTGCTCCCCCCACACAGCCAGCACTGTCAGTGCTCCCCACACAGCCAGCATTGTCAGTGCTCCCCCCACACAGCCAGCACTGTCAGTGCTCACCCCACACAGCCAGCACTGTCAGTGCTCCCCCCACACAGCCAGCACTGTCAGTGCTCCCGCACACAGCCAGCACTGTCAGTGCTCCCACCACACAGCCAGCACTGTCAGTGCTCCCAACACACAGCCAGCACTGTCAGTGCTCCCCCCACACAGCCAGCACTGCCAGTGCTCCCACCACACAGCCAGCACTGCCAGTGCTCCCATCACACAGCCAGCACTACCAGTGCTCCACCCACACAGCCAGCACTGTCAGTGCTCCGAACACACAGCCAGCACTGTCAGTGCTCCCACCACACAGCCAGCTCTGTCAGTGCTCCCACCACACAGCCAGCACTGTCAGTGCTCCCACCCCACAGCCGGCACTGTCAGTGCTCCCACCACACAGCCAGCACTGTCAGTGCTCCCCCACACAGCCAGCACTGTCAGTGCTCCCCCCACACAGCCAGCACTGCCAGTGCTCCCCCCACACAGCCAGCACTGTCAGTGATCCCCCCACACAGCCAGCACTGTCAGTGCTCCCCCCACCCAGCCAGCACTGTCAGTGCTCCCCCCACACAGCCAGCACTGCCAGTGCTCCCCTACACAGCCAGCACTGTCAGTGCTCCCCTCACACAGCCAGCACTGTCAGTGCTCCCCCACAGAGCCAGCACTGTCAGTCCTCCACCCACACAGCTAGCACTGTCAGTGCTCCCACCACACAGCCAGCACTGTCAGTGCTCCACCACACAGCCAGCACTGTCAGTGCTCCCACTACAAAGCCAGCACTGTCAGTGCTCCCCCACACAGCCAGCACTGTCAGTGCTCCCCCACACAGCCAGCACTGTCAGTGCTCCCCCACACAGCCAGCACTTTCAGTGCTCCCCCCACACAGCCAGCACTGCCAGTGCTCCCCCCACACAGCCAGCACTGTCAGTGCTCCCCCACAGAGCCAGCACTGTCCGAGTTCCCCCCACACAGCCAGCACTGTCAGTCCTCCCCCCACACAGCCAGCACTGTTAGTGCTCCCACCACACAGCCAGCACTGTCAGTGCTCCCCACACAGCCAGCACTGTCAGTGCTCCCCCCACACAGCCAGCACTGCCAGTGCTCCCACCACACAGCCAGCACTGCCCGTGCTCCCACCACACAGCCAGCACTGTCAGTGCTCCTACCACACAGCCAGCACTGTCAGTGCTCCCCCCACACAGCCAGCACTGTCAGTGCTCCCCCACACAGCCAGCCCTTTCAGTGATCCCCCCACACAGCCAGCACTATCAGTGCTCCCACCACACAGCCAGCACTGTCAGTGCTCCCCTCACACAGCCAGCACTGTCAGTTCTCACCCCACACAGCCAGCACTGTCAGTGCTCCCCCCACACAGCCAGCACTGTCAGTGCTCCCGCACACAGCCAGCACTGTCAGTGCTCCCACCACACAGCCAGCACTGTCAGTGCTCCCAACACACAGCCAGCACTGTCAGTGCTCCCCCCACACAGCCAGCACTGCCAGTGCTCCCACCACACAGCCAGCACTGCCAGTGCTCCCATCACACAGCCAGCACTGCCAGTGCTCCACCCACACAGCCAGCACTGTCAGTGCTCCGAACACACAGCCAGCACTGTCAGTGCTCCCACCACACAGCCAGCACTGTCAGTGCTCCCACCACACAGCCAGCACTGTCAGTGCTCCCACCCCACAGCCGGCACTGTCAGTGCTCACCCCACACAGCCAGCACTGTCAGTGCTCCCCCACACAGCCAGCACTGTCAGTGCTCCCCGCACACAGCCAGCACTGTCAGTGCTCCCCCCACAGCCAGCACTGTCAGTGCTCCCCCCACACAGCCAGCACTGTCAGTGCTCACACCACACAGCCAGCACTGTCAGTGCTCACCCCACACAGCCAGCACTGTCAGTGCTCCCCCCACACAGCCAGCACTGTCAGTGCTCCCCCACACAGCCAGCACTGTCAGTGCTCCCTCCACACAGCCAGCACTGTCAGTGCTACCCCCACACAGCCAGCACTGACAGTGCTCCCACCACACAACCAGCACTGTCAATGCTCCCCCACACAGCCTGCACTGTCAGTGCTCCCCCACACAGCCAGCACTGTCAGTGCTCCCCCACGGAGCCAGCACTGTCAGTGCTCCCCACACAGCCAGCACTGTCAGTGCTCCCCCACACAGCCAGCACTGTCAGTGCTCCCCCACAGAGCCAGCACTGTCAGTGTTCCCACCACACAGCCAGCACTGTCAGTGCTCCCCCACACAGCCAGCACTGTCAGTGCTCCCACCACACAGCCAGCACTGTCAGTGCTCCCACCACACAGCCAGAACTGTCAGCGCTCCCCCACACAGCCAGCACTGTCAGTGCACCCACCACACAGCCAGCACTGTCAGTGTTCCCACCACACAGCCAGCACTGTCAGTGCTCCCCCACACAGCCAGCACTGTCAGTGCTCCCCCACACAGCCAGCACTGTCAGTGCTCCCCCACAGAGCCAGCACTGTCAGTGTTCCCACCACACAGCCAGCACTGTCAGTGCTCCCCCACACAGCCAGCACTGTCAGTGCTCCCACCACACAGCCAGCACTGTCAGTGCTCCCACCACACAGCCAGCACTGTCAGCGCTCCCCCACACAGCCAGCACTGTCAGTGCACCCACCACACAGCCAGCACTGTCAGTGTTCCCACCACACAGCCAGCACTGTCAGTGCTCCCCCACACAGCCAGCACTGTCAGTGCACCCACCACACAGCCAGCACTGTCAGTGCTCCCCCCACACAGCCAGCACTGCCAGTGCTCCCACCACACAGCCAGCACTGTCAGTGCTCCAACACACAGCCAGCACTGTCAGTGCTCTCCTCACACAGCCAGCACTGTCAGTGCTCCCCTCACACAGCCAGCACTGTCAGTGCTCCCCCACAGAGCCAGCACTGTCAGTCCTCCACCCACACAGCTAGCACTGTCAGTGCTCCCACCACACAGCCAGCACTGTCAGTGCTCCACCACACAGCCAGCACTGTCAGTGCTCCCACCACAAAGCCAGCACTGTCAGTGCTCCCCCCACACAGCCAGCACTGCCCGTGCTCCCCCACACAGCCAGCACTGTCAGTGCTCCCCCCACACAGCCAGCACTGCCAGTGCTCCCCCCACACAGCCAGCACTGTCAGTGCTCCCCCACAGAGCCAGCACTGTCCGAGTTCCCCCCACACAGCCAGCACTGTCAGTCCTCCCCCCACACAGCCAGCACTGTTAGTGCTCCCACCACACAGCCAGCACTGTCAGTGCTCCCCACACAGCCAGCACTGTCAGTGCTCCCCCCACACAGCCAGCACTGCCAGTGCTCCCACCACACAGCCAGCACTGCCCGTGCTCCCACCACACAGCCAGCACTGTCAGTGCTCCTACCACACAGCCAGCACTGTCAGTGCTCCCCCCACACAGCCAGCACTGTCAGTGCTCCCCCAGACAGCCAGCCCTTTCAGTGATCCCCCCACACAGTCAGCACTGTCAGTGCTCCCACCACACAGCCAGCACTGTCAGTGCTCCCCTCACATAGCCAGCACTGTCAGTGCTCACCCCACACAGCCAGCACTGTCAGTGCTCCCCCCACACAGCCAGCACTGTCAGTGCTCCCGCACACAGCCAGCACTGTCAGTGCTCCCACCACACAGCCAGCACTGTCAGTGCTTCCAACACACAGCCAGCACTGTCAGTGCTCCCCCCACACAGCCAGCACTGCCAGTGCTCCCACCACACAGCCAGCACTGCCAGTGCTCCCATCACACAGCCAGCACTGCCAGTGCTCCACCCACACAGCCAGCACTGTCAGTGCTCCGAACACACAGCCAGCACTGTCAGTGCTCCCACCACACAGCCAGCACTGTCAGTGCTCCCACCACACAGCCAGCACTGTCAGTGCTCCCACCCCACAGCCGGCACTGTCAGTGCTCACCCCACACAGCCAGCACTGTCAGTGCTCCCCTACACAGCCAGCACTGTCAGTGCTCCCCGCACACAGCCAGCACTGTCAGTGCTCCCCCCACAGCCAGCACTGTCAGTGCTCCCCCCACACAGCCAGCACTGTCAGTGCTCACACCACACAGCCAGCACTGTCAGTGCTCACCCCACACAGCCAGCACTGTCAGTGCTCCCCCCACACAGCCAGCACTGTCAGTGCTCCCCCACACAGCCAGCACTGTCAGTGCTCCCTCCACACAGCCAGCCCTGTCAGTGCTCCCACCACACAGCCAGCACTGTCAGCGCTCCCCCACACAGCCAGCACTGTCAGTGCACCCACCACACAGCCAGCACTGTCAGTGTTCCCACCACACAGCCAGCACTGTCAGTGCTCCCCCACACAGCCAGCACTGTCAGTGCACCCACCACACAGCCAGCACTGTCAGTGTTCCCACCACACAGCCAGCACTGTCAGTGCTCCCCCACACAGCCAGCACTGTCAGTGCTCCCCCCACACAGCCAGCACTGTCAGTGCTCACACCACACAGCCAGCACTGTCAGTGCTCCCACCACACAGCCAGCACTGTCAGTGTTCCCACCACACAGCCAGCACTGTCAGTGCTCCCACACACAGCCAGCACTGTCAGTGCTCCCCCCACACAGCCAGCACTGTCAGTGCTCCCCCCACACAGCCAGCACTGTCAGTGCTCCCACCACACAGCCAGCACTGTCAGTGCACCCACCACACAGCCAGCACTGTCAGTGTTCCCACCACACAGCCAGCACTGTCAGTGCTCCCACACACAGCCAGCACTGTCAGTGCTCCCCCCACACAGCCAGCACTGTCAGTGCTCCCCCCACACAGCCAGCACTGTCAGTGCTCCCACCACACAGCCAGCACTGTCAGTGCTCCCCCCACACAGCCGGCACTGTCAGTGTTCCCCACGCCCCAGACCCAGCTCCTGATTGGCTGAGAGGCTGTCAGTCAGCGCCAGGTGATACTGATTGGCTGAGAGACTGTCAGTCAGCGGTTGGAGCTCCTGATTGGCTGAGAGACTGCCAGTCGGCGGCTGGAGCTCCTGATTGGCTGAGAGACTGTCAGTCAGCGGCTGGAGCTCCTGATTGGCTGAGAGACTGTCAGTCAGCGGTTGGAACTCCTGATTGGCTGAGAGGCTGTTACTCAGCGGCTGGAGCTGCTGATTGGCTGAGATGGTTTCAGTCAGCGGCTGGAGCTCCTGATTGGCTGAGAGGCTGTTCGTACGGGTGGAGCTCCTGATTGGCAGAGAGGCTGTCAGTCAGCGACTGGAGCTCCTGATTGGCTGAGAGACTGTCAGTCAGCGGCTGGAGCTCCTGATTGGCTGAGAGGCTGTCAGTCAGCGGCTGGAGCTCCTGATTGGCTGAGAGGCTGTCAGTCAGCGGCTGGAGCTCCTGATTGGCTGAGAGGCTGTCAGTCAGCGGCTGGAGCTCCTGATTGGCTGAGAGGCTGTCAGTCAGCGGTTGGGGCTCCTGATTGTCTGAGAGGCTGTCAGTCAGCGGCTGGAGCCCCTGATTGGCTGAGAGGCTGTCAGTCAGCGGTTGGGGCTCCTGATTGGCTGAGAGACTGTCAGTCAGCGGCTGGAGCTCCTGATTGGCTGAGAGACTGTCAGTCAGCGGCTGGAGCTCCTGATTGGCTGAGAGGCTGTCAGTTAGCGGCTGGAGCTCCTGATTGGCTGAGAGGCTGTCAGTCAGCGTCTGGAGCTCCTGATTGGCTGAGAGGCTGTCAGTCAGCGGCTGGAGCTCCTGATTGGCTGAGAGGCTGTCGGTCAGAGGCTGGAGCTCCTGATTGGCTGAGAGACTGTCAGTCAGCGGCTGGAGCTCCTGATTGGCTGAGAGACTGTCAGCCAGCGGCTGGAGCTCCTGATTGGCTGAGAGAATATCAGTCAGCTGCTGGAGCTCCTGGTTGGCTGAGAGACTGTCAGTCATCGGCTGGAGCTCCTGATTGGCTGAGAGACTGTCAGCCAGCGGCTGGAGCTCCTGATTGGCTGAGAGAATATCAGTCAGCTGCTGGAGCTCCTGGTTGGCTGAGAGACTGTCAGTCAGCGACTGTAACTCCTGATTGGCTGAGAGACTGTCAGTCAGCGGCTGGATCTCCTGATTGGCTGAGAGGCTGTCAGTCAGCGGTTGGGACTCCTGATTGGCTGAGGGGCTTTCAGTCAGTTTTATTTTCAAATTAATTTAATAATTGATGTAACCGGATATTTCACCGCGATCTTGATCTGCTCCCTGAACCTGGACTGAGTCACCACATAAATAAATGTGTTTGTGCAGCAATTTAAATCCATCAGCATAAATCCGACTTGTTGTAAAGTATATTGAGGAAGGGTGATGTAAGCTAATCCTCTCACATCGATATAGAAAAATTTAATAACAGATACGGTCCAGAGGAGGATGAAAGCTCCGGAGATTGTGAAGAGTAAAATCATTGACTTCCTTCTGCTCTCCATCTCTGGGTCGGTGCGATTGGCTCCCTGACTCTGGGCCCTCAGTGCCTTCCGGACCCGACTGCTGAGTAAAATGTGTCTGACTGTCAGACCGTTGGTCAACAGGATTGAGAAGAACGGCATCAATGGGGTTACAACCTGAGAAAACCAGTGATACCCACCCCATCCCGGGTCAGTGAAAACGCTGCTCTTTATGACGCAGAACCACTGGACATTGCCGATTATCCTCCCAGGTTCCCATGTAAAGTACCGGGGGATGTTTTTCACACAGAGCAGGAGGCCGCTTGTGGACAGAACCACAGCCGCAGTTTTCCCGGTGCAATATTTAGTTTTCAGTTTCTGGCAGCGAATGGCCACAAATCGATCAAAGGAGAAAGTGAGGGTGAACCAGACAGAACAGTCCGTGGCTGCAGCCTGCAGGACAGAGTTAACACTACACACAGGGGTGAGGGACAGGAAACTCCGGGGGAAATAATAATAACTGATCATGGTCAGTATGATGTTAGTGATAATAAACAGCAGATCCGCCGTTGCCATGGCCACCAGGTAGCGAGTGGTGCAGGTAGAGAGGCCACACTTCCCCCGACACAGAATCACAATTCCCAGTATATTAACTGTCAGAGAGAGAAAGGAGAGACGCGGGAAATTACTGGCTAATGAATCTCCCTGTCTGAACCAGGACACAATTTCAGAATCAATATAATGGACAGTGGGTGGGTGGGGGTGTTGGGAGAGGAGTGGGCACAGAGATTAACATTGCAGAGAGGGGAGTAGGAAATGTAACTCCAGTGTTAAAGGTGGGGAATTGGGTGGGGGGTGGGGGGGGGGGGGGGGGAGTGTGAATTGCAGCCCTGTCAGTTTGATGGCAGTGGTAGGAAAATGTTTATAATTCAGAGACCTTTAGGAGAGGTTACATTTCTCATTTAGTCTGATTTACAGGATTCACTCAGGCCGGCCAGGTTTCCCAAACCGGATACAAACATACCAGAGATTGTCATCCCAGCTCAATTATTGGACCACACCCCGGATTGGACCGTTCCCTGGACTGGATTTCTGATGGGGTTGGACCCCACTCCTGGTTTATTTGAATATTCCACGATCAATGGAAAACAATAAAACAAACGCGGGACCTTCCCACTTCATAACCATGGGAGGAATAGAAATATAGAATGCACAGTGCAAAAGGAGGCCATTCGGCCCATCGAGTCTGCACCGGCCCTTGGAAAGAGAAAACCAGTTCAGCCCACCCCACCCCCATAACCCAGTGACCCCATCAAAATCGTTTGGAAACTAAACACAATTTATCTTGGCCAATCCACCTAACCCGCACATCTTTGGACTGTGAGAGGAAACTGGAGCACCCGGAGGGAACCCACGCAGACACGGGTGAGAAAGTGCAGACTCCGCACAGACAGTGACCCAAGCCGGGAATCGAACCTGGGACCCTGGAGCTGTGAATCAACTGTGCCAACCAGTGTGCTACCGTGCAGCCCAGCCTGTCCAGAATAGAGTCTGTCCAGTCTCCAGAACATCCCAAGGGATCATCCCTCCCAGGTTTAGTCATTCGTAAAGCACCCGCTCCCAGGAATCCCCCATTGCCATGTCTCGAACATCCCAACATCACTGTTCCCAGGAATCCATCCTCTCCCTGTTTGAAAACAATCCCTGCCAAGCTTTTCTCAGGAGTATTCCCGCTCCGGCATTGGACATTCCCCAGGGTTCACTTGGCCGGAATAGACTCTCTCCATATTCGGACTCATTGCATTCAACAAAAAAGTAGGAACATTCCAAAACAAGAGCATTAAGATGGAGGAGAAAGTTCCCAGAATAAAGTTGTTTAAATTAAAGTTACATCCTGCGGGACCTAACATCCAAATTGGACGATGAGATGTTGCTCCTCCAGCTTGCGTTGGGTTTCACTGCATTCTTGTAGCAGGCCATGGCCAGACATGTGGGCCCGAGAGCAAGGTGCTGAGTTAACATGGCCACAACAGGAAGGCTGGGGCCATGCTGTGGGCTGAGTGAAGGTGTTCCACAAAGCAGTCTCCCAGTCTGCGTTTAGTCTTCCCAATGTAGAGGAGACTGTATTGGCAGCAGCGAATACAGGAGAACAAATTGAAGGCACAGAAGTGAAACGCTGCTTCCCCAGAAAGGAGAGTTTGCTGCTGAGAAGAGACGGGAGGAGGTAAAGGGACAGTTGTTGCACGTCTGTGATTGCAGGGGAAGGTGCTGGGGGAAGGGAAAGGGGTGTGGGGTGTGAGGGGGAAGTGGACAAGGGGGAGGGAGCGGTACCTGAGGAATGCAGAAATTGAGGGGGGTGGTTGGAGAGAGGTGAAGATGTGTTTGGTGGTGACATCATGCTGGAGTTGGCAGAAATGGAGGAGGATTTCCCATTCAATGGGGAGGCTGATGGTGTGGAAAGTGAGGAGAGGAACCCTATCATGTTTCCGGGAGGGAGGGGGATGTGTGAGGACAGAGGTGTGAGAAATGAATTGAACACGATTGAGAGCCCTGTTAACAAAGGAAGGTGGTGGGGACAGCCCGGTTAAGGAAAAGACAGACATGCCAGGGGGGCTATTTTCGAAGACGCCAGCATCAGAACAGAGGCGATGGAGGCGGAGAAAGTGGGAGAATGAGATGCAGTCTTTACAGGAAGCAGGGTATGAGGATCTGAACACAACCCTCGTGTTGGGGAACGGAGGTGCAGAGGGATTGGACGTCCATTGTGAAGATTAGGCTGTTAGGGCCAGGGAAATGGACCTTGTTTATTTGACATACGACACCAGAGGAATCAGGAATCATAGAATCCCCACAGTGCAGAAGGAGGCCATTCGGCCCATTAAGTCTGTACCAAACCTCTGAAAGAGAACCTCAACCAAGCTCACTCCCCCGCCTATCTCATTAACCCCTTAATCTAACCTACACATCTTTTTGGACACTACGGAGTAATTTAGCATGGCCAATCCACCTAACCTGCACATCTTTGGGCTATGGGAGGTAACCGGAGACCCGGAGGAAACCCACACAGACACGGGGGAGAAAACGTGCAGTCTCCACACAGACAGTCACCCAAGGTAGGAATTGATCTGGAGACCCTGCTGCTGTGAGGCAGCAGTGCAAACCACTGTGTCACTGTGCCACCACTGTCTTTGGGAAGGGCAGAACAGGGTAAAGCGGATGGAATCAAAATCGGAAGAAATGATCTTGGAGGGGCTGGAACAGGCCGAAATAATGGGCGCACTGGGACTTTCCTGTTTGTGGATTTTGGGAAGGAGGTAGAAGCGGGAGGTTGATGCAGGATGTGTGGGATTGTGGGACTCTGATGTCCGAGGCTGTGGACAGAAGATATACAGAGTCAACGAGGTCAGTGAAAGACCTGGAAACAATATCATGATGTTTGGTGGTGTGCTGCTGGTCCAGGGGGAGGTAGCAGGATGGGCCTGAGAGCTGACGGTCAGCCTCTGTGAGGAAGAGGTCAGTACACCAGACAATAATGACACCACCCTTGTGAGCAGCTTAGATCACCAGGCCAGGGTTGGATATTCGATAGCGGATTGGAGCAAGTTTAGAGTGAGTCAGGATAGAGTTGGTGAGAGGCACAGGGAAATTGAGACGGTCGATGTCGCACTGACAGATCTCAATGAAAAGATCAAGAGCTGATAGGAGGCCAGAGGGTGGGTCCAGGGAAAGGGAGGTTACTGGAGGCGGATGGATTTCAACAACAAATATTCATAAAATAGACAGTGAGAAACGGCAGAGACAATATTATCTATTCACTGATCACCATCAGAATAATTACCAAAGAATTGAAAAGCAGAAGTCGGTCTCTGTTATTCTTGAATTTAGAACAGAATATAATCAAATCTTCCAGTCACAATGCCAACAGTTGAAAAAATGGAATTAGAAGTCTGAGTTAAAAGAAATCCAGTAACACAGAGTATACTAAATAGTCGGCACATATTCCAAAGTCAACATTATTCCTGACACATTTCATCTAATTATTACAATAACTACCAGAAATAATAGATCTGAGTGGTATGATGGATGTTAAACAATTTGATGTCCTAAAGGCCGTCAGTAAGATCCGACATAACAGACTGATGGGTAATCTCAGAGCCAGTGGAGTTAGGGGACACAGCAGCAGGATGGACACATGCTGGCGACACACAGAGAAAACAGGGAGAGGAGTTAAAGGGATTTAGGCTGATTGGGGAAGGTGGGAAGTGGTGTTCCACAAGGATCAGCACTGGGATCACTCTCCTTCACTATTCCCATCAACAGTGTGGGATCGGGAAGCAGAATGATAATTACACAATTTACAGACAAAATCAAATTGGGAGTGATAGTGAATACAGAGGAAGAATACAACTAATTACAGGCACACATCATCATTAATTATGAATTTGCAAAGCGGGTATTTCAATGGGACATTAATGTCCCGAGAGGTCATTGTCCGGACTGCTGCATTTTGTTCAGAACAATAAGTCCCCCATTCGCTCCTTGGAACACAAGTGTGTGAATGGACTGGAGGGGTTTCTGGCTTCAGGTGAATAGATTCACAAATCGTGTGAAGCAGAAAGACAGTTTAAAAACACCCATAAAAATTGATCAAACATGTGAGTTCATTTCAGGATGAATAGGAATGAGAAAATATCACAAAACCTATTGGAATACTGCACTGCTGTGGGTTTTATGAAATATCATAGTGTGGGTGATATCTGTTCCTGTTAGAGTAGATCAATAGAAAACAGAGATAGAGACATTTCACTTCATACAATAAATATCAAACATCTTCAAAACACAGCCAAACTCTTCCTGTTTTCAACCTATTCCAAAATTAAAACGCACAGAGGGAACTCCACAGAATGGAGCGACCCCTCCCCAATAAAAAACATCATTTCAAAATAGAACCAACTAATTTCAGTCCAGTTACTGACCCACATACAATACAATTCCACACAGGACAGATAGTCCCAGTAATAGATAGATAATTGGATCAGATATTCCACTCTGGTGAGAGACCCACAGTCAGTACAATTCTACACTGATAGACATTTCCAGTAATCCTTCTTCACTGCTGTCAGATATTCCACTCTGGTGTGGGACCCACAGTCAGTACAATTCCACACTGACAGATACTTCCAGTAATCCTTCTTCACTGCTGTCAGATATTCCACTCTGGTGTGGGACCCACAGTCAGTACAATTCTACACTGACAGATACTTCCAGTAATCCTTCTTCACTGCTGTCAGATATTCCACTCTGGTGAGAGACCCACAGTCAGTACAATTCTACACTGATAAATACCCATACTCAGTGTGATTTAATTCTTTCTCCTCTTAAACCTCCCTTCAGAGAGATTGCCTTCACTGAGATCCAATCTTACATTATACAAGATTCCACTAAATATAATAACTTCCCCGGTCAGAGATCCAGTGAGTTACAAACAGAGGTTTATTGTGAGTTGATGAAAGGGATTCAAACCATTGACAGGCTTGAATACATTTGACAATTATATCGTTGACCAGGTGTTGATATAACAGTGAGCACGAGATCAGGATCAGGTATTTTCAGTCCCAGTTTAAAATCAGAGAGCCGCTCACACACAGATTTACACCAATTCAATGGTGATGGTCACTTACCAGGAACACCAACAATAGCCAGGATTGGGTAGAATACTTTCGCAACCATATCAATTGGATCACGCATTTTCAGTGTGAAGTGATGTGACCCTTCCTGCGATTGGCAATCTCACTGTCTAAAACTCTGAGGTTATATATTCTCCAAGCTTTTAATTAATACCCTGTGGAACCACCTCAGGGATATTGAGGTTGTGACATCGTTTAACTTATTTTTCAAGATGTGAACAAACAGATTACGATATTTGGTTCAGTGAAAGCAAATATTATTTTTCTGATTGAGTGACCTCTTTCCAAACACTGGACGGTGTTGATCACATTGTTCAACTAACATTAACAGAAAGGATGCTGTCCACTCAGACACCATCAGTCCCATCTCTACACCTCACATTGGTTCAGTGACATCCCTCACTCCACTGTGACCATTCAGTGATTCAGTTCCAATTGTCAGTGTGTTTCTCTGGGTGGTTCCACTGCACTCTGGGATGTAGCTGCCTCTGTAACTGTGACCATTCAGTGATTCAGTTCCAATTGTCAGTGTATTTCTCTGGGTGGCACACTGCACTCTGGGGTGTAGCTGCCTCTGTAACTGTGACCATTCAGTGATTCAGTTCCAGTTGTCAGTATGTTTCTCTGGGTGGTTCTACTGCAGTCTGGGGTGTAGCTGCCTCTGTAACTGTGACCAATCAGTGATTCAGTTCCAATTGTCAGTGTTTTTCTCTCGGTGGTTCCACTGCACTCTGGCGTGTAGCTGTCTCTGAAACTGTGACCATTCAGTGATTCAGGTCCAATTGCCAGTGTGTTTCTCTGGGTGGCACACTGCACCCTGGGGTGTAGCTGCCTCTGAAACTGTGACCATTCAGTGATTCAGTTCCAATTGTCAGTGTGTTTCTCTGGGTGGTTCCACTGCACTCTGGGATGTAGCTGCCTCTGTAACTGTGACCATTCAGTGATTCAGTTCCAATTGTCAGTGTATTTCTCTGGGTGGCACACTGCACTCTGGGGTGTAGCTGCCTCTGTAACTGTGACCATTCAGTGATTCAGTTCCAGTTGTCAGTATGTTTCTCTGGGTGGTTCTACTGCAGTCTGGGGTGTAGCTGCCTCTGTAACTGTGACCAATCAGTGATTCAGTTCCAATTGTCAGTGTTTTTCTCTCGGTGGTTCCACTGCACTCTGGCGTGTAGCTGGCTCTGAAACTGTGACCATTCAGTGATTCAGGTCCAATTGCCAGTGTGTTTCTCTGGGTGGCACACTGCACCCTGGGGTGTAGCTGCCTCTGAAACTGTGACCATTCAGTGATTCAGTTCCAATTGTCAGTGTGTTTCTCTGGGTGGTTCCACTGCACTCTGGGATGTAGCTGCCTCTGTAACTGTGACCATCAGTGATTCAGTTCCAATTGTCAGTGTGTTTCTCTGGGTGGCACACTGCACTCTGGCGTGTAGCTGCCTCTGAAACTGTGACCATTCAGTGATTCAGTTCCAATTGTCAGTGTGTTTCTCTCGGTGGTTCCACTGCGCTCTGGGATGTAGCTGCCTCTGAAACTGTGACCATCAGTGATTCAGTTCCAATTGTCAGTGTGTTTCTCTGGGTGGCACACTGCACTCTGGGGTGTAGCTGCCTCTGTAACTGTGACCATTCAGTGATTCAGTTCCAATTGTCAGTGTGTTTCTCTGGGTGGTTCCACTGCACTCTGGGATGTAGCTGCCTCTGTAACTGTGACCAATCCGTTATTTAATTTCAGTAGGCTATGTTTGAGCATAAGGAGCAAATTTCTATGCCTCCAAAATCTGGAACAATTTAAAGCGCAAAGTATGAGATCCCATATCTAAATCTGATTCAGCCCCTCAAACTAAGAAAACATTTAGAATCATTGGAACCTCAGAAAACTCAGAGGCTGCAGCAGCAACAAACTCCTCACCTCAGAAAGCAGCATTAAAACATAGTCAGCTGTGAAAACTAATACCCCGTCTCGAACTGATGCCGGCCGTCCATCTGATACACACACTTCAACTGGGAGAGAGGCGGGGTGAGATGTGGAGGAAGAGAGAACTGGTGTGTCAGATGTGCTAATAGAAGACAGGGTGATAGAGAAAGAGGGTGGGAGGAGATAGAATGAGAGAGAAAGATGGTGGGAAAAATAAAGGATGAAACTAGAGAAGGAGGTAGATTGTCTGCGACAAAGGGAAGCAGAGGGTGGAGACCGAGCGGGTGTGGGTGAGGGAGGCAGATTTTCTGACTGAAAGGGAAGCAGAGAGTGGAGAGCGAGCGGGTGTGGGTGAGGGAGGCAGATTTGGTGAGAGAATGGGAAGCAGAGAATGGAGAGAGAGCGGGTGTGGGTGAGGGAGGCAGATTGGGTGTGAGAAATAGAAGCGGCGAGTGGAGAGCGAGTGGGTGTGGGTGAGGGAGGCAGATTGGGTGTGAGAAATAGAAGCGGCGAGTGGAGAGCGAGTGGGTGTGGGTGAGGGAGGCAGATTGGGTGTGAGAAATAGAAGCGGCGAGTGGAGAGCGAGTGGGTGTGGGTGAGGGAGGCAGATTGGGTGTGAGAAATAGAAGCGGCGAGTGGAGAGCGAGTGGGTGTGGGGGAGGGAGGCAGATTGTCTGAGAGAAAGGGGAGGAGAGAGTGGAGTCCGAGGTGTGTGGGTGAGGGAGGCAGATTGTCTGAGGGAAAGGGAAGCAGAGAGTGGTGACCGAGCAGGTGTGGGTGAGGGAGCAGATTGGGTGAGAGAAAGGGAAGCAGAGATTGGAGAGCGAGCGGGTGTGGGTGAGGGAGGCAGATTGTCTGAGAGAAAGGGAAGCAGAGAGTGGGGAGCGAGCGGGTGTGGGTGAGGGAGGCAGATTGACTGAGAGAAAGGGAAGCAGAGAGTGGAGAGCGAGCGAGTGTGGGTGAGGGAGGCAGATTGACTGAGAGAAAGGAAAGCAGAGAGAGGAGTGCGAGCGAGTGTGGGTGAGGGAGGCAGATTGACTGAGAGAAAGGAAAGCAGAGAGTGGGGAGCGGGCGGGTGTGGGTGAGGGAGGCAGATTGTCTGAGAGAAAGGGACGCAGAGAGTTGAGAGCGAGCGAGTGTGGGTGAGGGAGGCAGATTGACTGAGAGAAAGGAAAGCAGAGAGAGGAGTGCGAGCGAGTGTGGGTGAGGGAGGCAGATTGACTGAGAGAAAGGGAAGCAGAGAGTGGAGAGCGAGCGGGTGTGGGTGAGGGAGGCAGATTGGGTGAGATAAAGGGAAGCAGAGAGTGGAGACCGAACGGGTGTGGGTGAGTGTGGCGGATTGGGTGAGAAAAAGTCAAGCAGAAAGTGGAGAGCGAGCGTGTGTGGGTGAGGGAGGCAGATTGTCTGAGAGAAAGGGAAGCAGAGAGTGGAGAGCGAGCGGGTGTGGGTGAGGGAGGCAGATTGTCTGAGAGAAATGGAAGCAGAGAGTGGAGACCGAGCGGGTGTGGGTGGGAGAGGCAGATTGTCTGAGAGAAAGGGTAGGAGAGAGTGGAGTCCGAGGGGTGTGGGTGAGGGAGGCAGATTGTCTGAGAGGAAGGGAAGCAGAGAGTGGAGAGAGAGCGTGTGTGGGTGAGGGAAGCAGATTGTCTGAGAGAAAGGGTAGGAGAGAGTGGAGACCGAGCGGGTGTGGGTGAGGGAGGCAGATTGGGTGAGAGAAAGGGTAGGAGAGAGTGGAGTCCGAGCGGGTGTGGGTGAGGGAGGCAGATTGTCTGAGAGAAAGGGACGCAGAGAGTTGAGAGCGAGCGAGTGTGGGTGAGGGAGGCAGATTGACTGAGAGAAAGGAAAGCAGAGAGAGGAGTGCGAGCGGGTGTGGGTGAGGGAGGCAGATTGTCTGAGAGAAAGGGAAGCAGAGAGTGGAGTCCGAGGGGTGTGGGTGAGGGAGGCAGATTGTCTGAGCGAAAGGGAAGCAGAGAGTGGAGAGCGAGCGGGTGTGGGTGAGGGAGGCAGATTGGGTGAGAGAAAGGGAAGCAGAGAGTGGAGAGCGAGCGGATGTGGGTGAGGGAGACAGATTGTCTGAGAGAAAGGGAAGCAGAGAGTTGAGAGCGAGCGAGTGTGGGTGAGGGAGGCAGATTGGGTGAGATAAAGGGAAGCAGAGAGTGGAGAGCGAGCGGGTGTGGGTGAGGGAGGCAGATTGGGTGAGATAAAGGGAAGCAGAGAGTGGAGTCCGAGGGGTGTGGGTGAGGGAGGCAGATTGTCTGAGAGGAAGGGAAGCAGAGAGTGGAGACCGAGCGGGTGTGGGTGAGGGAGGCAGGTTGTCAGAGAGACAGGGAAGCAGAGAGTGGAGACCGAGCGGGTGTGGGTGAGGAAGGCAGATTGTCTGAGCGAAAGGGAAGCAGAGAGTGGAGACCGAGCGGGTGTGGGTGAGGGAGGCAGGTTGTCAGAGAGACAGGGAAGCAGAGAGTGGAGTCCGAGCGGGTGTGGGTGAGGGAGGCAGATTGTCTGAGAGAAAGGGACGCAGAGAGTTGAGAGCGAGCGAGTGTGGGTGAGGGAGGCAGATTGACTGAGAGAAAGGAAAGCAGAGAGAGGAGTGCGAGCGGGTGTGGGTGAGGGAGGCAGATTGTCTGAGAGAAAGGGAAGCAGAGAGTGGAGTCCGAGGGGTGTGGGTGAGGGAGGCAGATTGTCTGAGAGGAAGGGAAGCAGAGAGTGGAGAGCGAGCGGGTGTGGGTGAGGGAGGCAGATTGGGTGAGAGAAAGGGAAGCAGAGAGTGGAGAGCGAGCGGATGTGGGTGAGGGAGACAGATTGTCTGAGAGAAAGGGAAGCAGAGAGTTGAGAGCGAGCGAGTGTGGGTGAGGGAGGCAGATTGGGTGAGATAAAGGGAAGCAGAGAGTGGAGTCCGAGGGGTGTGGGTGAGGGAGGCAGATTGTCTGAGAGGAAGGGAAGCAGAGAGTGGAGACCGAGCGGGTGTGGGTGAGGGAGGCAGGTTGTCAGAGAGACAGGGAAGCAGAGAGTGGAGACCGAGCGGGTGTGGGTGAGGAAGGCAGATTGTCTGAGAGAAAGGGAAGCAGAGAGTGGAGACCGAGCGGGTGTGGGTGAGGGAGGCAGATTGGGTGAGAGAAAGGGAAGCAGAGAGAGGAGTGCGAGCGACTGTGGGTGAGGGTGGCAGATTGGGTGAGAGAAAGGGAAGCAGAGAGAGGAGTGCGAGCGGGTGTGGGTGAGGGAGGCAGATTGGGTGAGAGAAAGGGAAGCAGAGAGAGGAGTGCGAGCGGGTGTGGGTGAGGGAGGCAGATTGGGTGAGAGAAAGGGAAGCAGAGAGTGGAGAGCGAGCGGGTGTGGGTGAGGGAGACAGACTGTCTGAGAGAAAGGGACGCAGAGAGTTGAGAGAAAGCGAGTATGGGTGAGCGAGGCAGATTGCCTGAGAGAAAGGGAAGCAGAGAGTGGAGTCCGAGCGGGTGTGGGTGAGGGTGGCAGATTGGGTGAGAGAAAGGGAAGCAGAGAGAGGAGTGCGAGCGGGTGTGGGTGAGGGAGGCAGATTGGGTGAGAGAAAGGGAAGCAGAGAGTGGAGAGCGAGCGGGTGTGGGTGAGGGAGGCAGATTGGGTGAGATAAAGGGAAGCAGAGAGTGGAGACCGAGCGGGTGTGGGTGAGGGAGGCAGATTGGGTGAGAGAAAGGGAAGCAGAGAGTGGAGAGCGAGCGGGTGTGGGTGAGGGAGGCAGATTGGGTGAGATAAAGGGAAGCAGAGAGTGGAGTCCGAGCGGGTGTGGGTGAGGGAGGCAGATTGTCTGAGAGAAAGGGAAGCAGAGAGTGGAGAGCGAGCGGGTGTGGGTGAGGGAGGCAGATTGGGTGAGATAAAGGGAAGCAGAGAGTGGAGACCGAGCGGGTGTGGGTGAGGGAGGCAGATTGTCTGAGAGAAAGGGAAGCAGAGAGTGGAGACCGAGCGGGTGTGGGTGAGGGAGGCAGATTGTCTGAGAGAAAGGGAAGCAGAGAGTGGAGAGCGAGCGAGTGTGGGTGAGGGAGGCAGATTGTCTGAGAGAAAGGGAAGCAGAGAGTGGAGACCGAGCGGGTGTGGGTGAGGGAGGCAGATTGTCTGAGAGAAAGGGAAGCAGAGAGTGGACACCGAGCGGGTGTGGGTGAGGGAGGCAGATTGTCTGAGAGAAAGGGAAGCAGAGAGTGGAGAGCGAGCGAGTGTGGGTGAGGGAGGCAGATTGTCTGAGAGAAAGGGAAGCAGAGAGTGGAGAGAGAGTGGGTGAGTTTGAGAGAGGCAAAGTGTGTGAGAGAAAGGGAAGCAGAAAGAGGAGAGCTAGCGGGTGTGGGTGAGGGAGACAGATTGTTTGAGAGAAAGGGAAGCTGAGAGTGGAGAGCGAGCGGGTGTTGGTGAGGGAGGCAGAGTGTGTGAGAGAAAGTGACTCAGAAACAGGAGAGCGAGCGGGTGTGGGTGAGGGAGACAGATTGTTTGAGAGAAAGGGAAGCAGAGAGTGGAGACCGAGCGACTGTGGGTGAGGGAGACAGACTGTCTGAGAGAAAGGGACGCAGAGAGTTGAGAGAAAGCGAGTATGGGTGAGCGAGGCAGATTGCCTGAGAGAAAGGGAAGCAGAGAGAGGAGTGCGAGCAGGTGTGGGTGAGGGAGGCAGATTGTCTGAGAGAAAGGGAAGCAGAGACTGGTGACCGAGCGGGTGTGGGTGAGGGAGGTAGATTGTCAGAGAGACAGGGGAGCAGAGAGTGGTGACCGAGCGGGTGTGTGTGAGGGTGGCAGATTGGGCGAGAGAAAGGGAAGCAGAGAGTGGAGACCGAGCGGGTGTGGGTGAGGGAGGCAGATTGGGTGAGAGAAAGGGAAGCAGAGACTGGTGACCGAGCGGGTATAGGTGAGGGAGGCAGATTGTCTGAGAGAAAGGGAAGCAGAGAGTGGAGAGCGAGCGGGTTTGGGTGAGGGAGGTAGATTGGGTGAGAGAAAGGGAAGTAGAGAGTGGAGAGCGAGCGGGTGTGGGTGAGGGAGGTAGATTGTCAGAGAGACAGGGGAGCAGAGAGTGGTGACCGAGCGGGTGTGTGTGAGGGTGGCAGATTGGGCGAGAGAAAGGGAAGCAGAGAGTGGAGAGCGAGCGGGTGAGGGTGAGGGAGGCAGATTTGTAAGAGAAAGGGAAGCAGAAAGTGGCGAGCGAGCGGGTTTGGGTGAGGGAGGCAGATTGGGTGAGAGAAAGGGAAGCAAGAGTGGAGAGCGAGCGGGTGTGGGTGAGGGAGACAGATTGTTTGAGAGAAAGGGAAGCTGAGAGTGGAGAGCGAGCGGGTGTTGGTGAGGGAGGCAGAGTGTGTGAGAGAAAGGGAAGCAGAGAGTGGAGAGCGAGCGGGTGTGGGTGAGGGAGGCAGATTGTCTGAGAGGAAGGGAAGCAGAGAATGGAGATCGAGCGGGTGTTGGTGAGGGAGGCAGAGTGTGTGAGAGAAAGGGAAGCAGAGAGTGGAGAGCGAGCGGGTGTGGGTGAGGGAGGCAGATTGTCTGCGAGAAAGGGAAGCAGAGAGTGGAGAGAGAGTGGGTGTGGGTGAGGGAGGCAGAGTGTGTGAGAGAAAGGGAAGCAGAGAGTGGAGGCCGAGCGACTGTGGGTGAGGGAGGCAGACTGTCTGAGAGAAAGGGACGTAGAGAGTTGAGAGAAAGCGAATATGGGTGAGCGAGGCAGATTGCCTGAGAGAAAGGGAAGCAGAGAGTGGAGAGCGAGCGGGTGTCGGTGAGGGAGGCAGATTGTCTGAGCGAAAGGGAAGCTGAGAGTGGAGAGCGAGCGGGTGTGGGTGAGGGAGGCAGATTGTCTGAGAGAAAGGGAAGCAGAGAGTGGAGAGCGAGCGAGTGTGGGTGAGGGAGGCAGATTGTCTGAGAGAAAGGGAAGCAGAGAGTGGAGAGAGAGTGGGTGAGTTTGAGAGAGGCAAAGTGTGTGAGAGAAAGGGAAGCAGAAAGAGGAGAGCTAGCGGGTGTGGGTGAGGGAGACAGATTGTTTGAGAGAAAGGGAAGCTGAGAGTGGAGAGCGAGCGGGTGTTGGTGAGGGAGGCAGAGTGTGTGAGAGAAAGTGACTCAGAAACAGGAGAGCGAGCGGGTGTGGGTGAGGGAGACAGATTGTTTGAGAGAAAGGGAAGCAGAGAGTGGAGACCGAGCGACTGTGGGTGAGGGAGACAGACTGTCTGAGAGAAAGGGACGCAGAGAGTTGAGAGAAAGCGAGTATGGGTGAGCGAGGCAGATTGCCTGAGAGAAAGGGAAGCAGAGAGAGGAGTGCGAGCAGGTGTGGGTGAGGGAGGCAGATTGTCTGAGAGAAAGGGAAGCAGAGACTGGTGACCGAGCGGGTGTGGGTGAGGGAGGTAGATTGTCAGAGAGACAGGGGAGCAGAGAGTGGTGACCGAGCGGGTGTGTGTGAGGGTGGCAGATTGGGCGAGAGAAAGGGAAGCAGAGAGTGGAGACCGAGCGGGTGTGGGTGAGGGAGGCAGATTGGGTGAGAGAAAGGGAAGCAGAGACTGGTGACCGAGCGGGTATAGGTGAGGGAGGCAGATTGTCTGAGAGAAAGGGAAGCAGAGAGTGGAGAGCGAGCGGGTTTGGGTGAGGGAGGTAGATTGGGTGAGAGAAAGGGAAGTAGAGAGTGGAGAGCGAGCGGGTGTGGGTGAGGGAGGTAGATTGTCAGAGAGACAGGGGAGCAGAGAGTGGTGACCGAGCGGGTGTGTGTGAGGGTGGCAGATTGGGCGAGAGAAAGGGAAGCAGAGAGTGGAGAGCGAGCGGGTGAGGGTGAGGGAGGCAGATTTGTAAGAGAAAGGGAAGCAGAAAGTGGCGAGCGAGCGGGTTTGGGTGAGGGAGGCAGATTGGGTGAGAGAAAGGGAAGCAAGAGTGGAGAGCGAGCGGGTGTGGGTGAGGGAGACAGATTGTTTGAGAGAAAGGGAAGCTGAGAGTGGAGAGCGAGCGGGTGTTGGTGAGGGAGGCAGAGTGTGTGAGAGAAAGGGAAGCAGAGAGTGGAGAGCGAGCGGGTGTGGGTGAGGGAGGCAGATTGTCTGAGAGGAAGGGAAGCAGAGAATGGAGATCGAGCGGGTGTTGGTGAGGGAGGCAGAGTGTGTGAGAGAAAGGGAAGCAGAGAGTGGAGAGCGAGCGGGTGTGGGTGAGGGAGGCAGATTGTCTGCGAGAAAGGGAAGCAGAGAGTGGAGAGAGAGTGGGTGTGGGTGAGGGAGGCAGAGTGTGTGAGAGAAAGGGAAGCAGAGAGTGGAGGCCGAGCGACTGTGGGTGAGGGAGGCAGACTGTCTGAGAGAAAGGGACGTAGAGAGTTGAGAGAAAGCGAATATGGGTGAGCGAGGCAGATTGCCTGAGAGAAAGGGAAGCAGAGAGTGGAGAGCGAGCGGGTGTCGGTGAGGGAGGCAGATTGTCTGAGCGAAAGGGAAGCTGAGAGTGGAGAGCGAGCGGGTGTGGGTGGGGGAGGCAGATTGTCTGAGAGAAAGGGTAGCAGAGAGTGGAGTCCGAGTGGGTGTGGGTGAGGGAGGCAGATTGTCTGAGAGAAAGGGAAGCAGAGAGTGGAGAGCGAGCGAGTGTGGGTGAGGGAGGCAGATTGTCTGAGAGAAAGGGAAGCAGAGAGTGGAGAGCGAGCGGGTGTGGGTGAGGGAGGCAGATTGTCTGCGAGAAAGGGACGCAGAGAGTGCGTGAGGTTGAGAGAGACAGATTGTTTGAGAGAAAGGGAAGCTGAGAGTGGAGAGCGAGCGGGTGTTGGTGAGGGAAGCAGAGTGTGTGAGAGAAAGGGACGCAGAGAGTGGAGACCGAGCGACTGTGGGTGAGGGAGACAGACTGTCTGAGAGAAAGGGACGCAGAGAGTTGAGAGAAAGCGAGTATGGATGAGCGAGGCAGATTGCCTGAGAGAAAGGGAAGCAGAGAGAGGAGTGCGAGCGGGTGTGGGTGAGGGAGGCAGATTGGGTGAGATAAAGGGAAGCAGAGAGTGGTGACCGAACGGGTGTGGGTGAGTGTGGCAGATTGGGTGGAAAAAGGCAAGCAGAGAGTGGAGAACGAGCGGGTGTGGGTGAGGGAGGCAGATTGTCTGCGAGAAAGGGAAGCAGAGAGTGGAGAGAGAGTGGGTGACGTTGAGAGAGGCACAGTGTGTGAGAGAAAGGGAAGCAGAGAGTGGAGTCCTTGCGTGTGTGAGAGAGGGAGGCAGATTGTCTGAGAGAAAGGGAAGCAGAGAGTGGAGAGCGAGCGGGTGTGGGTGAGAGAGGCAGATTGTCTGAGAGAAAGGGTAGGAGAGAGTGGAGTCCGAGGGGTGTGGGTGAGGGAGGCAGATTGTCTGAGAGGAAGGGAAGCAGAGAGTGGTGACCGAGCGGGTGTGGGTGAGGGTGGCAGATTGTCTGAGAGAAAGGGAAGCAGAGAGTGGAGAGCGAGCGGGTGTGGGTGAGGGAGGCAGATTGGGTGAGAGAAAGGGAAGCAAGAGTGGAGAGCGAGCGGGTGTGGGTGGGGGAGGCAGATTGTCTGAGAGAAAGGGAAGCAGAGAGTGGGGAGCGGGCGGGTGTGGGTGAGGGAGGCAGATTGTGTGAGAGAAAGGGAAGCAGAGAGTGGAGAACGAGCGGGTGTGGGTGGGAGAGGCAGATTGTCTGAGAGAAAGGGTAGGAGAGAGTGGAGTCCGAGGGGTGTGGGTGAGGGAGGCAGATTGTCTGAGAGGAAGGGAAGCAGAGAGTGGTGACCGAGCGGGTGTGGGTGAGGGTGGCAGATTGTCTGAGAGAAAGGGAAGCAGAGAGTGGAGAGCGAGCGGGTGTGGGTGAGGGTGGCAGATTGTCTGAGAGAAAGGGAAGCAGAGAGAGGAGTGCGAGCGGGTGTGGGTGAGGGAGGCAGATTGGGTGAGATAAAGGGAAGCAGAGAGTGGTGACCGAACGGGTGTGGGTGAGTGTGGCAGATTGGGTGGAAAAAGGCAAGCAGAGAGTGGAGAGCGAGCGGGTGTCGGTGAGGGAGGCAGATTGTCTGAGAGAAAGGGAAGCAGAGAGTGGAGAGAGAGTGGGTGAGGTTGAGAGAGGCAGAGTGTGTGAGAGAAAGGTAAGCAAAAAGAGGAGAGCTAGCGGGTGTGGGTGAGGGAGACAGATTGTTTGAGAGAAAGGGAAGCTGAGAGTGGAGAGCGAGCGGGTGTTGGTGAGGGAGGCAGAGTGTGTGAGAGAAAGTGACTCAGAAACAGGAGAGCGAGCGGGTGTGAGTGAGGGAGGCAGATTGCCTGAGAGAAAGGGAATCAGAGAATGGAGACCGAGCGGGTGTGGGTGAGGGAGGCAGATTGTCAGAGAGACAGGGGAGCAGAGAGTGGTGACCGAGCGGGTGTGGGTGAGGGTGGCAGATTGGGCGAGAGAAAGGGAAGCAGAGAGTGGAGAGCGAGCGGGTGAGGGTGAGGGAGGAAGATTTGTAAGAGAAAGTGAAGCAGAGTGTGGAGAGCGAACGGGTGTGGGTGAGGGTGGCAGATTGTTTGAGAGAAAGGGAAGCAGAAAGAGGAGAGCTAGCGGGTGTGGGTGAGGGAGACAGATTGTTTGAGAGAAAGGGACGCAGAGAGTGGAGACCGAGCGACTGTGGGTGAGGGAGACAGATTGTTTGAGAGAAAGGGAAGCAGAGAGTGGAGACCGAGCGACTGTGGGTGAGGGAGACAGACTGTCTGAGAGAAAGGGACGCAGAGAGTTGAGAGAAAGCGAGTATGGGTGAGCGAGGCAGATTGCCTGAGAGAAAGGGAAGCAGAGAGAGGAGTGCGAGCAGGTGTGGGTGAGGGAGGCAGATTGGGTGGAAAAAGGCAAGCAGAGAGTGGAGAACGAGCGTGTGTGGGTGAGGGAGGCAGATTGTCTGCGAGAAAGGGAAGCAGAGAGTGGAGAGCGAGCGGGTGTGGGTGAGGGAGGCAGATTGTCTGAGAGAAAGGGAAGCAGAGAGCGGAGAACGAGCGGGTGTGGGTGAGGGAGGCAGATTGTCTGCGAGAAAGGGAAGCAGAGAGTGGAGAGAGAGTGGGTGAGGTTGAGAGAGGCACAGTGTGTGAGAGAAAGGGAAGCAGAGAGTGGAGTCCTTGCGTGTGTGAGAGAGGGAGGCAGATTGTCTGCGAGAAAGGGAAGCAGAGAGTGGAGAGCGAGCGGGTGTGGGTGAGGGAGGCAGATTGTCTGAGAGAAAGGGAAGCAGAGAGTGGAGAGCGAGCGGGTGTGGGTGAGGGAGGCAGATTGTCTGAGAGAAAGGGAAGCAGAGAGTGGAGAGCGAGCGGGTGTGGGTGAGGGAGGCAGATTGTCTGCGAGAAAGGGAAGCAGAGAGTGGAGAGAGAGTGGGTGAGGTTGAGAGAGGCACAGTGTGTGAGAGAAAGGGAAGCAGAGAGTAGAGTCCTTGCGTGTGTGAGAGAGGGAGGCAGGTTGTCTGAGAGAAAGGGAAGCAGAGAGTGGAGAGCGTGCGGGTGTGGGCGAGGGAGGCAGATTGTCTGAGAGAAAGTGAAGCAGAGAGTGGAGAGCGAGCGGGTGTGGGTGGGAGAGGCAGATTGTCTGAGAGAAAGGGAAGCAGAGAGTGGGGAGCGGGCGGGTGTGGGTGAGGGAGGCAGATTGTCTGAGCGAAAGGGAAGCTGAGAGTGGAGACTGAGCGGGTGTGGGTGGGAGAGGCAGATTGTCTGAGAGAAAGGGTAGGAGAGAGTGGAGTCCGAGGAGTGTGGGTGAGGGAGGCAGATTGTCTGAGCGAAAGGGAAGCTGAGAGTGGAGAGCGAGCGGGTGTGGGTGAGGGAGGCAGATTGTCTGAGAGAAAGGGAAGCAGAGAGTGGAGTCCAAGCGGGTGTGGGTGAGGGAGGCAGATTGTCTGAGAGGAAGGGAAGCAGAGAGTGGAGAGAGAGAGCGTGTGTGGGTGAGGGAGGCAGATTGTCTGAGAGAAAGGGAAGCATTGAGTGGTGACCGAGCGGGTGTGGGTGAGGGTGGCAGATTGGGTGAGTGAAAGGGAAGATGAGAGTGGAGTCCGAGCGGGTGTGGGTGAGGGAGCCAGATTGTCTGAGAGAAAGGGAAGCAGAGAGTGGAGAGCGAGCGGGTGTGGGTGAGGGAGGCAGATTGTCTGAGAGTAAGGGAAGCAGAGAGTGGAGAGAGAGTGGGTGAGGTTGAGAGAGGCAGATTGTTTGAGAGAAAGGGAAGCAGAGAATGGAGACCGAGCGGGTGTGGGTGGGGGAGGCAGATTGTCTGAGAGAAAGGGAAGCAGAGAGTGGGGAGCGGGCGGGTGTGGGTGAGGGAGGCAGATTGGGTGAGAGAAAGGGATGCAGAGAGTGTAGAGCGATCGGGTGTGGGTGGGGGAGGCAGATTGTCTGAGCGAAAGGGAAGCTGAGAGTTCAGACGGAACGGGTGTGGGTGAGGGAGGCAGATTGTTTGAGAGACAGGGGAGCAGAGAGTGGAGAACGAGCGGGTGTGGGTGAGGGAGGAAGATTGGGTGACAGAAAGGGAAGCAGAGAGTGGAGCCCGAGCGGGTGTGGGTGAGGGAGGAAGATTGTCTGAGAGAAAGGGAAGCAGAGAGTGGAGAGCGAGCGGTTGAGGGAGGCAGAGTGTGTGAGAGAAAGTGACTCAGAAAGAAGAGAGCGAGCGGGTGTGGGTGAGGGAGGCAGACTGTCTGCGAGAATGGGACGCAGAGAGTGGAGAGCGAGCGGGTGTGGGTGAGGGAGGCAGATTGTCTGAGAGAAAGGGACGCAGAGAGTTGAGAGCGAGCGAGTGTGGGTGAGGGAGGCAGATTGACTGAGAGAAAGGAAAGCAGAGAGAGGCGTGCGAGCGGGTGTGGGTGAGGGAGGCAGATTGGGTGAGATAAAGGGAAGCAGAGAGTGGAGACCGAGCGGGTGTGGGTGAGTGTGGCAGATTGGGTGAGAAAAAATCAAGCAGAAAGTGGAGAGCGAGCGTGTGTGGGTGAGGGAGGCAGATTGTCTGAGAGAAAGGGAAGCAGAGAGTGGAGAGCGAGCGGGTGTGGGTGAGGGAGGCAGATTGTCTGAGAGAAAGTGAAGCAGAGAGTGCAGAGCGAGCGGGTGTGGGTGGGAGAGGCAGATTGTCTGAGAGAAAGGGTAGGAGAGAGTGGAGTCCGAGGGGTGTGGGTGAGGGAGGCAGATTGTCTGAGAGGAAGCTGGTCATTGACTTCAGGAAGCAAAGTACTGTACACATCCCTGTCTGGATCAACGGGGCCGAGGTGGAGATGATTAGCAGTTTCAAATTCCTAGGGGTGCCTATCATCAAAAATCTGTCCTGGTCCACCCACGTCGACACTACCATCAAGAAAGCACAACAGCGCCTATACTTCCTCAGGAAACTAAGGAAATTCGGCATGTCCACACTGACTCTTACCAACTTCTACAGATGCACCATAGAAAGCATCCTATCTGGCTACATCTCAGCTTGGAAAGGCAACTGCTCAGCCCAAGGCCGCAAGAAACTTCTGAGAGTCGTGAACACCACCCAGTCCATCACACAAACCTGCCTCCCATCCATTGACTCCATCTACACTTCCCGCTGCCTGGTGAAAGCGGGCAGCATAACCAAAAACTCCTCCTACCTGGCTTATTCACTCTTCCAACTTCTTCCATCGGGCAGGAGATACAAAAGTCTGAGAACACGCACAAACAGATTGAAAACAGCTTCTTCCCCGCTGTTACCAGACTCCTAAAGGACCCTCTTATGGACTGACCTGATGAATACTACACTCCTGTATGCTGCACTCGGTGCCGGTATCTATGTAGTTACTTTGTGTTGCCCGATTATGTATTTTATTTTTATTTTATTTTCATGTACGAAATGATCAGTTTGAGCTGCTCGCAGAAAAATACTTTTCGCTGTACCTCGGTACACGTGACAATAAACCAATCCAATCCATATCGAGGGAGAAATCTGCCTCTCTTGCGTTGGTGCACTGCATTTCCCTAACACAGAGGCATAGAAAGGTGACAGCACAAAACAAAGGCACTCAACAAATTGTATCTGTGCCAACTTTCTGCAACAGTCACAATCCCCTGTCATTGGCCCTGAACTCTGCAGATATGTTTCTCCTCAAAAGATACGAACAGATGAGCAAGGAGCTGGAGTTGGCTATTCAGCCCAGTCTGCTCCACCATTTAATAAGGTCATGGCTGATCTGACAGTAACAGATAGTTGTCCAATTCTCTTTTCAGGGCATCAATTGAATCTGCCTCCACCATATTTTTGAGCAGTGGCTTCACAATACCACATGCAGCACAGAATATTTTTCTTTACATCAGAAGACACAGGAACAGAATTAGGCCACTCGGCCCATCAAATCTGTTCCGCCATTCAATCATGGCTGATATTTTTCTCATCCCCATTCCCCTGCCTTCTCCCCATAACCGCTGATCCCCTTATTAATCATGAACCTATCTATCTCCATCTTAAAGACTCTCAGTGATTTGGCCTCCACGGCATTCTGCGGCAAAGAGTTCCACAGATTCACCACCCTCTGGCTGAAGAAATTCCTCATCTGTTTTAATTCCTCATCATCACCTGAGGAAGGAACTGTGCCCCTGAAGCTAGTGAGTCGAAACAAACCTGTTGGATTTTAACCTGGTGTTGTAAGATTTGTTAGTCTGTTTTGAAGGATCGTCCCTTTAGTCTGAGATTGTGTCCTCTGCTTCTAGTTTTTCCTCCAAGTGGAAACAACCTTCCCATGTCCACTCTATCCAGGCCTCGCAGTATCCCGTAAGGTTCAATAACATCCCCCATTATGCTTCTAAACTCCAACGAGTACAGACCCAGAGTCCTCAACCGTTCCTCATACGACAAGCTCTTCATTCCAGGGATCATTCTTGTAAACCTCCTCTGGACCCTTTCCAAGGCCAACTCATTCTTCCTCAGATACGGGGCCCAAAACTGCTCAATACTCCAAATGGGGTCAATACTCAAAAGAGCCTTATATAGCCTCAGAAGGACATCTGGTCTTGTATTCTAACCCTCTCTCCATGGTATTTAATTCTTTTGCTTTCTCAAAGTTTTTCTCTTGTTCAATGCACACATTCCCATTGCATTCTTTCTCCTTATAGCCTGCCTTAGAACTCTCTTCATTATCCTATCAAGCTCAGGGGAATTAGCATCATAGAACATACAATGCAGAAGGAGGCCATTCGGCCCATCGAGTCTGCACAGACCCACTTAAGCCCTTACTTCCACCCTATCCCCGTAACCCAATAACCCCATCTAACCTTTCTTTTGGCCACTAAGGGCAATTTATCATGGCCAATCCACCTAACCTGCATGTCTTTGGACTGTGGGAGGAAACCGGAGCACCCGGAGGAAACCCACGCTGACACAGGGAGAACGTGCAGACTCCGCACAGTCAGTGACCCAGCAGGGAATCGAACCTGGGACCCTGACGCTGTGAAGCCACAATGCTATCCACTTGTGCTACCCTGCTGCCCATCTGTAATACCAGGAGGAAAGTACACGTCACAATTATTCAAGGGTGGTGCCCTATATTGTAAACAATCTCGCACTGACCACAGAATCATTATGTGGAGTTGCCGGCGTTGGACTGGGATGAGCACAGCAAGAAGGTGCAGTGCTCCGAAAGCCAGTGATTTGAAACAAACCTGTTGGACTTTAACCTGGTGTAAGACTTCTTACTGTGTTCAGAATCATTGTCAGCTCCCTGGTTTGCAGCTGCGGGGCTTCTCCCTCCCTCCCGGGAACAGGCCCAGGTTAATGGGCACCATCCTGCTTCAGACACTGGAGGATGGTTCACATCAGAGGATGGGGGAGGGGGAAAATAAATAAGAGCTTACACTTTGCATTCAAATCAATGAGGACTCTGATCTCTGACAAGGAAGGAAACCCTGGCAGGTGGGCGGGGAGGATTCACAAACACCCGCTGGAGGCCCCAAACCCCCAATAAGACCCATTGATTTTATTGTCAATCTGCAGACAGGAGCTGGAGAACTGAACCCAGGCAGAGGAGAGGGAGGGAGAAAACTGGGAGTGGTGGAAAGAAATGATGGAGATGGTGAGATGGGTTTGGATTTCAGCCCAGGGAGGAGGGATAGTGTGTGGGACGGGGTTTTACAGCTTTGGGGAATTAGAAGAAAACATTGAAAGTGTAATTGTCTGTTCTGAATTTTGTACAAGGTATTAAAGAGGAAAATTTGCAGATGAGAAACTCAAACCAAACATCACATTGAGGGGTAAGTTATTCGATTATTAGGACTGGAATATCACAGGCCATTGAATGTGGAAGGAGCAATGTTAAGTCAATTCTGCCCATGGGCAAAGATTTCAAATATTATTGTGACTGGAAAAGTGCCGATCCCCCCCCCCCCCCCAGTGAGAGTGTTCCAGTGAACTGACTGTGAAAAGAGCTTCACCCAGTTACACAGCCTCAGAAAGATCACACAGAGGGTAAGTCAATGGGAAATATTTGGCAGATAAAGTATAATTTGGGGAAAAAGTGAAGTTGTCCCCTGTGTTGGGAATAATAATAATTTAAATAGAGAGACTGCAGAAGACCACAGTAGAGAAGCATCTGTGTGTCCTTGTACATGAACCCCAAGTGTATTTATTACCTCACACTTCTCCAGATTGATCTCCATTTGCTTCTTTGCTGCCCAGCTGATCAGTCTACCGATATCTTCCTGTAGTCTACAACTTTATTCCTCACTGTCAACCACAAGACTGCAAATGTCTCAACCATGTCTCTATATTAAAGTATAAATCATTCCTATGTAACACACAAAGCATGGAATCGTGTCCTGAACAATCCAGAACTCCGCTGGAAACAGTCTTCCGATCACAAAAATACCTCTGGACCAATTCCCTTTGCTTCCTGCTGCTCCAGCTGATGACATTTCCAGCATATGGAAGTGTCCTGGTTTTCCCACATGGAACTGGATGTGCATTCCACCAGGCTGGGATGTGCTGACATGTCTTTATTTATTTCATTTAATAATTGGGCAGCACGGTAGCATAGTGGATAGCACAATTACTTCACAGCTCCAGGGTCCCAGGTTCGATTCTCAGCTTGGGTCACTGTCTGTGCGGAGTCTGCACGTTCTCCCCGTGTATGTGTGGGTTTCCTCCGGGTGCTCCGGTTTCCTCCCACAGTCCAAAAATGTGCAGGTTAGGTGGATTGGCCATGATAAATTGCCCTTAGTGTCCAAAATTGCCCTTAGTGTTGGGTGGGGTTACTGGGTTATGGGGATAGGGTTGCGGTGTGGGCTTGGGTAGGATGCTCTTTTCAAGAGCCGGTGCAGACTCGATGGGCCGAATGGCCTCCATTCTATGAATTATTAACTGACTTGAGTAAATAAACTTAAGAATAAAGCAAATAGGGCTGCACGGTGGCGCAGTGGTTTGCGGCCTCGCGGCGTTGAATCCCGTTGGATCCCGGCTCTGGGTCACTGTCCGTGTGGAGTTTGCACATTCTCCCCGTGTTTACGTGGGTTTCGCCCCCACGTACATTTTTTCCGAAGGAGAAAACAGACAAACATTTCTCCTTCCACGTTGAAAGGCCGATCCTGATGAATCAAGTGACTCTGTCAGATCTCGACATGATGTTTGCATCTGCAAATATTCTGTAAAAGAAGATTACATTGAAATACTGTGAATATAGGGTCACTCTCTCACATCGCCCCTCTCCATTTAATCTTTCCTGAGAGCTGTAATCTCTCATGTTGCAAAAGTCATCACTGTCAATGCAGGATAGAATTCGCAAACAGACAAACCTTTCTGTTGGGTTCAGTTTGCTGTGTGCAAATTCTCCAATTCTAACCCCCTATAAAAGGAGTTTACAAAAGCCATCACTGTCAGTCCAGGATAGAAATTCTGAACAGGCAATTCTAATTTCTCTGGAACATTTTTTCCCTCTTGTTCCCCCAAAGCTGTAAATCCACATCCCAAACACTCTCCCTCCTCACTGGCCTGAAATCCAAACCCATCTCCCCATCTCTTTCCTCTGCTCCCAGTTTTCTCCCTCCCTCTCCTCTGCCTGGGTTCAGTTCTCCAGCTCCTGTCTGCAGACTGACAATAAAATCAATGGGTCTTATTGGGGGTTTGTGTCCTCCAGCGGGTGTTTGTGAATCCTCCCCGCCCACCTGCCAGGGGTTCCTTCCTTGCCAGAGATCAGAGTCCTCATTGATTTGAGTGCAAAGTGGAAGCTCTTATTTATTATCCCCCATCCTCTGATGTGAACCATCCTCCAGTGTCTGAAGCAGGATGGTGCCCGTTAACCTGGGCCTGTTCCCGGGAGGGAGGGAGAAGCTCCGCAGCTGCAAACCAGGGAGCTGACAATGATTGTGAAGGGTTTGCTCCAGCTCCCAATGCCCGGGGACTGATTGACGGCGGGTTCGGACCAATAGCGAGAGGGGGTGGGGCTGAAGGACCGAAGGACCTCCAACCAATCAGAGTGAATGGGAGGCGGGGTAACGCTGGGGCGCTCGCTCCGTGCGCATGCGCCCTGCCCCACAGTTCGTCCACCCGGGCCTGTGTCGGGGAAAAGCCCGAGCAGCTTTCGCCGGTTCAGCTGCTGTATCCGCGTTTCGATTTCGGGGCTTGGGGACCTGCACGGGGTTTTTATGAAGCCACCGGACACATCTGCCAGCTCCATCCCTCCCTCATGACTTACACAGCAGTATCAGGTCGACTGAAAATTTCCGAACAACCGCCTCAACTGGAGGTGCTCCAGTCACTGCGCATGCTCCAGCTCGCCATGCCCGGGGAGTGATTGATGGCAGCTCTGGGCCAATAGAATTTACAGTGCAGAAGGAGGCCATTCGGCCCATCGAGTCTGCACCGGCTCTTGGAAAGAGCACCCTACCCAAGGTCAACACCTCCACCCTATCCCCATAACCCAGTTACCCCACCCAACATTAAGGGCAATTTTGGACACCAAGGGTAATTTATCATGGCCAATCCACCTAACCTGCACATCTTTGGACTGTGGGAGGAAACCGGAGCACCCGGAGGAAACCCACGCACACACGGGGAGGAAGTGCAGACTCCGCACAGTCAGTGACCCAAGCCGGAATCGAACCTGGGACCCTGGAGCTGTGAAGCAATTGTGCTATCCACAATGCTACCGTGCTGGTAGGACCCTAGAGGATCAGAGGGACCTTGGTTGGCATATCCATAGATCCCTGAAGACAGGAGGCCAGATAGATAGGGTGATTATAAACGAACATGGAGGGCAGCACAGTGGCTCAGTGGGTTAGCCCTGCAGTCTCACGGCGAGGTCCCAGGTTCGATCCCGGCTCTGGGTCACTCCGTGTGGAGTTTGCACATTCTCCCCGTGTTTGCGTGGGCTTCGCCCCCATAACCCAAAGATGTGCAGGCTAGGTGGATTGAACACACTAAATTGCCCCTTAAGTGAAAAAAAATAATTGGGTACTCTAAATATATTTTTTTGAAGGAATATGGAGTACTTGGCTTTATTAACTGAGGCATAGAATAAATGAGCAGGGAGGGTGTGATGGAGCTGTATAAAATGCTGGTTAGATCACAGCTGGAGTAATGTGTGCAGTTCTGGAAGGAAGTGATTGCACTTGAGAGGATGCAAAATAGATTCACCAGGATGGCCTGGGCTGCAGTATTTCAGCTAACAAGAGAGACTGGATCGGCTGGAGTTGTTTTCATTGGAGCAGAGAAGGCTGAGGGGGACCAGATTGAGGTATATAAAATTATTGAGTGAATTAGTGGTGAATAGATGTGGTGGACAGGATAGAACCTTTCCCCTGAGTGGAAAGGTCAATAACCAGTGGGCCGGGAAAGGAAACTTTCCCCTTACCGGAGGGGTCAATAAGCAGGTGCATAGATTTCAGGTAATGGCAGGAGGTTTATAGGAGATGCGAAGAAAAACTTTTTCACCCAGAGCGTGGTGGGAATCTGGAACTCACTGTCTGAAAGTGTGGTAGAGAATGTAAACGTCACAACATTTAAGAAGTATTTAGATGAGCATTTGAAATGCCATAGCATGGAAGGCTACGGACTAAGTGCTGGAAAATGGGATTAGAGTAAATAGGTGCTTGATGGCTGGTGGAGACCCGATGGGTCAAAGCGCCTGTTTCACTCCTGGAAAAACTCTCGGACTCTAATCGTACCATTCAAATCAATGGAATTCTCAGGAACCACATTGGGGAGGAAGGTTGCTGACACCTAATGATAAGCAGCACTCGCACAAGCAGCAAAACACATAACTTTGGTCAGACAAGATTTTCCCATTTGAAATCCATATTGATTATTCATTGTTATGTTTATCTTTCCCAGATTTTAAAAATTCCCTCCTTTACTCAGGATTCGATTATTTACAAATGTGAAACTAATTGTTTCATAATTTCCTGGGCATGTTCTGTCCACCATTTTAATTATAGGAATTACATTACTGAGCTGCCAATCTTTTAGAGCTGAACCTTTTTAATGAATTATTAAATATGAGCAGTAATATCTCTCCCTGCGAATCTTTTAAAATACATGGATGTAATCCATTCGGATCAGGGGTTTATTCCCTTTGAGTTTGATTAGTGCAATCAATAATCACCTCATCATTCAATGTCCTGTTGGCCTGTTCTATCTCCCTGGGAAACAATGATGCAAAGTAATTATTTAATATTTCTGTTATTTCTATATTGTTCCTAATGGTATTATCCTGTCTGAACCTTAATGCTCCCTTAATGCTTCACAGTGCCAGGGTCCCAGGTTCGATTCCCGGCTTGGGTCACTGTCTGTGCGGAGTTTGCATGTTCTCCCAGTGTCTGCGTGGGTTTCCTCCGGGTGGCTCCGGTTTCCTCCTACAAGTCCCGAAAGACGTGCTGTTAGGCAATTTGGACATTCTGAATTCTCCCTCAGTGTACCTGATCAGGCGCCAAAATGTGGCGACGAGGGGCATTTCACAGTAACTTCATTGCAGTGTTAATGTAAGCTTCCATGTGACACTAAAGATTACTATTATTTACTTTTGTCCTAACGTTAACTGGCTGGAGTTTAATCTTCAAGATATATGTTGGTTTTTGTGATGGCAGGGTCCCTTTTTAAAAGCATCGTTTGTGATCTTATCCTTCGATTTAAGAACTCCCAAAGAAACTGGTGAACAATAAAATTATGAATTTTTACTTCAGTCCTCAGTTGTTTTTGTAAAAACACTCTACAATTCCGTGTCTGAACGCTTCCTCTGATTAACATCTCCAATGAGAAAATGCTGATCAATCCTCACTGACAATCCTTATGACTGACATATTCTTCACTTCTTTTTACTATTTTAGGGCAGCACGGTAGCATAGTGATTAGCACAGTTGCTTCACAGCTCCAGGGTCACAGGTTCGATTCCCGGCTTGGGTCACTGTCTGTGTGGAGGCTGCACATTCTCCCCGTGTCTGCGTGGGTTTCCTCCGGGTGCTCTGGTTTCCTCCCACAGTCCAAAGATGTGCAGGTTAGGTGAATTGGTCATTCTAAATTGCCCTTAGTGTCCAAAAAGGTTAGGTTGGGTTAAGGGGATAGGGTAGAGGCATGGAGCTTAAGTAGGGTGCTCTTTCCAAGGGCCAGTGCAGACTCGATGGGCTGAATGGCCTCCTTCTCCACTGTACATTCTAAATTCTCAGTGACACCTCCATTACAAAAGTAAATTATCAAAGAAAATATAACAGGTCAATATTTTACAAAAACATCAATTAAAAAAAATTAGGCATACATTAACACTGCAATGAAGTTGCTGTGAAAATCCCCCAGTCACCACACTCCGGCGCCTGTTCAGGTGAATGTTCAATTCACCTAACAAGCAAGTCTTTTGGGGAGAACGTACAGACTGCACAGGCAGTGACCCAAGCGGGAATCGAACCCGGGACCCTTTGCTGTGAAGCAACAGTACTAATCACTGTGCTACTGTGCCGCCCTAATTATGCTGTTTTTAAAAAAATATATTTTATTAAAATTTTTCAAACAAAATTTTTTCCGTTTTTACAACTCAACAAGGGATTATACATTAACTGGTAACTAACATTATTTAAATAATATAGTGAACTAACAACAAAAACTAAAAAAGAAAAACAAATAGCAAAAACACAGAATAGTGCTCCCCCCTCCCCCCCCCCCCCCCCCCCTCCCCCCTGGGTTGTTGCTGCTGTCATTTCTATCTTTCCATTATCGTTCCGCAAGATAGTCAAGGAACGGTTGCCACCATCTGGAGAACCCCTGAGCCGATCCTCTCAACGTAAATTTTATTCGTTCCAATCTAATGAACACTGCCATGTCATTTATCCAGGCCTCCACGCCCGGGGGTTTCGCTTCCTTCGACATGAGTAGAATCCTACGCCAGGCTACTAGGGACGCAAAGGCCAAAATATCGGCCTCTTTCGCCTCCTGCACTCCCGGCTCTTCTGCAACCCCAAATATAGCTAACCCCCAGCCTGGCTTGACCCGGACCTTCACCACCTTTGAAATTACCCTTGCCACGCCCCCCCAGAACTCATGCAGTGCCGGTCACGACCAGAACATGTGTGTGTGGTTCGCCGAGCTTCCTGAGCACCTCCCACACCTGTCCTCGACCCCGAAAAACCTGCTCAGTCTTGCTCTCGTCATATGTGCTCTATGTAGAACCTTAAATTGAATCAGGCTAAGCCTGGCACACGTGGATGAGGAATTTACCCTACTCAGGGCATCCGCCCATAGCCCCTCCTCAATCTCTTCCCCCAGCTCTTCTTCCCATTTTCCCTTCAGCTCCTCTATCATCGCTCCCCCTCGTCCCTCATTTCCCGGTATATTTCGGACACTTTGCCCTCTCCAACCCATGCCCCCGAAATCACTCTATCTTGGATCCCCTGCGTCGGGAGTTGTGGAAATTCCCTCACCTGTTGCCTCGTAAATGCCCTCACTTGCATATATCGGAAGGCGTTCCCTGGGGGCAACTTATATTTTTCTTCTAGTGCTCCCAGACTTGCAAACATCCTGTCGATAAACAGGTCCCTCAGCTTCCTAATTCCTGCTCGTTGCCAACACTGGAACCCCCATCCATCCTCCCTGGGACAAACCTGTGGTTATTCCTTATCGGGGACCACACCGAGGCACCCGTCACTCCCCTGTGTCACCTCCACTGCCCCCAGATCCTCAAGGTCGCCACCACCACTGGGTTTGTGGTGTACCTTTTCGGGGAGAACGGCAGCGGCGCCGTCCCAGCGCTTTTAGGCTCGTTCCCTTACAGGACGCCATCTCCAGCTTCTTCCACGCTGCTCCCTCTTCCTCCCTCATCCACTTACAGACCATCGACACATTGGCGGCCCAATAGTAATTGCTCAAACTTGGCAGCGCCAGTCCCCCTCTGTCCCTACTGCGCTGCAGGAACCCCCTCTTTACTCTCGGGGTCTTTCCTGCCCACACAAAACTCGTAATGCTCCTATCTATTTTTTTTAAAAAGGCCTTTGTGATCAGGATGGGGAGGCACTGAAACACGAAAAGAAACCTCGGGAGGACCACCATTTTAACTGCCTGCACTCTGCCCGCCAGCGACAGCGGCACCATATCCCACCTCTTAAAGTCCTCCTCCATCTGCTCCACCAGTCGCGTCAGGTTAAGTCTATGTAGGGTTCCCCAGTTCCTGGCCACCTGGATCCCCAGGTATCGGAAGTTCCTTTCCACTCTCCTCAGCGGCAGAGCATCTATCCCCCTTCCCTGTTCCCCGGGGTGCATTACAAAAAGCTCGCTCTTCCCCATATTTAGTTTGTATCCCGAGAACTCTCCAAACTCCCTAAGTATGTGCATTACTTCTGGCATCCCCTCTACCGGGTCCGCAACGTATAGCAGTAGATCATCTGCACAGAGCGACACTCGGTGTTCCTCTCACCCTCTAAGCACCCCCCTCCACTTCTTAGAATCCCTCAGCGCTATGGCCAGTGGTTCAATTGCCAACGCGAACAGTAACGGGGACAGGGGACACCCTTGTCTTGTACCCCTATGTAGCCGAAAATACCCTAATCTTTGCCGGTTTGTGACTACGCTTGCCAACGAGGCCTCATATAAGAGTCTGACCCATCTAATAAACCCCTCACCGAACCCAAACCTCTTCAGCACCTCCCACAGATAGTCCCACTCCACCCTATCGAATGCCTTCTCTGCATCCATCGCCACCACTATCTCTGCCTCCCCCTCTGGTGGGGGCGTCATCATCACCCCCAGCAACGTTCGTACATTAACATTCAGTTGTCTCCCCTTTACAAACCCTGTCTGATCGTCATGCACCACCCCTGGGACGCAATCCTCTATCCTTGTCGCCATCACTTTTGCCAGCAGTTTGGCATCTACATTTAGGAGTGAGATAGGCCAATGTGGATCTTTATCTCATTTCAGGATTAGCGATATCGTCGTCTCCGACATTGTCGGGGGTAGCATCCCCCTTTCCTTAGCCAAAAGCGGGGCCAACAGATCCATATACTCCCTGTAGAATTCCACCGGAAACCCGTCTGGTCCCGGGGTCTTCCCTGCCTGCATGTTCCCCAGTCCTTTAATCACCTCATCCACCTCGATTGGCGCCCCCAGACCTGCCACCTGCCCCTTCACTTTCGGGAACCTTAGCTGGTCCAGAAAGTGTAGCGTTCCTTCTTTTCCCCCCGGGGGTTGGGACTTATATAGCCTCTTATAAAAGGTCTTGAACACCTCATTCACTTTCCCTGCTCTCTGCTCCATATTTCCCGTTTCATCCCGATCTCTCTCGCCGCCATCCTCTTCCGAAGTTGGTGGGCCAACTGCCGGCTCGCCTTTTCCCCATACTCATATTGCATCCCCTGTGCCTTCCTCCACTGTGCCTCTGCCTTTCCCGTGGTCAGCAGGTCAAACTCCGTCTGTAGTCTTCGTCTTTCTCTGTATAGCCCTTCGTCTGGGGCCTCCGCATATTTTTTTATCCACCCTCAAACTTTCCCCCACTAATCTCTCTCTTTCTTTGCCCTCTTGTTTCCCCTTGTGGGCTCTGATGGAGATCAGCTCTCCTCTAACCACCGCCTTCAGCGCTTCCCATACTACCCCCACCTGAACCTCCCCATCATCGTTGGCCTCCAGGTATCGCTCAATACACCCCCTCACCCTTCCGCTGGTCATATGGGGGCAAAACAGTCGCAAATAGAATTTAACCAGGAAAAGTGGTAGCTCTTGTGCAATGTCAGTACAGACATGATGTGCCGAGTGACTTCCATCTGTGCTGGATCATTCGAGAAAACCCTGAACATTCAGTATGACGAGCATAAGGGAAGAAGATGCAGGAATTACTAATTCTATAATTGAACCCAGCAAGAGTTTGCATCTTCTGGGGAGGAGAGAGGAAGGACCCATTGGGGATAAAAACCTTTAAGTTCTGCATTGTTCCACAGGAGAGCAGCATTTAATCATTTTGAGAAATGGCGAATAGCAGATTACCCATTGACAATATTTTTGTTTGATTATTTTCGCAATTGGTGACCAAGTTATTTTGTATTAACTGTTTCAATGGTGCGGCTATTACCCAGCATTCCCGGCGTCTGTGAATATGCCCTATTCATTCCCCGGAGCCCAGTGCGCAGACGCAATGTTGGGCTGCATCTGAAGCATGCGCAGTGTCACTTTGCTCGGAGGTCTGCGTGTGCGAGAACGTTTGTTTCGGGCGGTGAGAGTCGGTGAGGCGGAGGGAGGACTGGAGCCGGGAGTCGGGTGGGGAGGGAGTGAAAGCTTCATAAACACCCCCTGCTGGTCACAAGGCCGGAATAAGACCCTGCAAATCCCGCGTTTGTAGCTGCGGAGCTTTTATCCGGCATCAGGCCCAGTTCCACGGCCGCCATCTTTGTTTAGCGGCGCGGCTGAGGGGCCACCTTGATGACGTCACAGAGGCGGTGCTTCAGGATCCCGGTGACCAGGAGAGAAAATCATTGTCTCGATGATTGACAGGCCCCTCCAGAGGGGAAAGGTGCTACTGCCATGTGTGGCAATCCGCTGAACATAAGAAGAATAACATAAGAATTAGCAGCAGGAGTAGGCCATTCGGCCTATTGACACTGCTCTGCCATTCAATAAACGCTGATCCGAATGTGCCATTCATTACATTTTCCTGCCTGCCAAAACTTTTGACTCCCCAGTAGATAAAAAAAGACTAACTCAGCTTTGAATATATTCAGTGACCCAGCGCCACTGCTCTCTGGGAAAGAGAATTCCACAAACTCAGCTTTGACAAAGAGTCATCCAGACTCAAAACGTTAGCTCCCTTTTCTCTCACAGATACTGTCAGACCTGCTGAGATTGTCCAGTATTTTCTATTTTTGTTTTAAGATTCCAGCATCGGCAGTAATTTGCTTTTATCCACAGACTGATGACCCTCTGAGGGAAGACATTTCTCCTTATCTCGGTGTCAAACTGGAGAACTCTTATCTTTAAACTGTGCCCCATAGTTCTTGAATCCCCACGTGGGAAAATATTCTTTCATCAAAACCCCTCAGAATCTTAGATGTTTCAATATGATCACCTCTCATTCTTCTAAACTCCATCGGGTACAGACCAATCAGGCTGAATCTTGCTCCATAAAACAAACTCTCCCATCCCATGAATCAGACGAGTGAAACTTCACTGAACTACCTCGAAAGCAAGTATAACCCGCATTAAATAATCCTGGGACATTAGCACTGCTGTCTCACGACACCAAGGTCCCAGGTTCGATCCCGGCTCTGGTTCACTGTCCGTGTGGAGTTTGCACATTCTCCCCTTGTTTGCAAGGGTTTCGCCCCCACAACCCAAAGATGTGTAGGGTAGGTGGGATTGGCCACGCTAAATTGCCCCTTAATTGGAAAAAATGAATTGGGCACTCTGAATTTATTTTTTAAAAAGTAATCCTGGGACTGGCAACAAGGGGAGAGAATGTTTGGAACTTCTATCCTGGACTCGAAGAGTGATGGATTTTGGAAACTCCTTTTACCGGGGATTAGAAGGGAGGATTTACACCCAGCAAACTCAAACCAAGATAAATGTCTGATCTTAATTTCTAACCACAACTAACATTTCTGACCATTGTAATTTCCTTTGACAGCTGCTTCCAAAGCTTCTGATATCTTTCCAGCCGAAGGTTGCAGCAGGAGATTGTAAACTTGAAAACACCAAAATTGTGACAAGAGGTGAGTATTATTATTATTAATTATAAATTTAGAGTACCCAATTATTTGTTTCCAATTAAGTGGCAATTTAGCATGGCCAATCCGAAGCCAGAACTTTGGTGTTGTGAGGTTGTTGCTGTGGTGAAGTGTGGCTGCCGCTGCTCTCCCTCTCTGTTGCGGCTGCTGTTTCTGCTCTCTCTCTCTCTGTTGCTGCTTCTGTTGTTGCTGTCTTTCTCTCTATTGCTGCTGCTGTTGCTCAGTTTGCTGCCTGAGTCCAGTGCTGGTTGCTGCCTGGAGGAAGGAGAGGTAAGAGAAGGAAGGAGAGAGGAGAGAAGGACAACAACAAGGATGTAACTTCAAAAACAAGATGGCAGTAAAGCCCTTTGAACTGCTTGTTTGCTGGGCCCCTCCCGGGTTGAGGGCCCGGCCCAGTTCTCCCAACTGATAACATCTGCCTTCAGCAAGGACAAAACCCTCCTTATTCTGTCCAGTGTGCTTGTTCCAGGGCAGGGGGATCGAGTGGGCAGTGTGTTTGCTGAGCCCCCTCCCGGACTGAAGACTCCACACCAGCAGCAGGGAGGAGGTGGATTCCATTGGATGGTTGTTCCAGGGTGGGAGCACGGACTGTGCTTTTGCTGAGTCCTACTTGGGCCGAAGACCTCGCAAACCAGTGCCACTTACCTCCTTGTGAACCTGCTTCTGGGCCTGGCGAAGCGCGTCATTTATAGGTCCAGGCAGCGAGCGACCGAGGGACTCATCCGACCAGACTATTTGCCCCTTTTCCGTGGCTACATTCGCAGCTGGGTGTCCCTAGAAAGGGAGCATGCGGTGTCCATGGGCACCATCAAAGCCTTCCATGCCCGGTGGGCACCGCAGGGGTTGGGGTGCTTTATTCACCCCTTTAATTGCACTCTCATCAGATGTTTTTAAGTTCCTGTGGTCTTTGTTACGTTCAGGCAGTGCCCCTAACTGGAGCGGCCCTTTTGCTTTGTCCCTAAGTTTGTTTCCTTTGTTCTATTTTGTTGGTGGACCTCAAAAGAGTGTCCGATCCACCTAGCCGCACATCTTTGGGTTGTGGGGGTGAGACCATGGAGACACGGGAGAATGTGCAAACTCCACACGGCGATGACCCGGGGCCAGGTTCGAACCTGGGTCCTCAGCACTGTGAGGCAGCAGTGCTAACCACTGCTACTATGCCACCCTTTGTCATGATGTTTCCGTTCCTATTTTATCACACACCTCCCTGTGACACTTATTGTAACACAGAAACTTCAAATTATCATTGCTACCTTGCATCTTGCCCTCCTCTTAGCGTCTGATGATAACAGTAACAGAGTAACACACACCAGAATTGGAATATCAGATAGGTTATTGTCTAATAATAATAGTGACAGAGTAACGTACACCAGAATTGGAATCACAGGCAGGTTAATGTCTAATAATAATAGTAACAGGGTAACACACACCAGAATTGGAATAACAGGCAGGTTATTGTCTAATCATGTCAGAGTTACGAGGGTGACTCGGTAGTTAGCACTGTTGCCTCAAGTACCAGATACCTGGGTTTGATTCCGACCTTGGGTCACTGTCTGTGTGGACTTTGCACATTCTTCCCGTGGCTGCGAAGATTTCCTCCCACAGTCCAAAGATGAGCAGGTTAGGTGGATTGTCAGTGCTAAATTGTCCCTGGGTGGGTTTACGGGGTGAGGGTGGGGGGATTGGCTCAGGTAGGGTGATCTTTCAGAGGGTCGGTGCAGACGCGATGGACTAAATCGCCTCCTTCATCACTGTAGGGATTTGATGATTCTACATTGGATCCAATGATACATTCACACTCACACTGCAGCCTGACTTATTGGAACAGACACTGTGTTTTTTACTCTCAAAGTGAGTGAATCCTTTGCTGTTTATCCTCTACCCCCCCCCCCCATCTCCACTATTATTGTCTGATTGTCCCACTGAGACTCTCACTGTTATTATTGGACAATCAGCGAGTCAGCCTGAGCTGGGGTGGGGATGGGTGGGGTTGGAGGACCGACCGGGAGTGGCTGTGTCCTCCAACCAATCGGAGTGAATGAGGGGCGGGGTCCGCTGTGATTGAAGCATGCGCAGTGAGGGTAATGGCGAAGGAGAAGAGCGTCTTTTTCAGATCTGAATTTGGTAAGAGGCGTTTGACAATATGGAGGAAGCGAGAGACCGCGGGAGTGGGCGGAAACGTTGTGTAAAGCTGTTGTAAACTAATCCTCGGAAAAGAGTTTCCGGGACCCCGTTTGTACCGAGCGGAGCTCCAGCTCCTCATGTTCGGCTCAGTTTCACTGTCGCCATCTTTATTGGATGTGCATCGGGGCGCATGCGCGTTTGTCATTTTTGTCGGGGCGATGTTTCAATGAGTGGGAGGAGCTTGTTCCCCATTGTTCAGAATGGAGACAACTTGTCCATCAAACTGGATTAGTCTTTGAGTCCCAATGTCTTATTGATGATGCAAAGCGGTGGCAGAGATGGAAAGAAAAGGAAGCAAATCCTGCTCTCCGGATTTCACTGCCTCATTGGACATCCTGTCCCATGTGTCCAAAGCTCTGCGGCTCTGTTCAGTCACATGAAGACCCAGGGCAGAAATTCACAACCTTGAGTAAATGTCACCCTCAAATCAGGGGACTGCTGATGACAAGAGGGACAGTGTGCAGCCGGGGCAGGGGGGGGGGGGGGGGGGGGCGGGGCATGAACGGTCATCCTGGACCAGGGAGCAGGAGGGGAGAATGTAGTGAATTTCTACCCCGGACTGACTTTGGAAACTCCTTTTACAGGGGATTAGTAGGTGAGGATTTACACACAGCAAACTCAAACCAGGAGAAATGTTTATCTTTCCTGAATTTTATTTCTGGACTGACAGTGATGCCTTTGTAAACTTCTTTCGCAGGGGCTCAGAAAGGGATTTGCAGACAGGAAAGTCACAATCAATCTGCACATCAAATTCTGACAGCACCGTTCGGGTTATCAGGACCCAGAGATTATCGAGCTTTGTTTGTAAGCATTGAGTTCCAGATCATTATCACTCACTGTATAAAATGTCTACCTCCTATCTCCCCTGTAGATCTTGTTCACAATCTTAAATCTGTGACCCGTAATCCTTTTACAATCTACTGATGGGAATAGTTTTTAAAAATCTTTTGCTGGGTTTGCCATTGCTGTTTCTGGTGCCTGGGTCGATGCCGGGTGGTCCGTCTGGTTTCATTCCTTTGTCATGTTTTTGTTTTGGTTGATTCAGCTTGGACCAGTCCATTTAGGATCCAGAACACAATTGAAGTCTCCTCCAAGAATCAATTGCTCTATATCCAGGTCTGGGATGGATTGCAACAATTTATTTACAAATGTTTCTATGAGATCCCCTCATTAAAAAAAGATAGAGAAGCAAAATTAGGCCATTCAGCCCACTGAGTTTGCTCTGCCATTCGATCCTGGCTGATGTTTCTCATCCCCATTCATCTTGTACTGTAGCTCTCTTGAAATGAATGCGAACATTGCATTTGCCTTTCTAACTGCCAACTTTCCTTTATTTGTTCTTGGGATGTGGGTGTTGCCGTGGCCCAATGTTACTAATCGTAATCAGTTCGCAAAGCATAATTTATATCAAACATATCCATTTCAATGGCGGGTTTATTGTAGCAGCTGAGAATGTGCTCTATCCACATGACAGAAGCTCCTCGCACATGCGCAGAGTCCGGCTGTGACTGGAGCATGCGGCGTTCGGGCTGTGACTGGCGCATTCACAGTTCAGGTTGTCGCTGACGGTGCGAGGAGCGGGAAAGAAACAATCGAGCGACTTTCAGGATTGGAGCCGGTGGGTGGCCGGGGAGCGATAGAAGCTGCGGAGTGAGCCGGGAGGCTTCATAAATACCCCGTGGAGGCTTCAACTCCCGAGGAAAATGTTAACGGTCCCGTCTTAAACAGCACCGAACAGAGTGAGAGCTGAGCGGTGACAGGCCCGGGTTACCGGCCGCCATCTTTACAGAGGACAAGGTGCCGCAGGGAAGGGGCTGGTTTAGCACAGTGGGCTAAGACAGCTGGCATGTAAAGCAGAACAAGACCAGCAGCACGGGTTCAATTCCCGTTCCAGCCTCCCCGAACAGGCGCCGGAATGTGGCAAGTAGAGGCTTTTCACAGTAACTTTGTTGATGCCTACTTGTGAAAGTGATTATTATTATTATTATGCGCTGCGAGCCTGGACTGGATGCCAACTCTCCCGATTGACTGACTGGAGTCTCCAGGATTTTATTTTGTTCATTTGTGGGGGTCACTGGCTGGCCAACATTTATTGCCCATCCCTAATTTCCCTTAAACCGAGCGGCTTGCTCGGCCATCTCGGAGGGCATTTAAAGAATCAACCACATTGCTGTGGTTTGGAATCGTGGCAGCCAGACCAGGTAAGGATGGCAGATTTTCTTTTCTGTTCATTCACGGGATGTGGGTGTCGCTGGCTGGGCCAGCATTCACTGCCCAGCACTAATTGCCCTTGAACTGAGTGTATTTCAGAGAGCATTTTAAGAGTCAGCCAGCTGACTGTGGATCTGGAATCACGTGTAGGCCAGACCAGGTAAGGACAGAAGATTTCCTTCACTGAAGGACAGGAGTGAACCAGATGGGTCTTTTCAACAACCAACAATGGTTTCAGGGTCTTCAGTAAACTTTCAATGAATTCAAATTTAACCTTCTCCCTTGGTGCGATTCATGTCTGGGTGTCTGGAAAATCATTGGGACAGTCAAAAATATTTTTGAACATTTCTCTTCAGCGGATATAAAAATATTGAAAATGGGGTCGAGGTTATTTGGCTGACAGTCAATCACTGTCCTGTAAGGTAATGACTCCTTTTGCTTCTCAATTGGCCGAGGAAGGCAGTGTGTCACAAGGATGGATGTGTTGACCGATTAATGGCTGGAGGATGGGGGGCAGGTCATGTGATCAAACCTCCAGGAATACATTTAATCAAAGTTGATGAGGAGAGAATGTTATGAATTTCTATCCGAAACTGACAGTGAGGTTTCTGTAAATTTACAGGATACTGGAAGTGGAGGTTTAACAGACTGGAAACGCAAACCAAACGTCACATCGCGATCTGACAGAGTCACTCAGTTCATTAGCAACTGAATTTCAGCAGCATCTGGGTGTAGAACATAGAACATACAGTGCAGAAGGAGGCCATTCGGCCCATCAAGTCTGCACCGACCCACTTAAGCCCTCACTTCCCCGTAACCCAAGAATCCCATCTAACCTTTTTGGTCACTAAGGGCAATTTATCACGGCCAATCCACCTAACCTGCACGTCTTTTTCTGTGGGAGGAAACCGGAGCACCTGGAGGAAACCCATGCAGACACGGGGAGAACGTGCAGACTCCGCACAGACAGTGACCCAGCGGGGAATTGAACCTGGGACCTTGGCGCTGTGAAGGTAAAAGGTTTTTCTGTTCTGTCTGTGAGGGAAGATTTCAGGTCTCAGTGTGACTGGAAAAGCCCCGAGATTCGCAAACCCTGGTTAGGCCAAACGTGGAGAACTGTGTTCAGTTCTGGGCAACAAACCTGAGGAAGGATAGAATGGCCTCGGAGGGAGTGTAGCACAGATTTACCTGAGTGATATCTGAACCCCCCCTCGGGTTTAAATTACAAGTCGGGATTAGACAAAAATGTTAGAGTCAGCTGGCAGTACGGTGCCGCAGTGAGCAGCACTGCTGCCTCACAGCGCCCAGGTTCGATCCCGGCTCTAGGTCATTGTCCATGTGGAGTTTGCACATTCTCCCAGTGTTTGCGTGGGTTTCACCCCCGCAACCCAAAGATGTGCAGGCTAGGTGGATTGACCACGCTAAATTGCCCCTGAATTGGAAAAAATGAATTGGGTACTCTAAATTTATTTTAAACTATATTATGGGCAGAGAAGGGCATTCGGTCCATTGAGTCCATGCGAGCTCTCTAATCGGCACGGTGGTTAGCATTGTTGCTTCACAGCGGCAGGGACCCGGGTTCGATTCCCGCCTTGGGTCACTGTCTGTCCGGAGTCTGCACGTTCTCCCCGTGTCTGTTGTGGGTTTCCTCCGGGTGCTGTGATTTCCTCCCACAAGTCCCGAAAGACGTGCTGTTCGGTGAATTGGACTTTCTGAATTCTCGCTCAGTGTACCCGAACAGGCGCCGGAGTGTGGTGACTTGGGGATTTTCACAGTAACTTCATTGCAGTGTTAATGTAAGCTGACTTGTGACACTGATAAAGATTATTATTATTTGGAGCAATCCAGTCACAGTCACTCTCCTGCTCTGTCTCTGTATCCTCACAGCTTCATTTCTCTCAGGGATCTATCCAATTAAAAAAAATAATAATAATTTATTGTGTCTATTTCCAAACTCCGTCATAGGCAGCAAGTTTAAGGTCATTGCCATTGGCTGTGTAAAAACATTCTTCCTCATACCTCCTGGACCATTTACATGCATAGATACGGAGCAACGTCGAAAATAGAAGCAGGAGGAGACCATTTGGCCCTTCGAGCCTGCTCCACCATTCATTACGATCAGAGCTGATTCGGCTCAATAGCCTAATCCCGCTTTCACCCATATCCTTTGATCCCCTTCACCCCAAGTGCTGTATCGAACTGCTTCTTGAAAACATGCAGGGTTTTGGCCTTAATTAGTTCTTGTGGCGACGAATTCCACAGGCTCATCACTCTCTGGTGAAGAAATTTCTCCTCATCTCTGTCCGAAATGGTCTACCCCGTATCCTCAGACTGTGACCCCTATTTCTGAATCTACTCTGTCTCGCCCTGTTTTTTTTTAACATAAATTTAGAGTGCCCAATTCTTTTTTTGCAATTTTGGGCCAATTTCAGCGTGGCCAATCTACCTACCCTGCACATCTTTGGATTTGTGGGGATGAGACCCACGCAAACACAGGGCGAATGTGCAAACTCCACACAGACAGTGACCCAGGGCCGGGATCGAATCCGGGTCCTCGGCGACATGAGGCAGCAGTGCTAACCACCGCCACCCACTTTTTATAGGTTTCTATGAGATCCCCTCCTGATTCTTCTGAACTTCAGCGAATACAATCCTAACCGATTCAACCTAATCTGCACATCTTTGAACTGTGGGGGGAAACCGGAGCACCCGGAGGAAACCCACACAGACACGGGGAGAAAGTGCAAACTCCACACAGTCAGGGTGGGAATTGAACCCGGGTCCCTGGTGCTGTGAGGCAGCAGTGCTAACCACTATGTCACCCCGTCTTACAACCCTCGAGAAAAAAAAATCCTTATACCCATCTGAAATGGGTGACCCCTCACTTTGCAACAATGACCCCCTTGTTCTAAATTCTCCCACAAGAGGAAACATCCTCTACACATCCACCCTGTCAAGACCCCTCAGGATCTTATATAGTTCAATCCAGGTTTTACCCAAAACTTTAAATCTGTGTCCCGACTGCTTGTGCGATCAGTGAATGGAAACAGAGATTCTTTGTCCACCCGATGGAAATCTGGCATAATCTTGTGCACCTGAATCAAATCTCCCCTCAACCTCCTTTGCTGGAACCATTCTGGTAAATCTCCTCTGCACCTTCTCGAAGAACCTTCACATTCTTCCTGAAGAGTGATGACCAGAGCTTTATAAAGATTCATAGAATCGAATTAGAACCATAGAATTCCTACAGTGCAGAAGGAGGCCATTCGGCCCATCGGGTCTGCACTGATTCTCTCAAAGGGCACCCTGCCTCGGCCCACACTCCTACCCTGTCCCTGTAACTTCATAGCCCCACCTAACCTGCACATCCCTGGACACTAACGGACAATTTATCAAGGCCAATCCACCTAACTTGCCCTTCTTTAGAATGTTGGAGGAAACCTGAGCACCGGGTGGAAACCCACGCAGACACGGGGAGAAAGTGCAAACTCCACACAGTCACCAAGGCCGGAATTGAACCCGGGTCCCTGGCGCTGTGAGGCAGCAGTGCTAATCACCTTGCCACCAGAAGCATAGTTTCAGTATCAATATTACTGTTCATGAAGCTCAAGATCGAAGTTGCTTTGCCAACTACTCTCTTAATATGTCTTGTAGATATACAAAATCCCTCTTCACCTCTTTCTCTCTCCTCCCAAAGAGACCAGTTGGGTTTTTAACAACAATCCAGCAGTTTTCATGGTCACTTTTTCCCAGTGCCGGCCCCACAAATGACCAGATTCATTCAGCTCAATTTCACAACCTGCCTTTGTGTTTTTGTGGGTTTTCTCTCATTCCCTATTTTCTGTTTTCAATCAGTTTCACAGGGTGTTCGAAGGGGAGGCTTCAAAGTCCGGAAACTCAAACTAAGCATCACATCAGATCTGACAGAGTCCTCAATTTATCATATCCTGATTATCATCGTACTTTGAACATGGAAGGAAAAAGCATCGTTCACAGTGGGGAGAAACCGTACACGTGCTGTGTGTGTGGACGAGGATTTGCTCGATCATCAGGCCTCATGAAACACAAATGCAGTCACACTGAGGAGAAACCGTGGAAATGTGCGGACTGTGGGAAAGGATTCATTTCCCCCTCCCAACTGGAAACTCATCGACGCAGTCACACTGGGGAGAGACCATTCACCTGCTCCAAGTGTGGGAAGGGATTCACTGAGTCATCGGCCCTGCTGAGTCACCAGCGAGTTCACACTGATGAGCGACCGTTTCAATGTCCAGATTGCGGGAAGTGCTATAAAAGTTCTGGGGAACTGATCAGCCATCAACGTGTTCACACTGATGAGAAACCGTTCAGGTGCTCTCACTGCGGGACTGGGTTCAGACGAACATCTGACCTCAATATACATCAGCGAAGTCACACTGGGGAGAGGCCATTCGTCTGCTCCAAGTGTGGGAAGGGATTCACTCAGTCATCGGCCCTGCTGAGACACCAGCGAGTTCACACTGGAGAGAGGCCATTTACCTGCTCCAAGTGTGGGAAGGGATTCACTCAGTCATCCAACCTGCAACAGCACCAGCGAGTTCACACTGGGGAGAGACCGTTCCAATGTCCAGACTGCGGGAAGTGCTATAAAAGTTCTGGGGATCTGATGAGCCATCAACGTGCTCACACTGATGAGAAACCGTTCAGGTGCTCTCACTGCGGGACTGGGTTCAGACAATCATCTAACCTCACCGTACATCAGCGCATTCACACTGGGGAGAGACCATTCATCTGCTCCAAGTGTGGGAAGGGATTCACTCAGTCAGCCCACCTGCTGAAACACCAAAGAGGCCACAAGTAACCCAGTGAATGGATTTTGTTGTTACTCAAATTCAGGACTGAACCATGTTCATTTGGGTCTCTTTCTGCTGATAACAAACTCCAGTCCATTCACAGGGGCTAATATTCTGACTAAAAGTCAAATAAATTAGATTTGTGTGACATAAGCAGCGTGTTGAAACATTTCAATATCTCTGACACAAGTTAGTTCCTTTTGAAGTACTCTCGCTCTCCCCTGTCTCTTCCATCCTCACCTCCAACAAGAAGTGTGAGGAGCTTGTGGAGCTTCTTTGTGACTGAGATTGAGTAAATCCGATCAGCTGCCTCTGCTGCTTCCCTCCCTTCCACAAGCCCACCGGACCAAACTGTGTCTAAATTTCATCCTTTCCCGAGCCCTGAACCCACATCTTTCTCTAATTTCTCTCCCATCTCCCCTCATGCCCTCTCAGAGCTCATCTTGTCCATGAGATCCAGCTCCTGCTCCATCGACCCTATTCCCACGAAGCTACTGATCAGCCAACTACCCTGTGTCCATGGATATTGTCAACATTTCTCTCTCTTCAGGTACTGTCCCTCTGTCCTTCGAATCTGCCATCATCAACCCCTCCTCAATAAAACAAACCCTTGACCCTGCCATCCTTACAAATTACTGCCCCATCTTCAACCTCCCTCTCCTCTCCAAACTCTTTGAACATGTTGCCACCTCCCAAATCCTTGCCCATCTTTCCCAGAACTCCCATGTTTGAACCCCTTCAATCAGGTCTCCGCCCTGTCACAGTGAAATACAAGAGACAAACAGAATCTTACCCAGAGAGAAAGACAGACAATCCGGGAGCTTGGATGCATGGGTAGCACAGTGGGTAGCACTGTTGATTCACAGCACCAGGGAGCCGGGTTCGATTCCCGGCTTGGGTCACTGTCTGTGCGGAGTCTGCACGTTCTCCCCGTGTCTGCGTGGGTTTCCTCCGGGTGCTCCAGTTTCCTCCCACAGTCCAAAGATGTGCAGGTTAGGTAGATTGACTATGCTAAATTGCCCTTTGTGTCCAAAAGGTTAGGTGGGGTTACTAGGTTACGGGGATAGGGTGGAGGTGTGGGCTTAAGTAGGATGCTCTTTCCAAGGGCTGGCACAGACTCAATGGGCCGAATGGCCTCCTTCTGCACTGTAAATTCTATGAGGTGAGATTGTCCTTTCTGAGTTCCAGCCAGGTGATGTTAAACACTCAGACGGGAAAGACAAAAATCTACAACATGTTTTTCCAGCTGATATATTTCACCGATATCTAGAATGTTAAACTCCAGTCCCTTAGAGGTTATTATCATCAGAAACAAACTCCAACTATCAGAGTAAAAAGCTCAAAGTTCTGGTCCAGATAGAGGCCATCTGGCCCATTGTGTGTGTGCTGGCTGAAGTGGAGCTATTCAGCTTAATCCCATTTTGCAGATCTCAGTCGATTGCCCTGTATGTCCGAGTCCTTCAATTGGATATCCAAGACATTTATTTTAAAGTGATCGGGATTTCTGCTTCTATGACCCTATCAGACAGCGAGTTCCAGACTCCCACCACTGAAATGATGACCTCCGAGAAGCCATAACTTTGCCAAAAGAAGTATCCATTCCAAAGTGCAAGGCCCATTCTGAAGATAACACTATTGAAGCACAAGGAAACGCCCTTGCAGACCGAGTAGCAAAGGAAGCTGCCTCCCAGTGGGATTCGTCAGCAGAACCAAGGCACATCTACAAATTGGGAATGACCAATTTATTACAAAATCTACGTGAAATGCAACATGACTCTACACAAGAAGAGAAATGGTTATGGTTAGACTCAGGTATCCAGTTGTCTGATGATGATATTTGGAGACAAGTTCAGACTGATAAACAGTTGCACCACAGGCACTGATGCCATTTCTGGCCCAGCAGATCCATTCATGGGGACATTTCGCCCCAGGTCAGATGATGGCTCGATTTCAGAAAAGTTGGTGTGACAAAGGATTCAAAAAAACATGCACAATTGGTATCAAACCGCTGTGTAACCTGTCAAAAGAACAACTTGGGACCTATAACAGCAATGCCTCAGCTAAAAGCTGCCCCTGCAGGACCATTCCAGAGCATACAGGTCGATTACATCACCCTTCCTACATGTCAAAGATACACTGACATCCTTGTAATAGTGGATATGTTCTCTCGATGGGTCGAGGCTGCTCCAGCCAGGAGGGCTACAGCCAACCATACAGCCAAAGTCCTATGCAAAGACTATATTCCCAGATGGGGAGTACCAGCTAGCATTGACTCAGACAATGGAACCCACTTTACAGGTGCTGTTTGCCAGGAGGTGTGCAGGTTACTGAACATCGATTGGAATCTACATCCTTATCATCCAGAAACATCAGGACAAGTGGAACGTATGGACCGGACTTTAAAAGAACGATTGTCCAAATACAACCAAGAAGGCAGGAATTGGATTCAAGCCTTGCCACTAGTTTTGTGCAGTATCAGAGCAACTCCAAAGAGAACCACAGGCCTAAGCCCATTTGAGGTCATCACTGGCAGACTCATGTCACTGCCAGGAACTATTGACTTAAGAAAGCCAGACTCTCATCTGATGAGTGATGCTTTGCTTAATTATTGTCAAAACTTAACAAATGCTGTCAGGTGTCGGCGGCGTGGAGCGATCCTCCTGAGGGGGGCCACGACTTTCTGCCCGTCAAATCCGTTTCCATAAAACAAATTCAGCGCAAACCATTAGCAGCCAAGTGGGAAGGTCCCTACCAGATATTACACACAACCCAGTCAGTGGTGAAACTCTAAGGAAATAAATCATGGATTCGCGCGTCACATGTGAAGCGTGCTTACCAAAATCAGAATCTGTAAAAGTGTTTGCCATAATATTGATTTTCAGTTACATGTTTGGCCCAGCAGGCCTTACCCAGGAGTTCAATGTTAACACGTTCCTTTACATATCCTATACCGATGCCAGAGACTTTAATGTCTCTAAGTGCTGGGTGTGTTCTTCTATCCCTACCAATTCCCAAGCAGGTATCCCACTACAGCCTGTTCCTTTTACTTTATCCCAAATGGCAGAATGGTACATTTTCCAAAATCCCGACTACACCCTTCCCCAATGCGGAGACACCAGAACCACAGAAATGATAAACGATGAAGTTCAGAGATGGCGATCTGCAGGCCGCCCATTAAACACTTTCAAGGGATGGTATCAACATGTCTATGATCGGAAACAGAAACCAGCCCAAGTAACCTTCCCAACTGGTCATCATCATACTGGGACCATATGTTTAATCGGCTATAATCATAGAGCATGGAATGCGGGATACAGTAAATGTGAATATTATTGGATGCGAGTGCCAGAACACCGTGCACTCATGACACAAGAAAGGTAGTGGTCTCTGGACATTAAGGGAATCCCATCGACTTTAAAGGGCTACCTAATCACACCGATGGGACAAATTGTACAGAACATTGGTCCCCACAAGTGGTTGCCCAATATTCTACCTATAATGGCACCTATTACATCTGCGGTAATACTGCATACCCTTGGCTCCCGGTGAGCTGGAGAGGAGCGTGCTATTTATGATTCATTGTCCCCTTCATCCGCCATTCCCTTTCCCTTTCGCTAGCCGATGCTATAAACGCAGACTCAAAACATGGACCTCTCATCCCACAGTTTGAGAAATATCAACCTACCATTATCTTCACGAGGTCTAAACGTGAGATCACAGGGGCTGAGAAATTCTTTTCTGCTCTCATCCCTGCCTGGCGTCATCGTATTGACCGGAGAATACATTAAATTGGCTGCAGACTTAGAGAAAATAGCCAATGACACTGCCCGAGCCCGAAGTAGCATTTTAGCCGAGATGCTAGACATTCGAACTGTGGCTTTACAGAATCAGATGGCACTTGACTATTTTGCTGGCCGAAAAAGATGGCACCTGCCTGATTGGTGCAGAGTGTTGCACCTACATCCCAGATAATTCAGAAGAAATCAAAAACTTGTCAACACATATTCCAGACGAAGTCGGGAAACTTTACCAACCCTCTGACACCACTCTTTGGGGATGGCTCTCTGGATGGGTGGGTGGCACAGGAATTTCCATCATTCAGGGACCTCTCTTATTTTTCATTTGTTGGCTTGTCATTTAGGTAGTGATCTTGCCGGTCAGGTGCATTGGCCAATGTATGGCTACCCATAATGCCCCATCAATCAAAGTGGTTCATAGTGGTCCAACTGCACCACCAGCCCATGACATTGAACAAGGCTCCTACTATTGAACTTTTATTACTGCATTATTGCATTATTACCCAATTATTACTGCAATCATATAATCAATTTCCAACATTACTGAATTGTTACTGTACTGAATTTACTTTTTTGATTAAAATACTTCCAGAATGCTTGTAACGCTTGCAAAGCTTTGCCCACTCCAGTGTTGAAGGCTGTTCTCACACAAGTGAACTATTCAAGACAATGTGAATGAGTTCCTCCCCACGCTTACCTCGATCCTGTTGCATTTCTTCCTTAATTTCTATGCATTATTTTGATTCATCTTATTAATCTTCAGAAGAATCAAAAGGGGGGACTGATAGAAATTGGCTTTTCTAGTTAGCTATAGGTGATAAAGGAAAAGGTTTAAAAGAGAACTCATTTAGCATATTAAGCATTACTTGAGTGCAACAATAGCTGGAAACCCATTAAGGGTTAATCCAGATCATACACTTTAGTTTTCTTTCATTAAACCTAGATTTTAACATTTGCAAATTGCTTGAGACAAGCAAGGACAGTGACACCAACTAGCTAAAAGACCCCATTGTATGCTGCTGCTTTTCCAGCATGGGCAGTCCCGTTTCCATGGTAATAGACAGTCAACGGTCATAATGCCATGAAGGCTGTGTTTTTTCTAATTAATGTTGAGATGCAGGTGTCGATAATTTCGAAAATTGGCAAGTGATGGAATGGGAAAATTCCACCAACATATTCAAATACCCATATCTCTTAAATTGATGGACAGACACTTTGGTTGAATTGATCAATTATAAATTAGTCAAAGCCAATCAGCAGCAAAATGAAGGCCAGACTTTGAGATAACAATTCTCTTAAGAATCACTTACCGGAATGGAAAAGTGCTTCTGTTGCTCTGTTCTGTTTCTCTTCTTGCTCACTCCATCTATATTTCTGAAACCTTTGCTGCTCGCTTTGCTAATTGCAATTACCCAGTTATTTTATCTGGGGTATTATGATTTGAATGAAAACTCAACTTCTATATTCGTTAAAGATAATTAATCTGACTAGCTTGCTGCAGGGCTAGTCCTTTCGAAATTTTGTAATAAAAACAAGTTTCCCAGTGGCACAGCTGACGAATAAAGTTCAACTGGATTTTGCCAAAAAGCACAGACTTGACCTCTTGCTTTTGGGACCTGAGAAGGGATAACGTATATCCAGAGTTCCGAATAGACCCAGAGATCCATTATCCCCCTTCAACTCCAAATCCTCTGCTAATTACTTTAAATACTTTAAGGGGCTGGTTTAGCACAGGGCTAAATTGCTGGCTTTGAAAGCAGGCCAGCAGCAAAGCAGCCCGAACAGGCGCCGGAATGTGGCGACTAGGGACTTTTCACAGTAACTTCATTTGAAGCCTACTTGTGACAATAAGCGATTTTCATTTTTCATTTCAAATCTAAACCCCTTGGTTATTGATCTGTTAATGAAATAGATCCTTCTTCTCCATTCTATCTGGGCCCCTCAATGTTAAACACCTCAGTTAATCTCTCCTCGGCGTTCTCTGTTCCACAGAAAACAACCTCGGCCTCTCCAATCATTCCTCATTCTTAAAATTCTCCATTTGTGTCAACATCCTTGTCAATCTCCTCTGCATCCTCTCTGGTATGAACACATCCTTCCTGTAATGTGGTGACCAGAACTGTACTCAGTAATGCAGCTGTGGTTTAACTAGTGTTTTGGACAGCTCCAGTATAACCTCCCTGATCTTATAATAAAAACAGAAAATGCTGGAAATACTCAGCAGCTCTGGCAACATCTGTGGAGAGAGGGGTTTCAGGTCTTTCCTCCAATAGAAATTGCTGGGAATATTCCCTGCTCTAGGACTCTATGTCACCATGAATAACAAAGTATCCTCTCTGCCTTTACCAGCACTGTATCTACCTCTCCTGTCACCTTCAGGGATCTGTGGACATGCACTCTTATGCCCCTCTGTCCCTCTACACCTCACTATCATGCAATTCATATTCTTTCCCTTTACCGTGTTTGTCCTCCCCCAATGTATTTATTACCCCTCGCTTCTCTGGATTGACCTCAGTTTGCTACTTTTCTGGCCCGCTGATCAGTCTATTGATGTCTTCCTGCAGTCATTACAGCCTTGGTTCAAACATGCACAAAAGCGCTGAATGCCAGAGGTGAGGTGAGAGTGTCTGCTCTTGACATCAAGGCAGCACTTGACCAAGTACGGCATCAAGGAGCCCTAGCTAATCTGGAGTCAATGGGAATCAGGATGAAAACTACGCTCATTGGAGTTGTACCTGGCACAAAGAAAGATGATTGTGCTGGTTGGAGACCAACCATTTCAGCCCCAGGACATCACTGGAGGCGTTCCTCAGGGTAGTGTCCTCGGCCCAACCATCTTCAGCTGCTTCATCAATGATCCCTTCATAAGGTCAGAAGTGGGGATTTTTGCAGATCACTATACCATGTTCAGGACATTCGCGACTTGTCCAAATGCAGCAAGACCTGGACAATATCCAGGCTTGGGCTGATAAGTGGCAAGTTACATTTGTGTGACACAAGTGTCAGGCAATGACCATCTCCTCCAAGAGAGGATCTAACCATTGCCCCTTGACATTCGATGACATTCCATCGCTGAATCCCCCACAATCAATCCTAGGGGGTGCCATTGATCAAACACTGAACTGGACGAACCACATTAATACAGCAGCTACCAGGGCAGGTCAAAGACAAGGAATCCTACGAAGGGGAACTTATCGTCTGACCCCCGCCAAAGCCTGTCCACCATCTGCAATGCACAAGTCAGGGGTGTAGTGGAATACTCTCCACTTGCCTGGATGAGTGCAGCTCCAACAACACTCAAGACATCAACAGCATCCAGGACAAAGCTCGCTTGATTGCTCCCCCTTCCACAAACATTCAAACCATCCATCACCGAAGAACAATGGCAGCCGTGTGTACCATCTACAAGACGCACTGCAGTAACTCACCAATGTTCTTTAGTCAGCACCTTCCAAACCCATGACCACTACCATCTAGAAGGCCAAGAGCAGCAGATCACTGGGAACCCCACCACCTGGAGGCTGCCCTCCAAGTCACCAGCCTGGTGGGAATTATATCACTGTTCCTTTGCTGTCGCTGGGAGAAAATTCTGGAACTCTCCCTAACAGCACAGTGGGTGTACCTACACCTGAAGGACTGCAGCGGTTCAAGAAGGAAACTCCCCATCACGTTCTGAAGGGCATCTGGGGATGGGCAATAAATGCTGGCCCAACCAGTGACGGCCACATCCCATAAATGAATAATAAGTCTGCAGCTTTCTTTCTCACTGTCAAAAAGAGGACCGCAAATGATTTAATCCTGTCCCCATGTTAAAGTCTAAAGCATTGATATAGAACTCAAGCATGGAATCATGTCCTGAGAAATCTAGAATCCCACTGGAAATACTTCACCAATCACAAGCATACCTCTCGACCACTGCCCTTTGCTTCCTGCTGCTCCAGCTGATTCACTTCCTGCACTTGTGAGCGTTCTGGACATGAGAAGTCTCCTGGTTTTCCCACGTGGAGCAGGACTCAAATCCCGGCCAGGCCTTTAGTTATTTGATTTGTTGACTTAAGCAAAATAAATTTAAGATTAAAATAAATAAAGATTCATCAGCTTCTCACCAATCAGTTTCTTCCATTGAGCTGAAGTCACCTTACTTTTATCAGGAATTCACTGAAATGTCTTTATTAATTATTTTTTAAAATACATTTAGAGTACCCAATTCTTTTTTTTCCCAATTAAGGGGCAATTTAGCATGGCCAATTCAACTACCCTGCACATCTTTGGGTTGCGGGGGTAAAACCCACGCAGACACGGGGAGAATGTGCAAACTCCACACGGACAGTGGCCCAGGGCCAGGATCGAAACTAGATCCTCAGTGCCGTGAGGCAGCAGTGCAAACCAGTGTGCCACCCTTTTTGTTGACAGTTAGTATCTAAACCTCTCAAATGATTAATTGGCTGAAAAATTTAGACATCTTCACTCTTACAATGCCAACGTCATCTTTATCCCCCAGATTTGATGAATGGACCACGAACTGTAATTCTATGAATGATGGTCAGATTGATTTCAGTTTTGTGGTAATTAATGAATCGTCTCACTTTATAATTGATGAATGCAGTGACCAGGATGTGAAGCCCTGTCATTGCCTTTATTTATTCCATTATTAACTGACTGAAGCAACAATAAATTTCAGGTTAAAATAAGTAAAGCAGGTATATTTCAGGCCTTGTCCAAGAAAGGATTCTTGGCTGCCTGACTGATCTATCCAGCTACCTGGGGATAGGGACTCCAATGCCTCCCTGTTGCTCACCAGTTCTCAGTCTCATCCTATTTATAATTCATTCACTTGTCTTGTTTTCACACTGAAATTCATTATCTCTCACCGTTTTGTAGCACAGTGGTTAACACTGTTACTTCACAGCGCCAGGGTCCCAGGATCGATTCCCAGCTTCTGTCACTGAGTTGTAATGCAGATCAAAGTCAGCAGCGTGGGTTCAATTCCCGTTCCAGCTTACCCCAACAGGTACCGGAATGTGGTGACTTGGAGCTTTTCAACGTCATACTTGCAACAATAAAAGATTATTATTATTATGCCTGTGCGGAGTCTACACGTTCTCTCTGTCAGCCTGGATTTCCTCCGCATGCTCCAGTTTCCTCCCTCAAGTCCTGAAAGATATGCTTGTTTGGTGAATCGGCCATTCTGAATTCTCCCTCTGTGTGCCTGAAAGGCGCTGGAGTTTCATTCATATATATCAAAAAACTGTGGAACCCCACTGGAAACAGGCGTCCAGACATCATTCAGTCCTGGATGTGATTCACAGCAGCAATAACAGCAGAATCCATCCCCTGCTGTTGGCTGTGAGCTTGCTGATGTCTGAGCAGGTTGTTTGACTGAGCGAATCCCCTCCCACACACAGAGCAGGTGTACGGCCTCTCCCCACTGTGACCTCGCTGATGTGTCAGCAGATTCCATTCACTTTTAAATCCCTTCTCGCAATCAGAGCATTTGAAAGGTCTCTGACCAGTGTGAACAAGTTGGTGTGTTGTAAGGTGGGATGACTGAGTGAATTTCTTGTTACACACGGGGCAAGTGTACGGTCTCTCCCCAGTGTGAACCTACTGGTGTATCAGAAGGTCGGATGAATCAATGAATTCCTGCCCACACACAGGGCAGGTGAACGGTCTCTCCCCAGTGTGAACTCGATGGTGTCTCAGAAGGTGAGCTAACCGAGTGAATCCCTTCCCACACTTGGAGCAGGAGAATGGCCTGTCCCCAGTGTGAGTGTGTTGATGTTTCTGAAGATCCTTTTTGCTTTTAAATGTTTTCTCACAATCAGAACAAGTAAATGGTCTCTGATCAATGTGAACAAATTAGCGACTCAGAAGGTGGGGAGGGATAAATTAATCTCTTCCCACACTTGGAGCAGGTGAATGGCCTCTCCCCAGTGTGAATGCCTTGATGTATCAGTAAATCCTTTCTGCTTTTATAGTTCTTCTGACAGCGAGCACATTTAAAAGGTCTCTGATTGAGGAATGGAGCAAAAGAGCAAGGTACTAGAAAGGGGATAAGTAGTTAGGCCAAGTTAGGAGTAAAATCTTACTACAGTAGAATAAGGAGTTAGGTTAGCGGACTTTTAAACATCTCTAGCTTAGGCTGGAGAAAATGGGGGGGGCAGTCTGTAATTGCCTGTAACTGGGATTTCGCAAAGCATGAAGAGGGGATGGGCAGCCATTCGGACCGGTTCTTTGTGCAGAGGATGCTGCAGAGGATGCTGGGTAAGAGAGGCCCCAGGGTCAGCTTATATGGCCAGGTCAAGGAATGTGGGAAAAGGACCTATAAGAATCTTGTATTCGTACCATTACCTTATTTGGTCAGGTGTATGTGGAACTTGATACTGCGTGAATGTGTTTGAGAGCACATGTTTGCCTTTCTTTTGTTCACTCGCTCTGGGAATCTCAGGGACTGTGTTGGTGTCCTGTGTTATCAGAGTGAGTCTAGCTTGCTTCAGTCGATGTAGGTACAGTTGAGGTACATTAAACAGGAATTGAGGGAACATCGGGCGATAATTCAGTTAGCAATTGAGGCAATATCGCTGTGATAGTCCAGTTCCGTGCATATGGGTTGAAAATTAAAATTGATTGTATTGAATTACACTTTAATTCGGTTAAGGTCTTTAACGGGTTGAGGCACAGAGACAATTCAGTTAAGACCACTGAGGGAATGTTCTGGAGACAATTCAATGCCGTACAATTAGAATTGACTAAAGTTGGATTTTGTTAGGGGGAGATATGTCTTTCAAGTGAAAAAGTTGGGAGATGAATGGCCACTAGGGGGAACCAAAGACTTGGAAATGATTAGGAAATTTCAGGATTGTATTTTCTTGACAAACTCAAACTTTTATTGTCCAGTTGGTTGAAATGAATGAAAGCATAATGATTTGAAGTCCTTTCGTTTGAGTGGAGATCTCGGTGGATGAATGAGTGTGTGTGTTTAATAAGAATTTGTGAACTTTCTCTGGTATTCCTTGTTTTTAAAATGTTGTGTTTTGCAAAACAAAGTTTCCCATCAATTAGGAGGCACACACGGCAGTTAAAGTGAGATTTAAAATGGGGTAAGTATTTGAAAGTTCTTTAGAAAATCAGTAATAATGATTAACATTGTGGAAGTTATTTAGAACACAAGTCTCGGGAAGTAAACGAAAAGCAAAATCAAAATGTATAAATTGGGATTTGTAAATGATTAGTTGAACTCGGCATAGTCTTGGCTGCCCCCATAAAAGGGGAAGAGAACAAAGGAATCTAAAATTGAAATGCGAAGACCAGGCATTCGGTGTGGGTGGGATGCATTGGCTCCTTTGTTAGAGGCAGCCAGGATGTACCTACATTTAAAACATTTTGTTCCGTGCTCCAAAATTTGTAGAGATTTCAGTATTTTCTCTGTAAACTCACTACACGTCAAATTTAAGATTCAGGGATTTTCATATAGCAAAGGCGATGGATTTTTAACTTTATTTTAAGATTACACAGGGGGAAGGAAGAAGGCCATTTTAGGCAAGTACTGGGGACTATTCGACTACTGTAGGGCCTTGGTGTATAAGCACTTAGAACTTGAGGGGGTGCTGCAAGCACTGACCCCAGGGGGGTAGGCAGTCCCGAGAGCAGGTAGAATGGGGACTGTAGCAGGGTACCGCTTTCAAGGAAAATTAATTAAAATATGGCCTCGTGTTACATTGGGATAGTGGAGAGGGGCATTGTGGCAGTAAGGGGCTAGAAACACGCTGACCAATGAGAGCAATATTAGGAGGTAGTCGGTGGAAGGGATATGGCACAGCTCCACCGGGTCCTAGTGCCCGCTGAGTTGCAAGAAAGTCACTAGCAGAAGAAATGAAGTTTAGAATGTGAACTACATTGCAGACGGAGTTTTAGGGAATAAAGATATGGGACCGGAGCTTAGATTAGGAATATTACTTGCAGCATCAGGAAATGAGAATCTGATGGCAGGGAAAGATTAATAAAAATATATGCAGAAATAAAAAATTAAGATATTAAAACCAATTGATAACGCAAAGGTAAGAAGGAAAGCAAACCTAGCAATAGAAAGAATGACACAGGGTTAGTCAGCACACAATTCCAGCACACAATCCAGGGAGACTGATACAGGCCGTAAAAGCAATATCCCTTGACCCGAGGTGCCAAATGTGAACTGGAGATAATGATCAAAGAGTTAGAACAGCAGGGAATCATTCAAGAAGTCACATTGCATCGACAAATAACCCACTTCAGTTAGCGAGCCTGCTGGTACATTTAGAATGGTAATGAATTACAAAGCATTAAATAAGGTCACAAAAGAAGAAGAAAAAAAAGAGAAGGATAAATGGTCTTTAATAAATCCACAAACTACATTGGAGAAGGTGGCAGGCAAAACTTATTTAACTAGCAGAGATTTAGCCAACGGATTCTGGAGTGTTCCGTTAGACCCAGACAGCAGGGAAAAGATAGCATTTACCTTTGGCACTAAACATTACGTATACTGTAAATTGCCGCAAGGATATGTTAATTCCCCAAACCACTTTCAGGCAATAGTAAGGGAGCTGATTAAAGATGATTTGGCTTTAGTATATATTGATGATGTGTTAATTGGAGATGATGATCAGGGGGACTCATGTTGAAAGAGTGACCAAAATTCTTAAAACACAATGAAGCAGGATTTAAGATAGGGTTGAAGAAATGCCAGATTGACAGGAGCAAAGTCGACTATCTAGGGTATTCAGTATCAAAGGCAGTTAGGGAAGCCAATGTTGGGATGAGAGAGAAAACTGCTAGAATCGCAGCGCCCGTTTCATGAAACGGGGGTTAGTAAATCATGGGAATTTGGGGGTATTTGAGATCAGTAGTGGAAGACTTTAGTCTTTATGCTAGACCCATTTATGAAACTTTGAAAGGGGATTTTAGGTGGACCAGTGAAGCACAGAGGAGTTTGGACCAATTAAAAACAGCTGTTGCAACATCCGGGCCATTAGAGGAGAGACATGAAGAGGACGATTTGAGCATTAAATTTGATCTGTATACAAATGGATATGATATGGTGCTCGCTAGTCATAGTACTCAGACACCCATCAAACATTGACAGGAAATTGGACAAGGGCTGAAGAAAGGTTTTCGGACATCGCGAAATTTCTGGCAGCCATAACAGAAAGGATAGCAGAGATTGAAAATTTATCAGCCGGGGAGAAAATATATGTCACAACTGAATTTCTAGAATTGACAGAGTTGACCAAGAGACAGGTTTGCCAGCAAGGTGAGAATACAGCTGGATGGGAAAGATGGAAACCATTCTTTTAAACCCTGCCTTAATGTTTATTCATAACATTAAAAAGGGACAGGAAACTTGATAAATCAGTTAGCAGAACAGAGTTGGGAAATGCTTGGTATACAGATGGTAGTAAAGTTGAGGACGAAGAACAAGCCAGATGGGCATCCATTTTTTAAAAAGAAATTCAGGAAGGAAAATGGTGGAGAAACAGGGAGTAAAGAAACAGGGAGTAGAAAAAAACTGAGGCCCCGATGGAAGAATGGTCACTAGACTATGCAGGCCCTCTTTTTCCTAGGAGCAGCAAAAGTAATTTGTACTTTTTAATCAAAGCTGATAGCAGCATGGGGAACGTTGAATTAGAAAATCAGCGGCATCGGGAGCAAAGGGATTGTATCAGAACTAAAACATCCGACCCAATTCAATAATAACAGGGATTATTATAATCCATAAGCAACCTATCGGCAGCAAAGAAACGTAATCAGTAAGGAGTTGAGAATATGTGATGATAGGTCACATTAATGGACCCCAGTTTAAAGTGATTCATTGTCAACATAATGAAACATCATGTCAAGGATGTGGCACATTTTGTAGCCCAGTCGTTTGGACAAGGAGTAATCATATGAAACCTAGGAGAATGGCAGAGATAGAGCATTCAGGTGAGTTGATATTGCATTTAGAACAACAGAAATGGGGAAATGCTTCGGCTCCCAGGGAAATTTGGGGAATGCAGTTTGTCATGATTGTTTTGTGAAACATCAGGCAACACTGATGATTGAAGTTTGTGACCACATGATAGCTTTTGACCATGGGATGGTGTGATAATGACAAATTGTAATTACTGCAGAGAAAACCTAGCTGACGACGAAGTGATTGGGAAAGGATGTGCAGGATTGTGGAGAAGTGACAAACTTGTGGTACCAATTAGTGAGGGAGTACGTAGTTTAAGAGATGTTGAGATGACCCGGGGACGTAAAATTAGCTTAACAGTGTTTGGAGAATGGATCACTGCAATGATGCCGTGCCACAGGATAGATCAGATCCCAAAACTGCTCGGACAAGGGAAAAGGAATGTTTGGTTGTGAGTGGCAGGGGTTTACTGCACTTACTATGTAATCAGTGGAGCGGGATGCCAGGGAATTGAAACCTGTTAGCAGCATCGATAGGGCAGATGATAAAGTGTAAATGTCATGGTTGGAAATTACTTTCATACAAATCCGATCGTAATCAAAATGAGAGAAATTAAAGTAAATGCAGTAGCAATATCCGACATGCATCAGGGAAAGTTTCGACCCGCTTGGATCACTGAGTTAGCAAAAGAGGAGTTTGAGATTCTTCGAGTCTCACTCGGGTGCAACGATAGGAGGAGGAGGCCTAACAGGCCTTAATCGTATGATGTACATCAATGGTGAGGGAAAAAAAAAAAAAGGAATTAAATGGAAATCCGGAAGTCCTGGAGAGGGCAATTCTGGAACATCCAAACAAGAATAGAAAGATACAAATTAAGAAATAGGGCCCTCTCCGCCTTTGACCTGTTCATTTGGTTTTCAGATTAAGTAAAAATAACACAGACGAAGAACGAGAACTACACTCCAGAGAAGAATGTTTTAGACAGTATTTGGGGGGGGGGGGGGAAGTGAGGGGGAATTAATGATACAATTGACTACACAATTGAGGGAATTAAATGACAGAGCCCGAAGGAAAAACCTTACAGGTTAGAAACAAATCAAAATATCAAATTATTCCTGAATAGTGAAACCTCGGTCAGACATCTCGAACTGAACGTTAGCTGATGGGTGATCTGTGGTCTCCACGGGGTATGTACTACGCGGTGGAGTTATTCAGGGTCTCGGCAGACGGCAGCGACTGACGAGGAACCCCCGCATTTTAAATGCCAATAGTTTAAGAATGTTGGCAGCTTGATGCCACGGTGGGAAATGTGTAACCAATGCAGCAAACAATATTGCATTGGAGAGTGTAATAGATATTACGGACAAAATGTCCTGTAAGTTGTTAGGGACTGTTATGTATGGATTCAATTGGGTTGTAATCCCAAAAGTTGACTGTATTAAATGTGCAAGTGGTGTTATTGCAAAATAAAAAAAAAACAAATAATGGCAAGTATACACTCCATGCTGTGAGGAAAATGATAACGGACAAAAGGGATTTGAAGAAAACGGAGTTATTGTCTCAAGTTAACCAGGACTGGCAGACTACATGGTTCAGTCCAATGTTAGACGTTAGTGTGAGGAAGTCAGGAATAGAAACAGGATCGATTGGAGCTTCTGCAATTCATAAAGCAAGATAATCAGTGGATAGTACATGATATCATAATTTACCATTCCAATGAGAAATGGAAAGCACTTCCAAAAAAAATACCAGTGAGGGATTAAAAACCTTTTTGGTTGCTGATGGACAGAGTTGTGTGCTGTTTCTAAGGGACATGAGGAAGCTTCTACAGTGCTGCTACCCCAAGGTAATCAGATGCCTTGGAGATAGTGGAACACACGGATATAGCTAATTTGTTACCTTCCTGAGTAGCGACAACTATGGTTCATGGTGATTGGACTTGAGGAAAGAACAATACAAAGAGTCTATCGACACTGGTCTGCGGGATGGATGAATTTACAATTGATTTCCGTGCACAGTTTACAAATCACGACATGTACACACACATGACAAGGATCGAGGATAGCTGCTAGTCAGTACAACTAGAAGGGGGATATAAATCCTAAAGCAGGATTCTGCTCAGAGTTAGCTCTCATAGCTCGGTCATGGGGTTTTACCTGATGCATGGATTGATAATACTTATTATAATTGTATACTGTATAATCATTGGATGCCTTAATATGTGTTGTAAGATGACTATGGCTCGGATGATGCCAATACACTCGGCCCATCACCAAGATGACATCCCGTAACTGGTGACCATCAAACCAGAAGGAACCCGGACGGAGAGCCAGTGGCTGTAAAAATGTGATGAGGTGTTTATGTACGGAATGTAATGAATTGCAGGACGGTCTTTCAGACCAGACATTGATACAGGTTATTAACCCGGGGATGTTTATAACGGACACTGGAAGTTGTATTCCTAACCAAAATCCAAATTTGGACCGAGACAGCAACAGGACTATTGTTGGTCTGGCGAATTGTTAGCACACTTTTTGACCATTAGGGGGAATACCTACCCAAACATTTCTCTACCAATAGAGACCCTCGTGGCAGAGGTGAAAGAAAATATAACATGCCTGTTCTCCACCTGCACGGAACGGAGGTGTAGCGTAACCCAGACGTCAGGCCAATGCATCTGCCATAACGACAATGGTGTCCCGTTGTCGGCGGGTAGCGAAAGGGAATGTTGGTTAGGAGGTGGAATAGTAGTTATCATAGAATGAAAAAAGAAGGGAATGAGGAAATGAACAGAAAGGCATGGTACTAAAGCATGATGGGTAGTTAGGCCAAGTGAGGAGTAAAATCTTACTGCATGAGAATAAGGAGTTAGGTTAGTGGACTTTGTAAAGATCTCTAGTTTATGCTGAGGAAAATGTGCAGCCTGCAAGTGGGATTCGAGACATGATGAGGGGGATGGGTAGTCACTGAGTCGGCCTGTTGGAGAAGATACTGGTGAAAGGGGCCTCAGGGTTAAGGAATGTGGGGAAAGCCTATGGGTGCTTTGCATTTGCCACCGTTGCCTTATTTGGGTGTGTGATTGAAACTTGATGCTACATGAATGTATATGAAAACGAGATGCTTTGTCCCTTTGTCTCTCACTTGCTCTGGGAATCTCAGGGACTGTGTTGGTGTCCTGTGTTATCAGAGCGAGTCTAGCTTGCAAGCTGCTTGGAATAAAATAGATTTTTACCGACAAATCTGACTTGGTAATTTTACGGAGACCAGACTGAGGGCAAAAAGAACTCAAAATCGTCATTTTCAAGAATAATAATCTTTATTGTCACAAGTAGGCTTACATTGCATTGAAGTTACTGTTAAAAGCTCCTTGCCGCCATGTACCAGCGGCTGTTCAGGTGCCAGGAATCGAACCTGGGACCCAGGCACTGTCAAGCCACAGTGCTAACCACTGTGCTACCTGCTGCCATATGGCAGAAGCAGTTAGATATAGCACTTAAGGCGAAGGAGATCAAAGGATACGGAGGGGAAAGCAGGATTAAGCTATTGAGTTGGATGATGAGCCATGATTATGATGACTGGTGGAGCAGGCGCAAAGGGCCAAATGGCCACTTCCTGCTCCTATTTTCTATTTTCCGTGTAATCCCTTCCGCAGACTGGATACTTGTAGGAATCCATTCCGAAAGGGTGCAGATGAATGACTTCTTCCCAGTGTGAATCCGCTGATGTTTCCGCAGGGTGGATGAATCAATAAATCCCTTCCCTCACTGAGAGCAGGTGAATGGCCTCTCCCCAGTGTGAACTTGCTGGTGGCTCTCCAGTATGGAAAAATCACTGAATCCCTTCCCACACTGAGTGCAGATGAATGACGTCTCCCCAGTGTGAAGTCGCTGATGTCTCCGCAGGGTGGATGAATCACTGAATGCCTTCCCACACTGAGAGCAGGTGAACGGTCTCTCCCCAGTGTGAACTCGCTGATGTCTCTGCAGGGTGGATGAATCACTGAATGCCTTCCCACACTGAGAGCAGGTGAATGGCTTCTCCCCAGTATGAATTCGCTGATGTCTCCGCAGGGGGAATGAAGTACGGAATCTCTGCCCACACCGAGAGCAGGTGAATGGCTTCTCTCCAGTGTGAATTCGTTGGTGTGTCTGCAGGCTAGATAACTGCGTGAAGCCCTTCCCACACTGAGAGCAGGTGAATGGCCTCGCCCCAGTGTGAACTCGCTGATGTCTCTGCAGGGTGGATGAATCAATAAATCCCTTCCCACACTGAGAGCAGGTGAATGGCCTCTCCCCAGTGTGAATTCGCTGATGTGTCTGCAAGGTGGATGAATGACTGAATCCCTTCCCACACTGAGAGCAGATGAATGGCCTCTCCCCAGTGTGGACTCGCTGATGAGTCTGCAGGCTGGATAACCGAGTGAATCCCTTCCCACACTGAGAGCAGGTGAACAGCCTGTCCCCAGTGTGACTGCATCGATGAACCTCCAGCTCAGTGTCCCCACTTTTCCACTGTTTCTCCATGTTGTGGGTCTCCTCGTGTCTCTCCAGATTGGACAATCAATGGAAGCCTTGTCTACAAACAGAACATGTGCACTGTCTCTCCTCACTGTGAATGGTGTGATTTTTTTTAGGCTGCGGAACTGGTTAAAGCTCTTTCCTCAGTCTGTTCACTGGAACTCTCTCACTCGAGTGTGTGTTGTGTGGGTCTCGGTGCTTTTCCAGTCACACTCCCAATTAAAACGTTTTGGAAGCCGACAGATCGGACAAAAATTTCTCCTTTGCGCTGATGGTATTCAGATCAGAAGGAATCGAGTGAGTTTGTCACATCGGGACGTGATGTTTGAGATTTCTGTCTGTAATTCCTCCTCTTCCAATATCCTTCAAAAACAATTGACAAAATTCATCATTGTTGGTATGGGTTAGGAATTCAGAGCAGATAATACTATTTCCTAAGGAACATTATTTCCTCTCGTTCTCCAAAAGTTGTAAACATCCATCCCACACAATCTCCCTCCATTCTCACTCTGCTGTATCTAACATTCACCCTCCCTATTCTCCTGAAGGTGCTGATTCATGTTGATTGACAGATCCAAGCTCAGCTCACTGCTTCCTGACCAGGACACAGAGATTAGAATAGGAGCAAGAGTAGGCCAATTGGCCCACCGAGTCTGCTCAACCATTCAATGAGATCCTTGGCCGATCTATCTCAGCACCATTTCCCCACATGATCCCCATATCCCTCGATATCTTCAATATCTAGAAACCTGTCAATATTTGTCTTGAACACATCCGATGACTGAGGCTGCACATTCCTCTGGGGTAGAGAATTCCAAAGCTTCACCACATCCTCGAGTGACGAAATCCCTCCTCATCTCAGCTTTCTCTCTATTTTCCGACCTGTTCCCCATAACCCTTAACTCCATTGTCAATAAAATATCTGTCAAACTTGTGCTTCAATATATTCAATGACCCCCAGATACAACTGGTCCCTGTGGAAGAGAAATCCAAAGACTAACAACCCTCTGAGGGACGAGATGATTGGAAATCTATAACGTAGCTGCAGTCTTATATTACAAGGTGAGAAATAATACTTTACTACAAACTGTAAATAATATATCTAGCACGTGCCATACAAGAACACGAGACATAACTCTGTCCATTATTAATTTACCGTCCACTGAAATGTCAGCCATCTCTTGGGGAACCCAACCCTTTAATTGTGACCGACTGCGGGTAAGAAAGGGCTGGGTGGGACAAGGGCCAGGGGGGTGGCGATACTGATAGGCAAGCGGACGATGTTTAGGGTGACAAAGACGGTTATGGACCCAGGGGGACGGTGCGTCATGGTCAGCGGGGCCCTGGAAGTACTAGTTAACGTGTACGCACCCAACTGGGACGACACGAGCTTCATCAAGAAGACCATGGCAGAAATCCCTGACATAGCGAGGCATCGACTAATCATGGGGGGGGGGCTTCAACTGCGTACAGGACCCAAAGACAGATCAAACCCCAAAACGGGGAAAACCTCAAGCATGGCAAGGGAACTCATTCAATTTGTGGAGCAGACTGGAGCGGTGGACCCCTGGAGGTTCGCCCAGCCAGGGGAGAAGGAATTCTCCTTCTTCTCCCCAGTACAACGTATACACCAGAATTGACTTCTTTCTGATGGGGAAAACGGTGCTTCCGGGGATAGACAAAGTGGAATACTCTGCAATTGTGATATCAGACCGCGCTCCACACTACATGGACGTGAGGCTGGAGACGGGCAGGGCCCAACGCCCCACATGGAGGTTGGACGTTGCCCTACTAGCGGACAAGGCCTTCAACGAAAGGTTATCACGGGCCATTGCAGAGTACACAGAGAACAACCAGAATGGGGAGGTCTCACCCTCCACATTCTGGGAAGCGCTAAAGGCCCTACTAAGAGGGGAAATCGCTTTCAAAGCGCGAAGAGATAGGGAGGAAAGGGCGGCTAGCCAGCAGCTAGTCAACTCCAAAATGGAGGTAGACCGTAAATACTCTGAGGCTCCGACCGTACAGCTCCTGGCGGAGAGGAAAGAGCTACAAAGGAACTTTGATCTGCTCTCCACCAGGAAAGCAGTGCACCAACTCCGCCTGGCACGTGGGACCCTATACGAACACGGAGACAAAGCCAACCGCCTGTTGGCACACCAGCTGAGAAAGAAGTAAAAAAGGACCTGCAAAGATGGAACACACTCCCACTCCCCCTCGCAGGGAGAGTCCAGACGATCAAAATGAACGTACTGCCCAGGTACCTCTTCCTACTTAGATCCATTCCAATCTACATCCCCAAGGCCTTTCTCAAAGCGCTGGACAAACAAATCATGGCGTTTGTATGGGGGGGGGGGGGGGGGGGGGGGGGGAGGGAGAATGCTAGGATCCCAAAGAAGGTCCTACAAAAAACAAAATCCACGGGGGGGCTTGCCCTCCCAAACCTACAATTCTACCACTGGGCGGCGACAGCCGAGCAAATAAGGGGATGGATCAAGGAGCCAGAAGCCGAGTGGTTGAGCGCGGAAGAGACATCCTGCGTGGGGACCTCCCTCCGGGCCTTCGCCATGGCAGCACTCCCATCCCCACCCAAAAAACACTCCAGCAGTCCGGTGGTGATAGCCACCCTCCAATCCTGGAACCAACTACGGCAGCAATTTGGCCTGACCAGAATGTCGGACAAAGCTCCCATCTGCAACAACCACAGGTTCACACCAGCGCTGACTGACGCCACCTTCAAAAGGTGGGGGCAGGACGGAGGGACACTGACAGTCAGGGGCCTATACACGAACAGCAGGATCGCAACACTGGACGAACTGACAGAGAAATTCCAGCTAGCCAGGGGGAACGAGCTAAGGTATCTACGGCTCAAAACCTTTCTACGAAAGGAGGCAAGGATGTACCCACGACAGACATTACTGGAAGAACTACTGGACGCAAGCATACTAGATAAAGGAAACTGTAGTGACATGTATGACCGATTGATAGAAAGGGCCGACACCGTACTGGACGCAACAAGAATGAAGTGGGAGGACCTGGAGATTGAGATAGGGTGGGGACTCCGCAGCGAAGCACTCCACCTCCACGTGCGCAAGGCTCAGCCTGACGCAGCTAAAAGTGGTACATAGAGCCCACTTAACAAGAACCCGTATGAGTAGGTTCTTCCCTGAGGTGGAAGACAGATGTGAACGGTGCCAGGGAGGCCCGGCCAACCACGCCCACATGTTCTGGTCTTGCCCCAGACTTGCTGGGTACTGGACGACCTTCTTCGAGGCAATGTCCAAAGTGGTGGGTAGTGAGGGTGGAACTATGCTCGAAAGTGGTGGTCTTCGTGGTTTCAGACCAGCCAGATCTATTCCTGGGAGGAGGGCGGACGCCCTTGCCTTTGCCTCCCTGATCGCACGCCATAGAATCCTGTTCAGCTGGCGGTCAGCAGCACCACCCAAAGCTGCAGACCAGCTGTCCAACCTCTCAGAATCTCACCAAATGGAGAAAATCAAATTCGCCATCCAAGGATCAGACGATGGCTTCCACAGAACATGGGAGCTATTCACGCAATTGTTCCGGGACCCGTTTGTGGCCAACGAACAAGCGGAAGAATAGCCAGGGGAAAGTAGCCAAAGCATGAGAGTGAGAGTTAGACCCAGAGATGGCAGGGGGTGGGGGGGACGACGACAGCTAAACCTAAGAGGAAAGAAAGGCTAACCACAGGGGGGGTGGGGGTGGGGGAAAGAGGAAGAGACAGGGAACGAGAGAGGAGAACCAGGGAGGTGGAGGGGAGGCAGGGAAATGAGAGCCGGAAGGAAGGCACGGGATACAATGGTGAACTTGGCATCTCCAGGAGCAGGGAACAAAGAATAAAGACAAAAGACTGGAGGAAGTGTAGAAGCGGAGGTGAGCGCGAGATGGCAGCGATATCTGTCCGGGAGAAGCAAGCGTACAAATTGGCTCGGATGAGTGGAAAGCCTTTAAAAGTGAGCAGAGGACAACTAAAAACACAATACGGGAAGATGAAATATGAGTGCAAGCTAGTTAGTAATACAAGTGAAGATATGAAGAGTTTTTTTCAATATATAAAAGGTAAGAGAGGCAAAAAAAGACATTGGACCACTGGAAAATGTGGCTGGAGAAGTAATAATAGGAAACAAAGAAATGGCAGAGCATCTGAACAGTTACTTTGCATCAGTCTTCACTATGGAAGACACGTGGGGTGCCAGAGTTCCAGGAGAATCAGGAGGCAGAGGTGAATGCAGTGGCCATCACTAAGGAGAAGGTTTTGGGGAAGCTAAAAGGTCTGAAAGTGGATAAGTCACCTGGACCTGGATGTTTCCACTTGTAGGAAAAAACAGAAGACACCATCTCAGATTAAAGGGATGATCCTTTAAAACAGAGATGAGGAGAAATTTCTTCAGCCAGAGGATGGTGAATCTGCGGCACTCTTTGCCACAGAAGGCTGTGGAGACCAAATCACTGTGTGTCTTTAAGACAGAGATAGATAGGTTCTTGATCAATAAGGGGATCAGGGGTTATGGGGAGAAGGCAGGAGAATGGACATGAGAAGATATCAGCCACGATTGAATGGCGGAGCAGACTCGATGGGCCAAGTGGCCTAATTCTGCTCCTGCGTCTTATGGACTACACCCCAGGGTTCTAAATGAGATAGCTGAGGAGATTGTAGAGGCATTGGTGGGGATCTTTCAGAAATAATTGGAGGCAAGAAGGGACGGAGACAGAAGACGGGAAATTTTAGGCCGGTTGGCCTGACTTTGGTCATTAATAAGATTTTACAGTCCATTATTAAAGATGAGATTGCATAGTAGTTGGAAGTGCATGATAAAATAGGACTGAGTCAGCACAGCTTTGTCAAAGGGAGATCATGTCTGACAAATCTGTCAGAGTTCTTTGAGAAGGTAATAAGGAAGTTAGACAAAGGAGAACCAGTGGAAGTGATTTATTTAGATTTCCAGGAGGCCTTTGACAAGGTGCCGCACAGGAGACTGTTACATAAGTTAAGAGCCCATGGTGCTAAGGGTAAGATCATGGCATGGATAGAGGATTGGCTGACTGGCAGAAGGCAGAGAGTGGGGATAAAGGGGTCTTTTTCAGGATGGCAGCCGGTGACTAGTGGTGTGCCTCAGGTGTGTGCTAGGCCACAACTTTTCACAATACACATTAATGATCTGGAAGAAGGAACTGAAGGCACTGTTGCTAAGTTTGCAGATGATACAAAGATCTGTAGAGGGACAGGGAGGATGGAGGAAGCAGGGGGGCTGCAGAAGGATTTGGACAGGCTAGGAGAGTGGGAAATGAAGTGGCAGATGGAATACAATGTGGAGAAGTGTGAGGTTATGCACTTTGGAAGGAGGACTGGAGGCATAGACTATTTTCTAAATGGGGAAATGCTTAGGAAATCAGAAGCACAAAGGGACTTGGGAGTCCTTGTTCACAATTCTCTGAAGGTTAACATGCAGGTTCAGTCGGAAGTTGGGAAGGCAAAGGCAATGTTATCATTCATATCGAGAGGGCTAGAATGCAAGACCTGGGAGGCTGCATAAGGCGCTGGTCAGAACCCATTTGGAGTATTGTGAGCCGTTTTGGGCCCTGCATCTAAGGAAGGATGTGCTGGCCTTGGAAAGGGTCCAGAGGAGGTTCACAAGAAAGATCCCAAGTGGCGTAATTCAGCTCCTATGTCATAATCCCCTGTAAAAGGAGTTTCCAAAATCCATCGCAGTCGGTCAAAGAACAAAGAAAGGTACAGCATAGGAACAGGCCCTTCAGCCCTCCAAGCCTGTGCAGACCATGCTGCCCGTCTAAACTAAAATCTTAAAGAAGAAAAGTACAGCACAGGAACAGGCTCCTCCTGCTCCCTGATCCAGGATGACCGCTCATGTCCCCCGCTGCACTTTGCCACTCGTTGTCATCAGCAAGCCCTTGATTTGAGGGCGACATCTCCTCAGTGTTGCCAGTTTCTGTTCTGGGTCTTCATGTGGCTGAACAGAGCCGCAGAGCTTTGGACACATGGGACAGGATGTCCAATAAGACAGTGAAATCCGGAGAGCAGGATTGTCTTCCTTTTCTTTCCATCTCTGCCACCGCTTTGCATCATCAATAAGACATTGAGATTCAAAGACTAATCCAGTTTGATGGACAAATTGTCTCCATTCTGAACAATGGGGAACAAGCTCCTCCCACTCATTGAAACATCGCCCCGACAAAGATGACAAACGCACATGCGCCCTGATGCACATCCAATAAAGATGGCGGCCGTTAACCCGAGGCAATTACGAGGAGCTGCAGCTCCGCTCGGTACAAACTGAGTCCCGGAAACTCTTTTCCAAGGTTTACGGCTCACAAGAACTTCAAACCGATGCCAGTGCTTATGTAGTTACATTGTATATGTTGTGTTGCCCTTTTCTTCCCATGTACTTAATGATCTGTTGAGCTGCTCGCAGAAAAATACTTTTCACTGTACCTCGGTGCACGTGACAATAAACAAATCCAATCCAATCCAAACAACGTTTCCTCCCATCCCACAATCTCTCGCTTCCTGCATACTGTTAAACTCTTACCGATTTCGGATCTGAAGACACAGCCCTTCCACATCGTCATTACCCACACTGCGCATGCTTCAATCAGAGCGGGTCCCGCCTTTTATTCACTCCGATTGGTTGGAGGACCAGCCGTTATCTGTCGGTCCTCCAACCCCGTCCCTCTCTTTCTATTGGTCGGGACTGCCGTCAATCACCTGGCCAGTGTGATGGTCACAGATGGTGAGAGCGGTCACAGGCTGACTGGTTGATTGTCCAATAATCATAGAATTTACAGTGCAGGAGGCCATTCGGCCCATCAAGTCTGCACCGGCCCTTGGAAAGATCACCCTACCTAAGCCCATACCTCCACCCTATCCCCATAACCCCACTTAACCTTTTTTGGACACTAAAGGCAATTTAGCATAGCCAATCCACCTAACCTGCATTTCTTTGGACTGTGGGAGGAAACTGGAGCACTTGGAGGAAACCCACGCACACACGGGGAGAGCGTGCAGACTCCGCACAGACTGACCCAGTGGGGAATCAAACCTGGGACCCGAGCGCTGTTAAGCAGCAGTGCTAACCACTGCCGCCCAATGTGAACAATTGGTATTTAATCCAAAGAGATTGTGCTGAGAAAAGTGATGTTCTAATTTCTGAGTTAAAATAAACCTTTAAGTATGAATTGCAATTTATTTGTATAATATAAAAGGCAGTGAAAATTTGGATCCTCTGAAGTTAAATTTCAGCCTTAATGTTGTGCATTGGGTTTCACATGTTTTTGGAAGCTCCACCCTCTTTAACCTTTTTTGGTCTAGGAAGGTTGAAGCTTTGGGTTACCTGAAAGCTGATCGTTTTACTTTTATTTTTCTTTTGTTTTATTTGAGTCAGTTGGAAAAGTGCCTGAAGGAAGAGGGGGGCAAAAACAAATTTGGGCAAAGCTGAAAAAGTTGCCAAAAGAATTGAGAAAACAAAGTTTAAAATGTGTTTCATAGAATTTACAGTGCAGAAGGAGGCCGCCCGGCCCATCGGGTCCACACCGGCCCCTGGAAAGAGCACCCCACCCAAGTCCACACCTCCATGCCATCCCCACCCTATCCCCACCTAATCTTTTTTGGACTCCAAGGGCAATTTAGCACAGCCAATCCATCTAACCATGCACATCTTTGGAACTGTGAGAGCACCAGGAGGAAACCCACACAGCCACGGGGAGAACATGCAGACTCCGCACAGACAGGGACCTAAGCCGGGAATCGAACCTGGGATCCTGGCGCTGTGAAGCCATAGTGCTGATTCATTTCATATCTGAAAATAAAGTTACGTAAAGTCAACACAGTCGTGCACATTTGAGAACGTTTGTTCCAACACCCTTGAGAGCAGAGAAGTTAACCCTTCCCACTGAACAGCACAGTGATGATTTAAACTAAAGACTTTGCCTTTTCAAGATTTGGCTTCTTTCAAGACAGTGTTTTGGAATGGAAAATATCGTAGTGATCTCCAAACTGATTGCAAATTGAATGACGCGGTTAGGTGATTTGCATATTCTGAATTCTCCCTCAGTGTACCCGAACTTTTCATAGTAACTTCATTGCAGTGTTAAGATAAGACTAGTGACAATAAAGAAATAAAAATGAAATGAAATGAAAATCGCTTATCGTCACAAGTAGAGCTTCAAATGAAGTTACTGTGAAAAGCCCCTAGTCGCCACATTCCGGCACCTGTTCGGGGAGGCTGGTACGGGAATTGAACCGTGCTGCTGGCCTGTCTTGGTTTGCTTTAAAGGCCAGCTATTTAGCCCTGTGCTAAACCAGCCCATCTATAAAGATTATAATCTTTGTAATCTATAAAGATTATTATAGATTATTATTATTAGAAATTCCTGTCCTTCTGTCTCTTATCTACAAATATATTATGTGAATATTAAATTGGTCAGAAAAGTCCCTCAGTTGTTCCTTTATAGTCTGTGTTGTTCTGAATGAGGACAGTATTAACCTTCTCTCTAACCTGTCCTAACTCTTCTGTCCATTCATCAACTGAAACCAGGGACTCCTTGTTCTCATGGTGACATTCCCTGTCTGCGAATTATTCCATTAAATCAGCCCTGAATTGTATGTGAAATGTTTCATCTTGTTGCCACATTTCAGTAACAAATGTTGAAATGTTTGCTCCACACCTACAGGGTCTCATCTGTTTAAAGCCACAAACAGAAAGGTCCAGTTTTCTCCTGGAGTTTGAGACAAATCAGCTTTCAAAATGATGCAGTTTCAGCCAATGAGGGAGATCTGGTCTCAGCCCCGCCCCTCATTCACTCCGATTGGTTGGAGGACCAGCCGCTCCCGCGCGATCCTCCAGTCCCACCCCCTCTTCTCTTTGGTCCGGAGCTGCCGCCAATTACACTCTCGGCATTGTGATCTGGAGCACGCGCAGTGCCGATACTGGAGTGACGTTGTTGGGGTGAAATTCTGAGCAGTTCAGAATTAGAAACTGCAGGCGAGCAGGGAGCGATAGTGGCGGGTGATTTGGGAGGCTTCATAAACATCCGGTGTAGGCCCAGAACCTGGAATAAAAAGCTACCGAGCCGCGCTTGCAAACAACTGGGCGCAGTTGTGGTTCTCCGACGAAAGGCCCAGGTTAACAGCCCCCATCTTGCTGAGGGAGATATGCTGCAGTGCACGTGCGCAGTCATTGGGTCAGGGAGTCCGAAGGCGATCCAAGTTTCATCTCCAGGGGAGGAATTTGTGCTTTATTCTTCCATGAGATGTGGCGAGGCCAACATTCATTGCCCATCCCCAATTGTCCTTGAGAAGGTGGTGAGCTGCCTTCTTGAACCGCTGCAGTCGGAGTGGTGTTGGTACACCCACTGTGCTGTTCGTCAGTGAATTCCAGGAGTTTGACCCAGCGACAGTAAAGGGACAGTTGAAGGGGCGGCACGGTAGCAGTGGTTAGCACTGCTGCCTCGCAGTGCCAGGGATCCGGGTGCGATTCCGGCTTGGGTGACTGTGTAGTTTGCACCTTCTCTATTTGCCGTCCCTTGCATACTCCTTAAATCCACTTCACAAATTACTTCCCTGCCTATATTTGAGTCATCCCATCATCCAACACATTCATACAGATTGTAAATGGGTGAGAGACCAGCACTGATCCTGGTGACATTCCACTTGTCACATCTTACCCACCCAGAAATGACCCATTTATACCGACTGGCTGCTTCCTGCTCACTAACCAATCCGCTATCCACGCTGATATGTTGCTCCCACGACAGCTCTTATTTTGTGTAATAACCTTTGTTATGGCACCTTGGGAAATACCTTCTGGAAATCCAGATAAAGCACATCTACAGGTTCCCAGTTATTGACATCCCTTGTTACTTCCTCAGAGAACCTTGATAAATTAGTCAATCACGATTGATTCCCTGAACCCCATTTTCAAACACTGTCAAAAGAAAATTCAAATCTCCTCTACCCCTCTGGCTCCTTTGCCAATTACCTTAGAGGGACTCACTTTCTGTTAAAGAGCCTGTCAACCCCTCTCACCCACTTTCCCAAAAGTGAACAAATTTAATCAGGAAAAGTCTAATAAATTCAAATATTTTCCTGTTAAACGTTTATTGATGAAACACAACATGGCTAAAAAAAAGCCTGAAAATTAATTGAGGATCAAAGACAACCAGAGTAACAGGATGTTCACAATGTTCTGGTCCCAAATGGTTTCCCTTCGGCTCCTCTGTACCCTGTTCGCAAAATTCCTTGCTTTGGGCACGGGGGCACTGGACCCTGGGGGTCGCATCACCATCAACCCCGGTCACCCTCGCCCCTGAACCCTGATTGGTTGGAGGTGCAGCTCCCAGTCAGTCTTCCAGCACATTCCTGTCTCTATTAGCAACGCTCATGGCAGTTCCCATAACTGGGGAACAGGCCCTGTTATTCTCAGCTAAATTCAGCCCTCAGCTCCATCACCTGGCTGTCATTGACATGAGCAATAGAGACAGAAAGGTACCCGAGGGTCAAATGGGAAGTCAAAACTTGTGGATTTGGACCCCCAAGAGGTCAGCAATTTCTTAGGAAAAATCAAATTCCCAGTCCACAAATTAAAGGATCACACGACGGGACTTCACGTTTTCTGACTTTTAATACAACAAACAAACAAACTAGAAGCTACTTTAACTCGGAAACCTACACAGTAAACTATAAACTAGAACTTTGCCCTTTTGCACAATCTAAACCCACACTCCATGATTATAGTTACTCTGTCCTAAGTCAAAACTTAATTGTCTCAGAACCTGTCCAAAGTGATGATTCATTCCCGAGGATTTACTTCAGTTCTTCGACCAAAACACCGAGAAACAAAGGGAGAATAGAATGTGAACTGGCAAAATACATCAAAATGGACTGTAAAAGCTTCTATGGCTACGTAAAAAGGAAACATTTGGCTCAGACAAAGGTTTGTCCATTCCAGATAGTCAGGAGAATTTAGAATGAGGAATAGAGATCTCTACAGCCACCTCGTTCAACACTCTGCGATGTGGATCACCAGCTTTTGGGGATTTATTCACTTTCAACCCCATTAATTTCTCCAGTACGACTTTTTCACCAATACTAATCTGTGCCAGTCCCTTGGTTCTCTGGTGTTTTGGGGACAATTTCTGTATCTTCCTCTGTAAAGACATACACACATTGTTTAGTTTCTCTGCCATTTCCTTACTCCCCATTATAAACTCTCCTGTCTCTGCCTGGAATGGACCCACATTGGTCTTTGCTAATCTTTTCCTTTTCACATTCCTGTAGAAACTTTTCCAGTCGGTTTTTATGTTTCTCGACAGTTTGCTCTCATCAGTTTCTTGATCCTCCTTTGCTGAATTCTAATGGATCTCATGGAATCTTTAACTTTTCTTGTTAGCCACGGTTACATCAATTTTTTCATTGGATTTTTGTTCCTTAAAGGCATCTATATTTGTTGTATATATGCAAACTATAACTGGCAAAAGTCACAAAGGACTTTAGGCTGCTCTCACCTTTGACAGAGAGAGAGCTGACTGGTGGTGATTTAACCTGAGGGTCAGCACACCTCAGGCGAGGGGCCTGGTTGAGAAGGCGGGGCCTTCATGAATAAACTCTGCCAGAACGGGAGTTGAATCCTCACTGTGCGCCTTGCTCTGCATCACGAACCAGCCATCCAGCCAACTGAGCTAACTGACCCCTGATAAATATGTAATAATTCCTTAAACATTAGGTATTCCCTGCACCAATCAGTTTCCCAGTCCATCTCGGACAACTTGCCCCTCATACCCTGATAGTTTTCCTCTGTGAGGAACATCCAGATAAATTAAAGAAAAGAACCATGTAACCACCAGGGCCCATCTCCGTGGCAACGTGGCAGCTTTGGGGGGTTCCAAACAGAAATGGAAACTAAATATCTTCAAACTTCCAAATACCCTTTCACTCTGTGATCCTTGTGCAATTTGAAGCCAGGTATTAGCAACAAGGCTCAAAGAGCATCAGCCCACTGGAGGCAAAGTGGTGAGACCAGCCAGTCCAGCAGAAAGAAACCCTCCGACCATCCCCACTGACCACCTGTCAGAATGAACAAAATGCAGTCCTGGGTGTAGAGCAGAAACAATAACAGCAGAATCCAACCCCTGTTATCAATTGTGAAATTGTTGGTGTCACAGCAGGTCCGATGAAACAGACAATCCTGTCTCACGTTGAGGTGTGGACGGCGTCTCCCTAGTGTGAACTCGCTGGTGTCTCCGCAGGTGAGATAACTGAGTAAATCCTTTCCCACACTGAGAGCAGGTGAACGGCCTCTCCCCAGTGTGAACTCGCTTGTGTCTCCGCAGGGTGGATACTCGAGTAAATCCTTTCCCACACTGAGAGCAGGTGAACGGCCTCTCCCCAGTGTGAACTCGCTGATGTGCCTGCAGGTTGGATACTTGAGTAAATCCCTTCCCACACTGAGAGCAGGTGAATGGCCTCTCCCCAGTGTGAACTCGCTGGTGTCTCCGCAGGGTGGATACTCGAGTAAATCCTTTCCCACACTGAGAGCAGGTGAACGGCCTCTCCCCAGTGTGAACTCGCTGATGTGCCTGCAGGTTGGATACTTGAGTAAATCCCTTCCCACACTGAGAGCAGGTGAATGGCCTCTCCCCAGTGTGAACTCGCTGGTGTCTCCGTAAGTGGGATAAATGTGCAAATCCTTTCCCACACTGAGAGCATGTGAACGGCCTCTCCCCAGTGTGAACTCGCTGGTGTCTCCGCAGGGTGGATACTTGAGTAAATCCTTTCCCACACTGGGAGCAGGTGAACGGCCTCTCCCCAGTGTGAACTCGCTGGTGTATCCGCAGGTGAGATAATTGAGTAAATCCTTTCCCACACTGAGAGCAGGTGAATGGCCTCTCCTCAGTGTGAATTCGCTGGTGTATCCGCAGGTGAGATAATTGAGTAAATCCTTTCCCACACTGAGAGCAGGTGAATGGCCTCTCCTCAGTGTGACCTTGCTGGTGGCTCAATAGGTGGGACGAATCACGGAATCCTTTCCCACATTGGGAGCAGGTGAATGGCCTCTCCCCGGTGTGAATTCGCTGGTGTCTCAATAGATGGGACAAATTACAAAATCCTTTCCCACACTGAGGGCAGGTGAATGGCCTCTCCCCAGTGTGAACTCGCTGGTGTGTCTGCAGATTGGATAACTGAGTAAATCCTTTCCCACACACAGGGCAGGTGAACGGCCTCTCCCCAGTGTGACTGTGTCGATGTACCTCCAGCTGAGATGGGAATCTGTATCCCTTCCCACAATCCCCACATTTCCACGGTTTCTCCATGTTTTGGGTCCCCTCACATCTCTCCAGGCTGGACAATCAGTTGAAGCCTCATCCACAGACACAACACGGGTATGGTCTCTCCCTGCTCTGAATGTTGTGATGTTTTTCAGGCTGTGTAACTGGTTAAAGCTCTTTCCACAGTCATTCACTGGAACACTCTCTCTCGGGTGTGTGTTGTGTGGGTCTCGGTGCTTTTCCAGTCACACAGATGTTTGAAAGCTTTAGCTGACAGTTTGGGCAAATATTTTTCATTCCACAATCATAGTCTGATGATATTCAGGTTCCAAGGAAGGGAGTAACTATCAGATCGAGACGTAATGTTTGAGATTTCTGTCTGTAATTCCTCCTCGTCTAATATCCTGTAAAAACATTTTACAAAATTCATCACTGTCAGTACAGGATAGAAACTCAGAAGACAATTCTAGTTTCTATGTCATATTTTTTCCTCTCTCCTATTCCCCGAAAGCTGCAAATCTTCATCCCACACTCTCCCTCAATTTTTTTTTTTAAATTTAAAGTACCCAATTCATTTTTTTCCAATTAAGGGACAATTTAGCGTGGCCAATCCACCTACCCTGCACATCTTTGGGTTGCGGGGGCAAAAACCACACAAACACAGGGAGAATGTGCAAACTCCACACGGACAGTGACCCAGAGCCGGGATCGAACCTGTGACCTTGGCGCTGTGAGGCAGCCGTGCTAACCACTGTGCCACCGTGCTGCCTCTCGCCCTCAATTCCTATTCTGCTGTATCTAATAATAATAATCTTTATTAGTGTCAGAAGTAGGCTTACATTAACACTGCAACAAAGTTACTGTGAAAATCCCCTAGTCGCCACACAACGACGCTATTCACCCTCCCGAGTCTCCTGAAGGTGCTGAATCAGGCTCATTGACAGATCCATGCTCACAGCTTCCTGTCCAGGAGGTCACAACAAATATGAGCTGCAGTCGGCCATTCGGCCCATCGAACCTGAAACCAAAGAGAAAATGCTGGAAAATCTCAGCAGGCCTGGCAGCATCTGCAGGGAGAGAAAAAAGCTAACGTTTCGAGTCCAGATCACTCTTTGACAAAGCTAACAGATAGAGAAAGTGGTAAATATTTATACATGAAAGATGACTCCATTCTCACTCCACAGTATAAATATTTCAATGTTAAAATTATAAATGTCTCAATAAAATATTTTCTAAAAAGTGAAGAAATGCATTAATAAAACAGCGCAGGTGGATTCAGCGGGAATGGAGCCGCCTTTTCAACATGGCAGCCTGACCCTCAGGAGGTCTCGCGCCCCTGCGCTCTCCGGGGCTCTGGGAGGCAGCGGAAATTATGACTGTCGACATTATCCGTGTTACTGACCAGAGGCTCAGTGTGCTGACTCAATATCTGTGAGCTCACGCGGCCCAGCTGCAAAACGCCATGAAGAGGCTCGATGATCCGGAGGAGAGGGCAGCACGGTAGCACTGTGGATAGCACAATTGCTTCACAGCTCCAGGGTCCCAGGTTCGATTCCGACTTGGGTCACTGTCTGTGCGGAGTCTGCACATCCTTCCCGTGTGTGTGTGGGTTTCCTCCGGGTGCTCCGGATTCCTCCCACAGTCCAAAGATGTGCAGGTTAGGTGGATTGGCCATGATAAATTGCCCTTAGTGTCCAAAATTGCCCTTAGTGTTGGGTGGGGTTACTGGGTTATGGGGATAGGGTGGAGGTGTTGATCTTGGGTAGGGTGCTCTTTCCAAGAGCCAGTGCAGACTCGATGGGCCGAATGGCCTCCTTCTGCACTGTAAATTCTATGAAATTCTATGAGAGAATCCTGAACATTCAGCAAGATGCCTCCTCGACGGAGACAAGAATTCAATCCTTTGAAAACCAGCCGAGTGGCTGGCAGAGGTCCTGGAGGACTTGGAGAACCGAGGGTCGGAGAAAGAACATCCGAGTCGTTGGCCTGTCAGATGATCATCAAAGGATGGAAATGGCTGGCACGAGGGGACATAGCTTTAAACTGAGGAGTAATAGATATAGGACAGAGGTCAGAGGTAGGTTCTTTACGCAAAGAGTGGTGAGGCCGTGGAATGCCCTACCGGCAACAGTAGTGAACTCGCCAACATTGAGGGCATTTAAAAGTTTATTGGATAAGCGTATGGATGATAATGGCATAGTGTAGGTTAGATGGCTTTTGTTTCGGTGCAACATCGTGGGCCGAAGGGCCTGTACTGCGCTGTATCGTTCTATGTTCTATGTTCTAATTTAGAGTGGAGAAGGAGGCCACTCGGCCCATCAAATCTGCACCTTGGAAACAGCACCCCAGCCAAGCCCATACCTCCACCCCATCCCCGGAACCCAGTATCCCCACCTAACCTTTTATTTGGTCACTAAGGGCAATTTATCATGGCCAATCCACCTAACCTGCACATCTTTGGACTGTGGGAGGAAACCGGTGCACCCGGAGGAAACCCATGCATACACAGGGAGAACGTGCAGACTCCACACAGTGACCCAAGGCGAGAATGGAACCTGGGACCCTGGAGCTGTGAGGCAACTATGCTAACCACTGTGTTACCATACCACCCATAAATAATGTTATTTTCTGTCCATTTAGTGTGGAGGGTAAGGCTCCCGTTAGGTTCTTCGAGGACCGACTGCCACGTTTTCTCAGCTGGATTTGAAGCCTGGGTGTTTCAAATTAGAAAGGGTGCATCGTATCCTGTCTCTGAGGGATAGTTTTCATCCCAGGCCTGTGATCATTCGCTTCCACAACTTGAAAGATCGGCAGACGGTCCTGGAGACGGGTACAGTGAGGTGGCGTCTGGCCCCAGGAGGGAGTGAGGATTTGGGACTTTTCGGCAGCAACACAAACAAAGCGTCGAGACTTTGAGGAAGTTCAAAGGCAGGTCAAGCCTGTGGGGAGTGAATTCCGTCATGCTTTATCCTGCTCCCGAAAAATGGTATCCAACAACTCCGTCAAGTCTTTCAATAATCCAACTATATCCTTGGCCTTCATTAAATCCATGAAGAGCCAGGATCTGGAGGGGTGGTTTGCAGCTCATATTAACTCAGGTTTCAATCCAGACTCTTTCCCTATCATGGTGTTGTTGTCTGAATTTCAGAATCACAGAAATACACATAGGGACAGGAGTTGGCCATTCAACCCCTCGAGTCTGTCCTGCCATTTAGTGAGATCATGGCTGGTCTGTGACCCAACTCCATATCCATTAATATCTTTGCTTAACAAAACTCTACTTCAGATTTAAACTTAACAACTGATCCAGCTTCACCTGCTGTTTGTGGGAGAGAGTTCCAAACCTCTCCCATCCTGTGTGTGAACAAGTTCTTCCTAACATCTCTCCTGAACGGTCGAGCCCTGATTTTTAGACAATGATCCCTAGTTTTAGAACCTCCAACCAGTGGAAATAGTTTACCTTTATCTCCCCTGTCTTTCTCTGTTAATATCTTAAATACTTCAATCAGATCACACTAACCTTCTAAATTCGAGCAAAAAAAAGGCCTAACTTGTGGTTAAAACTTTGGGTCAGAGCCGCTGCATTCTCTCCCTCGCCTCCCACAGCATCCTGGGACACAATTCATCCAGACCTAGTAATCTAATAATCTTATGGGCGGCACGGTAGCATAGTGGTTAGCACTGCTGCTTCACAGCACCAGGAACCTGGGTTTGATTCCCGGCTTCGGAGTCTGCACGTTCTCCCCGTGTCTACGTGGGTTTCCTCCGGGTGCCCCGGTTTCCTCCCACAAGTCCCGAAAGACGTGCTGTTGGGTGAATTTGACATTCAGAATTCTCCCTCTGTGACCCGGACAGGCTCCGGAATGTGGCGACTGGGGGATTTTCACAGTAACTTCATTGCAGTGTTAATGTAAACCTACTTGTGACAGTAAAGATTATTATGAATGGGCCGAAGGGCTCCTTTCCGTGCTGTAAAACTCTCTGACTCTAAAGATAGAGGTGGTAGAGGGAGGGAGGGAATGAATTTATAGAGAAACTGCCAAAGCCCCAACATTCACCAGCTGAGGACACACCTTAGCTCCCTTTCCAATCTGAAAGCAGCCTGAGCTGGATTTACATTCCCCTTAATTGATCATTGCTGGGTGATAATCCTGTACTTCCTCACCTCACACCACTGTGACAGCACCTTCACCACACAGACTGCAGCAACTGACCAAACATCACCTTCCCAGTTATTCCTGAAGGCACCGCCTTCCCAACCTGGCCCCTTGCCTGAGGTGCGGTGATCCTCAGGTCACATCACCGCCGGTCAGCTCTCTCCCGGGACCAGGCCCTGGTTCACAGCCGCCATCGTGGGGAAGCAGAGCGCATGCGCTGGCGTCTTGGTGACGCAACAGTTCGTGGGCGGGACCTGAAGATTTCTGTTCCCAGCCGGGTCCTAGTGCCCGTCTCACAAAAAACGGGTCACAGGTTTTCAAATGTTTCACCCACGCCTGGGCTGCAGCTGATGTTTGTGGCCTGGAGGTGTCTGTGGATCACGTAGACATTCAGTGTGAGAGGCTGCAGCCTCCATATAGCTACCTGAAGGGGGTTACACAGCGTTTGATTACATTTCGTGGTCCTTTCCAGTTTATTATCAGGATGTTTGTGTGATATTTTCTTACCCTCAGAGTGATAATTCTTTATTTAAAATACATTTCAGCAGCAGGCTTAAAGGAATAAAGGTTATTTATTATCACACTATTTCCCTGGATGTTTGAACATCTCAGTCTCTCGTCTCTTTCACACTCACTGACACATACACAGAAATTAGGTACAGATCAAGTTGAAGCTGTAATGATGAAAATGGAATGCAGACTGCAATCTTTATATCGCTGCAGGTCTGTTGTCTTCTTGTTGAGCTGGTCCTTTAGTTGGAGTGAAGCGTTTTTAGAAACAAATAATTCTCATGAGGCTCTGAACCTTCATGCTTCTGAAAAGGGGTCAATTACTAGGGGGCATAGGTTTAAGGTGCGAGGGGCAAGGTTTAGAGTAGATGTGCGAGGCAAGTTTTTTACACAGAGGATAGTGGGTGCCTGGAACTCGCTACCAGAGGAGGTGGTGGAAGCAGGGACATTTAAGGGGCATCTTGACAAATACACGAATAGGATGGGAATGGAGGGATACGGACCCAGGAAGTGTAGAAGATTGTAGTTTAGTCGGGCAGTATGTTCGGCATGGGCTTGGAGGGCCGAAGGGCCTGTTCCTGTGCTGTATTTTTCTTTATTCTTGTAGATGAATAGCCAGGAGGTTGGTTCTCAGGTAGACTTGGAAGCTGGAATAAGTACAGTACTGTGGCTGCACTGGAAGACATTCAGCTCTGCTGTTTCAGCTGTTTCATGCTGCTTCAGTTGCTTCTCACACACACATTTGCTTTGTTCAGAGTTTATTGTACTGCATCCCTGACAATTAACTACAGTGTTACAACTCTGAGACCCAGAATACCCCGATACAATAGCAGTTTACGATGCTCACTCACGCTTATCTCTGTCCTAAGTCGAGCTCATTCTCCTGTGTTCAATACGGCACTTGGAGACCAACAGTCCAGAGATTTCATATTCCTCAAATGCTGGGTCATCCTGACACAACGAGACATTTAAACTTCACAGGTGGCTGCAAAGTTTCCTTATTCAGGTCCGTGTTTAATTAAATATTGGTCACAGAATCGAATATTGCCCACAGTTTAATGTCCATAATAACCTGTTAAGTTGCAGCCACCTTGGCAGAGTTTGTGGATCTTACAGTCTATAATATCTAGTATCCTTGTGCCGAACATGACATCTTGAATCTACTCTTGGGTCTGGATAAAACAGTGCATTGTCGCTGGGTGGGATGGGCGGCACGGCAACACAGTGGTTAGCACTGTTGCTTCACAGCTCCCGGGTCCCAGGTTCCATTCCCAGCTTGGGTCACTATCTGTTTGGAGTCTGCACATTCTCCCTGTGGGTTTTCTCCGGGCGCTCCGGTTTCCTCCCACAAGTCCCGAAAGACGTGCTGTTAGGTGAATTGGACATTCTGAATTCTCCCTCTGTGACTCGAACAGGCGCCGGAATGTGCCGACTTGGGGCTTTTCACAGTAACTGGCAGTGTTAATGGGTGGGTGGGTGGTTACTCTGACTGCCGACTTCTATTTCGTGGTCTTGTCTATTCCCAGTGGCCCTGCAGAGGGAGCATGCGGTACCCACCGGAATGCTTGACATCTTCCACAACCAATGGATACCTCAGTGGACAGAGTGTTTCAGAGACACTGGGAACAATATTCTGGTTCAGTTAGGAAGGTTCCCGACACTTTTGTTGGGACTTCTAGCTGATTTGGGTCTTTTATTTTGACTGGACCCATGCTTGGGGAAAGCAAGAGAGGAAAGAAGGTTCTATAGAAACTAGAATGATCTGTTGTGAATTTCTATCCCATTCTTACAGTGATCATTTTTGTAAACTTCTTTTTCGGGCATTAGGATGGGAGGATTGGCAGCTGGGCAACTCAAACCAAATATAACATCAAGATCTGACAGTCACTCAATTCATTAGGATCTAAATATCACAGACTGTCAATGTGCTTGTCTGTTCTGACTGTGGGAAGTGATTTCAAACATCAGTGTGACTGGAAAAGCCCCGAGACACACACACACCTGAGTGAGGGTGTTCCAGTGAACTGACTGTGGAAAGAGCTTCAACCAGTTACACAGCCTGAAAAATCATCTTGTTTCCTCTTGTGAGAGACTCTAGGACCAGAGGGCATAATCTCAGAGTAAGGGATCTCAAATTTAGGACAGAGATTAGGAGACATTTCTTCTCTCAGAGGGTAGAGAATCTGTAGAATTCTTTAGCTGGGCAATTCTTCTTTATTTGGGAATCAAACTGTTGTCTAATTGTGCCGGCAGTTACCAGGCCCCTGTGAGCTCCTCCAGCTGTTATTTTAACACAGACTTCAACAATCTATTTTAAGTAGGTTTTTATTCAGTTAATTCATTGTGACTGTCACACAAACACATCTTCAGTCTGGAAACGTAAACCAGCTGCTTTACATTCAATCAAGAACATCACAGTTTTACACCAATCTCTGATTTGACAGCACGTTTCCAGCATTCACCATTGTTCTTCCTGACTCTGAATACAGCTGTAAAGGAGCTTCTGTTCAATGTCTAGGAGCTCTGAACCATGGAAGATTCATAGAATTTACAGTGCAGAAGGAGGCCATTTGGCCCATCGAGTCTGCACTGGCTCTTGGAAAGAGCACCCTACCCAAGGTCAACACCTCCACCCTATCCCCATAACCCAGTAACCCTACCCAACACTAAGGGCAATTTTGGACACGAAGGGCAATTTATCATGGCCAATCCACCTAACCTGCACATCTTTGGACTGTGGGAGGAAACCGGAGCACCCGGAGGAAACCCACGCACACACGCGGAGGATGTGCAGACTCTGCACAGACAGTGACCCAAGCCGGAATCGAACCTGGGACCCTGGAGCAGTGAAGCAATTGTGCTATCCACAATGCTACCGTGCTGGGACACATTTCTCTCACACCTCAGGATTAACCCACACCGGGACTTTGCTGACAGTGAAGAGAGATGATAAAGACCCAAGTGTCTTTTGTCCCTCTCAGTGTGACCCTGAAGGACTGTGTCCAGGCTGAAGTTCTGTTCCTGCCGTGTGATCCTCCTCCAGATTGTCCTTTCTGAGCTCCAGCCAGGTGCTGTTAAACACTCGGGTGGGAAAGACAAAAATCTGCAACGTTTCAAACCAAGCTTATTTATTTCACATTTATTCAGAATATTAAACCTCATCAGCAGATTAAGACTGTCAAGAGTGAACCTGATTCAGTCCTGGACATAATTAACAGTATCAATAAGAGTAGAATCCAAACCTTGTAGTCGCTTGTGAACTCGCTGGTGTGTTAGCAGGTGGGATGCCTGAGTAAACCCCTTTCCACAGACATTACAGGTGAACAGCCTCTCCCCAGTGTGAACTCAATGATGTTTCAGAAGATAAGCTAAATGAGAAAATTCCTTCTCACATATGGAGCACATAAACGGCCTCTCCCCAGTTTGAACTCTCTGGCATGTCAGCAGATAGAATGACTGACTGAATCCCTTCCCACACACAGAGCAGGTGAATGGCCTCTCCCCAGTGTGAACTCGCTGGTGATTCAATAGGTTGGATGAACGAGTGAATCCCTTCCCACACACTGAGCAAGTGAACGGCCTCTCCTCACTGTGAACCTGCTGATGTGTCAGAAGGTTGCATGAACGTGTGAATCCCTTCCCACATTCAGAACAGGTGAACTGTCAATCCCCTGTATGAAGTTGCTGGTGTATCAGAAGGTTGGATGACTGAATTAATCCTTTCCCTCACACAGAGCAGGTGAACGGTCTCTCCCCAGTGTGAATATGTTGATGTGTCAGCAGATCCTTTTTACATTTAAAACTCTTCTCACAGTCTGGACATGTAAACGTTCTTTTATCAGTGTGAACAAGCTGGTGAGTCACAATGTGGGATGACCGAGTGAATCCCTTCCCACAAACAGGGCAGGTGAATGGCCTCTCCTCAGTGTGAACTCGCTGGTTGGTGTGTGTGAAGGTTGTATGAATGGGTGAATCCCTTCCCACAAATGGAGCAGATGAACGGCCTCTCCCCAGTGTGACTGTGACGATGAACTTCCAGTTGTGATGGATAACTGAATCCCTTTCGACAGTCCACACATTTCCACAGTTTGTCCATGGTGAGGGTGTCCTCATGTCTCTCCCGGTTGAAGCTTTGTCCACACACAAACAGCCGTTTAATTTCTCCCTGCAGTGAATGACGCGATACTTTGTTTGAGCCTGTGCAACTGGTTCAAGCTCTCTCCACAGTCAGTGGACTGGAAAACTCTCATTGGGGGAAGGGAGGTATATCTCGGTGCTTTTGCAGTCGCACCGCTGAAACTGAACAGACAAACACGTCTCCTTCCAAATTCAAAGACTGATGATATTCAGCTCCTGATGAATCGGTGACTGTCAGATCTCGATGTGATGTTTGGTTTGAATTTTCTGTCAGCCAATCCTCCACTTCGAATATCCTGTACAAGGAGTTTATAAAAGTCATCACTGTCAATCCAGGGTAGAAATTCTGAACAGAGAATTCTAGTTTTTCTGGAACATTTTTCCCTCTCTTGTTCCCCCAAAGCTGTAAATCCCAGTCCCACACACTCTCCCTCCTCCCTGGGCTGAAATCCAAACCCATCTCACCATCTGCACCATTTCTTTCCTCCACTCCCAGTTTTCTCCCTCCCTCTCCTCTGCCTGGGTTCAGTTCTCCAGCTCCTGTCTGCAGACTGACAATAAAACCAATGGGTCTTATTGGGGGGTTTGGGTTCTCACCATTGTCCCCGCTCGCGGCGGCTCTCATTCAGCCTCTGGGAACCGCACTCACTCTCACTGCGGCTGCGCTCAGCCCGGAGCAGCACCGCGCATGCTCCACACAGAGAGGCGACTTCCGGGGGCGGCCGTCGTTGACCCGGAAGCCGGAAGAGAGAATCTTGTGAATTTCTCTCCTGGACTGAGAGTGAAATTCCTTTGGAAACTCCTTTAGAAAGAGGAGGATTTACTCACGGGAATCTCAAACCAAACATCACATCATCCTCTGACTGAGTTACTCGATTCATCAGGACCTGAATATCATTGGGAGGTAAAATGGTTTGTCTGTTCTGTCTGAGGACAAAGATTTCAGATATCAGAGTGACGGGGAAAATGTAAATGACCATTCCAGGGTAAATTTGAGACTAATTACACCGATCACATTGGAGAAGTTAAATAATTTGCTGTTGTACTCTGATGTATGCAGGTACATTTTAAAATTACCACAGTAGCATACTTGGCAGCTAAACTGGGCAAACTGCTGACCTTGTTCGTAGTGAGAATTCCTATCCCGGATTTTATTAAAGTTTGTTGTTCCTGTTGCATTTCATTCAGCTCATCGTGTTTACAAAGTAGGTATTCAGCCTAAACTCAATTTCCAGATTGTGGTCTGTAGCTTTTTAAGTTACATCAATTCAGATGTCTGTCAAAATTGTGGATAGCACAATTGCTTCACAGCTCCAGGGTCCCAGGTTCGATTCCGGCTTGGGTCACTGTCTGTGCGGAGTCTGCACATCCTCCCCGTGTGTGCGTGGGTTTCCTCCGGGTGCTCCGGTTTCCTCCCACAGTCCAAAGTAGTGCAGGTTAGGTGGATTGGCCATGATAAATTGCCCTTAGTGTCCAAAATTGCCCTTAGTGTTGGGTGGGGTTACTGGGTTATGGGGATAGGGTGGCGGTGTGGACCTTGGGTAGGGTGCTCTTTCCAAGAGCCGGTGCAGACTCGATGGGCCGAATGGCCTCCTTCTGCACTGTAAATTCTATGAAAATACTTTTTAAATGTTATTAGGGAAACCGCCATCATTTCAGGCAGCATGTCACAGATCCTCACCACCCTCTAAACCTCCTAGTCCTTCCTTAAATCGCTGCCCCCTTTTATCTGTATCCCTCAACTAAAGGGAATAGGACCTTCCTATCCAATCTATTTAGATCCCTCAGAATTTTTTAAAAATATAAATTTATATTTTTTTCCAATTAAGGGGCAATTTAGTTTGGCCAAGCCACTTACCCTGCACATATTTGGCTTGTGGGGGTGAAACCCACACAGAAAACGGGAGAATGTGCAAACTCCTTACAGACTGTGACCCCGGGCCAGGATCAAACCCGGGTCCCCAGCACGCAGGCACACAACCACTGTGCCACCATGAAACTCCAGAATTTTATACATTTAGAATAATCTTTATTATTGTCACAAGTAGGCTTACAGTAACACTGCAATGAAATTACTGTGAAAATCCCCTAGTAGTAACACTCTGGGACCTATTCGGGCCCAGAGAGAGATTATTCAGAATGTCCAATTCACCTAACAAGCACGTCTTTCGGGAGGAAACCCATACAGACACTGGAGAACGTGCAGACTCCGCGCAGCCAGTGTCCCAAGTGGGAATTGAACCCCGGGACCTTGGCGCTGTGAAGCAACAGTGCTAACCACTGTGCTACCGTGCCGCCCATAAAACAGTCCAGCTCAATGTTCTCAGATTAAAGAAGCTGAAGCGCCCAACGTGGGTCTTGAACCCACGGCCCTGGGATTAAGACTCCCATGCTCTACCGACTGAGCTAGCCGGGCTGCTTTTCAAAATTTCATTTTGGTCTCCCCTCAGTCTTTTCTGTTCCAAAGAAAACAGCCCCAGTTTGTCCAAACTTTCCTCAGAGCAAAGATTGTCAATTTCTGGCTGATGTTGTTAAATCCCCTCTGTGCTCTCTCTGGTGCAATCTTCCTGTGCACAGGAATCTCTCTCTGGCCTATCTAGTCCTGTCCTGCCATTTATCATGTAGTCCCTCCAGCTTTCTTCCTCACTATCACCAATGTTTAATCATTTTTGTGTCACAGGTAAACTTCTTATTCATGTTCCTACATTTACTCCAAACCAATGATGTCACCAGGAGTGAAGGGACCAGTACTGATTCCGTGGGAACCAGCACTGGAAATAGCCCTTTGATTTTCTCTATTCTTTATGGGGTGTGAGTGTCACGGGCAAACCAGCTTGGTTGCCCATTCCTAATTGTCCTTAAACTGAGTGGCTTGCTGGGCAATTCAGAATTAACCACATTTCAGTGAGTTGGCCAGATCAGGTAATGCCGGTGGTGCAGACTCAATGGGCCGAATGGTCTCCTTCTGCACTGTAGATTCTATGATTCATTGGACATCCTGTCCCATGTGTCCAAAGCTCTGTGGCTCTGTTCAGTCACATGACGACCCAGGGCAGAAACCCCCAACCCTGAGTAGACAACACCCTCAAATCGAGGGACTGCTGATGACAAGAGGGACAGTGTGCAGCGGGGGGCATGAGCGGTCATCCTGGACCAGGGAGCAGGAGGAGAGAATGTTGTCAATTTCTATCCTGGACTGACAGTGATTAATTTTGGAAACTCCTTTTACAGGGGATTAGTAGGGGAGGATTTCATACAGCAAACTCAAACTAGGAGAAATGTTTATCTTACCTGAATTTCATTTCTGGACTGACAGTGATGCCTTTGTAAACTTTGTAAACAAGAATAGCTGGGTTACAGTCAGGGGAAAGAAAACAAACAGGCAGACAGTGCAGGGATCCCTCGTGGCTGTTCCCCTTCAAAACAAGTATACCGTTTTGGATGCTGTTGGGGGGGGATACCTACCGGGGGAAGGCCCTAGCGGCCTGGTCTCTGGCTCTGGGGTTCAGAAGGGAAGGGGGGGAGAATAGAAAAGCAATAGTAGTATGAGATTCAATGGTTAGGGGAATAGATAGGAGATTCTGTGGTCGCGAGCAAGACTCCCGGAAGGTTTGTTGCCTCCCGGGTGCCAGGGCCAGGGATGTCTCAGATCATGTCTTCAGGATCCTTAAGGGGGAGGGGGAGCAGCCAGAAGTCGTGGTGCACATTGGTACCAACGATGTAGGTAGGAAAAGGGGTGTACAGGTAATAAATGAGTTTAGGGAGTTGGGCTGGAAGTTAAAAGCCAGGACAGACAGAGTTGTCATCTCTGGTTTGTTGCCGGTGCCACGTGATAGCGAGGTTAGGAATAGGGAGAGAGTGCAGCTGAACACGTGGCAGCAGGAATGGTGTAGGAGGGAGGGCTTCAGGTGTTTGGATAATTGGAGCGCATTCTGGGGAAGGTGGGACCTGTACAAGCAGGACGGGTTGCATCTGAACCAGAGGGGCACCAATATCCTGGGAGGGAGGTTTTCTAGTACACTTTGGGAGGGTTTAAACTAATTTGGCAGGGGAATGGGAACCGGATTTGTAGTCCAGCAACTAAGGTAGCCGATATTCAGGATGCCAAAGCGTGTAGTGAGGCAGTGGGGAAGGGAACACTGACAAAGGAGAGTACTTGCAGGCACAGAGATGGGTTGAAGTGTGTATACTTCAACGCAAGAAGCATCAGGAATAAGGTGGGTGAACTTAAGGCATGGATCGGTACTTGGGACTACGATGTGGTGGCCATCACGGAAACTTGGATAGAAGAGGGGCAGAAATGGATGTTGGAGGTCCCTGGTTATAGATGTTTCAATAAGATTAGGGAGGGTGGTAAAAGAGGTTGGGGGGGGGGGGGGTGGGGGCAGTGTTAATTAGAGACAGTATAACAGCTGCAGAAAGGCAGTTCGAGGAGTATCTGCCTACTGAGGTAGTATGGGTTGAAGTCAGAAATAGGAAAGGAGCAGTCACCTTGTTAGGAGTTTTCTATAGGCCCCCCCAATAGTAGCAGAGATGTGGAGGAACAGATTGGGAAACAGATTTTGGAAAGGTGCAGAAGTCACAGGGTATTAGTCATGGGTGACTTTAACTTCCCAAACATTGAGTGGAAACTCTTTAGCTCAAATAGTTTGGATGGGGTGGTGTTTGTGCAGTGTGTCCAGGAAGCTTTTCTAACACAGTATGTAGATTGTCCGACCAGAGGAGAGGCAATATTGGATTTGGTACTTGGTAATGAACTAGGGCAAGTGATAGATTTGTTAGTGGGGGAGCATTTTGGAGATAGTGACCACAATTCTGTGACTTTCACTTTAGTAATGGAGAGGGATAGGTGCGTGCAACAGGGCAAGGTTTACAATTGGGGGAAGGGTAAATACGATGTTGTCAGACAAGAATTGAAGTGCATAAGTTGGGAACATAGGCTGTCAGGGAAGGACACAAGTGAAATGTAGAACTTGTTCAAGGAACAGGTACTACGTGTCCTTGATATGTATGTCCCTGTCAGGCAGGGAAGAGATGGTCGAGTGAGGGAACCATGGTTGACAAGAGAGGTTGAATGTCTTGTTAAGAGGAAAAAGGAGACTTATGTAAGGCTGAGGAAACAAGGTTCAGACAGGGCGTTGGAGGGATATAAGATAGCCAGGAGGGGACTGAAGAAAGGGATTAGGAGAGCTAAAAGAGGGCATGAACAATCTTTGGCGGGTAGGATCAAGGAAAACCCCAAGGCCTTTTACACATATGTGAGAAATATGAGAATGACTAGAGTGAGGGTAGGTCCGATCAAGGACAGTAGCGGGAGATTGTGTATTGAGTCTGAAGAGATAGGAGAGGTCTTGAACGAGTACTTTTTTTCTGTATTTACAAATGAGAGGGGCCATATTGTTGGAGAGGACAGTGTGAAACAGACTGGTAAGCTCGAGGAAATACTTGTTAGGAAGGAAGATGTGTTGGGCATTTTGAAAAATTTGAGGATAGACAAGTCCCCCGGGCCTGACGGGATATATCCAAGGATTCTATGGGAAGCAAGAGATGAAATTGCAGAGCCGTTGGCAATGATCTTTTCGTCCTCACTGTCAACAGGGGTGGTACCAGGGGATTGGAGAGTGGCGAATGTCGTGCCCCTGTTCAAAAAAGGGACTAGGGATAACCCTGGGAATTACAGGCCAGTTAGTCTTACTTCGGTGGTAGGCAAAGTAATGGAAAGGGTACTGAAGGATAGGATTTCTTTTTTTAAAAATAAATTTTATTCACATTTTTTTCCGGCCAAACAAGACAGTACAAAAATGTTTCCCTTTTTACAACAATAAAACAATATAAATAATAGTGACCGTTTTTTAACAAATAAATAAATCACATATAAACTAAATGGCAACTGCCATAACAAAACATTAACTCCCAAATAATAAAGTCAAACAAGCCAATATACATATCCAAGTAAAAATATCCATATAAAAACACCCCCGAGGACCCACCCGAGCCCTCCCCCCCCTGGGTTGCTGCTGCTACTTTCCCATTTCCTTTATCGTTCTGCGAGGTAGTCAATGAACGGTTGCCACCGCCTGGTGAACCCTTGAGCCGAACCTCTTAGTGCAAACTTTATCCGTTCTAACTTTATAAACCCTGCCATGTCATTTATCCAGGTCTCCACGCCCGGGGGTTTGGCTTCCTTCCACATTAACAATATCCTTCGCCGGGCTACTAGGGACGCAAAGGCCAAAACATCAGCCTCTCTCGCCTCCTGCACTCCCGGCTCTTCTGCAACCCCGAATATAGCCAACCCCCAGCTTGGCTCGACCCGGACCTTCACCACCTTTGAAATCACTTTTGCCACACCCACCCAGAACCCATGCAATACCGGACATGACCAGAACATGTGGGTGTGGTTCTCCGGGTTTCCCGCGCATCTCCCGCACCTATCCTCCACTCCAAAAAATCTACTCAGCCTTGCTCCAGTCATATGCGCCCTGTGTAGAACCTTGAATTGGATCAGGCTAATCCTGGCACACGAGGACGAAGAGTTTACCCTACTTAGGGCATCTGCCCACAGCCCCTCCTCAATCTCTTCCCCCAGCTCCTCCTCCCATTTTCCCTTCAGCTCCTCTACTATGATCTCCCCTTCGTCTCTCATTTCCCTATATATCTGACACCCTGCCCCCGAAATCACTCTGTCCTGGATCTCTTGCGCCGGGAGCTGCGGAAATTCCCTCACCTGTTGCTTCACAAATGCCCTCACTTGCATATAGCAAAATGCATTCCCAGGTGGCAGCCCATATTTTTCTGTCAGTGCTCCCAGACTCGCGAACGTCCCGTCTAAGAACAAGTCCTTCAATTTCGCAATTCCTGCTCGCTGCCAAGATTTAAATCCCCCATCTATCCTTCCCGGGACGAACCTATGATTGTTCATTATCGGGGACCACACTGAGGCACCCGTCACTCCCTTGTGTCGTCTCCACTGCCCCCAAATTTTCAGAGTTGCCACCACCACTGGGTTTGTGGTGTATTTTTTCGGGGAAAACAGCAACGGCGCCGTTGCCAGTGCTTTTAGGCTAGTTCCCCGACAGGACGCCATCTCCAGTCTTTTCCACGCCGCTCCTTCCCCTTCCCTCATCCACTTACATATCATTGACACGTTGGCGGCCCAATAATAATCACTTAGACTCAGCAGTGCCAGTCCCCCTCTGTCCCTACTGCGCTGCAGGAACCCCCTCTTTATTCTTGGGGTCTTTCCAGCCCACACAAAGCTCATAATACTCTTGTCCACCTTCTTAAAAAAGGCCTTTGTAATCAGTACAGGGAGGCACTGGAACACAAAAAGAAACCTCGGAAGGACCACCATTTTAACCGCCTGCACCCTGCCCGTCAATGACAGGGGCGCCATGTCCCACCTCCTAAAGTCCTCTTCCATCTGCTCTACCAGTCGTGCCAAGTTAAGCTTATGCAAGGTTCCCCAGTTCCTGGCCACCTGGATCCCCAAATACCGGAAACCCCTTGTTACCCTCCTCAACGGTAAATCGTCTATTCCCCTGCCCTGTTCCCCGGGGTGAATCACAAACAGTTCACTCTTCCCTGTATTCAATTTATATCCTGAAAATTCTCCAAACTCCCTGAGTGTCTGCATTATCTCAGGCATCCCCTCCACTGGGTCCGCGACATACAACAACAAATCATCCGCGTATAATGACACCCGATGCTCTTCTCCTCCTCTAAGTACCCCCCTCCACTTCCTAGAGCCCCTCAGCGCTATGGCCAATGGCTCAATTGCCAACGCAAACAGTAACGGGGACAGGGGACATCTCTGTCTTGTACCCCTATATAGTCGGAAGTGGTCAGGTCGTTGCCTATTTGTAATCACACTTGCCACCGGATCCCTGTACAGGAGCTGAACCCATCTAATGAATCCCTCTCCAAATCCAAATCTCCTCAGTACTTCCCACAGGTAGTCCCACTCCACTCTATCAAATGCTTTCTCTGCATCCATCGCCACCACTATCTCCGCCACCCCCACCGGTGTGGGCATCATCATCACCCCCAGCAGCCTCCGTATATTAGCATTCAATTGCCTCCCTTTAACAAACCCCGTTTGATCATGATGCACCACCCCCGGGACACAGTCCTCTATCCTCGTCGCCATCACCTTGGCCAAAAGCTTGGCATCTACGTTCAAGAGGGAAATAGGCCTATATGACCCGCACTGCAGCGGGTCTTTGTCTCTTTTCAGGATCAGCGATATCGTCGCCTCCGACATCGTCGGGGGTAGTGTCCCCCTTTCCCTAGCCTCATTAAAGGTTCTCGTCAGAAGTGGGGCCAGCAGGTCCACGTATTTCCTAGAGAACTCCACCGGGAACCCATCCGGTCCCGGGGCCTTCTCTGCCTGCATGTTCCCTATTCCTTTTACCACCTCCTCCACCTCAATCTGCGCTCCCAGTCCTGTCATCTCCTGTTCCTCAACCTTCGGGAACTCCAGCTGGTCTAGGAAACGCATCATTCCCTCTTTCCCTTCCGGGGGTTGAGCCTTATATAGCCTCTCGTAAAATACCTTAAACACCCCGTTCACCCTCTCCGCTCCCCGTTCCATCTTTCCCTCCTCGTCTCTAACCCCTCCGATCTCTCTCGCCGCCCCCCTCTTCCTAAGTTGTTGGGCCAGCAGCCGGCTCGCCTTCTCTCCATATTCATACTGCACTCCCTGTGCCTTCCTCCATTGTGCCTCCGCCTTACCCGTGGTCAACAAGTCAAAGTCCGTGTGCAATCTCCGTCTTTCTCTGTATAGCCCTTCATCTGGAGCCTCCGCATATTGCCGATCCACCCTCAAAATCTCCCTCAACAATCTCTCCCTTTCTTTACCCTCTTGTTTCCCCTTATGGGCCCTTATGGAGATCAGCTCCCCTCTAAGCACCGCCTTCAGCGCCTCCCAGACCACTCTCATCTGGACCTCTCCGTCATCATTAATCTCCAGGTACCTTTCAATACATCCCCTCACCCTTACACATACCCCCTCGTCCGCCAACAGTCCCATATGTAATCTCCAGAGTGGGCGCTGTTCCTTTTCCTCTCCTACTTCCAGATCTACCCAATGTGGGGCATGATCTGAAATGGCTATAGCTGAATACTCCGTTCCTGCCACCTTCGGGATCAGCGCCCTTCCCAGGACAAAGAAGTCTATCCGGGTATACACTTTGTAGACATGGGAGAAGAAGGAAAACTCTTTACCCCTTGGCCTAGTAAATCTCCAGGGATCCACTCCTCCCATCTGCTCCATAAAGCCCTTCAGCACCTTGGCCGCTGCCGGCCTCCTCCCGGTCCTAGATCTGGACCGGTCCAGCCCTGGGTCCAGCACCGTGTTGAAGTCCCCCCCCCGCCCCCATTACCAGCTTTCCCATCTCCAGGTCCGGGATGCGCCCCAACATACGCTTCATAAAGTTTGCATCATCCCAGTTCGGGGCATATACGTTCACCAGCACCACCGCCTCACCTTGCAATCTGCCACTCACCATCACGTATCTACCCCCACTGTCCGCCATTATGTTCTTCGCCTCAAACAATACCCGTTTCCCCACCAGTGTTGCCACCCCTCTATTTTTCGCATCCAAGCCCGAGTGGAATACCTGTCCCACCCATCCTTTCCTTAATCTGACCTGATCCGCCAGTTTCAGGTGCGTCTCCTGAAGCATGACCACGTCTGCCTTTAGCTTCTTTAGGTGCGCAAGTACCCTTGCCCTCTTAATCGGCCCATTCAACCCTCTCACGTTCCACGTGATCAACCGGGTTGGGGGGCTCTTTACCCCACCCCACCCCCCTCGTCGACTAGCCATCCCCTTTTTTAGACCAGCTCCTCACCCGGTTCCCACGCACCCGCTTATCACCCGGACGGTGCCCTCCCGTCCCGACCATCCCATCCCGTAACAGCTCCCCCTTCCCCTTAGCAGCAGCAACCCAGTTAACCCCCCCTCCCCCCCCCCCCCCCCCCAGATCCCTCTCTAGCTTAGTTGCTCCCCCCATATTGCTTCCGGAAGTCAGCAAACTCTGGCTGACCTCGGCTTCCCCCGTTTATCCTTAGCCTCCCATTATGTGAGGCCCCCTCCTTCCTGCGCCCCCTTTTCCCGCCACAATTTCCATAGCGCGGGGACAAAGCCCGTGCTTCCCTCTCGGCCCCGCCCCTGATGGCGCAGTTCCCTCTCTCCTTCCCCCTCCCCTTCCCCACCGGCGCCCACATTTCTTCGTGTGTCCCCCTTCGAGGGGAAAGAAAATTTTCCCCCATCGGATTCACAGTCCCTTGCCACCACCTCATTACTTCATTTCAAACACTCTTTCTCCAATCTAGTCCAACTTCTCTTCAATAAATGTCCACGCCTCCTCTGCCGTCTCGAAGTACTGGTGTTTACCCTGGTGTGTAACCCACAGTCTTGCCGGCTGCAACATTCCAAACTTCACTTTCCTCTTGTGGAGCACCGCCTTGGCCCGATTGAAACTCGCCCTCCTTCTCGCCACCTCCGCACTCCAATCCTGATACACGTGGATCACCGCGTTCTCCCACCTGCTGCTCCGTGTCTTTTTCGCCCATCTCAGGACCATCTCCCTGTCCTTGTAGCGGTGGAACCTCACCACTATTGCTCGAGGTATTTCTCCTGCCTTTGGTCTTCTCACGAGGACTCGATACGCTCCCTCCACTTCCAGGGGGCCCGTCGGGGCCTCAGCTCCCATTAAGGTATGGAGCATCGTGCTCACATACGCCCCAACGTCCGCTCCCTCTGCCCCTCCGGGAAGACCCAAGATTCTTAAGTTCTTCCTCCTTGAGCTATTTTCCAGGGCTTCCAGTCTCTCCATACACCTCTTATGCAGTGCCTCGTGCGTCTCCGTCTTCACCACCAAGCCCTGTATCTCGTCCTCATTTTCGGCAGCTTTTGCCTTCACTCCACGGAGCTCCATCTCTTGGGTCTTCTGCGCCTCCTTTAACCCCTCAATCGCCTGCAGCATCGGCGCCAGCACCTCCTTCTTGAGCTGTTCCACACATCGCCGGAGGAACTCCTGCTGTTCCAGGCCCCATACCAACTGGCCTCCCTCCGCCGCCATTTTGCTTCTCACTTCCCTTCTTTGCCGCTGCTCCAGAGGATCCTCCACAATCTGGTCACTATTATCTCTTCTATCCATTCACATCCGGGGGGACTCCCTTCTATGTCGCCTCACAGTGGGTTTAGCCTTCGAAAATTGCCGTTGGGGCTCCGGATAAGAGCCCAAAAGTCCGTTAAAACGGGAGGTGCCGAAACGTGCGACTTAGCTGGTCATCGCCACACCCGGAAGTCATTTTTTAACATTTTTTATTGCACTGTTTCGGTGAAATGTGGTGAACCTCCAATTTCTGGACGATGAAAACATTTTCAGTTTCTGCATTTTTATCCTGTTAAACTTTATCAAATAAACCCCCCCCCCACCCCGGAACTTGTAAAAAAAAAAGCCAGCTGTTGCCCGTGAATTCGTGCAATCAGAGACGCAGAGATTTAAAAAAAATATTCTATGTATTCTTCCTGCCTGAAGGGAGGCAGAGAGCAGGTCACACCCCCTGGACATTGACATCACGACTTTGGACACTATTGCGATTCCTCCATTTTGTCAGCTGCAAACAAGGTAAGAGAAAATGGTGGTATTTCGAATACAACTAGTATAGGTAAAAGATAGCTGCTTAAGCATATATGTTGAGCCCCAGTTTTAAATACCCATTTATACAGCTCGAATGTAACTTTTAAAAGGTCAAAGTCTGGCAATGAAACATGAAGAGAGAGAGAAAGCTAATCTTCAGCTAAACTCAAACTCAAAGTCAAAAGTGGACTAACATCACTGACACAGACTGACAGGCTGACAGAACCCCCAAAAGACATCTCTAAAATGGAGACTAGAATCAAAGACAGAAATGAAGGACAGACAACACCAAAAGACATCTCTAAAATGGCGGGTGGAAACTTTTCAGTTATACACTTTCATATCTGTCTTAAGTCATCTAATTACACCCCAATATAATCCTAATTGGTTTGGGTTAGACTCAAACACATTTGATTTGATGGCAAGCCGTCCATCTTCAATGTGCAACATCAGCTTTTTAATTGTTTCATGTCTACATGTTATGGAATGTGATATTTTGCTAATCTTTTAGCTGGCTTGGCTAATGTAACAATTGAGACTTTATATCGAGAATTATATATATGATTCAATGCTCTTACAAACTGCATTGGACTCTTGCCACCTAGTTGCCATGGAACTCAGTCCTTAGCTTTGACAATCAGCACAAGCAGTGACAAATTGTTTTGCAACTGTGCTGTTTTAATGTCACACTGTCTTTGAAAATATGCATTTGCCAGAACAACGGACTTCAGTAAAAGTGAATTATGCTGTATAAATGGGTATTTAAAACTGGGGCTCAACATTTATGCTTAAACAGCTATCTTTTACCTATACTAGTTGTATTCAAAATACCTGGCTTCTACAGTTGCGAAGGTTGGCTGGCGTGGGTCGCGAAGGTCGGCCGGCGTGGGTCGCGAAGGTTGGCTGGTTGATAAAAATGGGTCCGGGAAAAATGTTTGAAAAAAGGTTGCCTTAACAGATTGACGCATTTATTTGACTGACTAAAAGCATGGTGCTTAGCACTGCTGCCTCACGGCGCCAAGGACCCGGGTTCGATCCCGGCCCCGGGTCACTGTCCGTGTGGAGTTTGCACATTTTCCCTGTGTCTGCATGGGTCTCAGCTCCACAACCCAAAGATGTGCAGGGTGGGTGGATTGGCCACACTAAATTTCAACTTAATTGCAATAAAAATAATTGGTTACTCTAAATTTATTTCAAAAAAGGATTATCTGTTTCCTAATGCCCACAATTAAAGGGGTGAGTTCCCCAGGAGATGGCTGACATTTCAGAGCAATTAAATTAATAATGGACAGAGATGTGTCCAGTGTTGTTGCATGGTCCAGATTTGATATATTATTTACATTTTGTAATAAAGTAAATGTATTATTATTTCTCGACTTTAACTGCAGCTCCATTATAAATTTCCAGTCATCTCTTCCCTCAGAGGGTTGTTAGTCTTTGGATTTCTCTTCCACAGGGACCAGTTGTATCTGGGGGCCATTGAATATATTGAAGCACAAGTTTGACAGATATTTTACTGACAATGGAGTTAAGGGTTATGGGAAACAGGTAGGAAAATAGAGAGAAAGCTGAGATGAGGAGGGATTTCTTCACTTGAGGATGTGGTGAAGCTTTGGAATTCTGTACCCCAGAGGAATGTAGAGCCTCAGTCATCAGGTATGTTCAAGACAAATATTGACAGGTTTCTAGATATTGAGGGATATGGGGATCGTGTGGGGAAAATGGTGCTGAGGTCGATCGGCCAAGGATCTCATTGAATGGTTGAGCAGACTCGGTGGGCCGAATGGCTACTCTTGCTCCTATTCTAATCTCTGTGTCCTGGTCAGGAAGCAGTGAGCTGAGCTTGGATCTGTCAATCAACATGAATCAGCACCTTCAGGAGAATTGGGAGGGTGAATATTAGATACAGCAGAGTGAGAATGGAGGGAGATTGTGTGCGATGGAGATTTACACCTTTTGGAGAACGAGAGAGGAAATAATGTTCAATTGAAATAGAATTGTCTGTTCTGAATTTCGTTCCTGTACTAACAATGATGACTTTTGTAAATTGTTTTTAAAGGATATTGGAAGAGGAGGAATTATAGACAGAAATCTCAAACATCACGTCTCATTATGACAAACTCACTCGATTCCTTCTGATCTGAATATCATTGGGCTCTGAATATCATCGGCGAGAAGGAGAAATGTTTGTCCGATCTGTCGGCTTCAAAAGATTTTAAACGTGAATGTGACTGGAAAAGCACCGAGACCCACACAACACACACCCGAGTGAGAGAGTTCCAGTGAACTGACTGTGGAAAGAGCTTAAACCAATTACACAGCCTGAAAAAACATCACACCATTCACAGTGAGGAGAGACAGTGCACATGTTCTGTGTGTAGACAAGGCTTCCACTGATTGTCCAATCTGGAGAGACACGAGGAGATCCAAAACACAGAGAACCCGTGGAAATGTGGGGATTGTTGGAAGGGATACAGATTCCCATCTGAGCTGGAGACTCATCGACGCAGTCACACTGGGGAGAGGCCATTCACCTGTTCTCAGTGTGGGAAGGGATTCATTGATTCATCCACCCTGCGGAAACATCAGCGAGTTCACACTGGGGAAAGGCCATCCACCTGCTCTCAGTGTAGGAAGGGATGCACTCAGTTATCCACCCTGCGGACACACCAGATAGTTCATACTGGGGAGAGGCCATTTTCCTGCTCTCAGTGTGGGAAGGGATTCACTCAGTTATCCACCCTGCGGACACACCAACGAGTTCACACTGGGGAGAAGCCATTCACCTGCTCTCCGTGTGGGAAGGGATTCACTCAGTTATCCACCCTGCGGACACACCAGCGAGTTCACACTGGGGCGAAACCGTTCCCCTGCTCTCAGTGTGGGAAGTGATTCATTGATTCATCCACCCTGCGGAGACATCAGCGAGTTCACACTGGGGAGAGGCCATTCACCTGCTCTCAGTGTGGGAAGGGATTCACTCAGTTAACCAACCTGCAGACACACCAGCGAGTTCACGCTGGGGAGAGACCGTTCACCTGCTCTTAGTGTGGGAAGGGATTACATAGAAAATAGGAGCAGCAAGAGAAAATTTGGCCCTTGGCACCTGCTCTGTCATTCATTATGATATTGGCTTATCATCCAACTCCATAACTTAATCCCGCTTTCCCCTCCATATCCTTTGATCCCCTTCGCTCTAAGCGCTGTGTCTAACTGCTTCTTGAAAACAGACAATGTATTGGCCTCAACTATTTCCTGTGGTAACAAATTCCACAGATTTACCACTCTCTGGATGAAGAAATTTCTCCTCATCTCTGTCCTCAATGGTCTATCCCGTATCCTCAGACTGCGACCTCTGGTTCCCACCATCAGGAAAATCTTTCCTGCATCTACCCTGTCAAGTCCTGTTAGAATATTATCGGTTTCTATGAGATCCCCCATTCTTCTGAACTCCAGCGAATACAATCCTAACTGATTCAATTTCTTTCCATCAGTCCCACCATCCCAGGAATCTGTCTGGTAAACCTTCGCTGCGCTCCCTCTGGAGCAAGAACATCCTTCCTCCGATAAGGAGACCAAAACTGCACACAATATTCCAGGTACGGCCTCGCCAAGGCCCTGTATAATTGCAGCAAGATATCCCTGTTCCTGTGCTCGAATCTGCTCGCAATGAAGGCTGGCATATCATTTGCCTTCTTTACCGCCTGCTGTAGTTGCATGCTTACCTTCACTGACTGATGTACGAGGATACCCAAGTCTCGCATAGTCCCCTCTCCTAATCTGTGGCCGGTCAGATAATAGTCTGCCTTCTCATTGTGTTCCCTCATCTAAATAACTAATATATAGGGTGGCGCAGTGGTTAGCACTGCTGCTTCACGGCGCTGAGGACCAGTGTTCAATTACTGTCTATGTGAAGACAAGTTCTCCCTGTGTCTCCGTGGGTCTCACCCCCATAACCCAAAGATGTGCAGGGTAGATGAATTGGCCACGCTTAATTGCCCCTTAATTAGAAAAAAGGAATTGGGTACTTGTAATTTTTTTTTAAATCATTAATATATCTTGTGAATATCTGGGGTTCGAGCACCAATCCCTGCGGTACCGACTAGTCACTGCCTGCCAATTTGAAAAAGACCCATTCATTCCTACTCTTTGTTTCCTGTCTACCAGCCAGGTTTTAAAATCCATATCAACACACTGCGCCTAATTCCATGTGCTTTTATTTTACACACTAATCTCTTATGCGGGTCAAAAGCCATCTGAAAGTCCAAATATACCACATCCACTGGCTCCCCCTCATCAACTCCACCAGTTACACCCTCGAAGAATTCCAGTAGATTTGTCAAGCATGATTTCCCCTTCATAAATCCATGCTGACTCTGTCCGATCCTGTCACTGCTTTCTAAGTTTTGTGGGGCTGCACAGTAGCACTGTTGCTTTACAGCGCCAGGGTCCAAGGTTCGATTCCTGGCTTGGGTCACTGTCTGTGCGGAGTCTGCATGTTCTCTCCGTGTCTGTGTGGGTTTCCTCCGGGGGCTCCGGTTTCCTCCCACAAATCTCGAAAGACGTGCTGTTATATGATTTGGACATTCTGAATTTTCCCTCTGTGTACCCGAACAGGCGTCGGAGTGTGACGATTCAGGGCTTTTCACAGGAACTTCATTGCAGTGTTAATGTAAGCCTACTTGTGGCAATAAAGATTATTATTATAAGTGCTTTGCTACAAAATCTTTGACAATGGATTTGAGACTTTTCCCCACTACCGATGTCGGGCTTACTGGTCTATAATTCCCTGTTTTCTCTCTATCTCTCTTTTTAAATAGTGGAATTACATAAGGCACCCTCTAATCTGCAGGATTTGTTCCAGAGTCTATAAAATCCTGGAAGATGACCACCAATGCATCCACTATTTCGAGAGTGATGCACGATCAATGACCACTAAAGCGAGGTTGTAGTCCAACTGAAGGCTTTAATAAACTAGATGTTTCTCCCAGCAGCTCAGGTACAGAAAGAAGGCTGCTGGGGCGGCACAGGCTCTTATACCTCGCCTTACAGGGCGGAAATACCATACTGCTTGACCAATAGGAAACATACAATATCTACCAATGGTGTTCCAGCATTACCAAGAACCGTAATACCTCTACACAGACTACCACATTCACCCCCTGTTAAAAAAGAGTCCGGCGGGGTTGGTGGCTTGATATTACAACGTGGTAACGTGGTAGAAGTTATAGTTATGGAGGTACCGTAATACCTCCGTACAGCGTTTTGTCTTATTGTCGGAACTATTTACAGATTCACAATTAACTATATAAACTTTAAAATGAAGCAATCAGTCGATCGGGGGCCCTGGACGTACTCTGTGATCGTCGAAGCTCTGGTGGTGGTGCCGGTGCAGGCTCAGGCGTCTGTGACTCTGGGAGCGTGGCCTCGATCCCTGTGGCAGCTTCAACACCCCTAGACGGCGCTGGTGGGGAAACCGGTTGACCTGAGAAGGGAGCGTCTGCGGGGTGCGTCGGTGGGCCTAGACGGGGCCGGCGGAAGGACCGATCCTCCTGGGACGGGGGCACCTGTGGGAGGGAGGGTGGGACTGCTGGCTGGGGTGTGCGTGGGGCTCCGGCGGGTGCCAGGCACAAAATGGCGGCGCCCATTCATCGCACGTGACGTCCGTAGGACAAGATGGCGGCGCCTGGAGGCCGCATGTGGCCCTGGAGGAGGAAGATGGCGGCGCTCGCTGGCCGCATGGGGACTGTGGAGAGGGTTGTGGTGGCAGTCCGCATTCGCCACCGGAGACCGCAGCGACCGCCCGGGCCTGGCATACCACCACGAAGTGGCCCTTTATACCGCATCCCTTGCAGGTGGATGCGTGGGCCGGACAGCGCTGCCGGGGGTGCTTGGCCTGCCCAACAAAGGTAGCAGCGGGGCCCCCCAGGGTTGCCAGGTCGCCTTGCAGCACAAGCTTGTGGGGGGATGGGAAATGTGTCGGGGTCGGCCGCGGGGGGGGGGGGGGGGGGGGGGGGTTCCCACGCTGCCCAGGGGGCTGCCGCATGGTCGGGGACGTAAGCGCGGGCGTTTCGGGAAGCCACATCCAGGGAGCCTGCAAGGGCCCATGCCTCCTTGAGGCCTAGGGTGTCTTTCTCCAGCAATCGCTGGAGGGATTTGGGAGGACAGCATACCTGCAACGAAAACGTCCCGGATCAAAAGTTCTGTGTGGTCGCTCGCCGAAACTTGCGGGCAGCTGCAGTTTCTCCCCAACACCAGGAGCGCACGGTAGAATAGAATTCTTCCAGCGATTTCCCCAGGGATTTGTCGCCTCGTTGCTTGCAGATGTCGGGCGTAGACCTGGTTTACCGGGCGAATATAATGTCCTTTTAACAGCTCCAATGCAGCATCAAAGTCGTCCGTGTCCTCGATGAGGGTGTAAATGTCCGGGCTCACCCTTGAGTGCAGGACTTGCAATTTCTGTTCTCCCGTGGGTGTGTTTTCGGCCGTTCCGGGGTATCCGTTAAAACATGCCCGCCAATGCTTGAAGTTTGCCGCGTGGGGGCTAAGTTGCAGACACTCCGGCTTGATTCGGAGCTCCATCGTTTTAAATCTAGCTTATTAAATTGATGCACGATCAATGACCACTAAAGCGAAGTTGTAGTCCAACTGAAGGCTTTAATAAGCTAGATGTTTCCCCCAGCAGCTCAGGTACAGAAAGAATGCTGCTGGGGCGGCATGGGCTCTTATACCCCGACTTGCAGGGCGGAGCTACCATACAGCTTTACCAATAGGAAACATACAATATCTACCAATGGTGTTCCAGCATTCCCAGGTACCGTAATACCTCTACACAGACTACCACAGAGAGCCACTTCTTTAAGTACTTTGAGTTGCAGATTATCAGGCCCTGGGGATTTATCAGCCTTCAATCCCATCAATTTCCCCAACACCACTTCGCTACTAAGATTGATCTCCTTCAGTTCCTCCCTCTCACTAAATCCTGCCTTCCCCAACATTTCTGTGTCTGATTCCTGTCCACATTTCTGAAGACAGAACCAAAGTATGTATTTATTTGCTCAGCCATTTCTTTGTCCCCTGTTATACATTCCCCTGTTTCTGACTGTAAGGAACCTAAATTTGTCTTCACCAATCCTTTCCTCGTCATATACCTATAGAAACTTTTACAATCAGCCTAATTTCCTGTTTTATGCCATTCCCAACACCACCACTGCAGTTTGGGGTCTATATACGACGCCCACTAACTATTTTGCCCCTTGGTGTTTCTCAGCTCTACCCATACAGATTCCTCATTGTCGGAGCTAATACCCTTCCTCACTATTGCATTAATTTCCTCTTTAACCAGCACTGCCACTCCACTGCCTTTTCCTTTTTGTCTGTCCTTCCTAAATACTGAATATATTCAGTTCCCATCCCTGGTCACCCTGCAGCCATGTCTCCATAATCCCCATTATCTCACACCCGTTCACGTCTATTTGCACGATTCACTCGGTTATGCCGTCTGCAGTCACACCAGCGAGTTCATACTGGGGAGAGGCCGTTCACCTTCTCTCAATGTGCGAAGGGATTTTGTAATTCATCGCACTTTCTGAGACACCAACAAGTTCACAACTGATTACAGGGATTGGATTCTGCTGTTATTGTTTCTGTTCTCAATTACATCCCAGGACTGCATTTTGTTCATTCTGTTGGTCAATCGGGATAGTCAGAGGGTTTCTTTCTGCTGGACTGGCCGGTCTCACGACTTCGTCTCCAATGGTCTGATTCTCTCTGAGCCTTCTTGCGAATATCTGGTTGCACATTTCACAAGGATCAAAGAGTGAAAGAGTGAGGTTAGAAGATGTTTCATTACCATTTCTGTTTGGAAACCGCAAAAATCATGCCACATTGCCATGAAGATGGGCTGTGGTGGTTACATGGTTCTTTTGTTTAATTTATCTCGGTGCTTCTTACAGAAGAAAACGGGCAAGTTGTCTGAGGTGGACTGGGAAACAACATTAAATAGTATAGTGGGAGACGGGCAATCTCAGGCAATAATTGAGAAATTATTGCAAATTTACACGGGGATCGGTTAGCTCAGTTGACTGGATGGCTGGTTTGTGCAGAGTGACACCAACATTACAGGTTAAATTCCCATACCGGCTGAGGTTAGCCAAGGTCTGTGTCAGTATTTATGCTCCACATGATAACCACCAACCCCTCTACATCTCCCCCATCAGCATCTCCTTCTATTCTTTCTCCCTCATGTATGTATCTAGCTTTACGTATTCATGCTGTTCACCTCAACCACTCGCTGTGGTAACGAATTCCACATTCTCACCACTCGCTGGGTAAAGAGGTGTCTACTGAAATCCCTATTGGATTATTGAATCCCTTCATAATCTTAAAGATTTCCATCCGGTCACCCATCAGTCTTCTCTTTTCCAGAAAAAAGCAGCCCCAGCCTTTCCTGAGTGTTAAATGCTCTCAGTTCTGTATATTATGAATCTTTGTTGCACCTTATCCAGTGTCTCTATTTCCTTTTTCTAAATGGAGATCACCAATGTTGAAAGTGCTTCCAGTGTAGTCTAACCCTGGACTTATCAATTCTATCCCTCTGGAATGGAACCCTATATATGGGCCCCACACTTTTGGAAAGTTGTGAAGTTCTTAGAGACGGTGTAGAGGACATTTACAAGAATGGCACCAGAGATGAGGGACTCCAGTTAGTTGGAGTGACTGGAGCAGCTGAATTTCTCTCCTGAGATCACAGCATCTGGAGGGTGGGGAATGGGGCCATTCAGCCCTTTGGGACCGTGTCGTCTCCCTGTGGAGGAAGCCAGTCTGTCCATTGCCCCATTCCTTCCCCGAATCCCTGTGGGTTTATTTCTCTCAGTGCCCGTCTAATTTCCAATTGAAATCCTTCCGTCATCTCTGCATCTCCCACCCTCATAGGCAGTAGGTTCCAGGTTGTCACCACTCCCTTTACATGTACACAAGGCTGCTAGAGCCTAGAGGAGTCTATTTGGCCCATTTTTCCCGTGCCAGCTCTTTGTCCAGCGACCCATTTAATCCCAGAGTTTGACTGTTTTGTTTTCTTTTTCAGAATGAATCAAATTCCCTTTTGGAAGTTACAGTCCAATGAGATTCCAGCACCATTTATAGACAGTGCATTCCAAATCACAACAACTCGCTGTGTTTTACAACAAATAATTGTGGATATGGTGTGTCGGGAGTTTCACAGAGTATTCAAAATGGTGTCAACACTGTGGTTATTACACAAAATTAAGACTCAACCTTTATCAATTATTTTGGTGAGGACACAGAGTGTAATATGTCCGGGTGTAGGGACAGTGAGAACAAATGTACATTTCTATAAAACCTCACTCCCACTGGACCTCCTAAAGTGTTTTAAAGCCAATGGAGTATTTTGAAACATATTCACTGTTGTAATGTAGGAAACTGTAAGTACGCATGAGTAATCACATTTAGTTTTTTAAATTGTGGGTGGCACGGTGGTGCAGTGGTTAGCACCGCTGCCCACAGCACTGAGAACCCTTGTTTGAATCCTGGCCCTGGGTCACTGTCCGTGTTTGCATATTCTTCCTGTGCCTGCATGGGTTTCACCCCCACAACCCAAAGATGTGCAGGTTGGGTCGATTGACCACGCTAAATTGCCCCTTCGTTTGAAAAAATAATAATTGGGTACTCTAAAAAAAATGTTTTAATAGTTTTGAAATTGTTATTTTCAGAGTGTATTCACTGTCATTAGTAACAAGGTCAAGGAAGCTCTTTTTTACCTCTAACATGGGGCTTCATGCAGCCACTTCACCTCCTGTACCTTTCTATATTAACTATGTAACGATTTCATAGAAAATATACAAACAGACACAGACGCACCAATATATTCTACAAACACACATACCAGGCACTCATGGATACACCAACACCCAAGCAAACACATATGGGACATGTCCTGTCCTATCGGGCAAACTTAAGGGAGGCAGAGAGAGACTGGTGAAAATTGAAATATAGGAAACAGTGAAGAGAACAACAAACCTCAGGAGGACAGGGAGAAACTGGGTAAAATAGAAATATAAGAATAATGGGGAGGATTGTAACAAATTCCAGGAGAACAGAGAGAGACTGGGGGAATGGAAATATAGGAAACAGTGAGGCTGATCATAACAAATTTCAGGATGACACAGAGAGAGACTGGGGAAAATTGAAATATAGGAATAGTGGGGAGGATAGTAACAAATTCCAGGAGAACCGAGAGAGACTGGGGAAATGGAAATATAGAAAACAGCGAGACTGATCACAACAAACTTCAGGAGGACAAAGAGAGAGACTGGGGGAAATGGCAGACACCTAGCAGATCAAATGTACAAACCATAATGCTGAAATCTTTACCAACTTGGGTACAATGTCTGAATAATCTGGGTGGAGAGACACAACACAGATGGGAAACTGATTTAAACAATACGGAGAAGAAAATAAGAGAAATTACCAGCAAGAAAGGCACGGAGAAAAAATTAAGATTGGCTGAATACAGGAGCAGTAAAACAAAACTGGGAGATAGGAAACATTTGTTATTAATATTGGTGGAATAAATCAGTCTGGGATCAATCAGTTGAAAGACGTTTTACTAAAATACGTGTGTGATGTAATAAACATGAAATACACACACAATTCACGTTTATGTTGCATTCTGGCAGGTCAACTAAACCATGAATCAGAGTGAGCCAGAGGATCAGTGGTTTCACAACTGTCAGTGTGTTATGGAATGCTATTTTGCAGTGCCATTGATTCATGTCGAGAAAAGCAGATCATTCATGTTTTGACTGTGGGAATTACAGCTGTGTTTTGGGATTAAATTGGAGAGATGAGCAAAAAATGTCAGCAATCAGCTATTTAAATATTGGGACAGTTAATATTCCTGTGAAGGGTTATGGAATGTTGTCATTACTGTTAAGGTGCTATAAAGTGCAAGTCACTGACTATGAGAATGAACGGACTTCCTCTCTGAGCTGGGAACCCATGATACAGTCATGTTTCTATATGAGTCTTCTGGTTGATTCCCTTAATTCGTATTCCTTTAATTTTGTCTTTATTATTTTGGACCATTGAGACATACATTTAACTCGAGCAGAGGAAGTAAGCAACTCAAAGTGTCAAAACTGTACACTGTGTTATCAAGTTTTCTATTTTGGACAGACTAATCCAGACTTTATGACACCCAAGAGATATAAGGGGTTTGTTCCAATTGGTTGACTGGTGATCAATGGATTGGCCAGGGACAGTATTCCACCCGGCAGCCGCCAGCGATTTGTTCTTATCAGGTGTGGTTTTTCAGAGAAAACCCAGGAGAAGCCACTGGACCCTCAAGGTGGAAGCAGCTTTCTCACTCTGCTCTGCTGCCGACTGTCTGAAGGCACGAAGCTTCTCGATCCTGGAAGAAGAAACTTTCTCTCTGTCTCAAATGCTGGTTGCCTGCTAGTTCTGTGAGTCTACTGTGAAAACTATTGCAAACTGAATGTAAAGGCAACATCCATCTGAAAGCCTAGAGTGAAGGAACTAACTGCAAGACTTCCATCTGAAACAAAGACTCTTAACCTTTTATTGTCACCATTATGTTCACACCCTCTTTCCCCTTTGTGTTTGTTTGTCTGTCTATGTTCAGAGGGTGGGGTGAGTTCAGGGGAGGTGGTTGAGAGTTAGATATTAGATAGAATTTTTTTTTCTAAAAATAAATTTAGAGCACCCAATTATTTTTTCCAATTAAGGGGCAATTTAGCATGGCCAATACACCTAACCAGCACATCTTTGGGTTGTGGGGATGAAACCTACACAGACACGGGGAGAATGTACAAACTCCACATGGACAATGACCCAGGGCCGGGATTCGAACCCGGGTTCTCAGCGCCGTAGTTCCAGTCATCAGATAGTAGAATTAACCAGTTGCATGTGTTGCCTATTTAATTATAGTTACTGTCAATAATATAAGTTTAATAGTGTTTAAATTTACAAGGCCAGGTGACTGTAGTTATTGGCCATCTGAAGACCTGGGTATTTTAAGATAAAAGTTAATTTCAATGTGTTGTGATTCCAGGTCAAGTGGGGCTGGAATTGACCATGCACTGGCCCAGGGTGTCATGACACTGCAGATTGACCACTCAGCAGCTCAATGTGGGAAGCGCTGCTCTCGGTCATACCATTTACTGACAGATAGCACAGTCACACTGGAGAGAGACCATTCAAATACTTTAAGTGAGCAAGGACATCTTGCTATTATTCCAGCGGAACATGCCCTAGCTTAATGATTCAAAGGTTTCATGCATGACCAGCACATTCTTACTGGAGAGTGGCTGTTTAAATGTTCTCTGTGTTGAAATAGATTCACTTACATAAGAACTAGGAACAGGAGTAGGCCATCTGGCCCCTCGAGCCTGCTCCGCCATTTAATGAGATCATGGCTGATCTTTGTGGACTCAGCTCCACTCTCCGGCCCGTACACCATCTCCCCGAATCCCTTTATTCTTTAGAAAGGCATCTATCTTTTTCTTAAAAACGTTTAAAGAAGGAGCCTCAACTGCTTCACTGGGCAAGGAATTCCAGAGATTCACAACCTTTTGGGTGAAGAAGTTCCTCCTACACTCCGTCCTAAATCTACCTCCCCTTATTTTGAGGCTATGCCCCCTAGTTCTGCTTTCCCCGACCAGTGGAAACAACCTGCCCGCATCTATCCTATCTATGCCCTTCATAATTTTATATGTCTCAATAAGATCCCCCTCCCCCCCCCCCCCCCCCCCCCGCATCCTTCTAAACTCCAATGAGTACAGTCCCAGTCTACTCAACCTCTCGTCATAATCTAATCCCCTCAACTCTGGGATCAACCTAGTGAATCTCCTCTGCACTCCCTCCAGTGCCAATATGTCCTTTCTCGGGTAAGGAGACCAAAACTGAACACAATAATCCAGATGCGGCCTCACCAACACCCTATACAATTGCAGCAAAACCTCACTAGTCTTGAACTCCATCCCTCTAGCAATGAAAGACAAAACTCGATTAGCCTTCTTAATCACCTGTTGCACCTGCACACCAACTTTTTGAGACTCGTGCACCAGCACACTCAGGTCCCTCTGCACAGCAGCATGTTTTAACATCTTACCGTTTAAATAATAATCCATTCTGCTGTTATTCCTCCCAAAATGGATAGCCTCACACTTGGCAACATTGAATTCCATCTGCCAGACCCTAGCCCATTCACCTAACCTATCCAAATCCTTCTGCAGACTTCTGGTATCCTCTGCCCTTTTTGCTTCACCACTCATCTTAGTGTCGTCTGCAAACTTTGACACATTGCACTTGGTCCCCAACTCTAAATCGTCTATGTAAATTGTGAACAACTGCGGGCCCAACACTGATCCTTGAGGGACCCCACTAGTTACAGGTTGCCAACCAGAGAAACACCCATTTATCCCCACTCTCTGCTTTCTGTTAGTTAACCAATCCTCTACCCATGCTACCACTTTACCCTCAATGCCATGCATCTTTAGTTTATGCAGCAACCTTTTGTGTGGCACCTTGTCAAAAGCTTTCTGGAAATCCAGATATACCACATCCATTGGCTCCCCGTTATCTACTGCACTGGTAACGTCCTCAAAAAATTCTACCAAATTAGTCAGACATGACCTACCCTTTGTGAACCCATGCTGCGTCTGCCCAATGGGACGATTTCTCGCCAGGTGCCCCGCTATTTCCTCCTTAATGATAGATTCCAGCATTTTCCCTACAACCGAAGTTAAGCTTACCGGCCTATAATTACCCGCTTTCTGCCGACCTCCTTTTTTAAACAGTGGTGTCATGTTTGCTACTTTCCAATCCTCTGGGACCACCCCAGAGTCTAGTGAATTTTGATAAATTATCGCCAGTGCGTTTACAATTTCCCTAGCCATCTCTTTTAACACTCTGGGATGCATCCCATCAGGGCCAGGAGACTTGTCTACCTTTAGCCCCATTAGCTTGCCCAATACTGCCTCCTTAGTGGTTACAATCATCTCAAGGTCCTCACCTCTCATATCTTTATTTCCATCAGTCACTGGCATGTTATTTGTGTCCTCCACTGTGAAGACTGACCCAAAAAACCTGTTCAGCTCCTCAGCCATTTCCACATCTCCTATTATTAAATCTCCCTTCTCATCTTCCAAAGGACCAATATTTACCTTAGCCACTCTTTTTTTTCTTATATATTTGTAGAAGCTTTTACTATCTGCTTTTATGTTCTGAGCCAGTTTACTTTCATAGTCTACCTTACTCTTCTTTATGGCTTTTTTAGTAGCTTTCTGTTGTCCCCTAAAGACTTCCCAGTCCTCTAGTCTCCCACTAATTTTTGCCACTTTGTATGTTTTTTCCTTCAATTTGATACTCTCCCTCACCTCCTTAGATATCCACGGTCGATTTTTTCCCCTTTCTACCGTCTTTCTTTTTTGTCGGTATGAACCTTTTCTGAACACTGTGAAAGATCGCTCAGAAGGTTCTCCACTGTTCCTCAACTGCTTCACCATGAAGTCTTTGCTCCCAGTCTACCTTAGCTAGTTCTTCTCTCATCCCATTGTAATCGCCTTTGTTTAAGCACAAAACACTAGTGTTTGATTTTACCTTGTCACCCTCCAACTGTATTTTAAATTCCACCATATTGTGGTCGCTCCTTCCAAGAGGATCCCGAACTATGAGATCATTAATCAATCCTGCCTCATTACACAGGACCAGATCTGGGACCGCTTGTTCCCTTGTAGGTTCCATTACATACTGTTCCAGGAAATTATCCCGGACACATTCTATAAACTCCTCCTCAAGACTGCCTTCACCAACCTGGTTAAACCAATCGATATGCAGATTAAAATCTCCCATGATAACCGCTGTACCATTTCTACATGCATCCGTTATTTCTTTGCTTATTGCCTGCCCTACCATCCTGTTACTATTTGGTGGCCTATAGACTACTCCTATCAGTGACCTTTTCGCCTTACTATTCCTGATTTCCACCCAAATTGATTCAACCTTGTCCTCCATAGCACCAATATCATCCCTTACTATTGCCCGGATGCCATCCTTAAACAACAAAGCTTATGTTTGGTCCAATCACCACCGCCCTTACCGTCCATTTTATCCTTTCGTATAGTCTGATACCCTTGGATATTTAACTCCCAGTCGTGACCATCTTTTAACCATGTTTCAATAATGGCCACTAAATCATAGTCATTCACGATGATTTGCGCCATCAACTCATTTACCTTATTTTGTATACTACGAGCATTCAGGTAAAGTACACTTATGCTGTTTTTTATGTCTTTGTTATGAATCCTAACACCTTGATCAGTAACTTTTCGCAATTTATTTTTCCTCTTACCCTTTCTCCTAATTTTCCTTGTCTTTGAACCCATATCTCTACATAATAACCTGTCACGTAACCTGCTGCCTTGATCTCCATTAACCATTATACTGTCCATAGCTTTACACTTCCCTTCCACTTGTTGATCGAACCTGCTGAGATACCACTGGAAGTATGGTAGCACAGTGGTTAGCACCATTGCTTAACAGCACCAGGGTCCCAGGTTTGATTCCCACTTGGATCACAGTCTGGCAGAGTCTGCACGTTCTCCCCGTGTCTGTGTGGGCTTCCTCCCACAAGTCCCGAAAGATGTGGTGTTAGGTAATTTGGAAGTTCTGAATTCTGCTTCAGTATACCCGAACAGGCCCCGGGGATTTTCACAGTAACTGTATTGCAGTGTTAATCTAAGCCTACTTGTGGCAATAATAAAGATTATTAGATTATTATCCATTTGTGCCTATAGGGATGGTTTTGTCTATTTATTTCCACTGTGTCTCACAATTTCAGACCAAGTCCAATTTCCCATCTCTGGACTTTGAGAATAGGTTATGCTTTTGTATTTCTGTATGGTCCTTCAGTCCCAGTCGACATCCAACAACAACAAATAAATCTTTTCAACCATTATCTTCAATGGCGGGCATTCTGCCCAGCATGCCTTGCGCAGAGACTCCCGGATGTGGACAAGAGACCATCGCGCAGGCGCGGAACAGCCCAGTGTAAGGAACATGCGCAGTGGGAGTGATGGCGAAGGGGAGCAGCTTGTTTCTGGTCCTACAACACCAGGTTAAAGTCCAACAGGTTTGTTTCGATGTCACTAGCTTTCGGAGCACTGCTCCTTCCTCAGGTGAATGAAGAGGTATGTTCCAGAAACATATATATAGACAGATTCAAAGATGCCAAACAATGCTAGGAATGCGACCATTAGCAGGTGATTAAATCTTTACAGATCCAGAGATGGGGTAACCCCAGGTTAAAGAGGTGTGAATTGTATCAAGCCAGGACAGTTGGTAGGATTTCGCAGGCCAGATGGTGGGGGATGGGGATTACCCCATCTCTGGATCTGTAAAGATTTAATCACCTGCTAATGCTCGCATTCCAAGTATTGTCTGGCATCTTTGAATTTGTCTATATATGTGTTTCTGGAACATACATCTTCATTCACCTGAGGAAGGAGCAGCGCTCCGAAAGCTAGTGACATCGAAACAACCCTGATGGGACTTTAACCTGGTGTTGTAAGACTTCTTACTGTGCTCACCCCAGTCCAACGCCGGCATCTCCACATCATGTTTCTGGTCTCGACAGCGGATAAGGTAACAGTGTGTCCGAGAGAGCAATGGGCGCTGTGGGTGGGCGGAAAGACTTGATAAACACTCAGTGAAGATCTCGAACCGCGAATAAGAAACTCTCAACCCTGCGGCGCGCTTCCCCGGGCCGCTGTATTTCCGGCAGGGGCCAGGCCCGGGTTAATGTTAAAGGAGCAGCAGGACGCATGCGCGCTGAAACCCTGTCCTGTCAGCAGGAGGAGAGAATGTTGTTAATTTCTCTCCTGGACTGACAGGGATGAACAAAAGAACAAAGAAAAGTAGAGCACAGGAACAGGCCCTTCGGCTCTCCAAGCCCGTGCCGACCATGCTGCCCGACTAAACTACAATCTTCTACAATCTAAACTACAATGGATTCATCAGGATCTGGATATTATTGATCTTTGAATTTTAGCATTGAGTTCCAGGTCATTACCACTCACTGGGTGTAATTTATTCATCACATCCCCACCACCACCCATACATCTTACCCCCAAATTGTAAATCTGTCCTGAAATCATTGTATGATCGGATAATGGGGATGTTTCTTTATCTACCTTATCTAAACATATCATAAACTATCCAAACCTATCAGAAACTGGTACACCTCTATCAAATCTCCCCTCTGCCATTTGCTCCAAGGAGAACAACCCTCTTATGGACTGACTTGATTGACACTACACCCCTGTATGCTTCACCCGATGGCAGTGTTTATGTAGTTATATTGTGTACCTTGTATTGCCCTATTATGTATTTCTTTTCTTTTCATGGACTTAATGATCTGTTGAGCTGCTCGCAGAAAAATACTTTTCACTGTATCTTGGTACATGTGACAATAAACAAAATCCAAATCCAACCTAACATTGCAACTGTAATCCCTCATCCCTGGAACCATTCTGGTAAATCTCCTTTGCACCCGCTCAAAGACCCTCCCATCCTCCATACTGTGTGGTGATCACTGGTTTGCACCGACCCAGATGTTCTGTCTTGCTGTCTGTGATGTCATCACACACCCACAATTGCACAGTGACATCACCCCCACTTCCCGGGTGTCTCCTCAATGGTGTCACTAACAAGACCAACAGCAAATATTGCCAAACCCCAGTTGGTGAGATTATAACGTTTGAGCTTCTTGAACCGCTGCAGTCTGTGTGGTGAAGGTGCTCTCACGATGCTGTTAGATTAGGAGTTACAGGTTATTCCCCCAGTGATGATGAAGGAACAGTGGTGATATATGTCCAAATCATTATGCGCTACTCTATTTATATTGAGCCTTTAAGGTAATGAAACATTCCTCAATATTTCACAGAAATGTTATCAAACGACATTGACACTGAGCCACGTAAGGAGTTATTAGGGCTGATGGACAAAAGTTTGATCAAAGAGGTAGGTTTGAAGGAATATCCTAAAGGAGGAAAGTTGGATTGAGAGGAGGAAAGGCTGAGGGAGGAAATTCCACAATTTATGGCCTTGGGAAAATGAAGGTGCAGCGTGGCACAGTTAATATCAGAACGTTGAGGAATTAGAGGAAGTGCAGGTAGCCCAGAGGGTTGTGAGGCTGGAGGAGATTACAGCGGTCGGTCAGTGAGCATAGGGGTGATGGGTGAACAGGACTTGGTGTGAGTAAGCACACAGGCAGCAGAGTTTTGTGTGACCCCAGGATTACAGGGAGGATGAATCTGGGAGGCTGGCTGGGAGTGTGTAGGATAATAGGTTTAGAGGTAACAGGAATGGATGGGAGTTTCAGCAATAGATGAACTGGGTTTAGGGTGCAGTTGGGTGAAGTTCCTGATGTGGAAATGATGGTCTTGGTGATGATGGGGATTTGTGCTTGTCCACTCATCATGGCGTCAAATATTATTCTGAAGGTGTGAAGAGTTTGCGTCAACCTCACTCAGTTGCCAGGGAGAGGGTTGGAGTTGGTGTTCAGGGAGTGGAGTTTGTAGCGGGGACTGAAGACAATGACTTCATTTTCCCAGTATTTAAATGGAGGAAATTCCAGTTCCTCTTGTACTGGGTCAGACTAGTCAGGGTGCTGTGTGATTTTGAGGGGAATTTGAAGGTGATGGTGTTAACGTACACCACAAAGGGGGACACATTGGCGTAGTGGTATTGTCACTGCACTTGTAATCCAGAGACCCAGGGTAATGCTCTGGGGAAATGGGTTTGAATCCCACCAGGGCAGATGGTGGAATTTGAATTGAATAAAAATATGGAATTTAAAAAGTCTAATGACGACCATGAAACTATTGTTGATTGTTGCAAAAACCCATCTGGTAAATGTCCTTGAAGGAAATCTGTCATCCTTACCCAGTCTGGCCTCCGTGTGGAAGCACCCACAGCAATGAGGTTGAGTCTTAAATGCCTCTGAATGGCTGAGCACTCAGCTCTTTCTTGCTGGTGGTAGAACTTCAGAGTTTGGAGATTCTAAGTTCTGTTTGAGTTGAAGACATAAAGGACCGAGTCTTCTGTAGATCCAGACCAGGTGGTAGGTTCTCTTCCCTGAAGGACATCAGTGAACCAGCTGGGTTTTTCTGACAATCCAGCAGTTTTCATGGTCACTTTTTCCCAGTGCCGGCCCCACAAATGACCAGATTCATTCAGCTCAATTTCACAACCTGTTTTTGTGGGTTCTCTCTCACTCGCTATTTTCCGTTTTAAATCAGTTTCACAGGGTGTTCGAAGGGGATTTGTTGGGAAACTCAAATCGAACATCGCATCAGGATCTGACAGTCACCCAATTTATTGTGACTTTATATCATCGGATTTTGAACATGGAAGGAAAAAGCATTGTTCACAGTGGGGAGAAACCGTACACGTGTTGTGTGTGTGGACGCGGATTCAGTCGATCATCTGGACTGTCAAAACATAAATGCAGTCAGACCAGGCAGAAACCGTGGAAATGTGGGGATTGTGGGAAAGGATTCAGATACTCGTCGTGAGTTGGAAATCCATCGACGTAGTCACACTGGAGAGAGGCCGTTCATCTGCTGTGTGTGTGGGAAAGGATTCATGAAGTCAAAGATTCTGGTAAAACACCAGCAAATTCACACTGAAGAGAAACCTTTTAAATATGGAGAATGCGGGAAGTGCTTTAAAGGTTCCAGCGAACTGATGTCTCACCAACGTGTTCACACTGACGAGAGACCGTTTAGGTGCTCTCACTGTGGGACTGGGTTCAAATGGTCATCTCAACTCACTGTACACCAATGCGCTCACACTGGGGAGAGACCTTTTAAATGCTCAGACTGTGAGAAGTGCTTCAAAAGTTCCTGGGAACTGATGCGACATCGACGTGTTCACACTGACAGGACACCGTACAGGTGCTCTCACTGTGGGACTGGGTTCAGATGGTCCTCTCAACTCACTGTACATCAGCGCACCCACACTGGGGAAAGGCCATTCACCTGCTCGAAGTATGGGAAGGGATTCACTCGGTCATCCCACCTGGTTATACACCAGAGAGTTCACACTGGGGAGAAACCATTCACCTGCTCTGAGTGTGGGAAGGGATTCACTACCTTATCAAACCAGCTGATACATCAGCGCACTCACACTGGGGAGAGGCCATTCACCTGTACCATGTGTGGGAAAGGATTCATTCAGTCATTCGCCCTGCTGATACACCAGCGCACTCACACTGCGTCGGGCCCATTCACCTGCTCCAGGTGTGGGAAGAGAGTCACTACCTTATCCAGTCTGCGGACACACCAGCGAGTTCACACAGGGGAGAGGCCATTCACCTGCTTTGTGTGTAAGAAGAGATTCACTCACTCATCCGCCCTGCTGAGACACCAGCGACTTCACAAGTAATGACAGTGATTGAACTTTGCTGTTAATCACATCCAGGACTGAATCATGTTCATTGGGGGCTGTTTTTGCTGTTGCTAATAAACCCCAGCCCAGTTATAGTAGTTAATATTGTGAATCAAAGTGAAATAAGTAAACTTTCTATTTCATACGCATTGTGTTGAATCTTTTTAATATCTCGAAGACAAATTAGTTCCTGTTGATGTGTTCTCCCTCTCCCCTGTCTCCTCCATCCTCACCTCCAATAAGTGCGAGACAATCCAATCAGCTGCCTCTGCTAGTTTCCTCACTTCTGCCAATCCACCCGGACAAATATCTCTCCGTGTCCAACTCCTCCAGCCAGCCTCCCCACACACAGTGAGTTCATACTGCAGAAAGAGGGTTTAAATGCTGAGACTGTGACAGGAGCTGTAAAAACCCACATTCACTGATGGTTCACCAGTGCAGTCACTCCGGTTCCACTCCATTCACCTGCTCTCAGTGCAGGGAGAGGTTCAGTCGATTGTCCATCCTGCAGCAACACCAGTGAGTTCACATCAGGGAGAGGTCATTCACCTGCTCCATGTGTGGGGAGGGATTCGCTGCTTCATTCAACCTGTTAACACACCAGTGAGTTCACACTGACGGAAGATATTCTAAATGTCTGGATTGTGGAAAGTATTATAAAATACACTGACAAGAGACTGTTCAGAATCTCTCACAGTGGGACTGGGATCAGGTGATCATGTGGACTCAGTGTCCGCCAGCGCCCTCATACTGGGCAGAGACTGTGCATCTGTTCCATGTGTGGGAAGAGATTCGCTCAGTCATCCCACCTCAACACACATTCACTTGTCCACACTTTTCAAAGTTCTGAGTGTGGGCAGAGATTTAAAAGCAAATCGGATCTGCTGTCACACAAACACATTCACACGAGTAAGAGGCTGTTCACCCGCTGTGTGTGTGGCAAGAGATTCACTTGGTCATCTCACCCACTGAGACACCAGTGAATTCACGGTGATTACAGGGGTTGGGTTCAGCTGTTATTGCTGCTGTTAATCACATCCAGGACTGACCATGTTCATTCTGACAGTTGGAGTTTGTTTTTGCTGATGTTAATAATTCCAGTAACTGGAATGAAGTTTAATATTCTGGATTAATGTCAAATAAATCGGCTTTATTTAAACCTGTTGTGTATTTTGTCCTTCCTACCTGAGTGGTTAACTTCACCTGTCTGGAGCTCAGAAAGGACAATCTGGGGAGGATCACATGGCAGGAACAGAACTTCAGCCTGGACACAGTCCTTCAGGGTCACACTGAGAGGGACAAATGGCACTTTGGTCTTTCCCATCTCTCTTCAAAGTCATTTCAGATATAAAATTTATACCAAGTGTGCATAAAATCAGTGCTTAAAGGTGATCAGAGTGTAAATGTTGAGAGAGCAAAATACAGCATGATATATTCAATTAATACATGTTGGTAAGTAATATGAGTTAAAATAACTAAAGAACTATGAAAACTGATTGGAGAACTTAAATTCTTTAAGTTCACAGACTAAAGGTGGTTAGATACAGTGACAGAAATGACTGCTTTCCAGAAATTACAAGCTAAAGGTTAAACTTATTTCAGACACAAGGTTGAAGGATTGAAACCTCTCAGTTTTCTTCACACAACAGTGCCTCGAACCGAAGTATAACGGTTAATTATCAATAGCTGGTGTTTTTTTAATAAATATTTTTATTCTCCTTTTTCACATTTTCTCCCAAATTTACACTCACCAACAATAAATAATAATCAGTAATGAATGTAATGTCAATCCCCATATCAATAACAACAATCCCATCCTCCCACCAAACGCCCAAACATTAGCCCGCATGTTAACATAAACAAATGACAAAAAGGAATCAGGAATCACCCATAGTCACCATTATCACATACAGTCCACCAACCCTCCCAGCAGCCCCCCCTAATGTTCGATGTAATCCAATTCTCGAAAGTGCACAATGAATAACGCCCATGAATTGTAAAACAACTCCATCCTTCCCCTCTGTCCAAATTTGACCTTCTCAAGAGTCAAGAATTCCAGCAGGTCCTTCCGCCACGCCAGGGCACAGGGCGGAGAGGTCGGTCTCCACTCTAACAGTATCCACCTTCGGGCTATCAATGAGGCAAAGGCTACAACATCTGCCTCCACGCCCATTTCCAACCCCGGCTGGTGCGACACCCCGAATGTGGCCTCCCGAGGGCCCGGGTCCAGATTCACGTGCACCACTTTGGAGATTACCCGAAAAACCTCCTTCCAGTAATCCTCCAGCTTTGGACAGGACCAAAACATATGAACGTGGTTTGCGCCATCCCCAGCCATACTTCGCTCCCAGCTCCTTCAATCCTGGAAACCGACACCCAAGAAACAAATCTTTTAAAGTCCTAATTCCTTTCTCCTCCCATCTCTGAAAAATTTCCATCCCTCTTCCCTGGCTCAAATCTATGTTTCCCCCGAATTGGTAGTTCCCTTGACCCTGCCCCCAACCTGAAAGGCGAAACTTCCTCCAAATTCTCAACTAAGCTATTACTACCCGACTCCCTGAGTATTTCCCCGGGGCCGTCAGGAGCGGCGTTGTTGCTAGCGCCTTCAATACCGACCCCCGACCCAAACTCTCCTCCATTCTGACCCACTGGGAGTCAACCAATGGCTGGGGAGCTAACGGTTCCAGACCGTAGCTCACCCAACCTTTATGGGAATCGCAGCAGTTGTTCTGTAATTAAACCGTTAAAGTGTAACTTTGTCCTGGCCTCGGGCCATGTGATGTATTTCACTTGTCCATTTTGGCAGGAAGAATAGCAAAAACAATATTCTTGTGACCTTATGAGACAAAGTCCCATCTTCACACTGAGGATACCCTCCATTGTCCTGTGTGACACTATCACTGTGCTAAGCGGGGTCGCTTCAGAACACATCTCGCTAAAAACAGGGTATCCATGAGGTGCTGTGGGCCCGCAGCAGCCTGATATTCAATCACAATCTGTAACCTCATAGGCCGGCATATCCCTCACTCTACCATTACCATCAAGCCAAGGGACCAACCCTGGTTCAACATGGAGTGGAGGAGAACATGTCAGGAGCAGCAGCAGGTATCCCTAAAACAGAATCCATGATAAACAGTGGAAACAGCAGGCTCTAGGCAGGGGTAAGCGATCGCAAAAACAATAGATCAGATCAAAGCTGCAGTCATGGAATCCCTCCAGTATCGGAGGCCATTCAGCCCATCGAGTCTGCACTGAAATAGCACCCCATCTAAGCCCAAATCCCACCCTATCCCCTAACCCCACCGAGGAGCAATTTACCTAAGCTGCACATCTTTGGACTGTGGGAGGAAACTGGAGCACCCGGAGGAAACCCACGCACACACGGGGAGAATGTGCAAACTCCACACTGACAGCCGCCCAAGGTCAGAATCGATCCTGATGCCTGGCGCTGTGAGGCAGCAGTGCTAAACACGATGCCGTTGTGCTGCTCTGCTACATTCAGTCGTGGATGGTGGTGAACAATTAAACAAATCAGAGGAGCAGGAGGTTCCACAAACAACAACATCGTCAGTGATTGGGGAGACAAGCACATCAGTGCAAATGACTGTTTTGTGTTCAGTGATCCCTGGTATGTTACTGATAACTTCCCTGGATCCCAAGGCTGAGAGAGAGACTCTGGGAGCAATGGAGAGCTGGGATTAGTCCATGGAGTAACTCAAGGTGTCACAACTGAAATAATCTAGAGTTATAAAGGAGAAAAGTTCCCAAAATGCAGCAGTCTGTATCAGGACATGAATTAATCTCCTCTTATCCTGAAGAAATGAAGGTCTCGACTGTGTGTCTGAAACAATATTAGTTCATCTGACATTTATCCAGAGGATTAAACCCCAGCCCAGTTATAGGGATTATTATCAGAAATAAACTCCAACTGTCAGAATGAAGAAGGTTCAGTCCGGGATGAGATTAACAGCAGCAATAACTGCAGAATCCAACCCCTGCGGACACTTGTCACCTTGCTGCTGTGTCAGAAGATGGGCTGTCTGAGTGATTCCCTTCCCACACCGAGAGAAAGTGAACGGTCTCTCCTCGGTGTGGCTGCGTTGGTGTCTCAGCAGGTGGAATGAGCGAGTGAATCCTTTCCCACACTCCGAGCAGGTGAACGGCCTCTCCCCAGTGTGAATCCGCTGGTGTGTCAGTAAATCCGATGTACAAGTGAATCCATTCCCACATTCGGAGCAGGTGAATGGTCTCTCCCCAGTGTGAACTCGCTGGTGTGTCAGCAAGTGGGATGACTGAGTGAATCCCTTCCCACACAGAGAGCAGGTAAATGGTTTCTCCCCGGTGTGAACTCGCTGGTGTTCCTGGAGGCTGGAAGACCGAGTGAATCCCTTCCCACACAGAGAGCAGGTAAATGGTTTCTCCCCGGTGTGAACTCGCTGGTGTTTCTGGAGGCTGGAAGACCGAGTGAATCCCTTCCCACACACAGAGCAGGTAAATGGTTTTGCCCCGGTGTGAACTCGCTGGTGTTCCTGGAGGCTGGAAGGCCGAGTGAATCCCTTCCCACACTTTGAGCAGGTGAATGGTTTATCCCCAGTGTGAACTCGCTGGTGAACCAGCAGGTGAAATGAGGGAGTGAATCCCTTCCCACAGTCAGAGCAGGAGAATGGTCTCTCCCCAGTGTGAACCTGCTGGTGACTCAGTAAGTAGGCTGTACAAACGAATCCCTTCCCACATTCATAAGAGCATAAGAACTAGGAGCATGAGTAGGCCATCTGGCCCCTCGAGCCTGCTCCGCCATTCAATTAGATCATGGCTGATCTTTGTGGACTCAGCTCCACTTTCCGGCCCGAACACCATAACCCTTAATCCCTTTATTCTTCAAAAAACTATCTTTATCTTAAAAACATTTAATGAAGGAGCCTCTACTGTTTCACTGGGCAAGGAATTCCATAGATTCACAACCCTTTGGGTGAAGAAGTTCCTCCTAAACTCAGTCCTAAATCTATTTTCCCTTATTTTGAGGCTATGCCCCCTAGTTCTGCTTTCACCCGTCAGTGGAAACAACCTGCCCTCATCTAACCTATCTATTCCCTTCATAATGTTATGTTTCTATAAGATTCCCCCCTCATTCTTCTAAACAAGTACAGTCCCAGTCTGCTCAACCTCTCCTCGTAATCCAACCCCTTCAGCTCTGGGATTAACCTAGTGAATCTCCTCTGCACACCCTCCAGTGCCAGTACGTCCTTTCTCAAGTAAGGAGACCAAAACTGAACACAATACTACAGGTGTGGCCTCACTAACACCTTATACAATTGCAGCAGAACCTCCCTAGTCTTAAACTCCATCCCTCTAGCAATGAAGGACAAAATTCCATTTGCCTTCTTAATCACCTGTTGCACCTGTAAACCAACTTTTTGCGACTCATGCACTAGCACACCCAGGTCTCTCTGCACAGCAGCATGTTTTAATATTTTATCATTTAAATAATAATCCCTTTTGCTGTTATTCTTACCAAAATGGATAAACTCACATTTGTCAACATTGTATTCCATCTGCCAGACCCTAGCCCATTCACTTAGCCTATCCAAATCCCTCTGCAGACTTCCAGTATCCTCTGCACTTTTTGCTTTACCACTTATCTTAGTGTCGTCTGCAAACTTGGACACATTGCCCTTGGTCCCCAACTCCAAATCATTTATGTAAATTGTGAACAGTTGTGGGCCCAACACTGATCCCTGAGGGACACCACTAGCTACTGATTGCCAATCAGAGAAACATCCATTAATCCCCACTCTTTGCTTTCTATTAATTAACCAATCCTCTATCCATGCTACTACTTTCCCCTTAATGCCATGCATCTTTATCTTATGCAGCAGCCTTTTGTGTGGCACCTTGTCAAAGGCTTTCTGGAAATCCAGATATACCACATCCATTGGCTCCCCGTTATCTACCGCACTGGTAATGTCCTCAAAAAATTCCACTAAATTAGTTAGGCACGACCTGCCCTTTATGAACCCATGCTGCGTCTGCCCAATGGGACAATTTCCATCCAGATGCCTCACTATTTCTTCCTTGATGATAGATTCCAGCATCCAACATTCGGAGCAGATGAATGGTTTATCCACAGTGTGAGTGCGCTGGTGTGTCAGCATGTTGGATGAGAGACTGAATCCCTTCCCACACTTTGAGCAGGTGAACGGTTTCTCTCCAGTGTGAACTCGCTGGTGCATCGCCAGGTGGGATGAGCGAGTGAATCTCTTCCCACAGTCAGAGCAGGTGAACGGCCTCTCCCCAGTGTGAAACCGCTGGTGTCTCAGCAGAACATTTGTGGATTTAAAGCTCTTCCCACATTCAGAGCATTTGAAAGATTTCTTATCCGAGTGAACAAGTTCATGTGATCTGAGGCTGGTTAAATAAATTAATCCTTTTCCACTAAGGAGCAGATGAATGGCCTCTCCCCAGTGTGGACTCTTTGGTGTTTCTGGAGGCTGGAAGACTGAGTGAATCCCTTCCCACACACAGAGCAGATGAATGGCCTCTCCCCAGTGTGGACTCATTGGTGTTTCTGGAGGCTGGAAGACAGGGTGAATCCCTTCCCACACACAGAGCAGGTGAATGGTCTCTCCCCAGTGTGAGTGCGGTCATGTTCAATGAGTGTCTGTGATCGTTTAAACAGCTTCCCACAGTGAGAGCAGCTGAACTGCCCCTCAGTGCGAACAACCTGCTGCTTGACCAGGGCCTCGGAGCTTTTAGAGTTCTTATCACAGGCTGACTGGTTAAACAGCTTCTCATCAATGTGAACTTGCTGGTGGGTCAGCAGGTGCGATGACTGAAGGAATCGCTTCCCACAAACGGAGCAGGTGAACGGCCTCTCTCCAGTGTGACTGCGTCGATGCATTTCCAGCAGGGATGGGTATTTGAATCCCTTCCCACAGTCCCCACATTTCCATGGTTTTTCCATGGTGTTCATGTCCTTGTGTCTCTCCAGGTTGGATGATCAGTTGAAGCTTCATCCACACACAGAACACATGTACGGTTTCTCCCCGCTGTGAATGATGTGATGTCTTTTCAGGCTGTGTAACTGGTTAAAGTTCTTTTCACAATCAGTTCACTTTAACACTCTCACTCAGGTGTGTGGATCTCTGCTTTTCCAGTCACACTGATGTTTGAAATTGTTTCCCACTGACAGAACCAACAAACATTTCTCCTTCCACATTCAAAGACCGATGATATTCAGATCTTGATGAATTGAGTGACTCTGTCAGATCTTGATGTGATGTCTGGTTTGAGTTTCCCATCTGCAAATCAATGTCCTCTTTTACCTTATAAAAGACATTGACAGTGTCAGTATTACCATGACCGGGTGGGTCGCGTGCGGGTGTCGGGAGGGTCGCTGTCATTAACGCCGTCTGCAAGCGGCCTTCAAAATGCCCGCATACATGTAAAAAAAAATGCAGCCGCATTGCGCATGCGTGCCAGATCATCGGTACGCTTGCGCAAAACTATGCGAATGTGCTCCGATGATCGGGCACGCATGCGCAGTGCGGCCGCTTTATTTTAAAATGGTCGCAGCTTTTTGATTTACAAGTTCGGGGGAGAGGGTTTATAAATTTTATTCATTTATTTTATTTATTTAATTTTTATTTTTTTCATTTTTTTTTTACAAGTTCGGGAGGGTTTTATTTGATAAAAATGTTGCAGGAAAAAAATTCAGAACTTTGGACAGATGGAGACTCCATACTTTCCGACACCGGAAGGCTTCACCTTCATCCGACAGGTTCCATTGGAGGAGCGTCTCTGAGGGCCAAAGGGACCCAAAACCATTTCCTCCATTTTTGTCAGCAGCAAACAAAGGAAGAGAAAATGGTGGGTTGGCCGGTTGGTAAGAATGGGTCCCCGGTTAAAAAAAAGTTTGAAGAACACTGATCTACAGTTTATAATCAAGAAATTAGGAAAACACGATCACAGCTTAGAAAGAGCTGGGTTAGTCAGAAATCAGTTGCGAGCGGCCAATATAACTATGATTAAGAAGTGGGTGATCGGGGGGGGGGGTTGGTGTGGGAGCAGCTGGAGGCGGCATCATGTAAAGGTACTAGTCTGGGAGCTTTGATAACAGCTCCTTCACCGTTCTCACCGACCCGTTACTCCACAGGTCCGGTGGTGGTGGCGACACTGCGGATTTGGGGACAATGGAGGAGGAAGGTGGAGGGAGTGTTGGTTTGGACCCCGAGATTCAACAACCACAGGTTTGTCCCGGGAAGGATGGATGGTGGGTTCCAGAGCTAGCAGAGGGCAGGCATCAGAAGGATGGGAGATCTGTTCATAGACGGAAGCTTTCCCAGTTTGAAGGCGCTAGAGGACAAATTTAATCTGCCGCCAGGAAACGCCTTTAAATATCTGCAACTATGAGCCTTCCTGAAAAAATAGGTAGTGGCCTTTCCGACGCTGCCGCCACTGAGGATACAGGACAGGGTGGTCTCCGGCACCTGGGTGGGGAAGGGGAAGGTGTCGGATATCTACCAGGAACTACAGGAGGCGGAGGAAACCCCGGTGGAGGAGCTCAAGGGCAAGTGGGAGGAGGAGCTGGGTGAGGGGTTGGAAGCGGGTCTGTGGGCAGAGGTCCTGGGCAGGGTTAATTCCTCCTCATCATGTGCCAGACTCAGTCTAATTCAATTTAAGGTGGTCCACTGGCACACATGGCAGCAGTGAGAATGAGCAAGGTTTTTGGGGTGGAAGACAGTTGTATGTGGTGCAAGGCAACCCTGCAAACCATTTCCACATGTTTTGGGCATGCCCGGAGCTTAGAGAGTTCTGGCAAGGGTTCGCGAGGGCAATGTCCAACGTGCTTAATACACGGGTGTTGCCGAGTCCAGAGATGGCGATCTTTGGAGTGTCAGATGACCCGGGATCTCAGGGGACGAAAGAGGCCGACGTCTTGGCCTTTGCCTCCCTAGTAGCCCAGAGACGGATTTTATTAATGTGGAGGGACTCGAAGCCCCCGAGTGTAGAGACTTGGGTTAACGACATGGCTGGGTTTCTCAGCCTCGAGAAAATAAAGTTCGCCTTAAGAGGGTCTTCGCTAGGGGTCTCTCAGAGGTGGCAGCCGTTCGTCGACTGTCTCGGGGAAAATTAAAATGTCAGCAGTAGCAGCAATCCGTAGGGGAAGGGGGGGGAGGTTGGGGGGGGGGGGTGAGTGCTTCATTGGGATAGTGTGGGAAGACTGGGTCGCGCGGGGTAATGTCCATTTAATTGTTATTCTATATTCTCTTTTTACACTATGTTAATATTCACTCTAGTTTGTTTTGTTATTATTGTTTCTATTGTTGTATTATGAAAAATTCTGCAAAACCTTAATAAAAATACTTTTTTTTAAAAAGAAATCAATTGTGAGAAGTCAATTATGTTGACAAACACAGGACAGTGTCAGCCTGTTATCTCTGCCAAGGACATGTCCAGCACAAAACCTGAATCAAGATAAACTTGATCAGCTGGGGAGGATCCCATATGTAAACCAGACACCTGGGTAAAGGTTAAAGAAATGAGCCACAAAATGACTTCATGCTTTCTGACTAAACTAGGAAGGATTACCAGTTTCTGATTGGCGATTCTGCGTTGTCGATCAACGCGCCAGAGTGAAAAGCCGCACCGACCTCCTCAGAAAACAATCACAGGACACAACCAACGAATACCCTTCGTCATTCAGTACTTCCCTGGAGTGGAGAAACTACATCTTCTTCGAAGCGTTCAACATGTCAACGATGACGACGAATATCACGCCAAGGCCATCCCCACAACTTGCCTTCAAACAACCACCTCACCTCAAACAGACCATTATTCGCAGCAACACCACTCAACCCTACCACGGCAACGTCTGCAATTCATGCTGGATCATCGACATGGATATCACCATTACACATGAGAACATCACCCACCAGGTACGCGGTACATACTCATGTGACTCGGCCAACGTTGTCTACCTGATACGCTGCAGGAAAGGATGTCTCGAAGCGTGGTACATTGGCAAGACCATGCAGATGCTACGACAACGGATGAACGGACATCGTGCGACGATCGCCAGGCAGGAATGTTCCCTTCCAGTCGGGGAACACTTCAGCAGTCAAGAACATCCAGCGTCTGATCTTCGGGTAAGCGTTCTCCAAGGCGGCCTTCAAGACACACATCAACGCAGAATCAGGTAGCCAAGTTCTGCACGCACGAGGAAGGCCTCAACCAGGACTTCGGGTTCATGTCACATTACGTGTGACCCCCATCATACTGCCCGGATTTGCAGAATCTTATTACCTGTCCAGGCTTGAGACAATTGAGACCCAGAATCATCGAATTTACAGTGCAGAAGGAGGCCATTTGGCTCATCAAGTCTGCCTCTTGGAAGCCGAGGTCAGCCAGAGTTTGCTGACTTCTGGGAGCAACATGGGGGGAGTAATTACGCTAGCGGGGGATCTAGCGGGGGGGGGTGGGAGGGGGGAATTACTGGGTTGCTGCTGCTGGGGAGAGGGGGGAGCTGGTATGGGAGAGGATGGGCGGGGGGGCACCGCCTGGGGGAGATACAGCTGCGTGGGAACCAGGTGAGGAGGTGGAAAAAGGTGATGGCTAATCGACAAGGGGGGGGGGTAGGAAGCCCCCCAACTCGGCTGATCACGTGGAACGTGAGAGGGCTGAGCGGGCCGATAAAGAGGGCACGGGTACTCGCACACCTTAAGAAACTTAAGGCAGATGTGGTTATGTTACAGGAAACGCACCTGAAACTGATAGACCAGGTTAGGCTACGCAAAGGATGGGTGGGGCAGGTGTTCCATTCGGGGCTAGATGCGAAAAACAGGGAGGTGGCTATATTAGTGGGGAAGCGGGTAATGTTCGAGGCAAAGACTATAGTGGCGGATAACGGGGGCAGATACGTGATGGTGAGTGGCAAACTACAGGGGGAGACGGTGGTTTTGGTAAACGTATATGCCCCGAACTGGGATGATGCCAATTTTATGAGGCGGATGCTAGGACGCATTCCGGACCTAGAGATGGGAAAGCTGATAATGGGGGGAGATTTTAATACGGTGTTGGAACCAGGGCTGGATAGGTCGAAGTCCAGGACTGGAAGGAGGCCGGCAGCAGCCAAGGTACTTAAAGATTTTATGGAGCAGATGGGAGGTGTAGACCCGTGGAGATTTAGCAGACCTAGGAGTAAGGAGTTCTCGTTTTTCTCCTATGTCCATAAAGTCTACTCGCGAATAGACTTTTTTGTGCTGGGTAGGGCATTGATCCCGAAGGTGAGGGGAACGGAATATACAGCTATAGCCATTTCGGATCACGCTCCACACTGGGTGGACTTGGAGATAGGGGAGGAAACAGGAGGGCGCCCACCCTGGAGAATGGACATGGGACTAATGGCAGATGAGGGGGTGTGTCTAAGGGTGAGGGGGTGCATTGAAAAGTACTTGGAACTCAATGATAATGGGGAGGTCCAGGTGGGAGTGGTCTGGGAGGCGTTGAAGGCGGTGGTTAGAGGGGAGCTGATATCAATAAGGGCACATAAAGGGAAGCAGGAGAGTAAGGAACGGGAGCGGTTGCTGCAAGAACTTTTGAGGGTGGACAGACAATATGCGGAAGCACCGGAGGAGGGACTGTACAGGGAAAGGCAAAGGCTACATGTAGAATTTGACTTGCTGACTACAGGCACTGCAGAGGCACAATGGAGGAAGGCACAGGGTGTACAGTACGAATATGGGGAGAAGGCGAGCAGGTTGCTGGCACACCAATTGAGGAAAAGGGGAGCAGCGAGGGAAATAGGGGGAGTGAGGGATGAGGAAGGAGAGATGGAGCGGGGAGCGGAGAGAGTGAATGGAGTGTTCAAGACATTTTATAAAAAATTATATGAAGCTCAACCCCCGGATGGGAGGGAGAGAATGATGGGCTTCTTGGATCGGCTGGAATTTCCCAAGGTGGAAGAGCAGGAAAGGGTGGGACTGGGAGCACAGATCGAGGTAGAAGAAGTGGTGAAAGGAATTAGGAGCATGCAGGCGGGAAAGGCCCCGGGACCGGATGGATTCCCAGTCGAATTCTATAGAAAATATGTGGACTTGCTCGCCCCGGTACTGACGAGGACCTTTAATGAGGCAAAGGAAAGGGGACAACTGCCCCCGACTATGTCTGAAGCAACGATATCGCTTCTCTTAAAGAAGGAAAAGGACCCGCTACAATGCGGGTCCTATAGACCTATTTCCCTCCTAAATGTAGATGCCAAGGTCCTGGCCAAGGTAATGGCAATGAGAATAGAGGAATGTGTCCCGGGGGTGGTCCACGAGGACCAAACTGGGTTTGTGAAGGGGAGACAGCTGAACACGAATATACGGAGGCTGTTAGGGGTAATGATGATGGCCCCACCAGAGGGAGAAACGGAGATAGTAGTGGTGATGGATGCCGAGAAAGCATTTGATAGAGTGGAGTGGGATTATTTGTGGGAGGTGTTGAGGAGATTTGGTTTTGGAGAGGGGTATGTTAGATGGGTGCAGCTGTTGTATAGGGCCCCAGTGGCGAGCGTGGTCACGAATGGACGGGGATCTGCATATTTTCGGCTCCATAGAGGGACGAGGCAGGGATGCCCTCTGTCCCCATTATTGTTTGCACTGGCGATTGAGCCCCTGGCGATAGCGTTGAGGGGTTCCAAGAAGTGGAGGGGAGTACTTAGGGGAGGAGAAGAACACCGGGTATCTTTGTATGCGGACGATTTGCTACTATACGTGGCGGACCCGGCGGAGGGGATGCCAGAAATAATGCGGATACTTGGGGAGTTTGGGGATTTTTCAGGGTATAAATTGAACATGGGGAAAAGTGAGTTGTTTGTGGTGCATCCAGGGGAGCAGAGTAGAGAAATAGAGGACCTACCGTTGAGGAAGGTAACAAGGGACTTTTGTTACCTGGGGATCCAGATAGCTAAGAATTGGGGCACATTGCATAGGTTAAATTTAACGCGGTTGGTGGAACAGATGGAGGAGGATTTCAAGAGATGGGATATGGTATCCCTGTCAATGGCAGGGAGGGTGCAGGCGGTTAAGATGGTGGTCCTCCCGAGATTCCTCTTTGTGTTTCAGTGCCTCCCGGTGGTGATCACGAAGGCTTTTTTTAAAAGGATTGAAAAGAGCATCATGGGTTTTGTGTGGGCCGGGAAGACCCCAAGAGTGAGGAAGGGATTCTTACAGCGTAGCAGGGATAGGGGGGGGCTGGCACTACCGAGCCTAAGTGAGTATTATTGGGCCGCTAATATTTCAATGGTGAGTAAGTGGATGGGAGAGGAGGAGGGAGCGGCGTGGAAGAGATTAGAGAGGGCGTCCTGTAGGGGGACTAGCCTACAGGCTATGGTGACAGCCCCATTGCTGTTCTCACCGAGGAACTACACCACAAGCCCGGTGGTGGTGGCTACACTGAAGATTTGGGGACAGTGGAGACGGCATAGGGGAAAGACTGGAGCCTTGGGGGGGTCCCCGATAAGAAACAACCATAGGTTTGCCCCGGGGGGAATGGATGGGGGATATGGAATGTGGCAAAGAGCGGGAATAACGCAACTGAAAGATCTGTTTGTGGATGGGAAGTTCGCGAGTCTGGGAGCGCTGACCGAGAAATATGGGTTGCCCCAAGGGAATGCATTCAGGTATATGCAACTGAGGGCTTTTGCGAGGCAACAGGTGAGGGAATTCCCGCAGCTCCCGACACAAGAGGTGCAGGACAGAGTGATCTCAAAGACATGGGTGGGGGATGGTAAGGTGTCAGATATATATAGGGAAATGAGGGACGAAGGGGAGACTATGGTAGATGAACTAAAAGGGAAATGGGAAGAAGAGCTGGGGGAGGAGATCGAGGAGGGGCTGTGGGCAGATGCCCTAAGCAGGGTAAACCCGTCGTCCTCGTGTGCCAGGCTAAGCCTGATTCAGTTTAAGGTATTACACAGGGCACATATGACTGGAGCACGGCTCAGTAAATTTTTTGGGGTGGAGGATAGGTGTGCGAGGTGCTCGAGAAGCCCAGCGAATCATACCCATATGTTTTGGTCATGCCCGGCACTACAGGGGTTTTGGATGGGGGTGACAAAGGTGCTTTCAAAAGTAGTAGGAGTCCGGGTCGAACCAAGCTGGGGGTTGGCTATATTTGGGGTTGCACAAGAGCCGGGAGAGCAGGAGGCGAGAGAGGCCGATGTTTTGGCCTTTGCGTCCCTAGTAGCCCGGCGCAGGATATTGCTAATGTGGAAAGAAGCCAAGCCCCCGGGGGTGGAGACCTGGATAAATGACATGGCGGGGTTTATAAAGCTAGAGCGGATTAAGTTCGTCCTAAGGGGGTCGGCTCAAGGGTTCACCAGGCGGTGGCAACCGTTCGTCGAATACCTCGCAGAAAGATAGACGGAATGGGAAAAAGAAGGCAGCAGCAGCAGCCCAGGATCGGGAGGGGGGGGGGGGGGGGGGGAGGAGGGGGGGGGGGGGAGGAACCAGAAGGACTCTCAGGGTTGTTAATATATACTGTATAGTATGTATAGGTCGTTGCTACAGATAATTATATATTGGACTGTTAAATTATATTTTTGGAGAGTGTTACTTGTGACAAGGCAGTTGCCAATTAGGGCTAGTTTTCATTTTTGTTATTTATTATTTATTCATTTTTTTGTTTATAAAATAGGTCATTGTTATTTGTGTTGTTATAATATTGTGTTCAGGATGCACAATGTACTGTGTTGGTTGACCAAAAATTTTCAATAAAATATTTAATAAAAAAAAAGTCTGCCTCTTGGAAAGAGCCCCTTACCTAAGCCCAAACCTCCACCCTATCCCCGTAAACTCACCTCACCTTTTTGGTCACTAAGGGCAATTTTCATGGCCAATCCACCTAACGTGCACATCTTGGGACATGGGAGGAAACCGAAGCACCCGGAGGAAACCCATGCAGACACGGGGAGGACGTGCAGACTCCACATATACAGTGACTCGAGCGGAAATCAAACCTGGGACCCTGCCGCTGTGAAACAACTGTGCTAACCACTGCGCTACTGTGCCACCCAGAAATTATTGGTTTCTAAAAATGCTTCACTCCAACTACTAAAGGAACAGCTCAACATACAACAGGCCTACAGCGATACCCAGTCTTCCTACACATTCAATTTCCATAATAACAGCTTCAACTTGATCTGTATCTAATTTCTGTGTGTGTATGTGTCAGTGAGTGTGAAAGAGACGAGAGACTGAGATGTTCAAACATCCAGGGAAATAGTGTGATAGTAAATAACCTTCTTTCCTTTTAAAAATCACCAGTAAGCCTGCTGCTGAAATGTTTCTTAAATGAAGACAAATCACTCTGAGGGTAAGAAAATATCACACAAACATCCTGATAATGGACTGGAAAGGACCACACAAATCCTGCGGGTAACAATGAGTAAATCTCCTGACTCATTCAACGCCCCCACCCGAGCCTGGGGTTGAAGTGTAACCAAAAGTTGTATAACCCGTTCAGGTAGCGAGACAGGGCTGCAGCCTCTCGCACTGAATGATTAAATGACTGAGTCCTCCAGGCTGCAAACATCAGCTGCAGCCTGGGAGTGGGAGGTTTAAAAACCAGTTGCGATCGATGTGGAGCCCTGGCACTAGGACCCGGCTGGGAACCGAAACCTTGATGTTCCGCCCACGCTGTTGCGTCACCAGGACGCCAGCGCATGCGCTCTGCTCCACGCTGAACCAAGATGGCGGCCGTTAACCAGGGCTTGGTCCCGGGAGAAAGACTCGGAGCAGCAAACGCGGGATCTGCAGGTTCGTATTCGAGGTTTGAAGCCTTCACCAGACATTTATAAATCTTACCCGTCTATCTGGCTCCCTGCATGTTTCCACATCCTTACCGGCGGCTGATGATGTGGAGATGCCGGCGTTGGACTGGGGTGAGCTCAGAGTCTTACAACACCAGGTTAAAGTCCAACAGGTTTGTTTCAAATCACTAGCTTTCGGAGCGCTGCTCCTTCCTCAGATGAATGAAGAGGTATGTTCCAGAAACATATATATGGACAAATTCAAAGATGCAGATACAGAATTTGTCCATATATATGTTTCTGGAACATACCTCTTCATTCACGTGAGGAAGAGCACAGTAAGAAGTCTTAACACCAGGCTAACCTGTTCACCTGAGGAAGGAGCAGTGCTCTGAAAGCTAGTGTTTGAAACAAACCTGTTGGACTTGAACCTGGTGTAAGACTTCTTACTGAGCTCACCCCAATCCAACACTGGCATCTCCACATCATCATTGTTCAGGACACCGGAGGTGGGGGTGTTGTGAATTTCTCTCCTGGACTACTGTGATAGATTTTGGAAACTCCTTTACTGGGGGTTAGAAGCGGAGGATTTAAATACAGCAAACTCAAACCAAGAGAAATGTTTGTCTCTTTTGAATTTAGTTTCTGGACTGACCGTGATGGTTTTTGTAAACCTCCATTTAGAGGGTATTAGAAGAGGATTTGCAGACATGAAACTGGAACCAAATTTCACATCAAAATCTGGCCACATTATTTGATTACTCAGCACCTGAATGTAATCGCCCTTTTAGCATAATGATTGAGTTCCAGGTCATTGACATTCACTGTGTAAATCTGCCATCCTTAGTTGGGTGGTGTTATTGAGGTGGAAATAGTCAATAATGGTGATGATGTTGATATCTGGTTGAAAGCTCAAGTTTAAGGTGAAATATTTAGTCTGGTTCGGTCTCTGGCAGTTCAGAGGAGAAGGGGTGAAGATAGAGGCTGGCGGGAACTGTAGACAATATGAAAATGGAGGAAATTTCTGTTCATCCAGTATTGGATGTTGAGCAAGTCAGGATGGTGTGTACGTTGGAGGAGAACTTGGTGGTGATGGTGTTCACAGCCACCTGCTACCCTGGTCCTTCTAGGTGGAGGAAGATAGGAGTTTTTGGAAGTTCTACCAAACATCTTGTTGAGTTGTAGATATATAAAATATCTCTACTTCATTCCTTGCCTCTCCTTTCCTGCTCCTTCCCTCCCCTCTCTTGCTCTCTTCTCCCAGCGAGACCAGAGAATTGTGTAGGTCCAGACCAAGTGGCAGGTTCCCTTCCTTGAAGGACATATGAACCAGTTCATTCATGGTCAATTTTTCCAAGTGCCAGCCCCACAAATGTCCAGATTCATTCAGCTCAATTTCACAACCTACCATTGTGTTTTTGTTGGTTCTCTCTCACGCCATCTTTTCTGTTTTAAATCAATTTTACAGGGTGTTAGAAGGGGAGGATTTGCAGTCGGGAAACTGAAACCCGTTTATTGAAACCTGTACACCACCATATTTGAAACATGGAAGGAAAATGCGCCGTTCACAGTGAAAAGAAACCGGACACATGTTCTGTGTATGGACAAGACTTTAGTCCGTCATCTGGTCTGACAAAACATAACTACAGTCACCACAGTGAGAAGCCTTGGAAATGTGGAGACTGTGGGAAGGGCTTTAATTACCCATCTGAGTTGGGGAATCATCAGCGCAGTCACAGTGGGGAGAGACCGTTCACCTGCTCTGAGTGTGGGAAGGGATTCACTTGTTCATCCTCCCTGCTGCAACACCGACAAGTTCACACAGACGCGAGACCTTTTAAATGTCCAGTCTGTGGGAAGTGTCATAAAAGTTCCCGGGAACTGACTGGTCATCGACGTGTTCACAGTGACGAGAGACCTTTCAAGTGCTCTCAGTGCGAGACTGGTTTCAAGACATTATCTGGCCTCACTGTCCACCAGCGAATTCACACTGGGGAGAGGCCATTCATCTGCTCCATGTGTGGGAAAGGATTTGCTCACTCATCTCACCTGCGGACACACCAGCGAATTCACACCGGGGAGAGACCTTTTAAATGTCAGGACTGTGAGAAGGGCTACAAAACTTCCTGGGAACTGATGGTTCATCAACGTGTTCACACTGGGGAGAGGCCGTTCAGGTGCTCTCTCTGTGGGACTGGGTTCAGGCGATCATCTGATCTGATTGTACATCAGCGGGTTCACACTGGGGAGAGACCCTTCAACTGCTCTGAGTGTGGGAAGGGATTTACTCGGTTATCCACCCTGCTGGAACATCAGCGCATCCACAGTGGAGAGAGGCCGTTCACCTGCTCCCAGTGTGGGAAGGGATTCACTCGGTCATCCCACCTACTGACACACCAACGCACCCACACTGGGGAGAGGCCATTCACCTGCTCAGAGTGTGGCAAAGGATTCACTCAATCATCCCACCTGGTGACCCATCGGCGCATTCACACTGGGGAAAGACCGTTCACCTGCCCTGAGTGTGGGAAGGGATTCACACAGTCAGCCAACCTGCTGCTACACCAGCAACTTCACAAGTGACTGTGATTGAATTGTTCTGTTTATTGTATCGGGGGTGAACCATATTCATTGGGTCGGTTTCTGCTGGTGTTAATAAACTCCAGTTATAATGGTTAACATTTCACATAAAAGTCAAATAAACCAGCTTTTATGTTAAACACAGGGTGGTAATTTTTTAAATAATCTCTAACAGATTAATTCCCTTTGAAGGGTTCCCCAGTCTCCTCCATCCTCACCTTACCTCCAACAAGAAGTGTGAGGAGCTGATGGAGCTTCTTTGTCACTGAGATTGAGACAATCTGATCAGCTGCCTCTGCTGCTTCCCCCCCTCCCACTAACCCACCAGACCAAACCATTTCTCTAAGTCTGAGCCTTGAACCTGCATCTTTCTCCACTTTCACTCCTATCTTCAATCTTCCTCAGAGCTGATCTTGTCAGAGATCTGCCTTCTGCTCCTTAGACCCCATTCGCACTAAACATCCTGACCATGTTAGCTTCTCCGTGTTAGCTGATATTGTTAACATTTCTCTCTCTCTCTTGGTACCGTCACCCTCACCTTTAAATCCACCATCATCACCTATCCTCTTAAAAAAGAAAAACTTTTCTACTGTCGTTGCAAAGTACCACCCATCTCGTATCACTTTCCTCTCCAAAGTCCTTGTACTCGGTGTCCCCCAAGGATCGGTCCTTGGCCCCTCCTATTTCTCATCTACACGCTGCCACTAGGTGGCATCATCTCAAAGCACCTTGTTAGTTTTCACATGTACACTGACAACACCCAGCTCTACCTCACCACCATCCCTCTCCATTCCTCCACTGTTACTAAATTATCAAACTGCTTATCCCACATCCAGTACTGGATGAGCAGAAATTTCCTCTAATTAAAAATTGGGAAGACCAAAGCCATTGTGTTCGGTCACCATTAGAAATTCCGTTCTCAGGGCAGCACGGTGGCATAGTGGTTGGCACTGCTACCTCACAGCACCGAGGTCCCAGGTTCGATCCCGGCTCTGGGTCACTATCCGTGTGGAGTTTGCACATTCTCCCCGTGTCTGCTTGGAATTCACCCCCACAATCCAAAGGTGTGCAAGTTAGGTGGATTGGCCACGCTAAATTGCCCCCTAAAAAAATCTTTTTTAAAATAAAAAAATAATAAATGAAAAGCATTTAATGCTTCTGCCAGTTTTGACCCAGGCACCTTTCGCGTGTTAGGTGAATGTGATAACCTCCATGCTACAGAAACAGCTGGAAGCACAGCACCAATGGACCTGTGCAACGTTCAACTGCACAGTCTTGCTGCAGCATTCAATGGTTCGGCTGGGAGGCCAGGTCACTTATTACATGAAGACAGCTGTTCCTTTAAAACAGATGTCTCAAGTTGTAAGACCATAAGATATAAAACTTATATTGAACTTTAACATTTGTTCAGCAGATATCTAACGGAACAATGCTCTGTTCAATCATTAATGCATCATTCTTATCTTCCACCAATTTTACTCAATATGTTTTATTCAATGTTAAACGTCAGTATTTTTATTTGTTGTATATGAGGGTAGGTCCGATCAAGGACAGTAGCGGGAGATTGTGTATTGAGTCTGAAGAGATAGGAGAGGTCTTGAACGAGTATTTTTCTTCTGTATTTACAAATGAGAGGGGCCATATTGTTGGAGAGGACAGTGTGAAACAGACTGGTAAGCTCGAGGAAATACTTGTTAGGAAGGAAGATGTGTTGGGCATTTTGAAAAACTTGAGGATAGACAAGTCCCCCGGGCCTGACGGGATATATCCAAGGATTCTATGGGAAGCAAGAGATGAAATTGCAGAGCCGTTGGCAATGATCTTTTCATCCTCACTGTCAACAGGGGTGGTACCAGGGGATTGGAGAGTGGCGAATGTCATGCCCCTGTTCAAAAAAGGGACTAGGGATAACCCTGGGAATTACAGGCCAGTTAGTCTTACTTCGGTGGTAGGCAAAGTAATGGAAAGGGTACTGAAGGATAGGATTTCTGAGCATCTGGAAAGACACTGCTTGATTAGGGATAGTCAGCACGGATTTGTGAGGGGTAGGTCTTGCCTTACAAGTCTTATTGAATTCTGTGGGGAGGTGACCAAGCATGTGGATGAAGGTAAAGCAGTGGATGTAGTGTACATGGATTTTAGTAAGGCATTTGATAAGGTTCCCCATGATAGGCTTCTGCAGAAAGTAAGGAGGCATGGGATGGTGGGAAATTTGGCCAGTTGGATAACGAACTGGCTAACCGATAGAAGTCAGAGCGTGGTGGTGGATGGCAAATATTCAGCCTGGATCCCAGTTACCAGTGGCGAACCGCAGGGATCAGTTCTGGGTCCTCTGCTGTTTGTGATTTTCATTAATGACTTGGATGAGGGAGTTGAAGGGTGGGTCAGTAAATTTGCAGATGATACGAAGATTGGTGGAGTTGTGGATAGTGAAGAGGGCTGTTGTCGGCTGCAAAGAGTCATAGATAGGATGCAGAGCTGGGCTGAGAAGTGGCAGATGGAGTTTAACCCTGAAAAGTGTGAGGTTGTCCATTTTGGAAGGACAAATATGAATGCGGAATACAGGGTGAACGGTAGAGTTCTTGGCAATGTGGAGGAGCAGAGAGATCTTGGGGTCTATGTTCATACATCTTTGAAAGTTGCCACTCAAGCGGATAGAGCTGTGAAGAAGGCCTATGGTGTGCTAGCGTTCATTAACCGAGGGATTGAATTTAAGAGCCGTGAGGTGATGATGCAGCTGTACAAAACTTTGGTAAGGCCACATTTTAGGAAGGATGTGGAAGCTTTGAACAGGTGCAAAGGTGATTTACCAGGATGTTGCCTGGAATGGAGAGTAGGTCTTACGAGGAAAGGTTCAGGGTGTTAGGCTTTTCCCATTAGAACGGAGAAGGATGAGGGGCAACTTGATAGAGGTTTATAAGATGATCAGGAGAATAGATAGAGTAGACAGTCAGAGACTTTTTCCCCAGGTGGAACAAACCATTATGAGGGGACATAAATTTAAGGTGAATGATGGAAGATATAGGGGGGATGTCAGAGGTAGGTTCTTTACCCAGAAAGTAGTGGGGGCATGGAATGCACTGCCTGTGGAAGTAGTTGAGTCGGAAACATTAGGGACCTTCAAGCAGCTATTGGATAGGTACATGGATTACGGTAAAATGATGTAGTGTAGATTTATTTGTTCTTAAGGGCAGCACGGTAGCATTGTGGATAGCACAATTGCTTCACAGCTCCAGGGTCCCAGGTTCGATTCCGGCTTGGGTCACTGTCTTGCGGAGTCTCCACATCCTCCCGTGTGTGCGTGGGTTTCCTCCGGGTGCTCCGGTTTCCTCCCACATTCCAAAGATGTGCAGATTAGGTGGATTGGCCATGATAAATTACCCTTAGTGTCCAAAATTGCACTTAGTGTTGGGTGGAGGTGTTGACCTTGGGTAGGGTGCTCTTTCCAAGAGCTGGTGCAGACTCAATGGGCCGAATGGCCTCCTTCTGCACTGTAAATTCAATGATAATCTATGATTAATCTAGGACAAAAGTTCGGCACAACATCATGGGCTGAAGGGCCTGTTCTGTGCTGTATTTTCTATGTTCTATATGACTTCATTTTGAATTGAATAGCTCTTGAGTCTTCACGCTGAATAACTCTGAAATATACACCATTGAATTGCAAACATGACTGACCAAGAAAAGAAAGCGTTTCACTGGGTAATACAAATCCCATGAATCGTTATCGAGTTTGACCTCAGACAGCTTTTGAACAAAGTCAAATATAGTTAAATGGAAGTGAATTGAGAATTATGTGTTGCTTATATTTGACCCCTCTGTGTTTTGCTGTGAAACGTTCTGCAGCCTATATACCGTTAATGTATAAGAAAGGAGGGGTGACAGCAAATCCGCACTGAGCCTGGATTTCCTCATCTCCCCGAGTGGCTTTTCCTGTTTCCCCATCATTAAGGCTGAATCTTTCAAAAATGTGGTTCAGTTAAACTCTAACATTTCCTCTAATTCAGTTACAGTAGATTTCCGGTTGCGGCGATGCGGAGCTAAGCCGCACGATTCGGCAAATCCCGCGATCGCGGACTTTCGGGCTCTCTAGAAGAGCCCCAACTGGAATTTTTTGAAGACGTTCCGAGTGGGACGGGGAGAGTGAGGTCCCCCTTCATGGTTTATGGATCGAACAAGAAGTGAAATGGCCAAAAAAGCGGCGCTGGAGCAATGGGAGAAGCGAGGGAAGAAAAACAAGATGGCGGCGGCCGGGGATAAAGTGGAGTGTGGGCCAGAGCTGCAAGAGTTCATTAAGCGCTGATTTGAGGAGCTGCGGAAAGAGATGCTGGCGCCTATGCTGTCGGCGATTGAAGGATTAGGGATGACCCAGAAGGCCCACGAGGTAAAGATCCAGGAGGTGCAGAAAAACGTTAATGATAACGAGGATGAGATCTTGGGCCTGGCGGTGAGGGTGGAGGCGCACGAGGCGCTGCACAAAAGGTGGGCGGGAAGATTCGAAGACCTGGAGAACAGGTCGAGGAGAAAGAATCTTCGGATCCTGGGTCTCCCTGAAGGAGTGGAGGGGGCCGATGTCGGGGCATATGCGAACACGATGCTCGAGTCGATGATGGGCGCGGAGGCCCCTTCGAGGCCCTTGAAGCTGGATGGGGCACACCAGGTGCTGGCGAGGAGGCCCAAGGCTAATGAGGTTTCACCGGTTCACGGACAGAGAGAGGGTCTTGAAATGGGCCAAGAAAGAGCGGAGCAGCAGCTGGGAGAATGCGGAGATCCGAATATACCCGGACTGGAGCACGGAGGTAGCAAAGAGGAGAGCGGGTTTCAACCGGGCCAAGGCGGTGTTGCACCGGAAAGGAGTGAGATTCGGAATGCTGCAGCCAGCGTGATTGTGGGTCACATTCAAGGATCAACATCACTATTTTGAAACGCCTGAGGAGGCTTGGACATTTATTCAAACTGAAAAGTTGGACTCAAACTGAGGGTTTGTGACGGTGGGGGGGATGTTTGATGTACATAGGGTGTTAATCACACGCAGGAAATGTGCCACGGATTGGGAGATGGATGGGGATGGGGAAAGGGACCAGGTGAGAAGACCGTACGAGAGACGATGAGTGCTGGTGCTGGAGGGAGAGGAGGCTCGGGGATGGGGAAATGAGACAAGGCCACGACAGGAGCTGCGCCAGAGGGGGCGGAGCAGGCTTAGGAAAGCGCGGGCTTTTTCCCGCGCTAGGGAAGGACGGGGGGGGGGGGGGGGGGGGGGGGGGGGGGGAATGGAGGAGTGCACACTGATTGGGAGATTCCCACACGGGGGAGTCAATGGGACGGCGGGGGAAGCCGGGGTCAGCTGGCTTACGGGAGTGCTATGGGGGGAGCAAAAGAGCTAGACACGGGTCTAGCGGGGGGCGGCGGGGAAATAGGGTTGCTGCTGCACTGGCCGAAGGGGAATGGGACACAGAAGAGGTGGTCGGGGCGGGGGTCTCCCGTCTGGGGGACTGGAGGGTGAGGGTGGCACGGGCACGGGACTGGCCTAGTAAAGGAGATGGCTAGTCGGCAAGGGGGGGGGGGGAGGCTCCCCAATCCGGCTGATAACGTGGAATGCGAGGGGCCTGAATGGGCCGGTAAAGAGGGCCCGCGTGTTCGCGCACTTAAAGGGACTGAAGGCAGACGTGGTCATGCTCCAGGAGACACATTTGAAGGTGGCGGATCAGGTCAGGTTAAGAAAGGGATGTGTAGGACAGGTATTCCATTCGGGGCTGGATGCGAAGAACAGAGGGGTGGCAATATTGGTGGGGAAGCGGGTGTCGTTTGAGGCCAAGAATATCGTAGTGGACAATGGAGGTCGATACGTGATGGTGAGCGGTAAGTTACAGGGGACGTGGGTGGTATTGGTAAATGTATACGCCCCGAACTGGGATGATGCCGGATTCATGAAGCGTATGTTGGGGCGCATTCCAGACCTGGAGGTAGGAAGCTTGATAATGGGTGGGGATTTTAATACGGTGTTGGACCCAGCACTGGATCGCTCCAGATCTAGGACCGGAAAGAGGCTGGCTGCGGCCAAGGTGCTTAGGGGGTTTATGGATCAGATGGGGGGAGTGGACCCGTGGAGGTTTGCCAGGTCGCGGGCCAGAGAATTTTCTTTTTTCTCCCACGTGCACAAAGCCTACTCCCGGATAGATTTTTTTGTTCTGGGCAGGGCGCTGATCCCGAAAGTGGAGGGAACGGAGTATTCGGCCATCGCCATTTCAGATCACGCCCCGCACTGGGTGGAACTGGAGTTGGGAGAAGAGAGGGACCAACGCCCGTTGTGGCAGTTGGATGTGGGACTGCTGGCAGATGAGGCGGTGTGTGGGAGGGTGAGGGAGTGCATTGAAAAGTACTTGGAGGCCAACGACAACGGGGAGGTGCGAGTGGGGGTGGTATGGGAGGCGCTGAAGGCGGTGATCAGGGGAGAGCTAATCTCCATCAGGGCTCATAGGGAGAAGATAGAGGGCATGGAAAGGGAGAGGTTAGTGGGGGAGATTTTAAGAGTGGATAGGAGATACGCAGAGGCCCCTGAAGAGGGACTACTCCGGGAAAGGCGACGTCTCCAGACGGAGTTTGACCTGTTGACCACAGGGAAGGCGGAGGCACAGTGGAGGAAAGCGCAGGGGGCGACCTACGAGTATGGGGAGAAGGCGAGTCGGATGCTGGCACACCAGCTCCGTAAGAGGATGGCAGCGAGGGAAATAGGTGGAGTCAAGGATGGAAGGGGAGCTACGGTGCGGAGTGCGATGAAAGTAAATGAGGCATTCAAGGCCTTCTATGAGGAGCTGTACAGATCCCAGCCCCCAGCGGGGGAAGAGGGGATGCGACGATTCTTGGACCACCTGATGTTCCTGAGGGTGGAGAAACAGGAGGTTGCTGGTTTGGGGGCACCAATTGGGTTGGAGGAGCTGATCACAGGTCTGGGGAGTATGCAGGCAGGGAAGGCCCCGGGACCGGACGGGTTCCCGGTTGAGTTCTATAGGAAGTACGTAGACCTGTTGGCCCCGTTGTTAGTGAGGACGTTTAATGAGGCAAGGGAGGGAGGGACCCTGCCCCCGACAATGTCGGAGGCGACGATCTCTTTGCTCCTGAAGCGGGACAAGGACCCACTGCAATGTGGGTCGTACAGGCCGATCTCGCTCCTCAACGTGGATGCTAAGTTGCTGGCAAAAGTTCTGGCTACGAGGATCAAGGACTGTGTCCGGGGGTGATTCACGAGGACCAGACAGGATCTGTAAAGGGTAGGCAGCTAAACACCAATGTGCGGCGGCTCTTGAACGTGATAATGATGCCATCGGTGGAGGGAGAGGCGGAGATAGTGGTGGCTATGGACGCGGAGAAGGCCTTTGACCGAGTAGAGTGGGAGTACCTCTGGGAAGTGCTGCGTAGGTTTGGGTTCGGGGGAGGGTTTATTAGATGGGTTAAGCTCCTATACAGAGCCCCGGTGGCGAGTGTGCTTACGATTCGGCGGAGGTCGGAGTACTTTCGGCTGTATCGTGGGACGAGGCAGGGATGCCCCTTGTCCCCCTTGTTATTTGCATTAGCAATTGAACCCTTGGCCATGTCATTAAGGGAGTCTAGGAAATGGAGGGGGGTGGTCCGAGGGGGGAGAGGAGCATCGAGTGTCGCTTTATGCAGACGACCTGTTGCTGTATGTGGCGGATCCAGTGGAGGGGATGGTGGAGGTCATGCAGACTCTAAGGGAGTTTGGGGATTTTTCAGGCTATAAGCTTAATGTAGGGAAGAGTGAGCTTTTTGTAGTACAGGCAGGAGACCAGGAAAGTGGGATAGACGATCTACCGCTGAGGAGGGCGGAAAAGAGCTTTCGGCACCTGGGGATCCAGATAGCTAGGAGTTGGGGGGCCCTACCTAAACTTAACCTGACGAGGCTGGTGGAGCAGATGGAGGAGGACTTCAACCGATGGGACACGTTGCCGCTCTCATTAGCGGGTAGAGTGCAGTCGGTCAAAATGGTGGTCCTCCCGAGGTTTCTTTTTGTGTTCCAGTGCCTTCCAATTGTAATCACCAAGACCTTTTTTAAGAGGGTAGGCAGGAGTATTATGGGTTTTGTGTGGGCGAATAAGACCCCAAGGGTAAGGAGAGGGTTTCTGGAGCACAGTAGGGACCGAGGAGGGTTGGTGCTGCCGAATCTGGGTGGCTACTACTGGGCAGCAAATGTGGCGATGATCCGCAAGTGGGTGATGGAGGGAGAGGGAGCGGCATGGAAGAGGTTTGAGATGGCGTCCTGCAAGGAAACGAGTCTGGGGGCACTGGTGACGGCACCGCTGGCACTCTCGCCGACAAGGTACACCACGAGTCTGGTGGTGGCGGCAACGCTAAAGATCTGGGGCCAGTGGAGACGCACAGGGGTGCAATGGGAGCCTTGGTGTGGTCCCCGATCAGGGATAACCATCGGTTTGTCCCAGGGAGGATGGACGGGGTGTTTCAGAGCTGGCATCGGGCAGGGATTAGAAGAATGTGGGACCTGTTCGTCGATGGGACGTTTGCGAGCCTAGGGGCGCTGGAGGAGAAATTTGGATTACCCCCGGGAAATGCCTTCAGGTACATGCAAGTGAGGGCGTTTGTGAGGCGGCAGGTGAGGGAATACCCGCTGCTCCCGGCACAGGGGATTCAAGACAGGGTGATTTCGGGCATATGGGTCGGGGAGTGCAAGGTGTCGGCGATATACCAGGAGATGAAAGAAGAGGGGGAGGCTTTGGTAGAGGAGCTGAAAGGTAAATGGAAAGAGGAGCTGGTGGAGGAGATTGAGGAGGGACTGTGGGCTGATGCCCTAGGTAGGGTTAATTCCTCTTCTCGTGTGCCAGGCTTAGCCTGATACAATTCAAGGTAGTGCGCAGAGCGCATATGACGGGTACAAGGCTGAGTAGGTTCTTTGGGGTGGAGGACAGATGTGGGAGGTGCTCAGGAAGTCCGGCGAACCATGTCCATATGTTTTGGTCATGCCCGGCACTGGAGGGGTTCTGGAGGGGAGTTGCGGGAATAGTATCTTAAGGTGGTGAAAGTCCGGGTCAAGCCAGGCTGGGGGCTAGCAATATTTGGAGTAGTGGACGAGCCGGGAGTGCAGGAGGAGAAAGAGGCCGGCATTCTGGCCTTTGCGTCCCTAGTAGCCCGGCGAAGGATCTTGTTAATGTGGAAAGAGGCGAAGCCCCCCAGAGTGGAGGCCTGGATAAATAATATGGCAGGGTTTATCAAGTTGGAAAGGATAAAGTTTGCCTTGAGAAGGTCTGCGCAGGGGTTCTACAGGCGGTGGCAACCGTTCTTAGACTATCTCGCGGAGCGTTAGATGAAGGTCGGACAGCAGCAACAGCAACCCAGAGGGGGGGGGGGGGGAAGGTTTTTTTTTCTGGGGGGCATTTGAGCAAGAAAACACATGAATGATCCGGAAAACTGACATGTACGGGATGAATCCAATGTACAAAGTTCTGTATCATTGACTTGCCATGTCTTACTATGTGCGCTTTCTTTCTTTTTGTTACGGCGGGGGGGGGGGGGGTTTGTATGGTTGAAAATTCTGTTAAACTCTTAATAAACATATTTTTAAAAAAAAAATATTTAAGGCAAGATTATAAACAGAGGGCATTCATTTAAAGTGATTAGAAAGAGACGCAATGCTGAGCAAGGCTAGGAGAGTGGGCAAAGAAGTGGCAGATGGAATACAATATGGAAAGGTGTGAGGTTATGCACTTTGGAAGGAGAAATGGAGGCATAGACTATTTTCTAAATGGGGAAATGCTGAGGAAATCACAAGCACAAAGGGACTTGGGAGACCTTGTTCAAGATTCTCTTCAGGTTAATGTGCAGGTTCACTGTAGCCTCACGGCGCCGAGGTCCCAGGTTCGATCCCGGCTCTGGGTCACTGTCCGTGTGGAGTTTGCACATTCTCCCCGTGTTTGCGTGGGTTTCACCCCCAAAACCCAAAGATGTGCAGGGTAGGTGGATTGGCCACGCTAAACTTCCCCTTAATTGGAAAAAATAAATTGGGTACTCTAAATTTTTTTTAAAGGTTAACGTGCAGGTTGAGTCGGCAGTTAGGAAGGCAAATGCAATGTATTCAGGTCGAGTGGCTTGAATACAAGATCAAGGATGTCCTTCTGAGACTATATAAGGCTCTGATCCGACCCCATTTGGAGTATTAAGAGCAGTTTTGGGCCCTGTATCTAAGTAGGATGTGTTCACCTTGGAAAAGGTCCAGAGGAGGTTTACAAGAATGAAATGAAAGAAAATTGCTTATTGTCACAAGTAGGCTTCAAATGAAGTTACTGTGAAAAGCCCCTAGTCGCCACATTCTGGCGCCTGTTCGGGGAGGCTGGTACGGGAATCGAACCGTGCTGCTGGCCTGCCTTGGTCTGCTTTAAAAGCCAGCGATTTAGACCTGTGCTAAACAGCCCCTGCGATCCCCTGGAATGAAGAGCTTGTCGTATGAGGAACGGTTGAGGACTCTGGGTCTGTACTCGTTGGAGTTTAGAAGGATATGGGGGGATCTTATTAAAACTTACAGGATACTGCGAGGCCCTGGGTAGAGTGGACATGGAGAATCCACTTGTAGGAAATTATTCCTCAAAACTCTCCAAAAAATACTTTTGGCAGGGAAAAATCGGCAGGCATTGTAAAATAAACAAATCACGGCAACATGTTCATTTTAAACCGACCCTCCAGTGACCTCCCCCCCCCCCCCCCCCCCCCCCCCCCAATCCCGAGCAACCTGCACACCCAGATATCTAAAGTGAACCACTGCCCTACAGAATGGCAGCCCCCCCCCCCACCCCCTGCCCACACCCCCCGGCCGAAACACCACAAAATGCTCACTCTTGTCTGGATTTAATTTGTACCTCGAGAAAGACCCAAACACCCGAAGCAGCTCCAATATTCCCCCCTCTTGACATTCTGGGTTCCGACACATAGAATAACAAGTCGTCGGCATACAAGGGCACCCTGTGCTCTATTCACCCCCCCCCCCCGCCTCATAACGCGATGGCCAACGGCGATTTTGCGATGGCCAACGGCTCAATCGCAAGTGCAAACAGCAGGGGGGACATAGGACATCCCTGCCTAGTCCCACGGAGAGAAAAGTCTCTCGAGCTGATGTTTTTTGTGCGGACACTGGCCCCGGCTCCTCATACAGTAGCTTTACCCAGTCCACAAATCGTGGACCAATCCCAAACCGCTCCAGAACTGCTATCAAGGGCCCCCCATTCTACTCGGTCAAATGTTTCTCGGCATCCAGTGCCACAACCACCTCTGTTTCCTTCCCCTCCGCTGGTGCCATAACCACGTTCAATACCCTCTTAATGTTTGAAAAGAGCTGCCTCCCTCACACAAACCCCGGTCTGATCTTCACCTATCACCTTCAGGAGGCACTCCTCCTGCCTTCCTGCCAGTACTTTCGCTAATACCCTTTGCGTTCACGTTTAAATGTGATATGGGCCTATACAACCCACACCTCGTCCGTCAGATCCTTATCTTTTTAAGCAACAGGGAAACTGATGCCTGCGCCAAAGTTTGTCGTAACACCCCCTTCCCGATCTCCTCCTCAAATATCTCCATCATCAGGGGTGCCAGCTTATCCTGCAGACACACCAGCGAGTTAACACTGGGGAGAAGCCATTCACCTGCTCTGTGTGGGAAGGGATTACATAGAAACATAGAAAATAGGAGCAGGAAGAGACCATTTGACCCTTCGCGCCTGCTCTGCCATTCATTATGATCATGGCTTATCATCCAACTCATTAGCTTAATCCCGATTTCCCCTCCATATCCTTTGATCCCCTTCGCCCTAAGTGCCTATATCTAACTGCTTCTTGAAACATACAACGTATTGGCCTCAACTATTTTCCTGTGGTAACAATTCCACAGGCTCACCCCTCTCTGGTTGAAGAAATTACTCATCATCTCTGTCCTAAATGGTCTACCCCGTATCCTCAGACTGCGCCCTTTGGTTCTGTACACTGCCCACCCTCGGGAAAATCTTTCCTGCATCTACCCTGTCAAGTCCCTGTTGGAATACTATAGGTTTCTATGAGATCCCTCATTCTTCCTGAACTCCAGCGAATACAATCCTAACTGATTCAATCTCTCATACGTCAGTCCCACCATCCCAGGAATCAGTCTGGTAAACCTTCGCTGCACTCCCTCTAGAGCAAGAATATCCTTCCTCAGATAAGGAGAACCAAAACTGCACACAATATTCCAGGTATGGCCGTCGCCAAGGGCCCTGTATAATGACAGACAAGATATTCCTGCTGCTGTACTCTAATCTGCTCGCAATGAAGGCTGGCATATCATTTGCCTTCTTTTACCGCCTGCTGTAGCTGCATGCTTTCCTGCAGTGACTGTGTACAAGGATATCCAGGTCTCGTTGCACATTCCCCTCTCCTAATTTATGACAATTCAGATAGTAGCCTGCCTTCTCATTTTGCTACCAAACTGGATAACCTCGCAGTTCTCCAAATTATACTGTAAGTGCCATCCATTTGCCCCACTCACTCAACTTGTCCAAATCACACTGACGGATCTCTGCAACCTCCTCACAGCTCACCCTCCCACGCAACTTGTGTCATCTGCAAATTTGGCGATATTGCATTTTGTTCCCTCATCTAAATAGTTAGGTGACGCAATGGGTAGCACTGCAGTCCCACCGAGCTGAGGACCATTATTCAATCCTGGCCCCAGGTCACTGTCCATGTGGAGACACGTTCGCCAAGTGTCTGCGTGGGTGTCACCCCCATAACTCAAAGATGTTTACTTCTATTTTCGCGATTCACTGGTTTTGCTGTCCGTTCACCTGCTCTCAATGTACAAAGGGATTTTGTAATTCATCGCACTTCCTGAGACACCAGCAAGTTCACAACTGATTACAGGGATTGGATTCTGCTGTTATTGTCTCTGTTCTCAATTACATCCAGGACTGCATTTTGTTTATTCTGATTCAATGGGGATGGTCAGAGAGTTTCTTTCTGCTGGACTGGCCGGTCTCATGGCTTTGTCTCCAATGGTCTGATTCTCTCTGAGCCTTCTTGCGAATATCTGGTTTCACATTTCACAAGGATCAAAGTGTGGAAGGGTGTTTGGAGGTTAGAAGATGTTTCATTACCATTTCTGTTTGGAAACCCCCAAAATCATGCCACATTGCCATGAAGATGGACTATGATGGTTACATGGTTCTTTTGTTTAATTTATCTTGGTGCTTCTCACAGAAGAAAATTATTGGGGTATGAGGGGCACGTTATCTGAGGTGCACTGGGAAACTACATTAAATAGTATGGTGGGAGACAGGCAATCACTAATATTTATGAAATTATTGCAGATTTACATGGGAATCGGTTAGCTCAGTTGGCTGGTTCGTGTTGAGTGACACCAACATTACAGGTTAAATTCCATTACCAGCTGAGGTTAGCCATGGTTTGTGTCAGTATTTATGCTCCACATGAGCCTCCACCCACCCCTCTATATCTCTTCTTCCCCCCCCCCCCCCCCCCCCCCCCAAATCAACATCTCCTTCTATTCCTTTCTCCCTCATGTATGTATCTAGCTTTACATTCAATGGATTCATGCTGTTCACCTCAACCACTCGCTGTGGTCGTGAGTTCCACATTCTCACCACTCGCTGGGTAAAGGGGTTTCTATTGAAATTCCTATTGGATTATTGAATCCCTTCATAATCTGAAAGATTCCATCCGGTCACCCATCAGTCTTCTCTTTTCCGGAGAAAAAGCAGCCCCAGCCTTTCCTGAGTGTTAAATGCTCTCAGTTCTGTATATTATGAATCTTTGTTGCACCTTATCCAGTGCCTCTATTTCCTTTTTCGAAATGGAGATCACCAATGTTGACAGAGCTCCCAGTGTAGTTGAACCATCGTTTTAAACAAGTTGAACATTTCCTCCGTGCTTTTCAATTCTTTCCCTCTGGAATGGAACCCTATGTATGGGCTCCACACTTTAGGAAGGATGTGAAGTTCTTAGAGAGGGTATAGAGGACATTTACAAGAATGGCACCAGAGATGAGGGACTCCAGTTAGTTGCAGTGACTGGAGCAGCTGAATTTCTCTCCTGAGATCACAGCATCTGGAGGGTGGGGAATGAGGCCATTCAGCCCTTTGAGACCGTGTCGGCTCCCTGTGGAGGAAGCCAGTCTGCCCATTGCCCAGTTCTTTCCCCAAATCCCTGTGGTTTATTCTCTCAGTGCCTGTCCAATTTCCTATTGAAATCTCTCCGTCATCTCTGCGTCTCCTACCCTCATAGGCAGTAGGTTCCAGGTCGTTACCACTCCCTTTACGTGTACACAAGGCTCCCAGAGCACAGAGGAGTCTATTTGGCCCATTTTCCCCGTGCCAGCTCTTTGTACAGCGACCCATTTAATCCCATAGTTCGACTATTTTGTTTTCTTTTTCAGAATGTACCAAATTCCCTTTTGGAAGTTACAGTCCAATGAGATTCCAGCACCATTTATGGACAGTGCATTCCAGGGTCGGGATCGAACCTAGGGCCTCGATGCCGTGAGGCAGCAGTGCTAACCATTGCGCAGCTTTGCTGCCTGTAAATTGTTATTTTCATAGTCTATTCACTGGCCTTAGTAATAAGGTCAAGGAAGCCCTTTTATACCTCTAACATGTGCCTTTCTGCAGCCATTTCACCTTCTGTACCTTTTCTATATGAACTATGTATTGATTCCATCGCAAAAAACAATAATAAAATTGAAGTTTATTCAACAGTGAACATTGATTATGATTAGTGAATTGGTGTATTAGGTAATTATATTGCAAAAACTAGATCTTTATTTTAAAAAAATAACACGATCAACCAAAATGTTGCCAGAAACTGCAGAGCTATCAGAATTTGTTTGAAGAAATAAATTACTGGATAATTTTGAGAAGTTACGAGATGTGGTGATAAGCCTGTATATAATATTACATGTACTCAGCAGTGTGACCTCCCACCAGTAGTTGGCGTCAGGCAGCAGTCGGGTTCCGGCTTCCAGCAGAAGGTTGTCATGCATACACGAGGCCAGTCGCACATAAGGGTAGTTCCAAGAGTTCTAATGTAATTCTGTGATAACTTAGTCTGTATAGCATTCTGATCGTTACCACGTATACATTAATAAATCATCGTTCTGACTAATTCACCAGCAGTTCTGTAGAATCATTGCAAGACAAGCCAAGAATATGTGGGCTAGGCATTGGAGTAATGGCATTGTTACTGGGTGAGTAATCCAGCGACCTAGGTTAATGCTCTGGGGATCTGGGATCGAATCTGCCTGTGTCCAAAAAGGTGAGGAGGGGTTATTGGGTTAGGGGGATAGGGTGGAAGTGAGGGCTTAAGTGGGTCGGTGCAGACTCGATGGGCCAAATGGCCTCCTGTACTGTATGTACTGTATGTTCTATGTTCTATATGACAGATGCTGAAATTGAATAAAAGTCTCGAATTAGAAGTCTAATGATAACACTCTTGATTGTTGTGAAAACTCATCTGGTTCACTAATGTCCTTCAGGAAATCTGCTCTCCTTATGTGGCCTGGCCTACACGTGACTCCAGATCCACAGCAATGTTGTTGTTGATTTGTAAGTGCCCTCTGAAATAGCCTCACAAGACACGCAGTTCAAGAGCAATTGGAATGAGCAGTAAATGCTGGCCCAGCCAGTGACCCCCACCTCCCTTGAATGAATAATTTTTAAGGCGGCTCAATGTTCAATCTGAAGACGAGTAAGAAACTGTCTCTTTGATTGGATTTGATTTATTGTCACGTGTACCGAGGTACAGTGAAAAGTATTGTTCTGTGTACAGTCCAGACAGATCATTCCATACATGAAAACACAAAGTGCGGATCTTGGCAATTTGCTCAGTTCACAAAAGAATTTAATGGCTTTGTAGACGTAGATTAAGATTTTAATCACCCTCCGAAACATATCCAGACAGCTCATATAGACAGACACAAACGATACTGTAACTGAATTTTTAAAAAAATATATATTTATTAAGAATTTTAACACAATTTTTCACCCTTACAAACAAGAACCCCCCTCCCGTAACAAAAAGAAAGCGCCCGTTGCAAGACATGAACATGGTAAATCAATATGTTACAGAGCTTTGTACATTGGATTCCTCTCGTACATGTCAGTTTTCCGTGTGGAGACATGTTCTGCAAGTGTCTGCGTGGGTGTTACCCCCATAACTCAAAAGATGTTTACTTCTATTTGCGCGATTCACTGGTTATGCCGTCTGCAGTCACACCAATATTGCCACCCCTCTATTCTTCGCATCCAGCCCCGAATGGAACACCTGTCCTACCCATCCCTTCCTTAACCTGACCTGATCTGCCACCTTCAGATGTGTCTCCTGAAGCATGGCCACGTCTGCCTTCTGTCCCTTTAGGGTGCGCGAACACTCGGGCCCTCTTAACCGGCCCATTTAGGCCTCTCACATTCCACGTGATCAGCCGGATTGGGGGGCTACCCAACCTCACCTGCCGACTAGCCATCTCCTATCTTAGGCCAGTCCCGTGCCCGCGCCTCCCGCACCCTCCAGTCCCCCAGACGGGGAAGCCCCGCCCCGACCATCTCTTCCATGTTCAGTTCCCCCTCGGACAGTGCAGCAGCAACCCTAATGTCCCCCCCCTCTTCCCCCCCCCCCCTTCCCTCCCCCCCCCCCCCCCTCCCCGCTAGATCCGCATCCAGACCGTACCATTCTCCCTCTCTACCTGACCGTTCCACCGGGGGTTGTAACTGTTCGTCCTGCTCGAGGCGATGCCCTTGCTGAGCAGGAATTGACGCAGTTCGTCGCTCATGAAGGAGGACCCCCTATCACGGGGTCCGGTGGGGAAACCGAACAGTGTAAAGATGGTGCAGAGGGATTTAAGACCGTGGGCATGGTCATGTCGGGGCAGGGGATGGCGAAAGGGAAATGGGAGTATTCGTCAACCACATTTAGGAAGTACGTGTTGCGATCGGTGGAGGGCAGGGGGCCTTTGAAGTCCAGACTGAGGCGCTCAAAGGGACGGGAAGCCTTTATCAGGTGTGCTCTATCTGGCCTGAAAAAGTGCGGCTTGCACACTGCACAGATTTGGCAGTTCCTGGTGGCTGTTCGGACCTCCTTGACGGAGTAGGGGAGGTTGCGGGTCTTCACGAAATGGTAGAACCAAGTGACCCCCGGGTGGCAGAGGTCCTCGTGGAGGGCTTGGAAATGGTCCACTTGTGCGTTGGCACATGTGCCGCGGGATAGAACATCGGACGGCTCGTTCAGCTTTCCGGGACGATACAAGATCTCATAATTATATGTGGAGAGTTTGATCCTCCACCGCAAGATCTTGTCGTTCTCGATCTTGCCCCGCTGCGCATTATCGAACATGAAGGCTACCGACCGTTGGTCAGTGAGGAGCATGAATCTCCTACCGGCCAGGTAATGCCTCCAATGCCGCACAGCTTCTACTATGGCCTGGGCCTCCTTTTCCACTGAGGAGTGGCGGATTTCTGAAGCGTGGAGGGTACGGGAAAAAAAGGCCACGGGTCTGCCTGCTTGGTTTAGAGTGGCCGCCAGAGCTACGTCGGATGCGTCGCTCTCGACTTGGAAGGGGAGGGACTTGTCGATTGCGTGCATCATGGCCTTTGCGATATCCGCTTTGATGCGGCTGAAGGCCTGGCGGGCCTCTGTCGATGGGAAAAACAGTGGACTGAATTGGCGGGCGGCCCTTGTCCGCGTAGTTGGGGACCCACTGGGCGTAATAAGAGAAGAAGCCCAGGCAGCGTTTGGAACAGTGAGGGAGGGGGAACTCCGTAAGGGGGCGCATGCGTTCAGCGTCGGGGCCTATCACTCCATTATGCACTACGTAGCCAAGGATAGCTAGACGGTCGGTGCTAAACACGCATTTTTCCCTGTTGTAGGTGAGGTTCAGGGCGTTAGCGGTCTGGAGGAATTTGCGGAGGTTGGCGTCGTGGTCCTGCTGGTCATGGCCGCAGATGGTGACGTTGTCGAGGTACGGGAACATGGCCCGTAAACCGTGCTGGTCAACCATTCGGTCCATCTCCCGTTGGAAGACCGAGACTCCGTTAGTGACGCTGAATGGAACCTTTAAAAAGTGGTAGAGCCGCCCGTCTGCTTCGAAGGCAGTGTACTTGCGGTCGCTCGGGCAGATGATATGCGGACTTAAGGTCCACGGTGGAAAAGACCTTGTACTGTGCAATCCGATTAACCATGTCGGATATGCGGGGGAGAGGGTACGCATCTAGTTGCGTGTACCTATTGATGGTTTGGCTATAATCTACGACCATCCTCTGCTTCTCCCCGGTCTTTACAACTACCCCCTGAGCTCTCCAGAGACTATTGCTGGCCTGGATTATGCCTTCCTTCAGCAGCCGCTGGACTTCAGACCGGATAAATGTTCGGTCCTGGGCGCTGTACCGTCTGCTCCTAGTGGCGACGGGTTTGCAATCCGGGGTGAGGTTCGCAAACAAGGAAGGCGGTTCAACCTTGAGGGTCGCGAAGCTGCAGATAGTAAGTGGGGGTATAGGGCCGCCGAATTGGAACGTTAAACTCTGATGGTTACGTTGAAAATCTAACCCTAGGAGAGTGGGAGCGCAGAGGTGGGGGAGGAAATAAAGTCGTTAATTCTTAAACTCTCTCCCCTGCACCGTTAGGTTCGCGATGCAGAACACTTTGATTTCTACGGAATGGGATCCCGCTGCCAGAAAAATCTTTTGGGTACTCGGGTGGATTGAAAGATTGGATTGGATTGGATTTGTTTATTGTCACGTGTACCGAGGTACAGTGAAAAGTATTTTTCTGCGAGCAGCTCAACAGATCATTAAGTACATAAGAAGAAAAGGGAATAAAAGAAAATACATAATCGGGCAACACAACATATACAATGTAACTACATAAGCACTGACATCGGATGAAGCATACAGGGTGTAGTGTTCATGAAGTCAGTCCATAAGAGGGTCATTTAGGAGTCTGGTGACAGCGGGGAAGAAGCTGTTTTTGAGTCTGTTCGTGCGTGTTCTCAGACTTCTGTATCTCCTGCCCGATGGAAGAAGTTGGAAGAGTGAGTAAGCCGGGTGGGAGGGATCTTTGATTATACTGCCCGCTTTCCCCAGGCAGCGGGAGGTGTAGATGGAGTCAATGGATGGGAGGCAAGTTTGTGGGATGGACTGGGCGGTGTTTTTGAGTCTGTTCGTGCCTGTTCTCAGACTTCTGTATCTCCTGCCCGATGGAAAACAGCGTCTTACCGTATCCGGATTGATAAAACTTTCCGTGCTCCCAGAGTCGATCAGACATGGCGTTTCGTACTCGTTAACCAGCACCGTCGTCGTTGCCGTTTGGAATGTCCGGGGCCGCGACTGGTCCAGGGTCACCGAAGCCAGTCGCGGTTGCTGCATCAGGGCGTTTTCTTCAGGCCCCGTGGAGCCCTCCATGCTGGGGTCCTTGGCTGTCAACCAAGATGGCGGCGACCACGGATCGCACGCAGTTGGGGGCGGACAAAATGGCCGCATCCATAAATCTCACGTGGCCGGAGGGTCACAAGATGGCGGCACCCATCCCCCCCGCATGGAGTCCAGGACCCAAAATGGCGTCGCCCGTTGGCCACACATGCATTGTTGGGCGGGTTGAGTCTGTAGTCCCAGCTCTCCCCTGGAGATTGCGGCGACCCCCTGGGACTGGCACACCGCTGAATAGTGTCCCTTCTTGCTGCAACTTTTACAGATGGCCGAGCGGGCCGGGCAGCACTGCCGGGGGTGTTTTGACTGGCCGCAAAAATAGCAGCGGGGGCCCCCCCCGGGTAGTCTGGTGCTCTGGCCGCACAGGCTTGCGGGGGGATGGGGGGTGCCGGGGAGTCGGTCGCGGGTGGGGGTCCACGGAGCCCAAGGGGCTGCTGTGCGGTCGGTGGCATAAGCGCGGGCATTCTGCGAGGCCACATCGAGGGAGGCCGCAAGGGCCCGTGCCTCCGTGAGCCCTAGTGAGTCTCTCTCCAGCAGTTGCTGGCGAATTTGGGATGAGGTCATACCTGCTACGAACGTATTCCTGATTAGGAGTTCCGTATGTTCGTTAGCCGTCACCGGTGGGCAGTTGCAGCTCCTTCCCAATATTAGCAGCGCGCTGTAGAACTCGTCCAGCGATTCTCCGGGGATTTGCCGTCTCATCGCGAGTTGGTGGTGTGCGTAGACTTGGTTTACGGGCCGAATGTAGATCCCTCTCGGCATGGTGAGCGCCGTCGGGAAATCCTCTGCGTCTTCGATGAGCGTGTAGATCTCCGGACTCATCCTGGAATGCATCCTGGAATGCATTTTCTGGTCTTCTGCCGGGGGCCGTTCGGAGGGATCCCTCAAAGCACGCTAGCCAGTGTTTAAACGTGGCCGCTGAGTTTGCTGCATGGGGGCTGATTCGCAGACACTCCGGGGCGATCCGGAGCTCCATCATCCTTTAAAGTGTGCGTAATAAATTGTAGCACAATCAATCACTCACGAGGCGAGAAGAGATGAAGTTAATCGATGGCTTTATTACGCAGACTTGTTCGCCAGCAGCTCGGTTACAGAATGTGGGTGCTGGGAGAACCCGGGTTCTTATACTCCACCTTACTGGGTGGAGCCAGCAGGTGGCAGATCCAATCAGGACCCAGTGTCTGTCCACCAATAGCCTCTCGGCATCACTGGGTACCGTACTACCCCTAATACATACCACCACAAGCACAGACAAGACTCCAAAGATGTGCAGGTGAGGTGGATTGGCTATGCTAAAATGCCTTAGTGTCCAAAAAGGGTAGGTGGGGTTACAGGCATCGGGTGGAGATGTCGGCTCAGGTAGGATTCTCTTTCCAAGGACCGGTGCAGACTCAATAGGCTGAATGGCCTCCTTCTGCACTGTAAAGTCTATGATTCTATGAGGTCAGAAGCTCATATTGGGTTCAAATGTGAAACAAAGTTTACGAAGAGACTGGCTAAGTCTCAGACTGTTGCCAGGGAGAGGGTTAGAGTTAGTATGTCAGGAATGGAGATTGGAGCAGGGACCGAACAGTGGATTCAGTCTTCTCCATATTTGATTGAAGTTATTTAGTCAGCAGGAAGAGAACCAGAATGGATCTTGGGTCTGATATCCAGTACAACTTAGTTCAAGAGGGAGAGGAAGAACGAAGGAAACCCTGGAACATTTGGTGAAACGACCTTTGCGACTGCTCATCAAATCTCCACACAGTCAGTTCTGGACACCAGGTTAACATCTGTTATTCTGTCTGCTCAGTCAGGGTGATTCAGATTAATGTCTGTCACAAGTCATGAATGAAGTGACTTGTAAAGCATATTCTTACCTCTAATTATATAACTTTGGTAAAAGGATACAGAAATAATGATCTAATACTTTATTTGGATTTCAGCCCCAGGCAGGAGGGAGAGTGTGAGGGGCGGGGATTTACAGCTTTGGGGAAAAAAGAGAGACAAAAATGTTCCGCAGAAACTGGAATTAACTGTTCTGTATTTCTATCCCATACTGATAGTGTGCCCTTCGTAAACTCCTTTTCCAGGGCATTAGGAGAGGATTTTCAGACAGGAAACACAAACCAAATATCACATTAAGATCTGACAGTGTCACTCGGTTGGTGTGGACCTGAATATCCTCAGACTATAGACTGGAATTAAAAATGTTTGTTCTGTTTGTGGGAAAATATTTCAAAAGCAGTGTGACTGGAAAAGCACCGAGACACACACGCACCTGAGTGAGTGTGTTCCAGTGAACTGACTGTGGAAAGAGCTTTAACCAGTTACAGCCTGAAAAAACACCACACCATTCACTGAGGGGAGAAACCATACACGTGTTCTGTGTGAGGACCAAGCTTCACTTGATTGTCTAAAGAGGAAACGGACAAAGGCACTGACTCCATGGAGATACCGTCGAAACCGTGGGGTATGAATTTTGCTTCGGGGGTTTCCAAAACGCGAGAGGTCCCGGGTTCATATCCCGGACGAGCCCTGCAAAGTGGTTGACTGGGGGGGGGGGGGGGGGGGGGGGTGATGATGTAGTTGTATTGTCACTGGATGAGTCATCCTGAGACCCAGCACAATTCTCTGAGAATGCAGGTTCAAACCCCACAACGGCAGATGCTTCATTGTGGCTTGTATTTGAACTTGAATCCAATAAATCAGGGGTAGCACAGTGGTTAGCACAGTTGTTTCTCAGCTCCACTGTCCCAGGTTTGATTCCTGCTTGGGTCGCTGTCTGTGCGGAATCTGCGCTGGTGTCTGCCTGGGTTTACTCCGGGTGCTCCGGTTTTCCCCCAGTCCAAAGATGTGCAGGTTTGGTGGAGTGGCCATGCGAAATTGCTCTTGGTGTCCAAAAGGGTTAAATGGGGTTACTGGGTTATGGGGATAGGGTGGAGGTGTAGGCTTGAGAAGGGTGCTCTTTCCAAGGGCCAGTGCAGACTCGATGTGCTGAATGGCCTGTTCTGCACTGTAAATTATATGATTGTGGAAGTTGGATATGAAACAGTTTAGTGAGAATTGGGTCAAAGGAGCAAAGGGTAAGTCTCACAGACAAGATGAGCGCTGAAAGAGCATGATGGGAGGAAAAGAAGAGAAAGATCTGAGTTCAGAATTTGGACAAGAAAAGTCTTCGAGGCAGTTTTACTGAGTGGTTTAGTGGAAGAGGAGCTGTAGAATCAGCTGATCGGATTGTTTCAATGGGTGGGGTTTTCCAGTCCTTCCTGTTGGCTGGAACTTCCAGTCCCACAGATCTCTCGGTCTGCTGTTCCGGTTCATTGGTTGTCTCATTGGGTTCGCTGTAGGCCTCTTGGGATCTGTGGAAAAACTCCCGGTGCCACATTCGCCTGATGAATTCCCTGGAGCGGAGAAACTACACCATCTTCTTCACAGCCTTCAACATGTCATCGATGAAGATGAACATTTTGCCAAGGTCATCAACACTGCTTGCCTCCCAACAACCGCGCAACCTCAGACTATTGATTGCAGCAAACTACCCAGCATTCAGAACGATCATGACACCACACAACCTTGTCATGGCAACCTCTGCAAGACGTGCCAGATCAACATGGGTACCACCATTGCACGTGAGAACACGTGTAATGGTGCGCCTCAGCCAACATTATCTACTTCATACGCTGCAGCAAAGGATGTCCCGAGGCGTGGTACATTGGCGAGGCCAATGCAGACGCTGCGACAAGGAATGAACGGACATCGCGCAACAATCGCCAGACAGGAATGTTCCCTTCCAGTCAGGGAACACTTCAGCAGTCAAGGGCATTCAGCCTCTGATCTTCGGGTAAGTGTTCGGTCTTCAGGACGCGCGACAACGCAGAATGGCCGAGCAGAAACTGATAGCCAGGTTCCGCACACGAGTACGGCCTCAACTGGGACCCTGGATTCATGTTACATTACATGTGCTTGCAAAATCCAACCAACTGTCGTGGCTTGAGACAATTCACACCTCTTTAATCTGTGATTATCCCTCTCTCCAGTCGCAGTGTATGGACCTGTAAAGACTTAATTACCTGCAAAGACTCGCATTCAAAGTACCATTTTGCGACATTGAATTTTTCTACAGACGTATTTGTGGGACCCACATCTTCATTCACCTGAGGAAGGAGCTGCAATCCGAAAGCTAGTGATTCTAAACAAACCTGTTGGACTTTAACCTGGTGTTGTAAGACTTCTTACTGTGCTCATCCCAGTCCAACGCAGGCATCTCCACATCATAAATGAGAAGCATTAAATGCTTCTGCCAGTTTCGAACCATGCACCTTTTGCTCGGTGAATGTGATAACCTCCATGCTACAGAAACAGCTGGAAGCACAGTACCAATGGACCTGTGCAACGTTCAACTGCACAGTCTTGCTGCAGCTTTCAATGGTTTGGCTGGGAGGCCAGGTCACTTATTACATGAAGACAGCTGTTCCCTTAAAACAGATGTCTCAACTTGTAAGACCATAAGATATAGAACTTATATTGAACTTTAGCATTTGTTCAGTAAATATCTAACAGAACAATGCTCTCTGTTCAATCATTAATGCATCATTCTTATCTTCCTGCAGAATATTTCCACCAATTTTACTCAATATTTGTTTCATTGTTCAATGTTGAACATCAGTATATTTATTTGTTATATATGACTTCATTTTGAATTGAATCGGTCTCGAGTCTTCACTCTGAATAACTCTGAAATACACACCATTGAATTGCAAACTTGACTGACCAAGAAAAGAAAGCGTTTCACTGGGTGACACAAATCCCATCAATCTTTGTTCAGTTTGACCACAGTCAGCCTTTGGACAAAGTCAAATATAGTTAAATGGAAGAGAATTGAGAATTATATGTTGCTTATATTTGACCCCTCTGTGTTTTGGTGTGAAACATTCTGCAGCCTAAATACCGTTCATGTATAAGAAAGGAGGGCTGACAGCAAATCCGCACTGAGCCTGGATTTCCTCATCTCCCCGAGTGGCTTTTCCTGTTTCTCCATCATTAAGGATGAATCTTTCAAAAATGTGATTCAGTTAAATCTCTAATATTTCCTCTAATTCAGTTACAGTATCGTTTGTGTCTGTCTGTATGAGCTGTCTAGATATGTTTCGGAGGGTGATTAAAATCTTAATCTATGTCTACAAAGCCATTAAATTCTTTTGTGAACTGAGCAAACTGCCAAGATCCGCACTTTGTTTTTCCATGTGTGGAACGATCTGTCTGGACTGTACGCAGAACAATACTTTTCACTGTACCTCGGTACACGTGACAATAAATCAAATCCAATCAAAGAGACAGTTTCTTACTCGTCTTCAGATTGAACAATGAGTCTTCTTAAAAATTATTCATTCATGGGAGGTGGGTGTCACTGGCTGGGCCATCATTTACTGCTCATTCCAATTGCCCTTGAACTGCATGTCTTGTGAGGCTATTTCAGAGGGCACTTACAAATCAACTACAACATTGCTGTGGATCTGGAGTCACGTATAGGCCAGGCCACGTAAGGAGAGCAGATTTCCTGAAGGACATTAGTGAACCAGATGAGTTTTCACAACAATCAAGAGTGTTATCATTAGACTTCTAATTCGAGACTTTTATTCAATTTCAGCATCTGTCATAGGCAGATTCGATCCCAGATCCCCAGAGCATTAACCTGGGTCTCTGGTTTACCATTACTCCAATGTCCAGCCCGCATATTCTTGGCAGAATATGGTGTCACATGTTGTGTTCTGCGATCTTGTCTTGCAATGATTCTACAGAACTGCTGGTGAATTAGTCAGAACGATGATTTATTAATGTATACGTGGTAACGATCAGAATGCTATACAGACTAAGTTATCACAGAATTACATTAGAACTCTTGGAACTACCCTTATGTGCGACTGGCCTCGTGTATGCATGACAACCTTCTGCTGGTAGCCGGAACCCGACTGCTGCCTGACGCCAACTACTGGTGGGAGGTCACACTGCTGAGTACATGTAATATTATATACAGGCTTATCACCACATCTCGTAACTTCTCAAAATTATCCAGTAATTTATTTCTTCAAACAAATTCTGATAGCTCTGCAGTTTCTGGAAACATTTTGGTTGATCGTGTTATTTTTAAAAATAAAGATCTAGTTTTTGCAATATAATTACCTAATACACCAATTCACTAATCATAATCAGTGTTCACTACTGAATAAACTTCAATTTTATTATTGTTTTTTGCTGTGAAATCAATGCATAGTTCACATAGAAAAGGTACAGAAGGTGAAATGGCTGCAGAAAGTCACATGTTCGAGGGAGAAAAGGGCTTCCTTGACCTTATTACTAAGGCCAGTGAATAGACTATGAAAATAACAATTTACAGGCAGCAAAGCTGCGCAATGTCCTCACCAATTTATTGATAAAGGTTAAGTCTTAATTTTGTGTAATAACCACGTCAATGACACCATTTTGAATACTCTGTGAAATTCCAGACACACCATATGCACAATTATTTGTTGTAAAACACAGCGAGTTGCTGTGATTTGGAATGCACTGTCTATAAATGGTGCTAGAATCTCATTGGACTGTAACTTCCAAAAGGGAATTTGGTACATTCTGAAAAAGAAAACAAAATAGTCGAACTCTGGGATTAAATGGGTCGCTGTACAAAGAGCTGGCATGGGAAAAATGGGCCAAATAGACTCCCCTGTGCTCCAGGAACCTTGTGTACATGTAAAGGGAGTGGTAACAACTGGGAACCTACAGCCTATGAGGGTAGGAGATGCAGAGATGACGGAAGCATTTCAATCGGAAATTGGACAGGCACTGAGAGAAATAAACCCACAGGGATTTGGGGATAGAACGGGGCAATGGACAGACTGGCTTCCTCCACAGGGAGCCGACACGGTCCCAAAGGGCTGAATGGCCCCATTCCCCACCCTTCAGATGCTGTGATCTCAGGAGAGAAATTCAGCTGCTCCAGTCACTCCAACTAACTGGAGTCCCTCATCTCTGGTGCCATTCTCGTAAATGTCCTCTACACCGTCTCTAAGAACTTCACATCCTTCCTAAAGTGTGGAGCCCATACATAGGGTTCCATTCTGGAGGGATAGAATTGAAAAGCACGGAGGAAATGTTCAACTTGTTTAAAACGATGGTTTGACTACACTGGGAGCTCTGTCAACATTGGTGATCTCCATTTCGAAAAAGGAAATAGAGGCACTGGATAAAGTGCAACAAAGATTCATAATATACAGAACTGAGAGCATTTAACACTCGGGAAAGGCTGGGGCTGCTTTTTTCTGGAAATGAGAAGACTAATGGGTGACCTAATGGAGGTCTTTCAGATTATGAAGGGATTCAATAATCCAATAATAATTTCTTCATTTTTTTTTTTGAATTTAGAGTACCCAATTATTTTTTCCAATTAAGGGGCAATTTAGCATGGCCAATCCACCTATCCTGCACATCTTTGGGTTGTGGTGGTGAAACCCACACAGACACAGGGAGAACGTGCAAACTCCACAAGTACAGTGACCCAGGATTCGAACCCGGGTCTTCAGTGCCGTAGCCAATAGGAATTTCAATAGACACCTCTTTACCCAGCGAGTGGTGAGAATGTGGAAGTCGTTACCCCAGCGAGTGGTTGAGGTGAACAGCATGAATCCATTGAAAGTAAAGCTAGATACATACAGGAGTGAAAAAGGAATAGATGGAGATGCTGATGGGGGAGGCGGGGGAGAAAGAGAGGTATAGAGGGGTGGGTGGAGGCTCGTGTGGAGCTTAAATACTGACACAAACCATGGCTATCCTCAGCCAGTATGGGGATTTAATCTGTAATGTTGGTGTCACTCAGCACGAACCAGCCATCCAGTCAATAGAGCTAACCAATCCCCGTGTAAATCTGCAATAATTCCTTAAATATTAGTGATTGCCTGTCTCTCACCATACTATTTAATGTAGTTTCCCAGTGCACCTCAGACAACTTGCCCCTCATACTCTGATAGTTTTCTTCTGTGAGAAGCACCAAGATAAAATAAACCAAACAACCATGTAACCACATTAGCCCATCTTCATGGCAATGTGGCATGATTTTTGAAGTTTTCAAACAGATATGGTAATGAAACATCTTCTAACCTCCAAACATCCTTTCACTCTTTGATCCTTGTGAAATGCGAAACCAGATATTCGCAAGAAGGCTCAGAGAGAATCAGCCCACTGGAGGCGAAGTCGTGAGACCGGCCAGTCCAGCAGAAAGAAACCCTCTGACCATCCCCTTTGACCAACAGAATGAACAAAATGCAGTCCTGGATGTAATTGAGAACAGAAACAATAACAGCAGAATCCAATCCCTGTAATCATTTGTGAACTTGTTGATGTCTCAGCAAGGGTGATAAATTACAAAATCCCTTCGCACATTGAGGGCAGGCGAATGGCCTCTCCCCAGTATGAACTCCCTGGTGCGACTGCAGACAGCATAACCGAGTGAATCGTGCAAATAGACGTAAACAGGTGTGAGATAATCGGGATTATGGAGACATGGCTGCAGGATGGGATTGAAGGGTGATAAATCGCCAGGGCCTGATAATCTGCATCCCAAAGTACTTAAAGAAGTGGCTCCAGAAAAGGTGGATGCAATGGTGGTCATCTTCCAGGATTCTATAGACTCTGGAACAGTTGCTGCAGATTGGAGGGTGGATTATGTAACTCCACTATTTAAAATGAGAGATAGCGAGAAAACAGGGAATTATAGACTAGTAAGCCTGACATCGGCAGGAGGGAAAATGTTAGAATCCATTATTAAAGACTTTATAGCAAAGCACTTCGAAACCAGTGGCAGCATCGGACAGAGTCAGCATGGATTTATGATGGGGAAGTCGTGCTTGACAAATCTACTGGAATTCTTCGCAGGTATAACTGGTAGAGTTAACAAGGGAGAGCCAGTGGATACAAAGAACAAAGAAAAGTACAGCACAGAAACAGGCCCTTCGGCCCTCCAAGCCCGTGCCGACCATGCTGCCCGACTAAACTACAATCTTCTACATTTCCTGGGTCCCTATCCTTCTAATCCCATCCTATTCATCTATTCATCAAGATGCCCCTTAAATGTCACTACCGTCCCTGCTTCCACCACCTCCTCCGGCAGCGAGTTCCAGGCACCCACTACCCTCGGTGTAAAAAACTTGCTTCGTACATCTCCACTAAACCTTGCTCCTCACACCTTAGACCTATGCCCCCTAGTAATTGACCCCTCTACCCTGGGAAAAAGTCTCTATCTATTCTGTCTATGCCCCTCATAATTTTGTAGACCTCTATCAGGTCGCCTCTCAACCTCATTCCAGTGAGAACAAACCGAGTTTATTCAACATCTCCTCATAGCTAATGCACTCCATACCAGGCAACATCCTGGTAAATCTCTTCTGCACCCTCTCTAAAGCCTCCACATCCTTCTGGTAGTGTGGCGACCAGAAATGAACACAATACTCCAAGTGTGGCCTAACTAAGGTTCTATACAGCTGCAACATGACTTGCCAATTTTTATACTCAATACCCCGGCCAATGAAGGCAAGCATGCCGTATGCCTTCTTGACTACTTTCTCCACCTGGGTTGGCCCTTTCAGTGACCTGTGGACCTGTGCACCTAGATCTCTCTGACTGTCAATACTCTTGAGGGTTCTACCATTCATGTATATTCCCTCCCTGTAATAGACCTTCCAAAATTCATTACATCACATTTTTCCGGATTAAACTCCATCTGCCATACCTCCGCCCAAGTCTCCAAATGATCTAAACCCTGCTGCATCCTCTGACAATCCTCATCGCTATCCGCAATTCCAGCAAACTTTGTGTCGTCTGCAAACTTACTAATTAGACCAGTTACATTTTCCTCCAAATCATTTATTTCTACTACGTACAGCAAAGGTCCCAGCACTGATCCCTGCGGAACACCACTGGTCACAGCCCTCCAATCAGAAAAGCATCCTTCCATTGCTACTCTCTGCCTTCTATGACCTAGCCAGTTCTGTGTCTATCTTGCCAGCTCACCTCTGATCCCGTGTGACTTCATCTTTTGTACCAGTCTGCCATGAGCGACCTTGTCAAAGGCCTTACTGAAGTCCATATGGACAACATCTACTGCCCCACCTGCATCAACCATCTTTGCGACCTCTTCGAAAAACTCTATCAAGTTAGTGAGACACGACCTCCCCTTCACAAAACCATGCTGCCTCTCACTAATACGTCCATTTGCTTCCAAATGGGAGTAAATCCTGTCTCAAAAGAATTCTCTCCAATAATTTCCCTACCACTGATGTAAGGCTCTCCGGCCTGGAGTTCCCTTGCTACCCTTCTTAAACAAAGGAACAACATTGGCTATTCTGCCGTCCTCCGGGACATCACCTGAAGACAGCGAGGATCCAAAGATTTCTGTCAAGGCCTCAGCAATTTCCTCTCTTGCCTCCTTCAGTATTCTTGGGTAGATCCCATCAGGCTCTTGGGACTTATCCACCTTAATATTTTTCAAAACGGATGTGGTATATTTGGACTTTCAGATGGCTTTCGATAAAGTCCCGCATCAGTACTTAGCGTGTAAAATTAAAGCACATGGGATTAGGGGTAGTGTATTGAGATGGATAGGAAAACAGGTTGGCAGACAGGAAACAAAGAGTCTGAATTAATGGATCCTTTTCAAATTAGCAGGCAGTGGCCAGTGGGATACCGCAGAGATCGGTGCTCGAACTCCAGATATATTAATGATTTTATTTTTCAAATTTAAGGTACCCAATAAATGATTACTATTATTATTAGATGCAGGAAAGATTTTCCCAATGGTGGGAGTGTACAGAACCAGTAGTCGCAGTCTGAAGATATAAGGTAGATCTCATATGAGGGCGAAGGGGGTCAAAGGATATGGAGGGGAAAGCAGGATTAGGCTATTGAGTTGGATGATGAGCCATGATCATAATGAATGGCAGAGCAGGCGCAAAGGGCCAAATGGTCCCTTCCTGCATTTTCTATGTTTCTATGTAATCCCTTCCCACACTAAGAGCAGGTGAATGGCCTCTCCCCAGTGTGAACTCGCTGATGTCTCTGCAGAGTGGATAACCAAGTGAATTCCTTCCCACACTGAGAGCAGGTGAATGGCCTCTCGCCAGTGTGAACTCGCTGATGTCTCTGCAGACTGGATAACTGTGTGAATTCCTTCCCACACTGAGAGCAGGTGAACGGCCTCTCCCCAGTGTGAACTCGCTGGTGTGTCTGCAGACTAGAGAACTGTGTGAATCCATTCCCACAGAGGGAGCAGATAAATGGTTTCTCCCCAGTGTGAACTCGCTCGTGTTTCAGCAGGTTAGACGAATTAACAAATCCCTTCCCACACTGAGAGCAGGTGAATGGCCTCTCCCCAGTGTGAACTCGCTGATGTCTCTGCAGACTGGATAACTGTGTGAATCCCTTCCCACACTGAGAGCAGGTGAACGGCCTCTCCCCAGTGTGAATTCGCTGATGTCTCTGCAAGTTGGATAAAGCACGGAATCTCCACCCACACTGAGAGCAGGTGAATGGCTTCTCCCCAGTGTGAACTTGCTGGTGTTTCCGCAAGTTGACTGAATGGCTGAATCCCTTCCCACACTGAGAGCAGGTGTACGGCTTCTCCCCAGTGTGAATTCGCTGATGTTTCCGCAGGGCGGATGAATCAATGAATCCCTTCCCACACTGAAAGCAGGTGAATGGCCTCTCCCCAGTGTGAACTCGCTGGTGTGTCTGCAGACTGGATAACCGAGTGAATCCATTCCCACAGAGGGAGCAGGTAAACGGCCTCTCCCCAGTGTGGACTTGCTGGTGTGTCTGCAGACTGGATAACCGAGTGAATCCATTCCCACAGAGGGAGCAGGTGAATGGCCTCTCCCCAGTGTGAACTCGCTGATGTTTCCGCAGGGTGGATGAATCAATGAATTGCTTCCCACACTGAGAGCAGGGGAACGGCCTCTCCCCAGTGTGAACTCGCTGGTGTGTCTGCAGGTGGGATGCTTGAGTGAATCCCTTCCCACAATGAGAGCAGGTGAACGGTCCCTTCCCAGTGTGAACTCGCTGGTGTGACTGCAGGGTGGATAACTGAGTGAATCCCTGCCCACATTTAGAGCAGGTGAACGGCCTCTCCCCAGTGTGACTGCGGCGATGAATCTCCAGCAGAGATGGGAATCTGTATCCCTTCCCACAGTCATCACATTTCCACGGTTTCTCCATGTTTTGGGTCTCCTCGTGTCTCTCCAGATTGGACAATCAGTGGAAGCCTTGTCTACACACAGAACATGTGCACTGTCTCTCCGCACTGTGATTGGTGCGATGTTTTTTCAGGCTGTTTAACTGGTTTAGGCTCTTTTCACAGTCAGTTCACTGGATCACTCTCACTCGGGTGTGTGTTGTGTGGGTCTTGGTGCTTTTCCAGTCACGCTAAAGTTTAAAATCTTTTGAAGCCGACAGATCAGACAAACATTTTCCTTCTCGCCGATGATATTCAGGTCAGAAGGACTCGAGTGAGTTTGTCACATCAAGACGTGATGTTTGAGATTTCTGTCTATAATTCCTCCTCTTCCAATATCCTTTAAAAACAATTTACAAAAGTCATCAGTTAGAAATTCAGAACAGACAATTCTAGTTCCTATGGAACATTATTTCCTCTCGTTCTCCAAAAGCTGTAAATCTCCATCGCACACAATCTCCCTCCATTCTCACTCTGCTGTATCTAATATTCACCCTCCCAATTCTCCTGAAGGTGCTGATTCATGTTGATTGACAGATCCGAGCTCGGCTCACTGCTTCCTGACCAGGACACAGATTATACCAGGAGCAAGAGTAGACCATTCGGCCCACCGAGACCGCAAAAATATTCAATGAGATCCTTGGTCGATCTACCTCAGCATCATTTTCCCCACACGGTCCCCATATCCCTCAATATCTTCAATATCTAGAAACATGTCAAACATACTTGATGACTGAGGCTCCACATTCCTCTGGGGTAGAGAATTCCAAAGCTTCACCACATCCTCGAGTGAAGAAATCCCTCATCTCAGCTTCCTCTCTATTTTCCTACCTGTTCCCCATAACCCTCAACTCCATTGTCAATAAAATATCTGTCAAACTTGTGCTTAAATATATTCAATGACCACCAGATACAACTGGTCCCTGTGGAAGAGAAATCCAAAGACTAACAACCCTCTGAGGGAAGAGATGACTGGAAATCTATAACGGAGCTGCAGTCTTATATTACAAGATGAGAAATAATAATACATTTACTTTATAACAAACATCTAATCATACATCTAATCTGGACCACGCAACAACACGAGACATATCTCTGTCCATTATTAATTTAATGTGCCCTGAAATGTCAGCCATCTCCTGGGGAACCCACTCCCTTTTTGAAGTAAATCCAATTTTGAAATAAATTTAGAGTAACCATTTAAAAAAAATTTTTTTTGCAATTACGGAGCAATGTAGCGTGGCCAATCCTGTGAGACCCATTCAGACACAGGGAGAATGTGCAAAGTCCACACGGACAGCGACCTGGGGCCGGGATTGAACCCGGGTCCTTGGCGCCGTGAGGCAGCAGTGCTAAGCACCAGGCTTTTAGTCAGTCAAATATATGCGTCAACCTGTTCAGGAGATGGGTGGCAGGAGTTGGACACACTTTGTGGAGCTGTGAACCTTCATGTAATTCTTTTTCTCCCAATTAAGGGACAATTTATCGTGGCTCCAGTTTGGGCTCAAATCATCAATGAGGACTCTGATCTCTGGGAAGGAAGGAAACCCTGGGAGGTGGGCTGGGAGGATTCACAAACACCGACTGGAGGCCCTAAACTCCCAATGAGACCCATTGATTTTATTGTCAGTCTGCAGACAGGAGCTGGAGAACTGAACCCAGGCAGAGGAGAGGGAGGGAGAAAACTGGGAGTGGAGGAAAGAAATGGTGCAGATGGTGAGATGGGTTTGGATTTCAGCCCAGGGAGGAGGGAGAGTGTGTGGGGCGGAGAAAAATGTTCCAGAGAAACTAGAATTGTATGTTCAAAATTTCTATCCTGGACTGACAGTGATGACTTTTGTAAACACCTTTTACAGGATATTACAAGGGGAGGATTTACAGATGGAAACTCAAATCAACCTTCACATTGGATTGGATTTGTTTATTGTCACGTGTACCGAGGTACAGTGAAAAGTACTTTTCTGCGAGCAGCTCAACAGATCATTAAGTACATGGGAAGAAATGTGAAGAAAAGAAAATACATAATAGGGCAACACCACATATACAATGTAACTACATAAGCACTAGCATCGGATGAAGCATACAGGGTGTAGTGTTAATGAGGTCAGTCCATAAGAGGGTCATTTAGGAGTCTGGTGACTGTGGGGAAGACGCTGTTTTTGAGTCTGTTCGTGCGTGTTCTCAGACTTCTGTATCTCCTGCCCGATGGAAGAAGTTGGAAGAGTGAGTAAGCCGGGTGGGAGGGATCTTTGATTATACTGCCCGCTTTCCCCAGGCAGCGGGAGGTGTAGATGGAGTCAATGGATGGGAGGCAAGTTTGTGGGATGGACTGGGCGGTGTTCACGACTCTCTGAAGTTTCTTGCGGTCCTGGGCCAAGCAGTTTCCATACCAGGCTGTGATGCAGCCCGATAAGGTGCTTTCTATGGTGCATCTGTAAAAGTTGGTAAGGGTTAATGTGGACATGCCGAATTTCCTTAGTTTCCTGAGGAAGTATAGGCGCTTTTGTGCTTTCTTGGTGGTAGCGTCGACATGGGTGGACCAGGACAGATTTTTGGAGATGTGCACCCCTAGGAATTTGAAACTGCTAACCATCTCCACCTCGGCCCCGTTGATGCTGACAGGGGTGTGTACAGTACTTTGCTTCCTGAAGTCAATGACCAGCTCTTTAGTTTTGCTGGCATTGAGGGAGAGATTGTTGTCGCTACACTACTCCACTAGGTTCTCTATCTCCCGTCTGTATTCGGACTCGTCGTTATTCGAGATCCGGCCCACTATGGTCATATCGTCAGCAAACTTGTAGATGGAGTTGGAACCATGTTTTGCCACGCAGTCGTGTGTGTACAGGGAGTAGAGTAGGGGGCTAAGTAGGCAGCCTTGCGGGGCCCCGGTGTTGAGGACTATTGTGGAGGTGTTGTTGTTGTTCATTCTTACTGATTGTGGTCTGTTGGTCAGAAAATCGAGGATCCAGTTGCAGAGTGGAGCTTTGATACGAGCTTGGCTGGGATTATGGTGTTGAAGGCGGAGCTGTAGTCAATAAACAGGAGTCTGATGTTGGAGTCCTTGTTTTCGAGATGCTCTAGGGATGAGTGTAGGGCCAGGGAAATGGCGTCTGATGTGGACTGGTTGCAGCGGTATGCAAATTGCAGTGGATCAAGGCGTTCTGGGAGTATGGAGGTGATGTGCTTCATGATCAATCTCTCGAAGTACTTCATTACGACTGAAGTCAGGGCCACTGGACGGTAGTCATTGAGGCACGTTGCCTGGTTCTTCTTTGGTACCGGTATGATGGTGGTCTTCTTGAAGCTGGTGGGGACCTCGGAGTGGAGTAGGGACAGGTTAAAGATGTCCGCGAATACCTCTGCCAGCTGATCCGCACAGGCTCTGAGTGCACGACCAGGGATCCCGTCTGGGGCCCGTCGCCTTCCGAGGGTTCACTTTCAGGAAGGCCAATCTGACTTCGGAAGCTGTGATGGTGGGTATGGGTGAATTATGGGCTGCTGGGGCACTCGACAGCGGATTGTTGGTTACCTGCTCGAACCGAGCATAGACTGCATTGAGTTCATCGGGGAGGGATGCGCTACTGCCAGAGATACTGTTCGGCTTCGGTTTGTAGCCCGTTATGTTGTTTAGTCCTTGCCACAACCGCCGAGAGTCTGTCTGTGACTCTAGCTTGGTTTGATATTCTCTCTTGGCATCTTGGATGGCTTTGCGGAGGTCGTACCTGGATTTCTTGTATAGGTCAGGGTCGGCTGTGTTGAACGCCTCAGATCTGTCCTTCAGTAGGGAGTCAATCTCGCGATTGAGCCATGGTTTCCGGTTGGGGAACGCACGTACTGCTTTCTTTGGCACGCTGAAACCATGGAAATGTGGAAAGGGATTCACTCAGTTGTCCCACTGAGCATTTACCAAGATGTGGGAACCGAGCTGGTGAGGAAGCGAGCGGCCTTTAATAAGGTTCAGGCTGCTCTATGTAAGAAGTTTGATTCGGGTGGTACACCCAGCAAATCTGCGGCTCACATGAGTCCAAAGACTTCCATTGAGACACTGGAGGAGGCAAATGGCTTAATTGTAAAGCCTGGACTGGGGTCCAGTTATCTGAATTGTGCAAGATCTACGTTTCCTGTGGAGTGGGATGGGTGTTGTGATAACCTCTATATAGTTTTTGATATTTTCTGATAAAATCTGTTTTTCTGTGTGAGGACTAAGGGAGATTTTCTTTTTGAAGCACAATGTAGACATATGGGGAGGGCGGAGAGAGAAATTAGAGAGAGAGAGAGATTAATAAGACAGTGAACTCTGGAGACCAGGATTGGCTTCCTTTTCTTTCCATCTCTGCCACCGCTTTGCATCATCAGTAAGACATTGGGACGACTTCCGGTTGCGGCGATGCTCAGCTAAGCCGCACGTTTCGGCGGCTCCAGCTCTGACGGACTTTCGGGCTCTTTTTGAGAGCCCCAACGGGAAATTTTCGCGACGAAATCCGGTGTGGGGTGAAGCAACAGGGAGTCCCCCCTGTGTGAAAGAAAAAGATCGGCGGCGGTGGCCAGATCACGGAGGATCCTCGAGGGCAGTGGCAGAGGAAAGAAAGAAACAAGATGGCATCGGAGGGAGCCCAGGCGACATGGGGACTCGGACCAGGATGAATTTCTCAGACGGTGTGTGGAGGTGTTAAAAAAAGGTGCTGGCCCCGATGTTACAGGCAATCGAGGGGCTTAAAGAGACACAAAAGGCCCAGGAGATAGAGCTCCGTGTGGTGGAGCAGAAGGTAACTGACAACGAGATCCTGGGCATGGCGGTCAAGATGCAGACGCACGAGGCGCTTCATAAGAAGTGCATCGAAAGAATTGAAGTCCTGGAAAACAGATCAAGGAGAAAGAACCTCCGGATCCTGGGTCTCCCCGAGGGAGTGGAAGGAGCTAACGGCGGGGCTTATGCGAGCACGATGCTACGTTCGCTAATGGGAGCTGAGGCCCCCTCGGGCCCCTTGGAGGTGGAAGGGGCCCACCGGGTCCCTGCGAGGAGACCAAAGGCTGGAGAACCACCTAGGGCGATGGTCGTGCAATTTCACCGCTTCAACGACAGAGAGGTTGTTTTGAGCTGGGCAAGAAGGTACGAAGTAGCAGATGGGAGAATGCGGTGATACGAGTGTATCAGGACACGAGCGCGGAGGTGGCGAGAAGGAGGGCGAGTTTCAATCGAGCCAAGGAGGTGCTGCATAAGAAGAAAGTGAAGTTCGGGATGTTGCAGCCGGCGCGATTGTGGGTCACGCACCAGGATAGACATTACTATTTTGAAACGTTGGAAGAAGCATGGACCTTCATTCAAACTGGACCAGAACTGAGGGACTGATGTTGGAGGGGAAACGACAATGTTAATGTATAGAGGTATAAATTGGGGAGGGGGGGGACACTGAGAAATGTGGGCGCCGGTGGGGGGGGGAGGGGGGGGAAGGGACACAGGCGGGGGACGGGGAATGGGAACGGGGCTGTAGGGGGATCTGCGCCATAGGGGGCGGGATGGTTCTAGAATGCGCGGGGTTTTCTTTCCCGCGCCAGAGAGATGATGGCGGGAAGATAGGCGCAAGGAAGATGGGAGTTCGACACACGGGGGGGGGGGGGGGGGGTCAAGGAGAGAGCGGGAGAAGCCGGGGTCAGTTGAAGTCAGCTGACTTTCGGAAGCAATATGGGGGGAGTAACCATGCTAGATGGGGATCTAGCAGCGGGGGGGGGGGCAGGGATAGGGGGACAACTGGGTTGCTGCTGCGGAGATCGAAAGGGAGCTGGTAAGAGAAAAGGTGGTCGAGGCGGGAACGCGCCGCCTGGGGGACGGGTGGGTGCGCGGGACCGGGACGTGGGACTGGCCCAGAGAGGGTGATGGCTAGTCGACAGGGGCAGCCCCCCAGTCCGGCTGATCACGTGGAACATGAGGGGCCTAAATGGGCTGATTAAGAGGGCCCGAGTGTTCGCGCACTTAAAAAGGACTGAAGGCAAGCGTGGCCATGCTTCAAGGTGGCGGACCAGGTTAGGTTAAGGAAAGGATGGGTGGGACAGGTGTTCCACTCAGGGCTGGACGCAAAGAATAGAGGGGTGGCCATATTGATGGGGAAACGGGTGTCGTTCGAGGCTAGGAACATTGTAGCGGACAGCGGTGGCAGATATGTGATGGTGAGTGGCAGACTGCAGGGAATGGAGGTCGTGCTGGTCAACGTCTATGCCCCGAACTGGGATGATGCGGGATTTATGAAGCGGATGCTGGGACATATCCCGGACCTGGAGGTAGGAAACCTGGTAATGGGGGGGGGGGGGTATCTTCAACACCGTGCTGGACCCAGGGTTAGATAGATCTAGATCCAGGACCGGAAGAAGGCCGGCAGCGGCCAAGGTGCTTAGGGGGTTTATGGACCAAATGGGGGGAGTGGATCCGTGGAGATTTGCTAGGCCGCTGGCCAAAGAGTTCTCCTTTTTCTCCCATGTTCATAAGGTATACTCCCGGATAGATCTGATTTCGAGGGTGGAAGGAACGGAGTACTCGGCCATAGCTGTTTCAGACCATGCCCCACATTGGGTGGATCTGGAACTAGGAGAGGGAACAGCGCCCACTCTGGCGACTGGATGTGGGATTATTGGCGGATGAGGGAGTCTGCGGAAGGGTACGGGGATGTATCGAAAGGTACCTGGAGGCCAATGATGATGGGGAGGTCCGAGTGGGGGTAGTATGGGAAGCGCTGAAGGCAGTGGTCAGGGGAGAGTTGATCTCCATCAGGGCCCACAAGGGGAAAACAGAGGCCAAAGAGAGGGAAAGATTACTGGGGGAGATTTTGAGTGTGGATGAAAGATATGTGGAGGCCCCGGACGAAGGACTATATAGGGAGAGGCGAAGACTCCAGACGGAGTTTGACCTGCTGACCACAGGGAAGGCAGAGGCACAGTGGAGGAAGGCACAGGGGATGAGATATGAATATGGGGATAAGGCGAGTCGCCTGTTGGCCCACCAGCTTCGTAAGAGGACAGCGGCGAGGGAAATAGGGGGAGTTAGGGATGAAACGGGAACTACAGTGCGGAGAGCAGGGAATGTAAATGAAGTGTTTAAGACCTTCTATGGGAGGTTATATAGGTCCCAACCCCCGGAGGGAAAAGCGGGGATGCAGCAGTTTCTGGACCAACTAAGGTTGCCGAGGGTGGAGGAGCAGGAGATGGCAGGCCTGGGGGCGCCAATTGGGGTGGACAAGGTGACCAAAGGGCTGGGGAACATGCAGGCAGGGAAGGTCCCGGGGCCTGACGGGTTCCCGGTGGAATTTTACAGGAAATACGTGGACTTGTTGGCCCCGCTGCTGGTAAGAACCTTTAACGAGGCCAGAGAAGGGGGGACTCTACCCCCGACAATGTCGGAGGCGACGATATCACTAATCCTGAAGCGAGATAAAGATCCGCTGCAATGCGGGTCTTATAGGCCTATCTCGCTCCTGAATGAGGACGCCAAGTTGTTGGCAAAAGTGCTGACAATGAGGATAGAGGATTGTGTCCCGGGGGTGGTGCACGAAGATCAGACAGGGTTCGTAAAGGGGAGACAATTGAATGTCAACGTGCGACGGCTTTTGGGGGGGGGGGGGGGTGATAATGATGCCCCCAGCAGAGGGGGAGGCAGATATAGTGGCGGCAATGGATGCAGAGAAGGCATTTGATAGGGTAGAGTGGGAGTATTTATGGGAGGTGCTGAGGAGGTTTGGGTTCGGGGAGGGATTTGTCAGCTGGGTTAAACTCCTCTATGGGGCCCCAATGGCAAGTGTAGTCACAAAATCGGCAAAGATTGGAGTATTTTTGGCTACATAGGGGAACAAGACAGGGGTGCCCTTTGTCCCCATTACTGTTCGCGCTGGCAATTGACCCACTGGCCATAGCGCTGAGAGACTCCAGGAAATGGAGAGGGGTGGTTAGAGCGGGAGAGGAACACCGAGTGTCACTCTATGCAGATGACCTACTGCTGTATGTGGCGGATTCAGTGGGGGGGGATGACAGAGGTTATGCGATATTGAGGGAGTTTGGAGATTTCTCGGGATATAGGCTTAACATGGGAAAGAGTGAGCTTTTCGTAATACACCCTGGGGACCAGAGTAGAGGGATAGATGGCCTGCCGCTAAGGAGAGTGGAAAGAAACTTCCGATACCTGGGGATTCAGATAGCCAGGAGCTGGGGAACCTTACACAAACTCAATCTGACTCGGCTGGTGGAGCAAATGGAAGAGGATTTCAAAAGGTGGGATATGCTGCCGCTGTCACTGGCGGGCAGAGTGCAGGCGATTAAGATAATGGTCCTCCCGAGGATCCTATTTGTGTTTCAATGTCTCCCCATATTGATCACTAAGGCCTTTTTCAAGAAAATAGATAGGAGCATCATGAGCTTCGTGTGGGCAGGGAAGGCCCCGAGAGTAAGGAGGGGGGTTCCTGCAACGTAGCAGGGACAGAGGGGGACTGGCGTTGCCGAATTTGGGCGACTATTACTGGGCCGCCAATGTGGCGATGATCCGTAAGTGGATGATAGAGGGAGAGAGGGCGGCGTGGAAAAGGCTGGAGATGGCGTCCTGTAAAGGAATGAGCTTAAAAGCGCTGGTGACGGCGCCACTACCGCTCTCCTCGAAAAGGTTTACCACAAACCCAGTGGTGGCGGCAACATTAAGTATCTGGGGGCAATGGAGGCGACAGAAGGGTGCGTTGGGAGCCTCGGTGTGATCCCCGATCAGGAACAACCATAGGTTTGCCCCAGGGAGGTTGGACGGAGGGTTCCAGAGCTGGCACCGGACGGGAATTAGGAGAGTGGGAGACTTATTTATAGATGGGACGTTTGCGAGCTTGGGAGCGCTAGAGGAAAAGTATGAGCTGCCTCCGGGGAATATCTTTAGGTATATGCAGGTGAGGGCGTTCACAAGACAACAGGCGAGGGAATTTCCGCTGCTCCCGACACAGGGGATCCAGGATAGAGTGCTTTCGGGGGTGTGGGTCGGGGAGGGCAAAGTGTCCGAAATATACCGGGAGATGAGAGAAGAGGGGGAGGAGCTGGTAGAAGAGCTGAAAGGAAAATGGGAAGAGCTCGGGGAGGAGATTGAGGAGGGTTTGTGGGCTGATGCCCTAAGTAGGGTAAATTCCTCTTCCTCGTGTGCCAGGCTCAGCCTGATCCAATTTAAGGTGCTACATCGAGCACAAAAAAACGGGAGCGAGGTTGAGCAGGTTCTTCGGTGTGGAGGACAGGTGCGGGAGGTGCCCGGCACAGGAGGAGTATTGGAGGGGAGTGGCGGGAGTGATCTCGAAGGTGGTGAAGGTCCGGGTCAAGCCAGGCTGGGGGTTAGCTATATTTGGGGTAGCGGATGAGCCGGGAGTGCAGGAGGCGAAAGAGGCCGATATTGTGGCCTTTGCATCCCTGGTAGCCCGGCGAAGGATTCTACTCATGAGGAAGGAAGCGAAACCCCCCGGCGTGGAGGCCTGGATAAACGATATGGCAGGGTTCATAAAACTGGAGCGGATGAAGTTTGCGCTGAGAGGATCGGCTCAGGGGTTCTCCAGGCGGTGGCAACCGTTCCTCGACTATCTAGCGGAACGTTAGGGGGAAAATAGATAGCCAGAAGCAGCAGCCCAGAGGGGGTGGGAGGGAGGGTAAATTGATTTTGTTCTAGATGGGGTGGAGAGGCGGGGGGGGTGGGGAGCACTATTTCATGTTATTTTGTTAGTCAACTATTTTATTTAAATAATATTATCTATTAGTTATCATGTTACCGTTTTTGTTGATTTGTAAGGAGGAAAAATGTTGTTTGAAAACTTTAATAAAATATATATTTTTAAAAAAATAAGACATTGGGACTCAAAGACTAATGCAGTTTGATGGACAAGTTGTCTCCATTCTGAACAATGGGGAACAAGCTCCTCCCACTCATTGAAACATCGCCACGACAAAGATGACAACCGCGCATGCGCCGTGATGCACATCCAACAAAGATGGCGGCCGTTACCCCGAGCCGAATATGAGGAGCTGCAGCCCCGCTCGGTACAAACTGGGTCCCGTAACCTTTTCCGAGGTTTGCGACTCACAACAGCTTTACACAACGTTTCCGCCCACTCCCGCGATCTCTCTCTCCCTCCATATTGTCAAACGCCCCTTACCAATTTCAGATCTGAAGACAGCCCTTCTCCTTCGCCATTACCCACACTGCGCATGCTTCAATCACAGCGGGCCCCGCCCCTCATTCACTCCGATTGGTTCGAGGACCAGCCGCTCCAGGTCGTCCTCCAGTCCTGCCCCTCCTCTTCCTATTGGTTCGGAGCTGCCGTCAATCACCCGGGTATTGTGACGGTTCCAGATGGTGAGAGCGGCCACAGGCTCAGACTGACTCGCTGATTGTCCAATAATAACAGTGAGAGTCTCAGTGGGACAATCAGACAATAATAGTGGAGATGGGGCCCAGAGGGTAAACAGCAAAGGATTCACTCACTTTGAGAGTAATAAACACAGTGTCTGTTCCAATAATAAGAGTCAGGCTGCAGTGTGTGAGTGAACACATCAGTGGATCCAATGTAGAATCATAAGAGTCCCTACAGTGCTGAAGGAGGCCATTCGGCCCATCGAATCTGCACCGACCCAATGAAATATCACCCTACCTGGGCCAATCTAGGGCATCATGGTAGCACAGTGGGTAGCACTGTTGCTTCCCAGATCCAGGGTCCCAGGTAATAACTCTGTCACTTATTATTAGACAATAACCTGCCTTTTATTCCAATGCTGGTGTGTGTTACTCTGTTACTGTTATTATTAGACAATAACTTGCCTGTCTTTCTTATCATTAGACAATAATAGGAGGGCACGATAGCAATGATAATTTGATGTTTCTGTGTTATAGTCAGTGTCACTTGGAGGTGTGTGATAAAATAGGAATGGAAACATCATGACATTTAAGGGGCATCTTGACAAATACATGAATAGGATGGGAATAGAGGGATACGGACTGAGGAAGTGTAGAAGATTGTAGTTTAGTCGGGCGGCATGGTCGGCACGGGCTTGGAGGGCCGAAGGGCCTGTTCCTGTGCTGTACGTTTCTTTGTTCTTTGACAGAGGCACATGTGACTGACTCCACCTGATTCAGAGCTGTTCTGCCCAAGGTGAGAGCAATGAGGATGTGGAATTCCAGAGATTTCTGGTATCTGAGGTGCATCTGTAGAGGAACTGAAATAATTCTAGTGGTTCTCGATTCATACAATCACACAGGAAATATATCTGACAGCTAAAACTAAAGTTTCAATCTTCTCTTTGAGACACATTGTGATTGAAAAGATCAAATGTTAAAACATCAGGAGAGGAAAATTCAGACTGCCGCAAAGGGCATCATTGCTACCTCACAGCACCATGGACCCTGGTTCAATTCCGGCCTTGGGTGACTGTCTGTGTGGGGTTTGCACTTTCTCCCAGTGCCTGCATGAGTTTCCGACCACCATTCAAAGATTTGCAGCTTAGGTGGATTGGCCATGATCAACGTCCCCTTAGTGTCCAAAAATGTGTTGGTTAGGTGGGGTTACAGGGATAGGGTGAGGGATTGGGCCTAGGTATAGTGCAAACTCAATGGACCGAATGGCCTCCATTTGCACTGTAGAGATTCTATGAGTGAACTATTCAATTCATCCCATTCACCATATCTCTGCCAATTTACCCTCTACAAGTGTCACTCCCTTTGAAAGTTACTGTAAATCTGCTTCCAGCAGCCTGTTAGTGTGAATTCCAGATCACATCACATCACTGTGTAAAAACAATTCTCCTCATCACCCCCTTGGGTTCTGTTGTCAAATATCTCAAATATCTGTGTCCTCTGGTTACAAACCTTTCTGCTCTTGGGAAACAGTTTCTCCCCATCGACACCATCACAAATCCTTCCTCATGTTAAACACCTCTATTAAATCTCGCCTTCATTTTCCCTGGTCTCAGAGGGACAATCCCTGTTTCTCCTGCTCTGAGTCACAAGGACTCAAAACATTAACACTTTTTCTCTCAGTACCGATGCTGTCAGAACTGCTGAGTTTTTCCAACATTTACTGGTTTTCGCCCTCTTTCTTTCTTTAATCTATTACAACCCTTTCATGAAATTCAACACCTCAATTAAATAGTAACATACACACACCAAGAGAGAGAGAGATACAGAGGAAAGGAGAGAGAGAAGAACTGAGAAAAACTGAGATTTTAAACAGCAGAAAGATGAGGTGGCGAGAGATAAAAGCTGAGAAATAGAGGAATCAAGTAACACAGAAAGAATGATATAAAATATAAGGGAGCAGGTTATCAGTTCCCAGCTACAGAGAGCAGAGGGAACTCAGTGACTGATCCACAGACACAGCCGGTTCTGTCTAGGAATGGAGACTGAACAGAAATAACCGGCTCATTTGTAAATGTCACCGCAATGTGATCTGTGGGACTCTGTCCTGACTCTGTGGACAGATACAGGCCGCCTTGACAGACTTTCACATCAGATTGTGGTCCCTGGATTTATTTTCTGCTCAGAAGTGAGATGTGCGGTTTGGAACCGGCAGCAGAGAAACAGGAAGTTGTCTTTTTAAGTTACATCAATTCAAATGTCTATCTAAATACTTTTTAAATGTTATGAGGGTTTCTGCCATCATTTCAGGCAACATGTCACAGATCCTTACTACCCTCTAAACCTCCTAGTCCTTCCCTAAATCTCTGCCCCCTTTGATATGTATCTCTCAACCAAAGGGAATAGGACCTTCCTATCCAATCTATTTAGATCCCTCAGAATTTTAAACAAATATAAATTTATATTTGTTTCCAATTAAGGGGCAATTTAATTTTGCCAAGCCACCTAACCTGCACATATTTGGATTGTGGGGGTGAAACCCACACAGAAAACGGGAGAATGTGCAAACTTCTTACAGACAGTGACCTGGGGCCAGGATCGAACCCGGGTCCCCAGCACGCAGGCACACAACCACTGTGCCACCATGAAACTCCAGAATTTTATACATTTAGAATAATTTTTACTATTGTCACAAGTAGGTTTACATTAACGCTGCAATGAAGTTACTGTGAAAATCCCCGTAACCACACTCGGGCAGCTATTCAGGTACACAGAGGGAGAATTCAGAATGTCCAATTCACCTAACAAGCATGTCTTTCGGGACTTGTGGGAGGAAACCCATACAGACACTGGGAGAATATGTAGACTCTGCGCAGACAGTGTCCCAAGTGGGAATTGAACCCCGGGACCCTGGCGCTGTGAAGCAACAGTGCTAACCACTGTGCTACCGTGCCGCCCATAAAACAGTCCAGCTCAATGTTCTCAGATTAAAGAAGCTGAAGCGCCCAACGTGGGTCTTGAACCCACGGCCCTGGGATTAAGAGTCCCATGTTCTACCGACTGAGCTAGCCGGGATGCTATTCAAAACAGCCCCAGTTTATCCAAACTTTCCTCTGAGCAAACATTGTCAATTTCTGGCTGATGTTGTTAAATCCCCTCTGTGCTCTCTCTGGTGCAATCTTCCTGTGCACAGGTATCTAGCTCTGGCCTAACTAGTCCTGTCCTGCCATTTATCATGTAATCCTTTGCCTTGTTTTCCCTCCAGCTTTCTTCCTCATTCCTCAAGTGTTCAATTATTTTTGTGTCACAGGTAAACTTCTTCCTCATGTTCCTACATTTACTCCAAATCAGTGATGTCACCAGGAGTGAAGGGCCCAGTACTGATTCCTTGGAAACCGGCGCTGGAAACAGCCCTTTGATTTTCTCTATTCTTTATGGGATGTGAGTGTCACGGGCAAACCAGCTTGGCTGCCCATTCCTAATTGCCCTTAAACTGAGGGGCTTGCTGGGCAATTCAGAATTAACCACATTTCAGTGAGTTAGCCGGATCAGGTAGCTCAGGTACAGACTCGATGGGCCGAATGAATTGTGGATTCTATGATTAATTCCGACCTTGGGTCACTGTCTCTGTGGAGTTTTCCTGCGTCTGCGTAGATTTCCTTTCCGGGTGCTCTGGTTTCCTCCCACAGTCCACGAATGTGCAGATTAGGTGGATTGGCTGTGCTAAATTGTCCCCGGGAGGTGTTACGTGGATAGGGTGGGGAATTCGCCATGGTAGGGTGCTCTTTCAGAGGGTTGCTACAGACTCGATGGGCCGAATGGCCTCCTTCAGTACTGTTGGAATTCCATGATTCTACAATGATGTGTTCACTCACACACTGCAGCCTGACTCTTATTATTGGAACAGACACGGTGTTTGTTACTCTCAAAGTGAGTGAATCCTTTGCTGTTTATCCTCTGGGCCCCATCTCCACTGTTATTGTCTAATTGTCCCACTGAGACTCTCACTGTTATGACTGGACAATCAGTGCACAGTCTGAGTCTGGCCGCTCTCACCATCTGTAACTGTCACAATGCTTGCGTGAGTGACGGCAGCTCCAGACCAATAGGAGGTGGAGGGGCACTCTCCCTCCTTCCTGGGCTGAAATCCAAACCCATCTCACCATCTGCACCATTTCTTTCCTCCACTCCCAGTTTTCTCCCTCCCTCTCCTCTGTCTGGGTTCAGTTCTCCAGCTCCTGTCTGCAGACTGAGAATAAAATCAATGGGTCTTATTGGGGATTTGGGGCCTCCAGGGGGTGTTTGTGAATCCCCGCCCACCTGCCAGGGTTTCCTTCCTTGTCAGAGATCAGAGTCCTCATTGATGATTTGAGCCCAACCAGGAACAACACGAAATTGCCCCTTAATTGGGGAAAAAATTACATGAAGGCTAGCGTCTGCACAAAATGGTTCCATCTCGTCCCACCCATCTCCTCAACAGGTTGACGCATTTATTTGACTGACTAAAAGGATGGTCTCTGGCAGCACAGTGGTTAGCACTGCTGCCTCACGGCGCCAAGGACCCGGGTTCGATCCTGGCCCCAGGTCACTGTCTGTGTGGAGTTTGCACATTCTCCCTGTGCCTGCACCCCCACAACCCAAAGATGTGCAGGGTAGGTGGATTGGCCACACTAAATTGCACCTTCATTGCAAAAGAAAATTGCTTACTCTAAATTTATTTCAAAAAAGGCTTGTCTCTTTCCTCATGTTCACAATTAAAGGGGTGGGTTCCCCAGGAGATGGCTGGCATTTCAGGGCAATTAAATTAATAATGGACAGGGATATGTCCAGTGCTGTTACATGGTACAGATTGGATATATTATTTATCATTCTGTAATGAAGTAAATGTATTATTAGTTCTCGCCTTGTAATATAAGACTGTAGCTACGTTATAGATTTCCAGTCATCTCTTCCCTCAGAGGTTGTTAGTCTTTGGATTTCTCTTCCACAGGGACCAGTTGTATCTGGGGGTCATTGAATATATTGAAGTACAAGTTGGACAGATATTTTATTGACAATGGAGTTAAGGGTTCTGGGGAACAGGTATGATAATGGAGTGAAAGCTGAAATGAGGAGGGATCTCTTCACTCGAGGATGTGGTGAAGCTTTGGAATTCTCTACCCCAGAGGAATGTGGAGCCTCAGTCATCAGGTATGTTCAAGACAAATATTGACAGGTTTCTAGATATTGAAGATATCGAGGGATATGGGGATTGTGTGGGAAAATAGTGCTGAGGTAGATCGGCCAAGGACCTCAATGAATGGTTGAGCAGACTCGGTGGGCCGAATGGCCTACTCTTGCTCCTATTCTAATCTCTGTGTCCTGGTCAGGAAGCAGGGAGCTGAGCGTGGATCTGTCAATCAACATGAATCAGCACCTTCAGGAGAATTGGGAGGGTGAATGTTAGATACAGCAGAGTGAGAATGGAGGGAGTGTGTGGGATGGAGATTTACAGCTTTTGGAGAACAATAGAGGAAATTACATTTCATACAAACTAGAATTGTCTGTTCTGAGTTTCTATCCTGTACTAACAATGATGACTTTTGCTAATTGTTTTCAAAGGATATTGGAAGAGGAGGAATTATAGACAGAAATCAAAGGTCACGTCTCAATGTGACAAACTCAATCGATTCCTCCTGATCTGAATATCATCGGGCTCTGAATATCATCGGCGAGAAGGGGAAATGTTTGTCCGATCTGTCTGCTTCAAAAGATTTTAAACGTGAATGTGACTGGAAAAGCACCGAGACCCAAACAACACACACCCGAGTGAGAGTGTTCCAGTGGACTGACTGTGGAAAGAGCTTCAACCAGTTACACAGCCTGAAAAAACATCACACCATTCACAGTGAGGAGAGACGGTGCACATGTTCTGTGTGTAGACAAGGCTTCCACTGATTGTCCAATCTGGAGAGACACGAGGAGACCCAAAACACAGAGAAACCGTGGAAATGTGGGGACTGTGGGAAGGGATTCAGAGTCCCATCTCGGCTGGAGTCTCATCGACGCAGTCACACTGGGGAGAGGCCATTCACCTGCTCTCAGTGTGGGAAGGGATTCGCTCAGTTATCCACCCTCAAGTCACACCAGCGAGTTCACACTGAGGAGAGGCCATTCACCTGCTCCCAGTGTGGGAAGGGATTCAGTGATTCAGCCACCCTGCGGACACACCAGCGAATTCACACTGGGGAGCGGCCGTTCACCTGTTCTGTGTGTGGGCAGGGATTCAGTGATTCATCCAACCTGCAGGAACATCAGAGAATTCACACTGGGGTGAGACCATTCAGCTGCTCCTAGTGTGGGAAGGGATTCAGTGATTCAGCCACCCTGCAGAAACACCGGCGAGTTCACACTGGGGAGAGGCCATTCACCTGCTGTCAGTGTGGGAAGGGATGCACACAGTTATCCAGTCTGCAGAGACATCAGCGAGTTCACACTGGGGAGAGGCCGTTCACCTGTTCTTAGTGTGGGAAGAGATTACAGCGAAACATAGAAAATAGGAGCAGGAAGAGGCCATTTGGCCCTTTGCGCCTGCTCTGCCATTCATTATGATCATGGCTTGTCATCCAACTCTTTTCACAGCAACTTCATTGCAGTGTGAATGCAAGCCTACTTGTGACAATAAAGATTATAATTAAGATGTGCAGAGTAGGTGAATTGGCCACGCTAAATTGCCCCTTAATTGGAAAAAAGAATTGTGTATTTTAAATTTTTTTTTAAATCATTAATCTGTCTTCTGAACATCTGGGGTCCTCGCACCGATCCCTGCGGTACCCCACTAGTCACTGCCTGCCACTTTGAAAAAGACCATTAATTCCTACTCTTTGTTTCCTGTCTGCCAACCAGTTTCTTGTCCATCTCAATGCACTACCCCTAATCCCGTGTGCTTTAATTGTACACACTAATCTCTTGTGGGTGATTTTGTCAAAAGCCACCTGAAAGTCCAAATATACCACATCCACTGGCTACCCCTTGTCAACTCTACCAGTTACACCCTCAAAGAATTCCAGTCAATTTCGTCAAGCATGATTTCCCCTTCATAAATCCATGCTGACTGTCCGATCCTGCCACTGTTTTCCAAGTGCTTTGCTAGAAAATCTTTGATAATGGATTCTAGAATTTTTCCCACTGCTGATGTCAGGCTTACTGATCTATAATTCCCTGTTTTCTCTCTCATTTTAAATAGTGGTGTTACATAAGCCACCCTCCAATCTGCAGGAACTGCTTCAGAGTCTATAGAAGATGACCACCATTGCATCCACTATTTCTAAAGCCACTGCCCTCAGTACTTTGGGATGCAGATTATCAGGCCCTGGAGATTTATCAGCCTTCAATCCCATCAATTTCCCCAACACCATTTCTTTACTAATATTGATCTCCTTCAGTTCCTCCCTCTCACTAAATCCTGCGTTCTCCAACATTTCTGGTTTGTGCCTTCATTTGTGAAGACAGAACCAAATTATGTATTTATTTGCTCATCCATTTCTTTGTCCCCTATTATACATTCCCCTGTTTCTGACTGAAAGGAACCTAAATGTGTCTTCACCAATCTTTTTCTCTTCATGTACCCATAGAAACTTTTACAATCAGCCTAATTTCCTGTTTTATGCCATTTCCAACATCACTGCAGTTTGGGGGTCTCTTTACTAATTTAATTTCCCCTTGGTGTTTCTGAGCTGTACCCATACAGATTCCACATTATCGGAGCTAATATCCTTCCTCACTATTGCATTAATTTCCTCTTTAACCAGCACTGCCTCTCCACTGCCTTTTCCTTTTTGTCTGTCCTTCCTAAACACTGAATATATTCAGTTCCCATCCCTGGTCATCCTGCAGCCATGTCTCCATAATCCCAATTATCTCATACCCGTTTACGTCTATTTGCACAATTCACTTGGTCATGCCGTCTGCAGTCACACCAGGGAGTTCATACTGGGGAGAGGATGTTCACCTGCTCTCAATGTGCAAAGGGATTTTGTAATTTATCACACTTTCTGAGACACTAGCAAGTTCACAACCGATTACAGGGATTGGATTCTGCTGTTCTTGTTTCTGTTCTGGACTGCATTTTGTTCATTCTGTTGGTCAAAGGGGATGGTCAGAGGGTTTCTTTCTGCTGGCCTGGCCGGTCTCACGACTTCACCTCCAGTGGGCTGATTCTCTCTGAGCCTTCTTGCGAATATCTGGTTGCACATTTCACAAGGGGTGAAAGGGGGTTTGGAGGTTAGAAGATGTTTCATTGCCATTTCTGTTTGGAAACCCCAAAAAGCATGCCACATTGCCATGAAGATGGGCTATGATGGTTCTCTTTTATTGTTTTTTTAAAATGTAGAGTACCCAATTCATTTTTTCCAATTAAGGGGAAATTTAGCGTGGCCAATCCACCTAGCCTGCACATCTTTGGGTTGTGGGGGTGAACCCACTCAAACACGAGGAGAATGTGCAAACTCCACACGGACAATGACCCAGAGCCGGGATCGAACCTGGGACCTCGGCTCCGTGAGGCAGCAGGGCTAACCCTCTGCGCCACCGTGCTGCCCTATGGTTCTTTTGTTTAATTTATCTTGGTGCTTCTCACAGAAGAAAACTATCAGAGTATGAGGGGCATGTTGTCTGAGGTGCACTGGGAAACTAGATTAAATAGTATGGTGGGAGACAGACAGTCACTAATATTTAAGGAATTATTACAGATTTACACGGGGATTAGTTAGCTCAGTTGGCTGGATGGCTGGTTTGTGCTGAGTGACACCAACATTACAGGTTAAATTCCCATACCGGCTGAGTTTAGCCATGGTCCGTGTCAGTATTTATGCTCCACATGATCCTCCACTCACCCCTCTACATCTCCCCCCATCAGCATCTCCTATTGCTTTTCCCTCATGTATGTATCTAGCTTTACGTTCAATGGATTCATGCTGTTCACCTCAACCACTCGCTGTGGTAACGAGTTCCACATTCTCACCACTCGCTCGGTAAAGAGGATTCTGCTGAAATTCCTATTGGATTATTGAATTTCTTCATAATCTTAAAGACTTCCATCAGGTCACCCATCAATCTTCTCTTTTCCAGAAAAAAGCAGCCCCAGCCTTTCCTGAGTGTTAAATGTTCTCAGTTCTGTATTTTATAAATCTTGCACTTTATCCAATGCCTCTATTTCCTTTTTCTAACTGGAGATCACCAATGTTGACAGTGCTCCCAGTGTAGACTAACCCTGGTTCTAAACAAGTTGAACATTTCCTCCGTGCTTTTCAATTCTATCCCTCGAGAATGGAACCCTATATATGAACCCCACACTTTAGGAAGGATGTGAAGTTCTTAGAGGGGGTGTAGAGGACATTTACAATAAAAATAATGTCACAAGTAGGCTTACATTAACGCTCCAATGAAGTTACTGTGAAAAGCCCCTAGTCGCCACACCAGAGCCTGTTCTGGTACACCAAGAGAGAATTCAGAATGTCCAATTCACCTAACCTGCACATCTTTCGGGACTTGTGGGAGAAAACTGGAACACCCAGAGGAAACCCACCCAAACACGGGGACACTCAGACTCCGCATAGACAGTGACCCAAACCGGGAATCGAACCTGGGACCCTGTAACTGTCAAGCAACAGTGTTAACCATTGTGCTAGAATGGCACCAGGGATGAGGGACTCCAGTTAGTTGGAGTGACTGGAGCAGCTGAATTTCTCTCCTGAGATCACAGCATCTGGAGGATGGGGAATGAGGCCATTCAGCCCTTTGGGACCGTGTCGGCTCCCTGTGGAGGAAGCCAGTCTGTCCATTGCCCCGTTCCTTCCCCGAATCCCTGTGGGTTTATTTCTCTCAGTGCCCGTCTAATTTCCAATTGAAAGCCTTCCGTTATTTCTGCATCTCCTCCCCTCATAGGCAGTAGGTTCCAGGTTGTTACCACTCCCTTTACATGTACACAAGTCTCCTAGAGCACAGGAGTCTATTTGGCCCATTTTTCCCATGCCAGCTCTTCGTGCAATGACCCATTTAATCCCAGAGTTCGACTATTTTGTTTTCTTTTTCAGAATGTACCAAATTCCCTTTTGGAAGTTACAGTCCAATGAGATTCCAGCAACATTTATAGACAGTGCATTCTAAATCACAGCAACTCGCTGTATTTTACAATAAATAAATGTGGATATGGTGTGTCTGGAGTTTCACAGAGTATTCAAATTGGTGTCAATGACGTGGTTATTACACAAAATTAAGACTTAACCTTTATCAATGATTCTGGTGAGGACACCCAAGTGTAATATATCCTAATTTGCAGACTAGAACAATTAGAACAAATGTACATTTCTATAAAACCTCTCACTACCACTGGACCTCCGAAAGTGTTTTCAAACCGATGATAGTAATAATCTTTATTGTCACAAGTAGGCTTACATTACCTAACAGCATGTCTTTCAGGTCTAGTTGGAGGAAACCGGAGCACCCGGAGGAAACCCACGCAGACACAGGGAGAATGTGCAGACTCGGCACAGACAGTGACCCAAGCCAGGAATCCAATCTGGGACCCTGGTGCTGTGGAGCCACAGTGCTAACCACTGTGCTACCATGCTGCCCGATGGAGTACTTTTGAAACATATTTACTGTTGTAATGTAAGAAGCTGTAAGTACGCATGTGTAATCACATTTAGTTTTTAAATTGTTATTTTCATCGTGTATTCACTGTCATTAGTAACATGGTCAAGGAAGCCCTTTTATACCTCAAACATGTGGCTCCCTGCAGCCATTTCACCCTCTGTACCTTTTCTATATTAATTATGTATTGATTTCATCACAAAAAACAGCAAGTAATTAATGATTATTCAGTAGTGAACATTGATTATCATTAGTGAATTGGTGTGTTAGGTAATTATTTTGTCAAGACTAGGAGCAAAATTCTCCTACCCGCCCCGCCACATTTCTGCTCCGACCGGCCGGCGGGAGTCTCCGTAACACCGGCCGATCAATGGGGTTTCCCATTGTGGGGCAGCTCCACGCCGTCGGGAAACCCCGGGCGCCGGCAAAGCGGAGACTCCCGCCGGCGGAGAATGACGCCCTAGATCTTTATTTTAAAAAATAAACACTATCAACCAAAATGTTTCCAGAAACTGCAGAGCTATCAGAATTTGTTTGAAAAAATAAATTCCTTGTAATTTTGAGAAGTTACAAGACATAATATTCTGCCAAGACTATGTGGGCTGGGCAGTGGTGTAATGGTATTGTTACTGGGCTAGTAATCCAGAGACCCAAGTTAATGCTGGGGATCTGGGATCGAATCTGCCTATGACAGATATTGAAATTGAATAAAAGTTTAAAGTTAAAAGTCTCATGATGGTTAGAAAAACCTGTCTGGGTCACAAATATCCTTTAGGAAATCTGCTCTCCTTACGTGGCCTGGCCTATACGTGACTCCAGATCCACAGCAATGTTGTAGTTGATTTGTAAGTAACCTCTGAAATAGCCTCACAAGACACGCAGTTCAAGGGCAATTGGAATGAGCAGTAAATGCTGGCCCAGCCAGTGACGCCCACCTCCCGTGAATGAATAATTTTTAAGGCGGCTCATTGTTCAATTTGAAGACGAGTAAGAAACTGTCTCTTTGATTAGATTTGATTTATTGTCACGTGTACCGAGGTACAGCGAAAAGTATTGTTCTGCGTACAGTCCAGACAGATCGTTCCATACATGAAAACACAAAGTGCGGATCTTGGCAGTTTGCTCAGTTCACTAAAGAATTTAATGGCTTTGTAGGTGCAGATTAACATTTTAATTACCACCTGAAACAAACCTAATGGTAATGTATGCTCATATAGGCAGACACAGGGACTTCCGGGTGCGGCTATGCAGAGCTAGGTCGCATATTCGGCAGCTCCCGCTTGGAACGGACTTTTGGGCTCTTTTACAGGGCCCCCACAGCATTTGTTTGACATTTCCCGGTGTGGCAAGAAGACTGCAACATTCCCCTGACGGTGTCCCCCAGGAATGTTGTGTCTTTTGGCTACCAGACCCGGCAGAAACAGTAAAAGATTTGGCTTTGGCTGCAGGTTTAGACAAAATCCTCTTCCAGCATGCAGGCGGGGGAAGGGCAAGCTTAAAGTTGCAATCTGACTTGACTCTATCAAAGGTGAATTCTAGCAGCAGAGGGAACAACTATGAAAAGATCTACCAAGGCCATTGAAGAACCATGGACGAGGCTTCCGGTGGCGGCCATGGAGGAGTAGGTCGCGCATTCGGCAGCTCCTGTCTGGACCTGACAGACCTTTTTCAGGAGTTTCCATAGACTTTTTAAACGGACCAGAAGTGTAACGGCCAAAGGAGCGGCACTGGAGCAACGGGAGAAGTGAGGGAAAGAAAACAAAATGGCGGCGGCCAGGAACAAAGGGGAACTGCAGGAGTTCATCAAGCGCTGCTTCGAGGAGCAGTGCGAGGAGATGCGCAAGGAGATGTTGGCGCCTATGCTTTCGGCAATTGAAGGACTCAGGATCACCCAGAAGGCCCACGAAGCTAAGATCCAGGAGGTACAGAAAAGAGTCAGTCAGAACGAGGACGAGCTCGTGGGCCTGGCGGTGAGAGTGGAGCAGAACGAGGCGCTACACAAGAGGTGGGCGGGAAGACTCGAAGACTTGGAGAACAGGTCGAGGAGAAAGAATCTGCGAATCCTGGGTCTCCCTGAGGGAGTGGAGGGGGCTGATGCCGGGGCATACGCGAGCACGATGCTCGAGGCGATGATGGGCACGAAGGTCCCTTCGAGGCCGCTGGAGTTGGACGGGGCACATCGGGTGCTGGCGAAGAAGCCCCAGGCAAATGAGCCGCCAAGGGCGATGGTGGTGAGGTTCCACCGGTTCACGGACAGAGAGTGGGTTCTGAGATGGGCCAAGAAGGAGCGGAGCAGTAAGTGGGACAATGCAGACATCCGAATATACCCGGACTGGAGCACGGAGGTTGCAAAGCGGAGAGCGAGTTTCAACCGGGCCAAAACGGCGTTGTACCGGAAAGAAGTGAAATTCGGAATGCTGCAGCCAGCGTGACTGTGGGTCACATACAAGGGCCAACACTATTACTTCGAAACGCCTGAGGAGGCGTGGACCTTTGTACAAGCCGAACAGTTGGACTCTAACTGAGGGTTTGTGAGGGCAGGGGGGATGTTTGAGGTTTGATGTGTGATAGTTGTTGTATATAGGGGGTCAATCACGTGCAGGAAATGTTACATGGGCTGGGGGAGAAAGACAAGGCCGCGACAGGAGCTGCGCCAGAGGGGGCGGAGCGGGCTTTGGAAAGTGCGGGGTGGTTTTCCCGCGCGCGGGAAGAAAGGCGGGAAGGGGAACGAAGGAATGCATATGGATTTGGAGACTCCCACGTGGGGAGGTCATTGGGACAGCGGGGGAAGCCGGGGTCAGCAGGCGTCAGCTGACTTACGGGAGTGACATGGGGGGAGCAAAAAAGCTAGACAGGGGTCTAGAAGGTGGCGGACCAGGTCAGGCTAAGAAAGGGATGGGTAGGACAGGTATTCCACTCGGGACTGGAAGCAAAAAATAGAGGGGTGGCAATATTGGTGGGAAAGCGGGTGTCATTTGAGGCCAAGACTATTGTAGCGGACAATAGAGGACAATATGTAATGGTGAGCGGTAGGCTGCAAGGGATGTGGGTGGTGTTGGTAAACGTATCCGCCCCGAACTGGGATGATGCAGGATTCATGAAGCGCATGTTGGGGCGCATTCCGGACCTGGAGAGAGGAGGCCTGATAATGGGAGGGGACTTCAATACAGTGTTGGATCCAGCACTAGACGGCTCCAAATCAAGGACTGGAAAGAGGCCGGCGGCGGCCAAGGTACTTAGGGGGTTTATGGATCAGATGGGGGGAGTGGACCCATGGCGGTTTGCAAGGCCGCAGGCCAGGGAATTTTCTTTCTTCTCCCATGTACACAAAGCCTACTCCCGGATAGATTTCTTTGTTCTGGGTAGGGCGCTCATTCCAAGGGTGGAGGGGACGGAGTATTCGGCTATAACCGTTTCGGACCATGCCCCACACTGGGTGGAACTGGAGCTGGGAGAGGAGAGGGACCAACGCCCGTTGTGGCGGCTGGATGTGGGACTGCTGGCGGAGGAGGTGGTGTGTGGGAAGGTGAGGGGGTGTATCGAAAGGTACTTGGAGGCCAACGACAATGGGGAGGTGCGGGTGGGGGTGGTATGGGAGGCATTGAAGGCGGTGATCAGGGGAGAGCTCATTTCCATTAGGGCTCATAGGGAGAAGACAGAGGGTATGGAAAGGGAGAGGTTAGTGGAGGAGATTTTGAGAGTGGACAGGAGATACACAGAGGCCCCGGAGGAAAGATTACTTGGGGAAAGACGACGGCTCCAGACGGAGTTTGACCTGTTGACCACAGGGAAGGCGGAGGCACAGTGGAGGAAAGCGCAGGGGGCGACCTACGAGTATGGGGAAAAGGCTAGTCGGATGCTGGCACACCAGCTCCGTAAGAGGATGGCAGCGAGGGAAATAGGGGGAGTCAAAGATGGAAGTGGAGGCACGGTTCGGTGTGCGACGAAAATAAATGAGGTCTTCAAGGCCTTTTATGAAGAGCTGTACAGATCCCAGCCCCCAGCGGGGGAAGAGGGGATGAGACGATTCCTAGATCAGCTGAGATTCCCGAGGGTGGAGGAGCAAGAGGTGGCTGGTTTGGGGCACCAATTCGGTTGGAGGAGCTGAGCAAGGGTTTGGGGAGCATGCAGGCGGGGAAGGGACCGGACGGATTCCCGGTGGAGTTCTAGAGGAAGTACGCAGACCTGTTGGCCCCGCTACTAGTGAGGACCTTTAATGAGGCAAGAGAGGAGGGGACCCTGCCCCCGATAATGTCGGAAGCGACAATTTCTTTGATCCTAAAGCGGGACAAGGACGCACTGCAATGTGGATCGTACGGGCCGATCTCGCTCCTCAATGTGGATGCAAAGTTGCTGGTAAAAGTGCTGGCCACGAGAATCGCGGACTGTGTCCCGGGGGTAATCCACGAGGACCAGACGGGATTTGTAAAGGGCAGGCAACTAAACACCAATGTGCGGCGGCTCTTAAACGTGATAATGATGCCATCGGAGGAGGGAGAGGCGGAGATAGTGGCAGCTATGGACGCGGAGAAGGCCTTTGACCGAGTAGAGTGGGAGTACCTCTGGGAGGTGCTGCGCAGGTTTGGGTTCGGGGTAGGGTTTATCAATTGGGTTAAGCTCCTTTACAGAGCCCCGATGAGAAGTGTAGTGACGAACCGGCGGAGGTCGGAGTACTTTCGACTGTACCGAGGGACGAGGCAGGGGTGCCCCCTGTCCCCTCTGTTGTTCGCATTGGCGATCGAACCATTGGCCATGTCATTGAGGGAGTCTAATAAATGGAAGGGGGTGGTCCGAGGGTGATGCATATAGCATCGGGTGTCGCTATATGCGGATGACCTGTTGCTGTACGTGGTGGATCCAATGGAGGGGCTGGTGGAGGTCATGCAGACTCTAAGGGAGTTTGGGGAGTTTTCGGGCTATAAGCTCAATGTAGGGAAGAGTGAGCTCTTTGTATTACAGGCAGGGGACCAAGAAAGAGGGATAGGGGACCTACCGCTGAGGAGGGCGGAGGGGAGCTTTCGGTATCTGGGGATCCAGATAGCCAGGAGTTGGGGGACCCTACATAAACTGAATCTGACGAGGTTGGTGGAGCAATTGGAGGAGGATTTCAAAAGATGGGACATGTTACCGCTCTCGCTGGCGGGTAGAGTGCAGTTGGTCAAAATGGTGGTCCTTCCGAGGTTTCTGTTTGTGTTTCAGTGCCTTCCCATCGTGATCACTAAGGCCTTTTTAAGAGAGTAGGCAGGAGTATTATGGGGTTTGTATGGGCGAATAAGACCCCGAGAGTAAGGAGAGGGTTCCTGGAACGCAGTAGGGAACGAGGAGGGTTGGCGCTGCCAAACCTGGGGAGCTACTACTGGGCAGCAAATGTGGCGATGATCCGCAAGTGGGTTATGGAGGGAGAGGGGGCAGCATGGAAGAGGATGGCGTCCTGTAAAGGAACGAGCCTGGGGGCGTTGGTGACGGCACCGCTGCCGCTCTCGCCGACAAAGTATACCACGAGCCCGGTGGTGGCGGCAACACTAAGGATCTGGGGCCAGTGGAGACGGCACCGGGGTGCAATGGGAGCATCGGTGTGGTCCCCGATCAGGGGTAACCACCGGTTTGTCCCGGGGAAGATGGACAGGGGGTTCCAGAGCTGGCATCGGGCGGGGATTGGAAGAATGGGGGACCTGTTCATCGACGGGACGTTTGCGAGCCTAGGGGCACTGGAGGAGAAGTTTAAGTTACCCCCGGGAAATGCCTTTAGATATATGCAGGTGAGGGCTTTTGTGAGGCGACAGGTGAGGGAATTCCCGTTGCTCCCGGCACAAAAAGTTCAAGATAGGGTGATCTCGGGTGTATGGGTCGGGGAGGGCAAGGTGTCGGAAATACACCAGGAGTTGAAAGAAGAGGGGGAAGCGCTGGTCGAAGAGTTGAAGGGTAAATGGGAGGAGGAGCTGGGGGAGGAGATCGAGGAAGGTCTGTGGGGTGATGCCCTAGGTAGGGTTAATTCCTCCTCCTTGTGTGCCAGGCTCAGCCTGATACAATTTAAGGTGGTCCACAGAGCGCACTTGACGGGGGCGAGGTTGAGTAGGTTCTTTGGGGTAGAGGACAGATGTGGAAGGTGCTCAGGGAGCCCGGCGAACCATGTCCATATGTTTTGGTCATGCCCGGCACTGGAGGGGTTCTGGAGAGGAGTGGCGGGAGCAATATCTCAGGTGGTGAAAGTCCGGGTCAAGCCAAGCTGGGGGCTAGCAATATTTGCAGTAGTGGACGAACCGGGGGTGCAGGAAGCGAAAGAGGCCGGCATTCTGGCCTTTGCGTCCCTAGTAGCCCGGCGAAGGATCTTGCTAATGTGGAAGGAGGTGAAGCCCCCCCAGCCTGGAGGCCTGGATAAATGATATGGCTGGATTCATAAAGTTGGAGAGGATTAAGTTCGCCTTGAGAGGGTCTGCGCAGGGGTTTTACAGGCGGTGGCAACCGTTCCTAGACTATCTCGCGGAGCGTTAGAGGAAGGTCTGTCAGCAGCAGCAGCAACCTTTGGTGGGGGGGGGAAGAGTCCTGGGAGTGGGGGGGGGGGGAGGGGGGGGGACTGCCTGGGAGGGTGGATGAGCAAGAGATAACATGAAGGGTTGGGGAATCTGGCACGTACGGGTGAGGGCCAGTGTACAAAGCTGTGTAAATAGATCATTTTGCCATGTATATATCTTGCTCTGTGCAGTTGAACGTTGCACAGGTCCATTGGTACTGTGCTTCCAGCTGTTTCTGTAGCATGGAGGTTATCACATTCACCTAACGCGCAAAAGGTGCCTGGTTCGAAACTGGCAGAAGCATTAAATGCTTCTGATTTATGATGTGGAGATGCCGGCATTGGACTGGGGTGAGCACAGTAATAAATCTTACAGCAGCAGGTTAAAGTCCAACAGGTTTGTTTAGAATCACTCGCTTTCGGATTGCGGCTCCTTCCTCAGGTGAATGAAGAGGTGGTTTCCACAAACACATTTTTAGAAAAATTCAATGATGCGAGATGGTACTTTGAATGCGAGTCTTTGCAGGTAATTAAGTCTTTACAGGTCCAGACGGTACGACTGGAGAGAGGGATAATCGCAGGTTAAAGAGGTGTGAATTGTCTCAAGCCAGGACAGTTGGTAGGATTTTGCAAGCCCAGGCCAGATGGTGGGGGGATGAATGTAATACGACATGAATCCAAGGTCCCGGTTGAGGCCGTACTCATGTGTGCGGAATGTGGCTATCAGTTTCTGCTCTGTGATTCTCTGTTGTTGCGCGTCCTGAAGGCCGCCTTGGAGAACGCTTACCCGAAGATCAGAGGCTGAATGCCCTTGACTGCTGAAGTGTTCCCCGACTGGAAGGGGACATTCCTGCCTGGTGATTGTTGCGCAATGTCAGTTCATCCGTTGTCACATGGTCTCACCAATGTAACATGCCTCGGACATCCTTTCCTGCAGCATATGACGAAGTCTTACAACACCAGGTTAAAGTCCAACAGGTTTGTTTCGATGTCACTAGCTTTTGGAGCGCTGCTCCTTCCTCAGGTGAATGAAGAGGTATGTTCCAGAAACACATACATAGACAGATTCAAAGATGCCAAACAATGCTTGGAATGCGACCATTAGTAGGTGATTAAATCTTTACAGATCCAGAGATGGAGTAACCCCAGGTTAAAGAGGTGTGAATTGTATCAAGCCAGGACAGTTGGTAGGATTTCGCAGGCCAGATGGTGGGGGATGAATGTAATGCGACATGAATCCCAGGTCCCGGTTGAGGCCGCACTCATGTGTGCGGAACTTGGCTATGAGTTTCTGCTCGGCGATTCTGCGTTGTCGCACGTCCTGAAGGCCGCCTTGGAGAACGCTTACCCGGAGATCAGAGGCTGAATGCCCTTGACTGCTGAAGTGTTCCCCGACTGGAAGGGAACATTCCTGCCTGGTGATTGTTGCGCGATGTCCGTTCATTCGTTGTCGCAGCGTCTGCATGGTCTCGCCAATGTACCACGCTTCGGGACATCCTTTCCTGCAGCGTATGAGGTAGACAACGTTGGCCGAGTCGCACGAGTATGTACCGCGTACCTGGTGGGTGGTGTTCTCACGTGTAATAGTGGTATCCATGTCGATGATCTGGCACGTCTTGCAGAGATTGCCATGGCAGGGTTGTGTGGTGTCGTGGTCACTGTTCTGAAGACTGGGTAGTTTGCTGCAAACAATGGTTTGTTTGAGGTTGCGCGGTTGTTTGAAGGCAAGTAGGGGGGGTGTGGGGATGACCTTGGCAAGATGTTCATCGTCATCAATGACGTGTTGAAGGCTGTGAAGAAGATGACGTAGTTTCTCCACTCCGGGGAAGTACTGGACGACGAAGGGTATTCTGTCGGTTGTGTCCCATGTTTGTCTTCTGAGGAGGTCGGTGCGGTTTTTCGCTGTGGCGCGTTGGAACTGTCGATCGATGAGTCGAGTGCCATATCCCGTTCGTACGAGGGCATCTTTCAATGTCTGTTACGCTCCTCCTCATCTGAGCAGATCCTGTGTATACGGAGAGCTTGTCCATAGTGGATGGCTTCTTTAATGTGTTTCGGGTGGAAGCTGGAGAAGTGGAGCATCGTGAGGTTATCCGTGGGTTTGCGGTAAAGCGAAGTGCTGAGGTGACCGTCCTTGATGGAGACGAGTGTGTCCAAGAATGCAATTGATTTTGGAGAGTAGTCCATGGTGAGTCTGATGGTTGGATGGAACTTATTAATGTCATCGTGTAGTCGTTTCAGTGATTCTTCGCCGTGGGTCCAAAGGAATAAAATGTCATTGATGTATCTGGTGTATAACGTCGGTTGAAGGTCCTGTGCGGTGAGTAGGTCCTGTTCAAACTTGTGCATGAAGATGTTGGCGTATTGGGGTGCGAATTTGGTCCCCATGGCTGTTCCGTGCGTCTGGATGAAGAACTTGTTGTCGAAGGTGAAGACGTTGTGATCCAGAATGAAGCGGATGAGTTGCAGAATTGCGTCTGGAGATTGGCAGTTGTCGGTGTTGAGTACTGAGGCTGTTGCAGCAATGCCGTCATCATGGGGGATGCTGGTGTGGAGTGCCGAGATGTCCATTGTGACGAGGAATGTTCCTGGTTCAACTGGTCCATGGGTGCTGAGTTTCTGTAGGAAGTCCGTCGTGTCGCGACAGAAGCTGGGCGTACCTTGTACGATGGGTTTCAAGATGCCCTCGATGTAGCCAGAGAGGCAGCATATGAGGTAGACAACGTTGGCCGCGTCGCACGAGTCTGTACTGGGTATCTGGTGAGTGGTGTTCTCACATGTAATGGTGGTACCCATGTCGATCTGGTACGTCTTGCAGAGGTTGCCATGGCAGGGTTGTGTCGTGTCATGGTCGCTGTTCTCCTGAAGGCTGGATAGTTTGCTGCAAACAATGGTCCATTTGAGGTTACACAGATGTTTGAAGACAAGTAGTGGGGGTGTGGGGATGGGCTTGGCAAGATGTTTGTCATCATCGATGACGTGTTCAAGGCTGTGAAGATGATGTCCTAGTTTCTCCGCTCCAGGGAATTCATGAGGCGAATGAGGCTCCGGCAGTTCTTCCACAGACCTCAAGAGACCGACAGCGAACCCAATGAGACAGCCAATGAACCGGAATAGCAGACCGAGAGACCTGTGGGACTGGAAGATCCAGCCAGCTGGAAGGGCTGGAAAACGCCACACATTGAAACAATCCGATCAGTTGATTCTGCTGCTGCTTTTCCACTAAACCACTCAGTAAAACTGCCTCAAGTCGTTTCTTGTCCAAATTCTGAACTCACACCTTTCCCCTCTTTTCCTGCTATCTCCCATCATGCTCTCCCAGAGCTCATCTTGTCTGTGTGACTTACCCTTTGCTCCTGTGGCTCAATCTCATTAAACTGTTGAACATCCAACTTCCACAATCTCCACGTTGCCACGGTATCTCCATGGAGTCAGTGTCTTTGTGAATTTCCTCTTTCGACAATCAAGTGAAGCTTGGTCCTCACACAGAACACGTGTATGGTTTCTCCCCTTAGTGAATGGTGTGGTGTTTTTTCAGGCTGTAACTGGTTAAAGCTCTTTCCACAGTCAGTTCACTGGAACACACTCACTCGGGTGCGTGTGTGTCTCGGTGCTTTTCCAGTCACACTATCAGTACAGGATAGAAATTCAAAACAGACAATTCCAGTTTCTGGGGAACATTTTTTTCTCTCTTCTTCCCCCAAAGCTGTAAATTCCCGTCCCACACACTCTCCCTCCTCCCTGGGCTGAAATCTAAATAAAATATTCGATCATTATTTCTGTATCCTTTTAGAAAAGTTCTATAATTGGAGGTAAGAATATGTTTTATAAGACACTTCATTCATGACTTGTGACAGACATTAATCTGAATCACCCTGACTGAGCAGACAGAATAACAGAGGTGAAACTTGTGTCCAGAACTGACTGTGTGGAGATTTGATGAGCAATCGCAAAGGTGGTTTCACCAAATGTTCCAGGGTTTCCTTCGTTCTTCCTCTCCCTCTTGAACTAAGTTTTACCGGATATCAGACTCAGGGTCCATTCTGGTTCTCTTCCTGCTGACTAAATAACTTCAATCAAATATGGAGAAGACTGAATCCGCTGTTTGGTCCCTGCTCCAATCTCCATTCCTGACATACAGACTCCATCCCTCTCCCTGGTAACAATCTGAGACTTCGCCAGTCTCTTTGTAAATTTGGTTTCACATTTGATCCCAATACGAGCTTCTGACCTCATAGAATTTACATGAGAGAAGGAAGCCATTCAGCCCATTGAGTCTGCACCAGCCCTTGGAAAGAGCACCCTACCTAAGCCCAAACTCCCACCCTATCCCTGTAACCCCACCTAACCTTTTTGGACACTTAAGGCAATTTAGCATGGCCATTCCACCTAACCTGCACATCTTTGGACTGATGTCTGTGCTATCACTAAGACCACCTGTTTCCACTTGTGTTACATTATCCCGATTTGACAATTCCACTACACACCTGGCTGCTCTCCCACATTCTACCTATGGAAAATTAAAGTGATCCAAAGGTCTGCTACCCATGTCTTAATTCACAGCAAGTTCCTTCCCCCTATGATCCCTGTGCTCCGAGACTTGCATTCGCTCCCAGTTAATTCTCACCCTTGTTTTCAAACCCCTCCATGGACTTGTCTCTCCCTGTGTCTGTATCTCCTCCAGCCCCACAACCCCCTCGGATATCTGCACAGATCTGATTGTGGACTTCGTACACTCCCGATTCTAATTACTACTCGAAGGTTTTAAGTTCCCTCGGCCCCAAGCATTGAATTCCCTCTCTAAACCGCCCCGTCTCCACCTCACTTCCTCCTTGAAGACTCTCTTCAAAACTCATCTCTTTGACCAAGTTTTTGGTCACCTGCCCTAATATCTCCTGTTGTGTCTGGGTGTCTCACTTTGTTTTATAATGTTGCTGTGAAGTTGACTGGGATGATTTCTGATGTTAAAGGTGTTATATAAATAGAAGTTGTTGTTGTTGACTGTAACCCTGACCTCCTGTTTTACAAAATCCCATTGGTTTCACAACAAACTCTGTCTCTGATGTTTTGCCCCCTGCGGGTTTGCAGCCTCTATAAAGACGGCGGCCGTTAACTCAGGCCTGTCACCGGGAGCAGGCCGCAGCTGCCCCACCGCTCACTGCAAACCCGGGCCCGGAAACTTCTTATTGGGGTTTGGAGCCTCCACCGGGTTTCAGTGAAACCTCCCGGCCGAGTCCAGCATCGGCACTGCACATGCTCCAGCTCACAATGCCCTGGGAATGATTGGTGGCAGATCTGGACCAATAGGAAGAGAGGGACGTGACTGGAGCACCAAGCGGAGCAGCTGGTCCTCCAGCCAATCGGAGTGAATGAGGGGCGAGGCTGAGTCCCAGTTTCCCACGTGTACTGGAGCATGCGCAGTGCCGATAACAGTTCAGGATTCAGGCGGTCGGGTGCAAATCATCTGCCGGTCAGATCCCGCTCGGTGAAGCAGTGGGGATGGCCTTGGCAAGACGTTCGTCTTCATCGATGACGTGATGAAGGCTGCAAAGAAGATGTCAGAATTTCCCCGTTCCAGGGAATTCATCAGGTGAATGAGGCTCCGGGAGTTCTTCCACAGATCCCAAGAGGCCTACAGCGAACCCAATGAGACAACCAATGAACCGGAACAGCAGACCGAGAGATCTGTGGGACTGGAAGATCCAGCCAGCAGGAAGGCCTGGAAAACCCCACCCATTGAAACAATCCGATCAGCTGATTCTACAGCTCCTCTTCCACTAAACCACTCAGTAAAACTGCCTCGAAAGTCCTTTCTTGGACTTCCGGGTGCGGCGATGACCAGCTGAGTCGCACGTTTCGGCAGCTCCCTGTGAAACGGACTTTTGGGCTCTTGATAGGAGCCCCAACGGCAATTTTAACGGCTGAAAACACCGTGCGGTAAACCAGAAGGGTGTTCCCCCTGGACACGGATGGAAAAAGGAGAGGAAAGTGGCCGGATTGCAGCGGATCCTTTGGAACAACGGCAAGGAAGGCAAGCAGAAACCAAGATGGCGTCGGAAGGTGGCAGTTTCATATGGGGCCCTGAACAACAAGAGTTTTTGAAACGCTGCGTGGAGGAGATAAAAAAGGAAATGAAGAAAGAGTTGTTGGCCCCGATATTACAGGCGATTGAAGGGCTGAAAGAGGAACAAAAGACCCAGGAGCAGGAGCTTCGGGTCGTGAAGGCGAAAGCAGCAGAGAATGAAAACGATATACAGGGCCTGGTGGTGAAGTCGGAGATACAGGAGGCACACCAGAAACGATCTGTGGAGAGGTTGGAGGCACTGGAAAATAACGCAAGGAGGAACAACTTGAGGATTCTTGGCCTTCCTGAAGGTGTGGAGGGGGCGGACGTCGGGGCATATGTGAGCACGATGCTGCACTCGTTAATGGGAGTGGAGGCCCCGACGGGTCCGTTGGAGGTGGAGGGAGCATACCGAGTTATGGTGCGAGGATCGAGAGCAGGAGAAGCTCCCAGAGCCATAGTGGTGAGATTTCTCCGTTTTAAGGATAGAGAAATGGTCCTTAGATGGGCGAAGAAAACTCGGTGTAGTAAATGGGAGAACGCGGTGATCCGCGTCTATCAAGATTGGAGTGCGGAGGTGGCGAGAAGGAGGGCGAGCTTTAATCGGGCCAAAGCGGTACTTCACAAAAAAAAGATAAAGTTTGGAATGCTGCAACCGGCAAGACTGTGGGTCACATATCAAGGGAGGCACCACTACTTTGAGACGGCGGATGAAGCGTGGACTTTTATTGTAGAAGAAAAATTGGAATGATTGGACTACGAAAATGAACGTTTGGACAAAGTGGTGGGACGAGTGGGGGGGGGGGGGGCGAAGAGGGATTGTATGATTAATCCTGCGGTATGGTAACTTTTCTTTCTCCCACAGGTGGTGATGGGGGGAGGTGGGGAGGGAGAGGAGATGGGGCGTTGGCCATGGGAGGCGGGGCCGAGGGAGAGGCGCGGGCTTGGTTCCCGCGCTATGATAATTATGGCGGGAATAGAGAAGCAGGAAGGAGGGGGCGCCGCACGGGGCGAGCCGTGATCACGGGGGAAGCCGAGGTCAGCCAGAGTTTGCTGACTTCTGGGAGCAACATGGGGGGAGTAATTAGGCTAGCGGGGGGTCTAGCGGGGGGGGGGGGGGGGAGGGGGGAATTACTGGGTTGCTGCTGCTGGGGAAAGGGGGGAGTGGGTACGGGAAAGGATGGGCGGGGGGGCACCGTCTGGGAGAAATACAGCTGCGTGGGAACTGGGCGAGAAGCTGGAAAAAGATGATGGCTAACTGGCAAGGGGGGGGGGTGGGAAGCCCCCCAACTCGGCTGATCACGTGGAACGTGAGGGGGCTTAACGGGCCGATAAAGAGGGCACGAGTACTCGCACACCTTAAGAAACTTAAAGCAGATGTGGTCATGTTACAGGAAACGCACCTGAAACTGATAGATCAGGTTAGGTTGCGCAAAGGATGGGTAGGGCAGGTGTTCCATTCGGGGCTGGATGCGAAAAACAGGGGGGTGGCTATATTAGTGGGGAAGCGGGTAATGTTCGAGGCAAAGACTATAGTGGCGGATAACGGGGGCAGATACGTGATGGTGAGTGGCAAATTACAGGGAGAGATGGTGGTGTTGGTAAACGTGTATGCCCCGAATTGGGACGATGCCAATTTTATGAGGCGAATGCTAGGACGCATCCCAGACCTAGAGACCGGAAAGCTGATAATGGGGGGAGACTTTAACACGGTGTTGGAACCAAGGCTGGATAGGTCGAAGTCCAGGACTGGTAGGAGGCCGGCAGCAGCCAAGGTGCTTAAGGATTTTATGGAGCAGATGGGAGGGGTGGACCCGTGGAGATTCAGTAGACCTAGGAGTAAGGAGTTCTCGTTTTTCTCCCATGTCCATAAAGTCTATTCACTCATAGACTTTTTTGTGTTGGGTAGGGCATTGATCCCGAGGGTGAGGGGAACGGAATATACGGCTATAGCCATTTCGGATCATGCCCCACACTGGGTAGACTTGGAGATAGGGGAGGAAACAAGAGGGCGTCCACCCTGGAGAATGGACATGGGACTAATGGCGGATGAGGGGGTGTGCTTAAGGGTGAGGGGATGCATTGAAAAGTACTTGGAACTCAATGACAATGGGGAGGTTCAGGTGGGAGTGGTCTGGGAGGCGTTGAAGGCGGTGGTTAGGGGGGAGCTGATATCAATAAGGACACATAAAGGGAAGCAGGAGAGTAAGGAACGGGAGCGGTTGTTGCAAGAACTTTTGAGGGTGGACAGACAGTATGCGGAAGCACCGGAGGAGGGACTGTATAGGGAAAGGCAAAGGCTGCATGTGGAATTTGACTTGCTGACCACAGGCACTGCAGAGGCACAATGGAGGAAGGCGCAGGGTGTACAGTATGAATATGGAGAGAAGGCGAGCAGATTGCTGGCACACCAATTGAGGAAAAGGGGAGCAGCGAGGGAAATAGGGGGGGTGAGAGACGAAGATGGAGAGACGGAGCGGGGAGCGGAGAGAGTGAATGAAGTGTTTAAGACATTTTATAAAAAATTGTATGAAGCTCAACCCCCGGATGGGAGGGAGAGAATGATGGAGTTTTTGGATCGGCTGGAAATTCCCAAGGTGGAAGAGCAGGAAAGGATGGGATTGGGAGCACAGATCATGGTAGAAGAAGTGGTGAAAGGAATTAGGAACATGCAGACGAGAAAGGCTCCGGGACCGGACGGATTCCCAGTTGAATTTTACAGAAAATATTTGGACTTGCTCGCCCCGCCACTGACGAGGACCTTTAACGAGGCAAAGGAAAGGGGACAACTGCCCCCGACTATGTCAGAAGCAACGATATCGCTTCTTTTAAAGAAGGAAAAGGATCCGCTACAATGCGGGTCCTACAGACCAATCTCCCTCCTCAATGTAGATGCCAAGGTCTTGGCCAAGGTAATGGCAATGAGAATAGAGGAATGGGTCCCGGGGGTGGTTCATGAGGACCAAACTGGGTTTGTGAAGGGGAGACAGCTGAACACGAACATACGGAGGTTGTTAGGGGTAATGATGATGGCCCCACCAGAGGGTGAAACGGAGATAGTAGTGGCGATGGATGCCGAGAAAGCATTTGATAGAGTGGAGTGGGATTATCTGTGGGAGGTGTTGAGGAGATTTGGGTTCGGAGAGGGGTATGTTAGTTGGGTGCAGCTGTTGTATAGGGCCCCAGTGGCGAGTGTGGTCACGAATGGACGGGGATCGGCATATTTTCGGCTCCATAGAGGGACAAGGCAGGGATGTCCTCTGTCCCCATTACTGTTTGCACTGGCGATTGAGCCCCTGGCGATAGCGCTGAGAGGTTCCAAGGGATGGAGGGGAATACTTAGGGGAGGAGAAGAACACCGGGTATCTTTATATGCGGATGATCTGCTACTATATGTGGCGGATCCAGCGGAGGGGATGCCAGAAATAATGCGGATACTTGGGGAGTTTGGGGATTTTTCAGGGTATAAATTGAACATGGGGAAGAGTGAGCTGTTTGTGGTGCATCCAGGGGAGCAGAGTAGGGAAATAGAAGACCTACCGTTGAGGAAGGTAACAAGAGACTTTCGTTACCTGGGGATCCAGATAGCTAAGAATTGGGGCACATTGCACAGGCTAAATTTGACGCGGTTGGTGGAACAGATGGAGGAAGATTTCAAGAGATGGGATATGGTAGCATTGTCAATGGCAGGGAGGGTGCAGGCGGTTAAGATGGTGGTCCTCCCGAGATTCCTCTTTGTGTTTCAGTGTCTCCCGGTGGTGATCACGAAGGCTTTTTTCAAAAGGATAGAAAAGAGTATCATGGGTTTTGTTTGGGCCGGGAAGACTCCGAGAGTGAGGAAGGGATTCTTACAGCGTAGTAGGGATAGGGGTGGGCTGGCACTACCGAGCCTAAGTGAGTATTATTGGGCCGCTAATATTTCAATGGTGAGTAAGTGGATGGGAGAGGAGGAAGGAGCGGCGTGGAAGAGATTAGAGAGGGCGTCCTGTAGGGGGACCAGCCTGCAGGCTATGGTGACAGCCCCATTGCCGTTCTCACCAAGGAACTATACCACAAGTCCGGTGGTGGTAGCTACACTGAAGATTTGGGGACAGTGGAGACGACATAGGGGAAAGACCGGAGCACTGGGGGGGTCCCCGATAAGAAACAACCATAGGTTTGCCCCGGGGGGAATGGATGGGGGATATGGAATGTGGCAAAGAGCAGGTATAACGCAATTGAAAGATCTATTTGTGGATGGGAAGTTTGCGAGTCTGGGAGCGCTGACCGAGAAATATGGGTTGCCCCAAGGGAATGCATTCAGGTACATGCAATTGAGGGCTTTTGCGAGGCAACAGGTGAGGGAATTCCCGCAGCTCCTGACACAAGAGGTGCAGGACAGAGTCATCTCAAAGAAATGGGTGGGGGACGGTAAGGTGTCGGATATATATAGGGAAATGAGAGACGAAGGGGAGACTATGATGGACGAACTAAAAGGGAAATGGGAAGAAGAGCTAGGGGAGGAGATTGAGGAGGGGATGTGGGCAGATGCCCTAAACAGGGTAAACTCGTCGTCCTCGTGCGCCAGGCTAAGCCTGATTCAGTTCAAGGTATTACACAGGGCACATATGACTGGAACACGGCTCAGTAAATTTTTTGGGGTGGAGGATAGGTGTGCGAGGTGCTCGAGAAGCCCAGCGAATCATACCCATATGTTTTGGTCATGCCCGGCACTACAGGGGTTTTGGATGGGAGTGACAAAGGTGCTTTCGAAAGTAGTAGGAGTCCGGGTCGAACCAAGCTGGGGGTTGGCTATATTTGGGGTTGCACAAGAGCCGGGAGTGCAGGAGGCGAAAGAGGCCGATGTTTTGGCCTTTGCGTCCCTAGTAGCCCGGCGCAGAATATTGCTAATGTGGAAAGAAGCCAAGCCCCCGGGGGTGGAGACCTGGATAAATGATATGGCGGGGTTCATAAAGTTGGAGCGGATTAAGTTCGTCCTAAGGGGGTCGGCTCAAGGGTTTACTAGGCGGTGGCAACCGTTCGTCGAATATCTTGCGGAAAGATAGATAGGGGAGAACAAAGAAGGCAGCAGCAGCGGCCCAGGACTTGGGGGGGGGGGGGGCGGGTGGGGAGGGATGGGGGGGGGGGGTGGCCTGAGACAAGGCAGTTGCCAATTAGGGCTAGCTTTTATCTTTTATTTTTTTGTTATTTAATATTTATTTATTTGTTGTTGTTTTTGTTTAAATTTAAAAAGGTCATTATTATCTGTATTGTTACAATGTTGTGTAAAAGATGCACAATGTACTGTGTTGGTTGACCAAAAATTTTCAATAAAATATTATTTAAAAAAAAAGAAAGTCCTTTCTTGTCAAAATTCTGAACTCACATCTTTCCCCTCTTTTCCTGCTATCTCCCATAATGCTCTCCCAGAGCTCATCTTGTCTGTGTGACTTACCCTTTGCTCCTTTGACCCGATTCTCACAAAACTGTTGAACATCCAACTTCCACAATCTCCACATTTCCACAGTATCTCCATGGAGTCAGTGTCTTTGTGTGTTTCCTCTTTAGACAATCAAGTGAAGCTTGGTCCTCACACAGAACACGTGTATGGTTTCTCCCCTTAGTGAATGGTGTGGTGTTTCTTCAGGCTGTAACTGGTTAAAGCTCTTTCCACAGTCAGTTCACTGGAACACACTCACTCAGGTGCGTGTGTGTCTCGATGCTTTTCCAGTCACACTGATGTTTGAAATATTTTCCCACAAACAGAACAAACATTTTTCACTCCACATTCACAGTCTGAAAATATTAATGATGTGGAGATGCCGGCGTTGGACTGGGGTGAGCACAGTAAGAAGTCTTACAACATCAGGTTACAATCCAACATGTTTGTTTCGAACACTAGCTTTCAGAGCACTGCTCCTTCACCTGATTCACCTGAGGAAGGAGCAGCGCTCCGAAAGCTAGTGTTTGAAACAAACCTGTTGGACTTTAACCTGATGTTGTAAGATTTCTTACTGAAAATATTCAGGTCCTGACCAATTGAGTGACACTGTCGGATATTTGGTTTGTTTCCTGTCTGAAAATCCTCTCCTAATGCCCTGGAAAATGAGTTTACAAAGGCCACACTATGAGGACAGGGTAGAAATTCAGAACAGCCAATTCCAGTTTCTGGGGAACATTTTTTTCCCCCAAAGCTGTAAATCCCCGTCCCACACACTCTCCCTCCTCCATGGGGCTGAAATCCAAATAAAACATGACATCATTATTTCTGTATCCTTTTACCAAAGTTATATAATTAGAGGTAAGAATATGCTTTATAAATCACTTCATTCAGTCCAAAGATGCGCAGGTTAGGTGGATTATCCATGATAAATTGCCCTCAGTGTCCAAAAAAGGTTAGGTCGGGTTACTGGGTTACAGGGAGGGCTTAGGTAGGGTGCTTTTTCCAAGGGCCGGTGCAGACTCAATGGGCTAAATAGCCTCCTTCTTCACTGTAAATTGTAAAAATTCTATCCATTCATGACTTGCAACCGACATTAATCTGAATCACCCTGACTGAGCAGACAGAATAACAGATGTTAACCTTGTGATCAGAACTGACTGTGTGGAGATTTGATGAGCAATCGCAAAGGTCGTTTCTCCAAATCTTCCAGGGTTTCCTTTGTTCTTCCTCTCCCTCTCGAACTAAGTTATACTGGATATCAGACATAGGGCTCATTCTGGTTCTCTTCCTGCTGACTAAATACTTCAATCAAATATGGAGAAGACTGAATCCACTGTTCGGTCCCTGCTCCAATCTCCATTTCTGACATACCGACTCTATCCCTCTCCCTGGCAACAGTCTGAGACTTCGCGAGTCTCTTTGTAAATTTGGTTTCACATTTGATCCCAATATGAGCTTCTGACCTCATAGAGTTTACAGTAGAAGGTGGCCATTCAGCCCACTGAGTTTGCACCGGCCCTTGGAAAGAGCACCCTAAGCCCACACTCCCACTCTATCCCTGTAACCCCACCTAACCTTTTTGGACACTCAAGGCAATTTAGCATGGCCAATCCACCAAACTTACACATTTTTGGACTCATGTCTGTACTATCACTAAGGCCGCCTGTTTCCACTTGCATTAGATTATCCCGATTTGACAATTCCATCACAAACCTGGCTGCTCTCCCACATTCTACCTATGGAAACTTAAAGTGATCCAAAAGTCTGCTACTCATGTCTTAATTCCCAGCCAGTTCCTTTCCCCTATGATCCCTGTGCTCCGAGACTTGCATTCGCTCCCAGTCAATTCTCACCCTCGTTTTCAAATCCCTCCATGGCCTCGTCTCTCCCTGTGTCTGTATCTCCTCCAGCCCCACAACCCCCTGAGATATCTGCACAGCTCTGATCCTGGACTCTTGTACACCCCCGATTCTAATTACTCCGCCCTGGTTTTCAGTTCCCTCGGCCCCAAGCACTGAATTCCCTCCCGAAACCGCCCCGTCTCCACCTCACTCACCTCCTTTCAGACTCTTTAAAACTCACCTCTTTGACCAAATTTTTGGTCACCTGTCCTAATATCTCCTTTTGTGTCTGGGTGTCTCACTTTGTTTTATAATGTTCCTGTGAAGTTGACTGGGATGATTTATGATGTTAAAGGTGTTATATAAATAGAAGTTGTTGTTGTTGACTGTAACCCTGACCTCCTGCTTTACAAAATCCCATTGGTTTCACAACAAACTCTATCTCTGATGTTTTGCCCCCTGCGGGTTTGCAGCCTCTATAAAGACGGCGGCCGGTAACTCAGGCCTGTCACCGGGAGCAGGCCGCAGCTGTCCCCCCGCTCGATGCAAACCCGGGCCCGGAAACTTCTTATTGGGGTTCGGAACCTCCACCGGGTTTCAGTGAAACCTCCCGGCTGAGTCCATCATCGGCACTGCGCATGCTCCAGCTCACAATGCCCGGGGAGTGATTGACGGCAGCTCTGGTCCAATAGGAAGAGTGGGGCGGGACTGGGGGACCGAACGGGGCGGCTGGTCCTCCAACCAATCGGAGGGAATGGGGGGCGGGGCTGTGCCCGGTATCTCCCACGTGATTGGTACATGCGCAGTGCCGATGACAGCTGAGGATTGAGGCGGTCGGGTGGAAATCGTTCCCTGGTCAGATCCCGCTCGGTAAGTCATGAGGGATGGTTGGAGCCGGTGGATGGGTCGGGAGGCTTCATAAACATTCCGTGTAGGCCCCAAGCCCCGAATACGAAGCTCGGATACGGCAGTTGAACCGGCGAACGCTGCTTGGGCTTTTACCCGAGACAGGCCCGGGTGGACGAAGTGTGCGGCGGAGCGCATGCGTAGTGAGTGAGAGGCCCGGCTTTTGCTCCGGCTCCCGTTCACTCTGATTGGCTGGAGGACCAGCCGCTCTCGGTCAGTCCTCCAGCCCCGCCCCCTGAGCTGTGCAAACCCTTCAGAATCATCCCAGAGATCGAAGTCTTACAACATCAGGTTAAAGTCCAACAGATTTGTTTCAAATCACGAGTTTTTGGAGCACTGCTCTTTCCTCAGGTGAATAAAGAGGTATGTTCTAGAAACAGATATATAGACAAAGTCAAATATGCAAGACAAGGCTTTGAATGCGAGCATTTGCAGGTAATTAAGTCCTTACTCATCCAGAGACAGGGATCTCTCCTAGTTGAAAAATGAAAATCGCTTATTGTCACAAGTAGGCTTCAAATGAAGTTACTGTGAAAAGTCCCTAGTCGCCACATTCCGGCGCCTGTTCGGGGAGGCTGGTATGGGAATTGAACCATGCTGCTGGCCTGCCTTGGTCTGCTTTCAAAGCCAGCGATTTAGCCCTGTGCTAAACAGCCCCTGTTTGCAGACTATTAGAACAAATGTACATTTCTATAAAACCTTGCACTGCCACTGGACCTTCTGAAGTCTTTTAAAGCCAATGGAGTACTTTTGAAACATATTCACTATTGTAATGTAAGAAACTGTAAGTACGCATGTTGGATTGGATTTGTTTATTGTCTCGTGTACTGAGGTACAGTGAAAAGTATTTTTCTGTGAGCAGCTCAACAGATCATTAAGTACGTGGGAAGAAAAGGAAATAAAAGAAAATACATAATCGGGCAGCACAAGGTATACTATGTAACTACATAAGCACTGGCATCGGATGAAGCATACAGGGTGTAGTGTTAATGAGGTCAGTCCATAAGAGTGTCATTTCGGAGTCTGGTAACAGCGGCTGTTTTGAGTCTGTTTGTGCGTGTTCTCAGACTTCTGTATCTCCTGCCCGATGGAAGAAGTTGGAAGAGTGAGTAAGCCAGGTGGAAGGGGTCTTGGATTATGCTGCCCGCTTTCCCCAGGCAGCGGGAGGTGTAAATGGAGTCACTGAATGGGAGGCATGTTCGTGTGATGGACTGGGCGGTGTTCACGACTCTCTGAAGTTTCTTGCGGTCCTGGGCCGAGCAGTTCATAGAATTTACAGTGCAGGAGGCCATTCGGCCCATCGAGTCTGCACCGGCTCTTGGAAAGAGCACCCTACCCAAGGTCAACACCTCCACCCTATCCCCGCAACCCAGCAACCCCACCCAACACTAAGGGCAATTTTGGACACTAAGGGCAATTTATCATGGCCAATCCACCTAACCTGCACATCTTTGGACTGTGGGAGGAAACCGGAGCACCCAGAGGAAACCCACGCACACACAGGGAGGATGTGCAGCTCCGCACAGACAGTGACCCAAGTCGGAATCGAACCTGGGACCCTGGAGCTGTGAAGCAATTGTGCTATCCACAATGCTACCGTGCTGCCCGTGTTGCCATATGTGTAATCACATTTTGTTTTAAAATTGTTATTTTCATCGTGTATTTACTGTCATTAGTAACAAGGTCATGGAAGCCCTTTTATACCTCTAACATGTGTTTCTGCAGCCATTTCACCTTCTATACCTTTTCTTTATTAACTATGTATTGATTTCATAGCAAAAAACACTTTTATACCTCTAACACCTGGCTTCTGCAGCCATTTCACCTTCTGTACCTTTTTTATATTAACTATGTATTGACTTCATACCAAAACACGAATTACATTTATGATTATTCTGTAGTGAACATTGATTATCATTAGTGAATTGGTGTATTGGGTAATTATATTGTAAAGACTAGATCTTTATTTTAAAAATAACACTTTCAATCAAAATGTTTCCAGAAACTGCAGAGCTATCAGCATTTGTTTGAAAAAATAAATTACTTTGTAATTTTGAGAAGTTACTGGACATCATATCTGCCAAGAATAGGTGGGCTGGGCAGTGGTGTAATGGTATTGTTACTGGGCGAGTAATCCAGAGACCCAGGTTAATGCTCTGGGGATCTGGGATTGAATCTGGCTACGACAGACATTGAAATTGAATAAAGGTCTAATGATGACATTGTGGATTGTTGTAAAAACCCATCTGGTTCACTGATGTCCTTTAGGAAATCTGCTCTCCTTACGTGGCCTGGCCTACACGTGACTCCAGATCCACAGCAATGTTGTGGTTGATTTGTAAGTGCCCCCTGAAATAGCCTCGCAAGACACGCAGTTCAAGGGTAATTGGAATGAGCAGTAAATGCTGCCCAGCCAGTGACGCCCACCTCCCATGAATGAATAATTTTTAAGAAGGCTCAGTGAGGTACAGTGATTGGGTTTTAAAAAAATATAAATTTAGAGTATCCGATTATGATGGGGCAATTTAACATGGCCAATCCGCTAAACCTGCACAACTTTGGATTGTGGGGGTGAAACTCACGCGGACACAGGGAGAATGTGCAAACTCCACATGGACAGTGACCAAGGGCCGGGATTCCAACCCGGGTCCTCAGAGCCGTAGTCTCAGTGCTAACCACTGCGCCACGTGCCGTCCTGAAAAGTATTGTTCTGCGAGCAGTCCAGACAGATTGTTCCATACATGAAAAAATCTAGGACATACGATAAATAAACGATGTAAATACATAGACACAGACACTGGGTGAAGCATACCGAGTGTAGTACTACTCAGTACTACCAGTGTATCTGGTATTGACCAAACGTATTCATTAAAATTTACTGCATTAATTCGCTATAAGTCTGTAACAGATGATTAAATAAGTAGTGATCATTAATTGCGTTACAATTAATGAAACCATTTTCTTTTAATTCAGTGGACGTGGGCGTCGCCAGTATTTATTACCCATCCCTCAATGCCCTTGAGGGTTGGTCAGAGTCAACAACATTGCTATGGGTCTGGAGTCACATCTAGGCCAGACTGGGGAAGGACGGCAGATTTCCCTCCCTAAAGGACATTAGTGAACCATAGACTTTTAATTCCAGATATTTTATTGAGTTTAAATTCCATCACCTGCGGTAGTCGGATTGGAACCCGGGTCCCCAGATCATTATCCTGGTTCTCTGGATTACTAGTCCAGCGACGATACCACTACACCACCGCCTCCCCACTGTGTAACTGGTTAAATCTCTTTCCACTGTCAGTTCACTGGAACTCGCTCACTCAGCTGTGTGTTGTGTGGGTCTTGGTGCTTTTCCAGTCACACTGATGTTTGAAATCTTTTCTCACTCAGAACAGAGAAACATTTCTCCTTCCACATTCAAAGGATGATATTCAGGTCCTGATGAATCAACTGACTTCTGTCCGATCTTGATGCAATAGTTAGTCTGAATTTCCCCAATACAAACCTTCTATTGTCCCGTAAAAAAGAGTTTACAAAACTACGGCACTGAGGACCCGGGTTTGAATCCCAGCCCTGGGTCACTGTCCGTGTGGAATTTGCACATTCTCCCCATGTCTGTGTGGGTTATCCCCCACAACCCAAAGATATGCAGGTTAGGTGGATTGGCCACGCAAAATTGCCCTTAATTGGAAAAAGAAAATAATCGGGTACTCTAAATTTATACAAATAAAAGATAAATTGCCTGAACAAGGATGAGGTTCTGTTCCTCGAGTTTCCGTTGAGCTTTATTGGAGCAGTGCAGGAGGCCGAGGACAGAGTGGGAAAGGGGCGGGGAATTAAAATATTAAATGATCAGGCGCTCAGGATTATGCTTGCAGACTGAATGGTGATGTTCCACAGTCACCCAATCCAGATTTAATCTCAACAGTGTCGGGGAGAGCAAATCGTGAGCAGTGAATACACAATACTGGATAGCAAGAAGTACAAATAAATCACTGTCACCTGGAAAGTGTGTTTGGAATCCTGGAATGTGGGAGGGATGGCGATGAACTGGCGGTTGTTGCATCTGTTGTGTCTGCATGGAATGATTTACAGTGATGTTCATAACAACACAAGAAATGGGAGCGGGGGGAGACCATATGGCTCATCGAGCCTCTGCATTTCTTGCTGGGTGTATGCTGCCTGATCAGGCATCATTCTGGTATACCTTTCTGTGTCTTCCCCAGACCTTCGAGATCCATCTTATGATATGGATACATTAGCTCAACAACCCTGTGAATAATTTAGTCAGGCCCAGTGTCAGCGAGTCTTTCGCTGAACATTATTCTTAATGCCATAACTGACAGGTTAAGAGTGAAAAAAAACAACTGTTTAGTAGTAAGGGGATGCTCTACAGTGTACAGACTGTCTCGTTGGATCTTATTCTGTCCCATCTTGCATTCAGCTAACAGTAAAATGACTAAAATACTGCAACATACAGGCATTTGGGCAACGGTGAGTTTGTGGCTCAGATTAGTTAAAGTCTCCATGTTGTAAAATAGCTCCAGAAGGACTGGAGAAGATGCAGGAAAAGATATTTGAATTATACCTGAACTGGCAGGTTATACCCAGCAAGAAAGATTGGACAGGATGTAAACCTTTTCTCTGGAAAAGGGAATGAAGGATGACCTGATCCTGTAAGGTTATGAACAGGTTTGATTTTTTTTTTTTTAAATAATGGGCAGCACGGTAGCATAGTGGATAGCACAATTGCTTCACAGCTCCAGGTTCGATTCCCAGCTTGGGTCACTGTCTGTGTGGAGTCTACACGTCCTCCCCGTGTGTGCGTGGATTTCCTCCGGGTGCTCCGGTTTCCTCCCACAGTCCAAAGATGTGCAGGTTAGGTGGATTGGCCATGATAAATTTCCCTTAGTGTCCAAAATTGCCCTTCGTGTTGGGTGGGGTTACTGGGTTATGGGGATAGGGTGGAGGTGTTGACCGTGGGTGGGGTGCTCTTTCCAAGAGCCAGTGCAGACTCGATGGGCTTAATGGCCTCCTTCTGCACTGTAAATTCTATGATAATCTATGATTTGTATTGCAGTTTTCACAAAATATCAACAACAAAATGAAAAAGGAACCCAATAGAATTAAATACAAAACAAAATAAAACAACCCCCGTGCCCCCCTCCCCCTATACATAAGTAATAAGTTAACACCCCAAATTAACACGTAGCAAACATAGCAAATATATACACCCCCTCAGATCCCCCAGTGTAGACAAACAAAAATAAAATAGGAACCCCCCCCACCCGGGTTGCTGCTGACCATTGTCTACCGTTCTGCCAGGAAGTCCAAGAATGGTTGCCACCGCTTTAAAAACCCTTGCACCGATCCCCTTGAGGCAAATTTGACCCTCTCCAATTTGATAAACCCCGCCATATCGTTGATCCAGGATTCCACGCTTGGGGGCCTCGCATCCTTCCACTGAAGAAGAATCCTTCACCGGGCTACCAGGAACGCAAAGGCCAGAATACCGGCCTCTTTTGCCTCCTGCACTCCCGGCTCCCCTGCAACCCCAAATATTGCGAGCCCCCAGCCCGGTTTGACCCTGGATCCTACCACCCTCGACACCGTCCTTGCTACGCCCTTCCAAAACTCCTCCAGCGCTGGGCATGCCCAGAACATATGGGTGTGGTTTGTTGGGCTCCCTGAGCACCTAACACACCTGTCCTCACCCCCAAAAAACCAGCTCACCCTTGTTCCGGTCATGTGTGCCCTGTGCAGCACCTTAAACTGTATGAGGCTGAGCCTCGCACACGTAGAGGAAGAGTTCACCCTCCCAAGGGCATCTGCCCACGTCCCCTTGATCTCCTCCTCCCACTTACCTTTCAACTCCACCACCGAGGCCTCCTCCTCCTGCATCACCTGGTATGTTGCCGAGATCTTCCCCTCTCCAACCCACACCCCCGAGAGCACCCTGTCCTGTACCGTGCGTGGCAGCAGCAGCGGGAATTTCACCACTTGTCGCCTGGCAAACGCCCTTACCTGTAGTTACCTAAAGGTGTTCCCCGGGGTTAGCCCATACTTCTCCTCCAGCTTACCAAGGCTCGCGAACTTCCCATCCACAAACAGGTCCCCTTCTTATCCCTGCCCTGTGCCACCCCAAAAACCCTCCATCTATTCTCTCTGGGACAAACCGGTGGTTCCCCCGTATTGGGGTCCACACCGAGGCCCCCACTTCCCCCACCGGGTCCGCCACATATAGCAGCAAGTCGTCTGCATAGAGCGACATCCTATGCTCCTCCCCACCCTGCACCAACCCCCTCTAGTTCCTCAACTCCCTCCGTGCCATAGCCAGGGGTTCAATCGCCAGTGCGAAGAGCAGGGGGGACAGGGGACACCCCTGCCTCGTCCCTTGATGCAACCGAAAGTACTCAGACCTCCTCTTGTTCGTTGCCACACTCGCCATCGGGACCTCGTACAACAGCTTAACCCACCTGACGAACCCCTCCCCAAACCCGAACCACTTCAGCACCTCCCACAGGTACCCCCACTCTACCCTATCGAAGGCCTTCTCAGCGTCCATGAACAGGTTTGATATGATAGACAAGTGGAAGATGTTTTCATTGGAGGGGAATAAATATGAGTTAGTCATTAATTAATCTAATGTGCAGTTCAAGAGCAGTTCAGAGGGCGATCACTCACATACTTCACATGTGCAAAGAAATATTTCCTCAGTTTTCCCACTGGTTAACACTCCCCGGGGAACACCTTTAAAAGCCCCAAACCATTTTATACGATTTCAGCACATTGTTATTGACGAGGGGCAGTTTAACTGTTCTGTCCAGGAAGACAAAAATCACTATTCACCTGAACCTGCTCAGACCCCAACATGTTAACAACTCACTGTCGGCGTTTGGTCTGCTGTCAATCACACCCAGGAGGGCCTGTATTATTTTGTTGCTGTATTAATTTATTTAATACATATGTTCCCTTGGCACAATGGTACCAAACGTAATCGGTTGGCAAAGCATCATTTCTATCAGCAATATCGACTTCAGTCGCGGGGTTATTACCCAACATGGACTGCGGCTGGGAATGTGCTCTATCCACATCACAGGAGCCCCTCTCACATGCGCAGTGTCCAGCTGTGACTGGAGCATGCGCCGTTCGGGCGGTCACTGGTGAATGCGCAGGTTGTTGATGACAGCGCGTTGAGCGGGAAAGAAAATCGAGCGACTTTCAGGAATAGAATATAGAACATAGCGCAGTACAGGCCCTTCGGCCCACGATGTTGCACCGAAACAAAAGCCATCTAACCTACACTGTGCCATTATCATCCATATGTTTATCCAATAAACTTTTAAATGCCCTCAATGTTGGCGAGTTCACTGCTGTAGCAGGTAGGGCACTCCACGGCCTCACTACTCTTTGCGTAAAGAACCTACCTCTGACCTCTGTCCTATTACTATTACCCCTCAGTTTAAAGCTATGTCCCCTCGTGCCAGCCATTTCCATCCGCGCGAAAAGGCTCTCACTGTCCACCCTATCCAACCCCCTGATCATTTTGTATGCCTCTATTAAGTCTCCTCTTAACCTTCTTCTCTCCAATGAAAACAACCTCAAGTCCATCAGCCTTTCCTCATAAGATTTTCCCTCCATACCAGGCAACATCCTGGTAAATCTCCTCTGCACCCGCTCCAAAGCCTCCACGTCCTTCCTATAATGCGGTGACCAGAACTATACGCAATACTCCAAATGCGGCCGTACCAGAGTTCTGTACAGCTGCAACATGACCTCCTGACTCCGGAACTCAATCCCTCTGCCAATAAAGGCCAACACTCCACAGGCCTTCTTCACAACCCTATCAACCTGGGTGGAAACTTTCAGGGATCTATGTACATGGACACCTAGATCCCTCTGCTCATCCACACTTCCAAGAACTTTACCATTAGCCAAATATTCCGCATTCCTGTTATTCCTTCCAAAGTGAATCACCTCACACTTCTCTACATTAAACTCCATTTGCCACCTCTCAGCCCAGCTCTGCAGCTTATCTATATCCCTCTGTAACCTGCTACATCCTTCCACACTATCGACAACACCACCGACTTTAGTATCGTCTGCAAATTTACTCACCCACCCTTCTGCGCCTTCCTCTAGGTCATTGATAAAAATGACAAACAGCAACGGCCCCAGAACAGATCCTTGTGGTACGCCACTTGTCACAACTCCATTCTGAACATTTCCCATCAACCACCACCCTCTGTCTTCTTTTAGCTAGCCAATTTCTGATCCACATCTCTAAATCACCCTCAATCCCCAGCCTCCGTATTTTCTGCAATAGCCTACCGTGGGGAACCTTATCAAACGCTTTGCTGAAATCTATATACACCACATCAACTGCTCTACCCTCATCTACCTGTTCAGTCACCTTCTCAAAGAACTCGATAAGGTTTGTGAGGCATGACCGACCCTTCACATAGCCATGCTGACTATCCCTGATCATATTATTCCTATCTAGATGATTATAAATCTTGTCTCTTATAATCCCCTCCAAGACTTTACCCACTACAGACGTGAGGCTCACCGGTCTATAGTTGCCGGGGTTATCTCTGCTCCCCTTTTTGAACAAAGGGACCACATTTGCTATCCTCCAGTCCTCTGGCACTATTCCTGTAGCCAATGATGACATAAAAATCAAAGCCAAAGGTCCAGCAATCTCTTCCCTGGCCTCCCAGAGAATCCTAGGATAAATCCCATCAGGACCCGGGGACTTATCTATTTTCAGCCTGTCCAGAATTTTTTTTTTTAATAAATATTTTATTGAAAATTTTTGGTCAACCAACACAGTACATTGTGCATCCTTTACACAATATTATAACAACACAAATAACAATGACCTATTTTATAAACAAAAAATGAATAAATAATAAATAACAAAAATGAAAACTAACCCTAATTGGCAACTGCCTTATCACAAGTAACACTCTCCAAAAATATAATTTAACAGTCCAATATATAATTATCTGTCGCAACGACCTATACATATTATACAGTATATATTAACAACCCTGAGAGCCCTTCTGGTTCCTCCTCCCCCCCCCCCCCCCCCCCCCTGATCCTGGGCTGCTGCTGCTGCCTTTTTTCCATTCCATCTATCTTTCTGCGAGGTATTCGACGAACGGTTGCCACCGCCTGGTGAACCCTTGAGCCGACCCCCTTAGAACGAACTTAATCCGCTCTAGCTTTATAAACCCTGCCATGTCATTTATCCAGGTCTCCACCCCGGGGGCTTGGCTTCTTTCCACATTAACAATATCCTGCGCCGGGCTACTAGGGACGCAAAGGCCAAAACATCGGCCTCTCTCGCCTCCTGCACGCCCGGCTCTTGTAGCCTGTCCAGAATTGCCAACACCTCTTCCCTACGTACCTCAATGCCATCTATTCTATTAGCCTGGGTCTCAGCATTCTCCTCCACAACATTATCTTTTTCCTGAGTGAATACCGACGAAAAATATTCATTTAGTATCTCGCCTATCTCTTCAGACTCCACACACAACTTCCCATCCCTGTCCTTGACTGGTCCTACTCTTTCCCTAGTCATTCGCTTATTCCTGACATACCTATAGAAAGCTTTTGGGTTTTCCTTGATCCTACCTGCCAAATACTTCTCATGTCCCCTCCTTGTTCGTCTTAGCTCTCTCTTTAGATCCTTCCTCACTACCTTGTAACTATCCATCGGCCCAACTGAAACTTCACACCTCATCTTCACATAGGCCTCCTTCTTCCTCTTAACAAGAGATTCCATTTCTTTGGTAAACCACGGTTCACTCGCTCGACGCCTTCCTCCCTGCCTGACCGGTACATACTTATCAAGAACACGCAGTAGCTGATCCTTGAACAAGCTCCACTTATCCAGTGTGCCCAACACTTGCAGCCTACTTCTCCACCTTATCCCCCCCCAAGTCACGTCTAATGGCATCATAATTGCCCTTCCCCCAGCTATAACTCTTGCCCTGCGGTGTATACTTATCCCTTTCCATCATTAACGTAAACGTCACCGAATTGTGGTCACTGCCCCCAAAGTGCTCTCCTATCTCCAAATCCAACACCTGGCCTGGTTCATTACCCAAAACCAAATCCAACGTGGCCTCGCCTCTTGTTGGCCTGTCAACATATTGTGTCAGGAAACCCTCCTGCACACACTGTACAAAAAACGACCCATCTAATGTACTCGAACTATATCTTTTCCAGTCAATATTTGGAAAGTTAAAGTCTCCCATAATAACTACCCTGTTACTTTCGCTCTTATCCAGGATCGTCCTCGCCATCCTTTCCTCTACATCCCTAGAACTATTTGGAGGCCTATAGAAGACTCCCAACAGTGTGACCTCTCCTTTCATGTTTCTAACCTCAGCCCATACTACCTCGGAAGATGAGTCCCCATCTAGCATCCTCTCCGCCACCGTAATACTGCTCTTGACTAGCAGAGCCACACCTCTCCCTCTTTTGCCTCCTTCTCTGAGCTTACTAAAACACCTAAACCCCGGAACCTGCAACATCCATTCCTGTCCCTGCTCTATCCATGTCTCCGAAATGGCCACAACATCGAAGTCCCAGGTACCAACCCATGCTGCCAGTTCCCCTACCTTATTTCGTATACTCCTGGCATTGAAGTAGACGCACTTCAAACCACCTACCTGAACACTGGCCCCCTCCTGCGACGTCAAATCTGTGCTCCTGACCTCTCTACTCTCATTCTCCCTTACCCTAAAACTACAATCCAGGTTCCCATGCCCCTGCTGCATTAGTTTAAACCCCCCCAAAGAGCACTAACAAATCTCCCCCCCAGGATATTTGTACCCCTCAGATTCAGATGTAGACCATCCTGTCTGTAGAGGTCCCACCTTCCCCAGAAAGAGCCCCAGTTATCCAGAAATCTGAATCCCTCCCGCCTGCACCATCCCTGTAGCCACGTGTTTAATTGCTCTCTCTCCCTATTCCTCATCTCATTATCACGTGGCACGGGCAACAACCCAGAGATAACAACTCTGTTTGTTCTAGTTCTGAGCTTCCATCCTAGCTCCCTGAAAGACTGCCTGACATCCTTGTCCCCTTTCCTACCTATGTCGTTAGTGCCAATGTGGACCACGACTTGGGGCTGCTCCCCCTCCCCCCCTAAGGACCCGGAAAACACGATCCGAGACATCACGTACCCTTGCACAAGGGAGGCAACATACCAAACGTGAGTCTCTCACGCTCCCACAAAATCTCCTATCTGTGCCCCTGACTATCGAGTCCCCAATTACTAATGCTCTGCTCCTCTTCCCCCCCTTCCCTTCTGAGCAACAGGGACAGACTCCGTGCCAGAGGCCCGTACCCCATGGCTTCCTCTCCACCAGAATTTATTGGTGAGGGTCTTCCCAGAAGTCCGCGGGTCGAACTTCCTGTTCCCGCCTTAAACACTAAAATTAAATTTTAAAAAACAGCAAAGAGGGACCGAAAACGGGACCAGGTAAGTGTTTACAGCTGAAATTGACTAGCCTGCTCCTGTGAAGGTCTCCCAGAAATCACTAACGCACCGCTCCCGCTGAAATCGACTGGCCTGCTCCTGCAAAGACAAGTGTTTTTAAAGGAGAGCTGGTGGCCGGGGAGCAATAGAAGCTGTGGAGTGAGCCGGGAGGCTTCAGAAATACCCCGTGGAGGCTTCAACTCCCGAGGAAAATGTTAACGGTCCCGTCTTACACAGCACCAAACAGAGTGAGAGCTGAGCGGTGACAGGCCCGGGTTACCGGCCGCCATCTTTACAGAGGACAAGGTGCCGCAGGGCGCATGCGCTGCGAGCCTGGACCGGATGCCAACTCTCCCGGATTGACTGACTGGAGTCTCCGGGATTTTATTTTATTCATTTGTGGGGGTCACTGGCTGGGCCAACATTTATTGCCCATTCCTAATTTCGCTCGAACTGAGCTGCTTCCTCGGCCATCTCGGAGGACATTTAAAGAGTCAACCACATTGCTGTGGTTTGGAATCGTGTCAGCCAGACCAGGTAAGGATCAAAATGTTCTTTTCTGTTCATTCATGGGATGTGGGTGTCGCTGGCTGGGCCAGCATTCACTGCCCAGCACTAATTGCCCTTCAACTGAGTGCATCTCAGAGAGCATTTTAAGAGTCAACAAGCTGACTGTGGATCTGGAGTCACGTGTAGGCCAGACCAGGTAAGGATAGAAGATTTCCTTCACTGTAGGACGTCAGTGAACAAGGTGGCTCTTTGCAACAATCGACAATGGTTTCTGCCGTGGTGAGATTCATACCTGTGTGTCTGGGAAATCATTAGGACAGTAAAGAAGGTTTTTTCGTTATTTTCTTTGAACATTTCTCTTAAGCGGATATAAAAATATTGAAAATGGGTTAAAGGTTGTTTGGCTGACAGTCAATCACTGTCCTGTGAGGTAACGAGTCCTTTTGCTTCCCAATTGGCCGAGGAAGGCAGTGTGTCACAAGGCTGGATGTGTTGACTGATTAATGGCTGGAGGATGGGGGGGGGGGGTCATGTGATCAAACCTCCAGGAATACATTTAATCAAAGTTGACGAGGAGAGAATGTTGTGAATTTCTATCCTAAACTGACTGAGGTTTCTGTAAATTTACAGGATACTGGAAGTGGAGGTTGAACAGACGGGGAAACGCAAACCAAACATCACATCGCGATCTGACAGAGTCACTCGATTCATGAGAAACTGAATTTCAGCAGCATCTGGGTGTGGAAGGTAAAAGGTTTGTCTGTACTGTCTGTGAGGGAAGATTTCAAGTCTCAGTGTGACTGGAAAAGCCCCGAGATTCACAAACCCTGGTTAGATCAAACCTGGAGAACTGTGTTCAGTTCTGGGCAACAAACCTGAGGAAGGATAGAATGGCCTCAGAGGGAGTGTAGCACAGATTTACCTGAGTGATATCGGAACCCCCCCCCCCTCGGGGTTAAATTACAAAACTAGATTACACAAAAGAGTCAGAGACATGATGGCACAAAGAAGGGCATTCGGCCCATTGAGTCCATGCTAGCTCTCTGGAGCAATCCAGTCAGTCCCATTCTCCTGCTCTATCCCTGTATCCTCGCAGATTTATTTCCCTCGGATGTCTATCCAATTTCCTTTTGAAATCAAATCATTCATTGTGTCTATTTTCAAACTCCCTCATAGGCAGCAAGTTTTAGGTAATTGCCGCTCGCTGTGTAATAACATACATCTCATATAGAACATAGAACATTACAGCGCAGTACGAGCCTGATCAGCATTGATTAAGATTGCAGCCGATCTCATTCTAACCTCAACTCCACATTCCTGCCGACCCCGATAACCTTTCACCCCTTGCCCATCAAGAATCTATCCAGCTCTGCCTTAAAAATATTCAAGGAATCTGCTTCCACTGCCTTTTAAGAAGTCTTACAACACCAGGTTAATGTCCAACAGGTTTGTTTCAAACTAGTTGGACTTTAACCTGGTGTTGTAAGACTTCTAACTGTGCTCACCCCAGTCCAACGCCGGCATCTCCACATCATGACTGCCTTTTAAGGACGCGAGTTCCAAAGTCTTACAACCCTCCGAAGAATAAAAAATCCACATCTCCATCTGAAATGGGTGACCCCTCACTTTGCAATAGTGACCCCCTTGTTCTAGATTCCCCCACAAGAGGAAACATCCTCTCCACATCCACCCTGTCAAGACCCCTCAGGATCTTATGTAGTTCAATCCAGGTTTTACCCAAAGCTTTAAATCTGTGTCCCGACTGCTTGTACGATCAGTGAATGGAAACAGCGTTTTTTTGTCCACCCGATGGAAATCTGCAGTAATCTTGTGTCCCTGAATGAAATCTCCCCTCAACCTCCTTTGCTGAAACCATTCTGGTAAATCTCCTCTGCACCTTCTCCAAGAATCTTCACATCCTTCTTTTTTTTAAATTTTAGAGTACCCAATTCATTTTTTTCCAATTAAGGGGCAATTTAGCATGGCCAATCCACCTAGACTGCACATCTTTGGGTTGTGGGGGTGAAACCCATGCAAACACGGGGAGAATGTGCAAACTCCACACGGACAGTGACCCAGAGCTGGGATCGAACCTGGGACCTCGGCGCCGAGTGGCAGCAGGGCTAACGTTCTGCACCAACGTGCTGCCCACTTCACATCCTTCCTGAAGCGTGGTGACCAGAGCTTCATTGAATTCCTACAGTGCCGAATCATAGAATTTACAGCGCAGAAGGAGGCATTTCAGCCCATCAGGTCTGCACTGGCCCTTGCAAAGAGCACCCTCATTCAACTTAAGCCCATGCCGGGGCAGCACGGTGGTGCAGTGGGTTAGCCCTGTTGCCTCACGGCGCCGAGGTACCAGGTTCGATCCCGGCTCTGAGTCATTGTCCGTGTGGAGTTTGCACATTCTCCCCGTGTTTGCGTGCGTTTCGCCCCCACAACCCAAAGATGTGCAGGGTAGGTGGATTGGGCACGCTAAATTGCCCCTTAATTGGAAAAAATGAATTGTGTACTCTAAAAAAATTTTATTTTTTAAAAACTTACGTCCATGCCTCCACCCTGTCCCCGGAACCAAGTGACCCCAACTAACCTTCGGACACTAAGGGGCAATTTAGCATGGCCAATCCACCTAACCTGCACATCTTGGGACTGTGGGAGGAAACCCGCGTAGACACGGGAGAAATTGCAAACTCCAGACACAGTCACCCAAGACTCGAATCGAACCCTGGTGCTGTGAGGCAGCAGTGCTAACCACTGTGCCACCAGAAGCATAGTTTCAGTATCAATATTTCAATTTATGAAGCTCAAGGTCGAATATGCTTTGCCAACTACTGTCTTAATATGTCTTGTAGATACACAAAATCCCTCTTCACCTCTTTCTCACTCCTCCCAAAGAGGCCAATTGGGTTGTTATGACAATCCAGCAGTTTTCATGGTCACTTTTTCCCAGTGCCGGCCCCACAAATGACCAGATTCATTCAGCTCAATTTCACAACCTGCCTTTGTGTTTTTGTGGGTTCTCTCTCACTCCCTATTTTCTGTTTTAAAACAGTTTCACAGGGTGTTCGAAGGGGAGGCTTCAAAGTCCGGAAACTCAAACCAAGCATCACATCAGGATCTGACAGAGTCCTCAATTTATCACATCCTGAATATCAGCGGATTTTGAACATGGAAGGAACAAGCATCGTTGACAGTGGGGAGAAACCGTACATGATTTGTTTGTGTGGACGAGGATTCGCTCTATCATCAGGCCTCACAAGCCACAAATGCAGTCACACTGAGGAGAAACTGCGGAAATGTGGGGACTGTGGGAAAGGATTCCCTTCCCCATCCAAGCTGGAAATTCATCGCCGTAGTCACACTGGGGAGAGACCATTCACCTGCTCCACGTGTGGGAAGGGATTCACTGACTCATCCGCCCTGCAAAATCACAAGCGAATTCACACTGGGGAGAGACCGTTCACCTGCTCCACGTGTGGGAAGAGATTCACTCAGTCATCCACTCTGTCCACACACCAGCGAGTTCACACTGGGGAGAGACCGTTCACCTGCTCCAAGTGTGGGAAGGAATTCACTCGTTCATCCCACCTGCTGAGACACCAGCAAATTCACACTGAGGAGAGGCCATTGAGCTGTTCCAAGTGTGGGAAGGGATTCGGTGATTCATCCACTCTGCAGAAGCACCAGCGAGATCACTCCAGGGAGAAACCATTCACCTGCTCAGAGTGTGGGAAGGGATTTACTATTTCATCTGACCTGCTGAGTCACCAGCGAGTTCACACTGATGAGAGACCGTTTCGATGTCCAGACTGTGGGAATTGCTATAAAACTTCTGGGAATCTGACACGCCATCAACGTGTTCACACTGACGAGAGACCGTTTAGGTGCTCTCACTGCGGGAATGGGTTCACACAATCATCTCAGCTCATTGTACATCAGCGAACCCACACTGGGGAGAGGCCATTCACCTGCTCCAAGTGTGGGAAGGGATTCACCACTTCATCCCACCTCCTGAGACACCAACGAGGCCACAAGTAACCACAGTGATTGGGTTTTGCTGTTTCTCACATTCAGGACTGAAGCATGTTCATTTGGGTCCATTTCTGCTGATAACAAACTCCAGCCCATTTACAGGGGCTAAGATTCTGGCTGAAAGTCAAATAAATTAGATTTGTGTGAAATACGCAGTGTGTTGAAATTTTCTAATATTTCTGACACGTTAGTTCCTTTTGAAGTTCTCTCGCTCTCCCCTGTCTCTTCCATCCTCACAAGACGTGTGAGGAGCTTGTGGAGCTTCTTTGTGACGAGGTTGAGTAAATCCGATCAGCTGCCTCTGCTGCTTCCCTCCCTTCCACGAGCCCACCGGACCAAACTGTCTCTAAATTTCATCCTTGCCCGAGCCCTGAACCCACAGCTTTCTCTAGTTTCTTTCCCATCTCCCCATATGCTCTTCATCTTGTCCATGAGACCCAGCTCCTGCTCCATACCCAATTCCCACTGAGCCACTGATCAGCCAGCTACTTACTCAGTGTCCACGTATATTGTCAACATTTCTCACTCTTCAGGTACTGTCCCTCTGTCCTTCAAATCTGCCATCATCACCCTCTCCTCAATAAAACAAACCCTTGACCCTGCCATCCTTACAAATTACTGCCCCATCTTCAACCTCCCTCTCCTCTCCAAACTCTTTGAACTTGTTGTCACCTCCCAAATCCTCGCCCATCTTTCCCAGAACTCCCATGTTTGAATCCTTTCAATCAGGCCTCTGCCCTATCACAGTGAAATACAAGAGACAAACAGTGGTTAGCACTGTGAAGCAACATTTCTGACGTCAGGGAAATACCACCAGACAGAACCATCGGATGAGACTGAGAGAGAAAATCCTACAGAATCTTAGAATTTACAGTGCAGAAGGAGGCCAGTCGGCATTCGAGCGTGCTCCGGCCGTTGGAAAGAGCACCCTACTTAAGCCCATGCCTCCACCCTATCCCAGTAACTCGACCTAAACATTTTTGGTAGCACAGTGGTTAGCACTGTTGCTTCACAGCTCCAGGGTCCCAGGTTCGATTCCCAGCTTGGATCAGTTTGTGTCGGGTCTGCACATTCTCCCTGTGTCTGCGTGGGTTTCCTCCGGGTGCTCCGGTTTCCTCCCACAAGTCCCGAATGACGTGCTGTTAGGTAATTTGGACATTCTGAATTCTCCCTCTGTGTAGCCGGACAGGCGCCGGTATGTGGCGACTCGGGGCTTTTCAGTAACTTCATTGCAGTGTTAATGTAAGCCTACTTGTGACAATAAAGATTATTATATTATAAAGGGGCAATTTAGCGTGGTCAATCCACCTAACCTGTATATCTTTGGACGGTGGGAGAAAACTGGAACACCCGGAGGGAACCCACACACACACGGGGAGAATGTGCAAACTCCACACAGTCACCCAAGGCTGGAATAGCTGAAACATCAACACGCTGCTCCTGGCAGTTGATGGTACAGTGGTTTAAAAAGGTATGTCATATAGAATAAAAACAGAAAATGCGAGATTAATTCAACAGCATCATAGAATCCCTGCAGTGCAGAAGGAGGCCATTCAGCCCATCAAGTTTGCATGCACGAACCCTACAAAAGAGCGCCCCACCAAGGCGCACTTCCTCTGACATTTCCCCGTAACCCCACTTCACCTTTGGTAACTAAGGGGCAATTTAGCATCGGCAATCCACCAACTCAGCCCATCTTTGGACAGTGGGAGAAAACTGGAGCATCCGGAGGGAACCCACACAGACACGCGGAGAATGTGCAAACTCTACACAGTCATCTGAGGCCGGAATTGAACCGAGGTCGCTGTGAGGCAGCAGTGTTTAGCAGTGTGCCACCATGCCACATCTGTGGCGAGTTAAACAAAGTTAATGTTTGTTGTTTCTTGTGACAGTTCTGTAGAACAGTCAATGGAATCTAAAAGTGAAAAGAAATGGAAAGTGTTTTACTCCGAGGTTTGACACAGGAAAAGGTTTCAGTCTGTGTGAAGCACAAAGCCCGCAGTCTGATTGGCTGAAGGACCAGAGTCCATCCGGTCAACACCTCTCAGGCAGGAAATGATGTGGAGATGAAAGAGAAAATGCTGGAAAATCTCAGCAGGTCTGGCAGCATCTGTAGGAAAAGAGCTAATGTTTCGAGTCCGATGACTCTTTGTCAAAGCTAACAGACAGAGAAAGTAGGAAATATTCATACTGTAGAGTGAGAATGAAAGATGAGTCATAGCCACAGAAACCCAGGGAAACTGGGTGCTAATGGCCACAGAAACCAAGGGGAAAGAGTGCTAATGGCAGTCCCCAGAGAACAAAAGATGTGAAATGCCAAACAGCAGGGAACCCCCCCCTCCCCCTTCTTATCCACCTTTCCTTACCATTTCTACTCTTTGCATCCCCCTTCCCCTCCCCCCACATCTACAGTTCACTCCTTGATGTTCTCTGCTGTTTGGCCTTTCACATCTTTTGTTCTCTGTGGGGACTGCCATTAGCACTCTTTCCCCTTGGTTTCTGTGGCCATCAGCACCTGGTTTCCCTGGGTTTATGTGGCTATGACTCATCTTTCATTAGGGGCAGGTTTAGCACACTGGGCTAAATAGCTGGCTTTTAAAACAGACCAAGGCAGGCCAGCAGCCCGGTTCAATTCCCATACCAGCCTCCCCGAACAGGTGCCGGAATGTGGTGACTAGGGGCTTTTCACAGTAACTTCATTTGAAGCCTACTTGTGACAATAAGCAATATTCATTTCATTCTGACTCCACAATATAAATATTTCCCACTTTCTCTGTCTGTTAGCTTTGACAAAGAATCATTGGACTCGAAATGTTAGCTCTTTTCTCTCCATACAGATGCTGCCAGACCTGCTGAGATTTTCCAGCATTTTCTCTTTTGTTTCAGATTCCAGCATCAGCAGTAATTTGCTTTTACATAATGATGTGGAGATGCCGGAATTGGACTGGGTTGAGCACAGTAAGAAGTCTTCCAACACCAGGTTAAAGTCCAACAGGTTTGTTTCAAATCACTAGCTTTCGGAGCGCTGCTCCTTCCTCACCTGTTGGACTTCTCACTGCAGGAAATGAGATTGTGGACCCTGTGGCCAATGGGAATAACTCAAAATGGTGCCGAGTCTCAGCCAATGAGGGAGACCTGAGATCAGCCTCGCCACTCATTCACTCCCATTGGTTGGAGGACCAGCCACTCTCACTCGGTCCTCCAGACCCGCCCCCTCTTCCTATTGGTCCGGAGCTGCCGTCAATCACTCCCCGGGCATTGTGATGTAGAGCATGCGCAGTGCGGCTCATGTCCAGGGACAGACGCTTCTTTGTCTCATCTTCAGGCGGGAAGGAGGTGGACAAGCGGAGGCAGCGTTAGGGGCAGTAGGTGGGAGGGGAGGCTTCACAAACACCCAGTGGAGGCCTCAAAGCTAAAACAAAAAATTACCGCTCCCGGGTTTGCACCAAACGGGAAGGTTTTCCTGCAGAGCCTTTCCCCAGTTAACCACCACCATCCTCATAGGGGGCAGTGTGCAGCAGGGCGCATGCGCGGTGATCCCTGTCCACTCAGCAGGACTGACAGTGATGGATTCTGGAAACTCCTTTTACAGGGGGTTACAAGGGGAGGATTTAAACACAGCAAAGTGAAATCAAACAAGACATTGAGACCTGAGAGAGTCACTTTATTAATCAGAACCTGGATATTATGGCTCTTTGATTGTAAGCATTGAGTTCCAGGTCAGTACCACTCTCCACGGGGGTTCACTGTACCAGCAATCCACAGACACAGGCTAGTGTTCTGGGGACAAGGGTCCAAATCCCATCATGGCAATTGGTAGAGTGTAAATTCAATTAAGAATCTGGAATTCAATGTTTATCGCAGTATTGGTGACCGTGAAATCATTGTGGTGAGTCTGTGGGAAGGGGAGAGTGTGGGACTGGGATTTGCACCTTTGGGAAACAAGTGAGCAATAATTATACCCCGGGAATGAGAGTTATCTGTTCTAAGTTTCTGTCCTGGGCTAACCTGTGGCAAATTGGTTTTATAGGGTCACAATGAGTGGATTGACAGACAGGAAACTCAAATCAAACATCACATCACGATCTGACAGTCACTCAATTCATCAGGACCTGAATATCATTGGCTTATGAATGTGGATGGAGAAATGTGTGTCTGTTCTGTCTGTGGAAAAGATTTCAAACACCGGTGTGCCTGGGAAAGCATCGAGACGCACACACACCGGACTGAGAGTGTTCCAGTGAACTGACTGTGGAAAGAGCTGAAAATACATTACACCATTCACAGCGGGGAGAATCCGTACACGTGTTCTGTGTGTGGACGAGGTTTCAACCGATTGTCCAACCTGGAGAGGCACAAGGACAATGGCACCATGGACAAACCGTGGAAATGTGGGGACTGTGGGAAGGGATTCATATCCCCGTCCGTGCTGGACATTCATTGGTGCAGTCACACCGGGGAAAGACCATTCACTTACTCCGAGTGTGGGAAGAAATTCACTCGACTAACCCACCTCACTACACACCAACTTGTTCACACTGACATCAGACCTTTTAATTGTTCCGACTGTGAGAAGAGTTTTAAAAGAAAAGCAAATCTGCTGACACACCAGCGAGTTCACACCGGGGAGAGGCCGTACCCCTGCACTGAGTGTGGGAAGCGATTCACTCAGTTATCCAGCTTTCTGTTACACCAGCGAGTTCACACTGGGGAGAAACCATTTGCCTGCCCCAAGCTGAGTTATTCCAATTCCCATTTGATGGTGTGCCCTTTCTCTTTTATTCTCAGTGGGACATCCCATTAATGATCATTCTATCTTATTCCGGAGCCGTGGAGAAACTTTATCTCATTCAATATTCACATAATCTGGTCTGTTTGGATCAGAGGCACAAGTCCAGGTATTTCCAATCAGTTTGGAGATAACTCCCACATTTCCCATTCCCAAGAATTTTATCTTGAAAGGTAACAGGTGGGATTTTCTGGTCATGTCCGTCTCACAGGGGTACAGTTCACAGTTGTGTTCAACCCAGCGGGCCATCTGTTTACGTCTGTCAGTGAGAACTTCACCATCTGATGATTCCAGGACACCGACTTTAGTGAAAGCAGAACCAAGTGTCCTCTTAATCCCATCAAATACATAACACTGGGGAGAGGCCATTCAGCTGCTCTGGCTGTGGGAAGGGCTTTACTCAGTTGGCCCTGTTGACACACCAGAGAAGTCACACTGGGGAGAGTCCGTTCAGCTGCACTTCCTGTGGAAAGAGGTTCAGGTCTTCATCCAACCTCAGCGCCCACAAGCGTGTTCACACTGGGGAGAAACCATTCACCTGCTCCGAGTGGGATGGGATTCACTCAGTTTATTGTACGCTAGTTTCTGTTGAGAGTTCTGGAATGAAGGGGTAAGATCCCAGATGGTGTTTTAAACAGGGACATTGCAGCCCGAAAATCAGGGAGATATCCAGAACATTACAGTTCCGTCTGTTATTGGGTTATTAATTTCACCAGAAACAAACCAAATATTATCAGACTAACAGTCCTGGATGTGAGTAACAGCAACATTAATAATAGATTTCCATTGTCAGAGGAAGTTTGGAATTCTTAATGTCGGCTCATCCTGTGTTTATTTACACAGTATCTCCCTGTCGTTTGCTACTTTCTTGGCTACTTTCACGTGATGCAGTGTTCTAGCTGTTGGGTGTATGTTGTACATCAGGCCGGCTTTGCTTTTTGCTTCAATGACAGATGTCATCTCTGCTGAGTGGGTCTCAAACCAGTCTTTGTTGTTGGTTCCACCTTTACCAAATGTTGCTGCTGCTGTGTCAGAAATTATTCAACTCAGTGACTTCCAAACTTCATCAATATCAATGTTGATTGATGAAGCTTTTATTGATGTGGTCTGTGCATTACTTTACTGTTTTGTTCAATGTATCATGATGATATAATGGAGCTCCCAATGTGAAGAATGTGTGTGTCAGAGAGAATTGTCAGCAAGGATTAATCAGCACGTTACAATTGGAGATGTTCATCAGTGAAACCTTTCAGACAATGAATTGTAGATTTTACATCAAAGACCAATTTAGGATTCAAGTAGAAGTTAATCATTTTATTGTACGCTAGTTTCTGTTGAGAGTTCTGGAATGAAGAGGTAAGATCCCAGATGGTGTTTTAAACAGGGACATTGCAGCCCGAAAATCAGGGAGATATCCAGAACATTACAGTTCCGTCTGTTATTGGGTTATTAATTTCACCAGAAACAAACCAAATATTATCAGACTAACAATCCTGGATGTGAGTAACAGCAACATTAACAACATAATCCACTCTCTGCAGTCACTTGTGAACTCTCTGGTGTGTCTGCAGATTGGATGACCAAGTGAATCCCTTCCCACACACAGAGCAGGTGAACGGCCTCTCCCCAGTGTGAACACGCTTGTGTACGTTGATATCAGATGGAGATCTGAACCTCTTTCCACAGGAGGTGCAGCTGAACGGCTTCTCCTCAGTGTGAATTCTCCTGTGTACCATCAGGTTGGTTGACTGAGTGAATCCCATCCCACTCGGAGCAGGTGAATAGTTTCTCCCCAGTGTGAACACGCTTGTGGGCGCTGAGGTTGGATGAAGACCTGAACCTCTTTCCACAGGAAGTGCAGCTGAACGGACTCTCCCCAGTGTGATTTCTCTGGTGTGTCAGCAGGGCCAACTGAGTAAAGCCCTTCCCACAGCCAGAGCAGCTGAATGGCCTCTCCCCAGTGTGATCTCGCTGATGTAATGAAAGGCCAGACGACTGAGTGAAGCCTTTCCCACATATGGTGCAGATGAATGGCTTCTCCCCAGTGTGAGTGCGTTGGTGTATCAGCAGGGTGGAGGACTGAGTGAATCTCTTCCCACACGTGGAGCAGGTGAATGGTCTCTCCCCAGTGTGAATTCGCTGGTGTGCAGTGAGGGTGGATGACTGCTTGAACCTCTTTTCACAGTGAGTGCAGCTGCATGGTCTCTCCTCAGTGTGAATTCACTGGTGTGACACAAGGCTTGCTTTGTAAATCCTTTCCCACACACAGACCAGATGAACGGCTTCTCTCCAGTGTGGCTGCGTTGATGGATTTCCAGCAGCATGGATAATAGAATCCTTTACCACAATCCTCACATTTCCACCATCTTTCTGTGGTGTTGGTCCCAATGTGACTGCGTCGGTGGATTTCCAGCCAGGATAGACAATTGAATCGCTTCCCCCAATCCTCACATTTCCACGGTTTCTCCATGGAGCTGTGTCCTTGTGACTCTCCAGGTTGGACAATCAGCTGAAGCCTCGTCCACAGAACACGTGTACGGTCTCTCCTCACTGTGAAAGGGGTGATGTTTTTTCAGGCTGTGTAACTGGTTGAAGCTCTTTCCACAGTCAGTTCACTGGAACACTCGGGTGTGTGTGTATTTCGGGGCTTTTCCAGTCACACTGATGTTTGAAATATTCTTCCACAGACAGAACAGACAAACATTTCTCCTTCTACATTCAAAGGTTGATGATATTATGCCCCGAAGAATGTGTCTGATTTTGACGTGATGTTTGATTTTATTTTCTGTCTGTAAATCCTCCCCTAATCCCCTGGAAAATGATTTGAAAAGAGTACTCACTGCAAGTATAAGATAAAATTCAGATCAGACAATTCTAGTTTCTGTGTAATATCCTTTCCCCAAACCTGTCAATCCCAGTCTGTCTCTCATGGGAAAGACTTGGACCCTGTCCAAGATGGCGGCGGCTGGTTGCCTGGGTAACCCGGGCCTGTCACCGGGGAGGAAGCCCCGCCTCCCTGACTCCCACTTGCAAGATGGCGGCCAATGAGCCCGCTCCCCCCTGGACAGTCACCGCGGACGGGGTAAACACGGGGCCTGCAACTTCTTATTCGGTTCCTCCGGCTTACCTCAGAAGTTGATAAAGTTTCCAGTGCAGCCGCGGTTTCCATTCCTACCCTGTGCCCACAATCTCCTCCCAGACCGTCCACTCCTCCTCACTCTCTCACCATGACTGACACTGAGCATGCTCAGAGCACACACCCACACTGCCCCTGCGCACTGTTCTCGTACACTCACTGATCGGGGACTTTCTGCAGCGCGGGGGTTTCTGGGTCACGCAGCCGCCATAGAGATCAATTATTAAACGGGAAGATTATTTTTCCCAGTAGATTCACGGATAAGCAAGATGCTGGGCATGAAACACAATGAGAGGTTCAGATACTTGATTTAATACAGAAGCACATTATTCTGATAATTATTCAGACATGTGCAACCAGCAGGCCTATCTACAGTATGTACAGTGTTTACAACACCGGGACATGGTAAATCATCTCATGAAACCAGTGATAGATTTGTTTTCTGTCAATAATTGTAACTGGGTCACACTCGCGATTTGTGCAAATGCAACTCCCCAGGATCATTGACCCACTCCCTCCAGATTTGTATTCTCTGAAAAAATCTTGACATCTGCCTTAGTTTTTATCCAGCCATGTGTGTTCAGCTCACAGTGCCCAACAACCAGCCTCTCCTGCACTGGGGCACAGGGTTTCCATTATATCGAGAGGGAGCAATCTGCCTCTCCTGCATTGGTTCACTGCATTTCCTTTATATCACAGTGTCATTGAAAGGTGACAGCAGAGAATGAAGGCACTCGACAAATTGTATCTGTGCCAACTTTCTGCAACAGTCACAATCCCCTGTCATTGGCCCTGAACTCTGCAGATATGTTTCTCCTGAAAAGATACAAACAGATGAGCAAGGAGCTGGAGTTGGCTATTCAGCCCAGTCTGCTCCACCATTTAACAAGGTCATGGCTGATCTGATAGGAACAGATAGTTGTCCAATTCTCTTTTCAAGGCATCAATTGAATCTGCCTCCACCACATTTTCGAGCAGTGCATTCATGATCCCACATGCAGCACAGAATGTTTTTCTTCACATCAGCAATGCTTCTTTTTATAATCACTTTAAATGAATGCCCTCTGTTTATAACCTTGCCCTAAATATGACTTGCTAGAACAAACGTCTATTGCAGATCCTTAGTTTTAATGTGGTCAAGTGCCTTTCCATTTGAGAACTGTCAATAAAGTTATTTGAATTATTTGTAGCTTCCCCACCTGGCTTCCCTGTTTAACCACCCCCCCGCCGCCTTCCCTCGGGGCTCAAGGTATTTAATCCTTTTGCTTTTTCAAAGCTTTTCTCTTGTTCGGTGCAAATTTCCCATTGCATTTTTTGCCCTGTAACCTGTTAGAATTCCCTTCATCACCCCATCAAACTCAGGGGAATTAGCATCACCTGGAATACCAGGTTGCAATTATTCAAGGATGGTGCCCTGTATTGTAAACAATCTCACACTGATCACTGGACGGTTAAAACACTGTGTGGTTAAAACTGCTCACAGTCTCGCAGGGATAGGTTTACTTGAACTTCGGCAAAACTGTGGACTGAACCACAGTAATAGTCAAGTTGGTTAGTGTGAGGAAAAATGTCCCTCTAATCGGACTGTGTGTCTGTGAGTGTTTGTGTGGGTGCTTATCTGTATAGGTATGATGGGAAGGGCAACACAGTGGTGCAGTGGTTAGCACTGGGACTACGGTGCTGAGGACCTAGGTTTGAATCCCGGCCCTGGATCACTGTCCATGTGGAGTTTGCACATTCTCCCCGTGTCTGTGTGGGTTTCAGTCCCACAACCCAAAGATGTGCTGATTTGGTGGATTGGCAACACTAAATTGCTTCTGAATTGGAAAAAAAATAATTGGGTCCTCTAAATTTATTTTAAAAAAATAAGTGATGGGAAACCTGAAAACTACATAATTGCAGTTGGATCGAACCTGGGACCTCGACGCCATGAGGCAGCAGTGCTAACCACTGCACCACCGTGCCACCTTTGAATGGTAACGGTATTAACCTTCTCCCTATCCTGCCCTAGTTATTGGAATGAGAAACAATACTTGTTCTAATGGTGACAATTCCCTGTCTGCCAGTTATTCCTTAAAGGCAGTCCTTGAATTGTTTGTGGATTGTTCCATCTTGTTGCCACATTTCAGTAACAAACGTTGCAATGATGACTCCACACCCGAGGCAGCATGGTCGCAGTGGTTAGCACTGGGCCTGCGGCACTGAGAACCCAGGTTCGAATCCCGGCCCTGGGTCACTGTCCATGTGAAGTTTGCACATTCTCCCCGTGTCTGCGTGGGTTTCACCCCCACAATCCAATGATGTGCTGGTTAGGTGGATTGGACATGCTAAATTGCCGCTTAATTGGATAAAAAAAACAATTGGGGACTCTAAATTTATTTTTTTAAATGATTACTCCACACCCACAGGTTTCATCTGTTTAAAGCCACAAACAGAAAGGTCCAGTTTTCTCCTGGAGTTTAAGACAAATCAGCTTTCAAAATGATGCAGAGTTTCAGCCAGAGGGACATCCGGGCTCAACCCCGCCCCTCATTCACTCTGATTGGTTGGAGGACCAGCCCCCAGTCGGACGCATGTGTAGGGAGCAAGAACCCCGGATTTGCTCTGCCTCTCATTCACACTGATTGATTGAACGACCGGTCACTCTCATTCAGTCCTCCAGCTCCGTCCCCTCTTCCTATTGGTCCGAACCTGTCGTCAATCAGTCCCCGGGCATTGTGAGCTGGAGCAAACCCTTCACAATCATTGTCAGCTCCCTGGTTTGCAGCTGTGGGGCTTCTCCCTCCCTCCCAGGAACAGGCCCAGGTAAACGGGCCCCATCCTGCTTCAGACACTGGAGGATGGTTCACATCAGAGGATGGGGGAGGGGGACAAGAAATAAGAGCTTACACTTTGCACTCAAATCAATGAGGATACTTATCTCTGGGAAGGAAGTAAACCCTGGCAGGTGGGCGGGGAGGATTCACAAATACCCGCTGGAGGCCCCAAACCCCCAATAAGACCCATTGATTTTATTGTCAGTCTGCAGACAGGAGCTGGAGAACTGAACCCAGGCGAAGGAGAGGGAGGGAGAAAACTGGGAGTGGAGGAAAGAAATGGTGCAGATGGTGAGATGGGTTTGGTTCTTACCACAGGGAGGAGGGAGAGATTGTGAGATGAGAATTTACAGCTTTGGGTAATTGGAAGAAAACATTGAAAGTGGAATTGACTGTCCCGAAATTTGTACAAGGTATTAGAGAGGAAATATTGCAGATGAGAAACTCAAACCAAACATCACATTGATGGGTGACAGTTATTTGATTCATTAGGACTGGAACACCACTGGCCTCTGAATGTGGAAGGAGCAATGTTAAGTTTATTCTGCCCGTGGGAAAAGATTTCAAATATTATTGTGACTGGAAAAGTGCCGATACACACACACCCAAGTGAGAGTGTTCCAGTGAACTGACTGTGAAAAGAGCTTCACCCAGTTACACAGCCTCAGAAAGATCACACAGAGGGTAAGTCAGTGTGAATTATTTGGCAGATAAAGTATAATTTGGGGAAAAAAGTGAAGTTGTCCCCTGTGTTGGGAATAATAATAATTTAAATAGAGAGACTGCAGAAGACCACAGTAGAGAAGGATCTGTGTGTCCTTGTACATGAACCCCAAGTGTATTTATTACCTCACACTTCTCCAGATTGATCTCCATTTGCTTCTTTGCTGCCCAGCTGATCAGTCTACCGATATCTTCCTGTAGTCTACAACTTTATTCCTCACCTTCAACCACAAGGCTGCAAATGTCTCAACCATGTCCCTATGTTAAAGTCTAAATCATTCATATATAACACACAAAGCATGGAATCTTGTCCTGAACAATCCAGAACTCCGCTGGAAAGTTTTCCGGTCACAAAAATACTTCTGGACCAATTCCCTTTGCTTCCTGCTGCTCCAGCTGATGACATTTCCAGCGTAATGGAAGCGCCCTGGTTTTCCCACATAGAACTGGATGTGCATTCACAGGGCTGGGATGTGCTGTCTTTATTTATTTCATTCATAACTGACATAAGTAAATAAACTTAAGAACAAATAGGGCCGTATGGTGGCGCAGTAGTTAGCACTGCGGCCTCACGGCATCAAGGTCCCAGATTCGATCCCGGCTCTGGGTCACTCTCCGTGTGGAGTTTGCACATTCTCCCCGTGTTTGCGTGGGCTTCACCCCCATAACCCAAAAATGTGCATGCTTGGTGTACTGGCCACGCTAAATTGCCCATTAATTGGAAAAAATGAATTGGGTACTCTAAATTTATACAAAAAAAGAATAAAACAAATAAAGATTCATCAGATACTCACCAATCAGTTTTTACCATTATCCTGAAGTGACCTTATTTTCATAGGGAGCTAACTGAAGTGTTTTCCTAACCTCTCATTATCTAAATTTCCATTTCCCACTTTTCTGTCCATCTGACCCAGTCCATGGCTTTCTCCCCCATTGTCTAAAACACATCAGCAACTTTTGTTTAATCGTTGTGTGTACATTTAAGTCTAAATCATTGATATACACGAGAAAACTGTGGAGCCGCACTGGAAACAGACGTCCAGGCATCATTCAGTCACGGATGTGACTAACAGCAGCAACAACAGCTGAATCCAAACCCTGCTATTGTCTGTGAACTTGCTGATATTTGAGCAGGTTGTTTGACTGAGTGAATCTCCTCCCGCACACGGAGCAGTTAAGCAGCCTCTCCCCAGTACCGCTCCCACATGTGGGCCACACGGTAGCACAGTGGTTAGCATTGTTGCTTCACAGCTCCAGGGTCCCAGGTTTTATTCCCAGCTTGGGTCACTGTCTATGGAGTCTGCGCGTTGTCCCAGTATCTGCGTGGGTTTCCTCCGGGGGCTCCGGTTTCCACAGTCCAAAGATATGTAGATTAGGTGGATCGGCCATGCTAAATTGCCCGTAGTGTCCAAAAAGGTTAGGTGGGATTATTGGGTTAGGTTGGAGGTATGGGCTTAAGTCGGGTGCTTAAGTCCAAGGGCCGGTTTACTCAATGGGCCAAATGCTCTCCTTCTGCACTGTATATTCTATGATTCTGTTTCAGTGTGAACTCGCTGGTGTTTCAGCAGATTCTGTTTACTTTTAAATCCCTTCTCACAGTGCGAACATTTAACTCGCTGGTGTTTCAGAAGCTGGGATGAACATGTGAATCCCTTCTTACAAAAGGAGCAGGTCAATGGCCTCTCCCCAGTGTGAGTGCGTTGATGTATCAGCAAACACCTTTTACTTTTAAAGCTCTTTTCACAGTCAGAACATTTCAAAGATGTCTTAGCAGTGTGAACACGTTGGTGTGTCTGGAGTTTCGATGACTGAGTGAATCCCTTCCCACACACGGAGCAGGTGAATGGCCTCTCCCCAGTGTGAGTGCGTTGATGCATCAGTAAATACATTCTGCTTTTAAAGCTCTTCTCACAGTCAGCACATTTAAAAGGTCTCTGATCAGTATGAACAAATAGGTGTGTCAGGAGGAGTGATGACAGAGTAAATCTCTTCCCACACATGGAACAGGTGAATGGCCTCTCCCCAGTGTGAGTGCGTTGATGTAAATGTAAATCCTTTCTGCTTTTAAAGCTCTTCTCACAGTTAGCGCATTTAAACGGTCTCTGGTCAGTATGAACAAGTTGGTGTGTCAGGAGGTCTGATGACCGAGTGAATCCCTTCCCACACACGGAGCAGGTAAATGGCCTTTCCCCAGTGTGAATACGTTGATGAGTTTCCAATTCAGACGGGTAATTGAATACCATCCCACAGTCCCCACATTTCCATGGTTTCTCCATGGTTATCGACAGGTTATCAGGTGTAGGTGGGATGCAGATTTGAGGTCATTATTAGATCAGCCGTGATGTTATTAAATGGTGGAACAGGCTCACGGGACTGAACGTCCTATTGCTGCTTCTTGATTCCTATGGCGCAAATGTCCTTCTGTCTCTCCAACTTGGATCATCAGTTGAAGCCTGAGTACGGTGTCTCCCTGATGTAAATGCTGCAATTTAATTTCATGCTGTGTGATTGGTTAAAGCTCAGTTCCAGCTAACTGTGTAAAATTACTTTGATGTCTGTGTCTTGGTGCTTTTCCAATCACAGTGATTTTTGAAATTTTTTCTCCAAAGACAAAACAGACAAACATTTATTTGCCCTACCAAGTTGAAAGGCCGGTCCTGATGAATCAAGTGACTCTGTCAGATCTCGACATGATGTTTGCATCTGCAAATATTCTGTAAAAGGTGATTACATTGAAATACTGTGAATATATGAAACACAAACAGGCCATTCTGTAACAGATTCTGCTCTGTCCATCCTCGGCACACATCTCCTACAGTCCCACCTCTCTCATCTCAGCCTTTCAGCTGATTTTTGATTCCATTTTCTCTCATGTGCTTGTCCTGTTTCCTTTTGAAAACATCTCAGCCTTTTCCTCAACTCATTTCCATGGCAATGAGCTGCACATTTTAAACCTGTGAGTAAATAAACTATTTTATATTGCCCCCTTGGATTTATTCATAACTATCTTGTATTTATGACTGGATGTTTATTCCTTGTTTTCGATAGAAAAAATGCCCACTCCATTTATTCCTTCCTGAGAGCTGTAATCTGTCATGTTACAAAAGTCATCACTGTCAATGCAGGATAGAAATCACAAAGAGGGACTTCCGGGTGCGGCGATGACCAGCTAAGTCGCACGTTTCGGCAGCTCCTGGTGGAACGGACTTTTGGGCTCTTAATAGGAGCCCCAACGGCAATTTTAACGGCTAAAAGCGCTGTGCGGTAAACCAGAAGGGAATTCCCCCTGGATACGGATGGAAAAAGGGGGGGAAAGTGGCCGGATTGCAGCGGATCCCTTAGAGCAGCGGCAAGGAAGGCAAGCAAAAACCAAGATGGCGTCGGAAGGTGGCAGTTTAACATGGGGCCCTGAACAACAAGAGTTCTTGAAATGCTGTGTGGAAGAACTCAAAAAGGAAATGAAGAAAGAGCTGTTGGCCCCGATATTACAGGCGATCGAAGGGCTAAAGGATGAGCAAAAGACCCAGGAGCGGGAGCTTCGGGTCGTGAAGGCAAAGGCTGCCGAGAATGAGGATGACATACAGGGCCTGGTGGTGAAGACGGAGATGCACGAGGCACACCATAAACGATGTGTGGAAAGACTGGAGGTGCTGGAGAACAATGCGAGGAGGAATAACTTAAGGATTCTTGGTCTTCCTGAAGGTGCGGAGGGAGCGGACGTCGGGGCATATGTGAGCACGATGCTGCACTCGTTAATGGGAGCGGAGGCCCCGACGGGTCCGTTGGAGGTGGAGGGAGCATACCGAGTGATGGCGCGAGGACCGAGAGCAGGAGAAATTCCCAGAGCCATAGTGGTGAGATTCCTTTGTTTTAAGGACAGAGAGATGGTCCTCAGATGGGCAAAGAAAACTTGGAGCAGTAGGTGGGAGAACGCGGTGATCCGCGTATATCAAGACTGGAGTGCGGAGGTGGCGAGAAGGAGGGCGAGCTTTAATCGGGCCAAGGCGGTGCTTCACAAAAAGAAGATAAAATTCGGGATGCTGCAACCGGCAAGACTGTGGGTCACATACCAAGGGAGGCACCACTACTTTGAGACGGCGGATGAGGCGTGGACTTTTATCGTGGAAGAAAAATTGGAATGATCGGGTTATTAAAAAGAACGTTTGAAACAAAGTGGTGGGGCGAGTATGGGGGGCGAAGAGGGGGGTAAAAAGGGGGGAAAGAGGAGTTTTATGTTATTAATCCTGCGATGTGGTAACTTTTCTCTCTTCCACAGGTGGTGGTGGGGGGAGGAAAGGAGGTGGAGGAGATGGGGCGTTGGCCATTGGGGGCGGGGCCAAGGGGGAAGCGCGGGCTTGGTTCCCGCGCTATGATAATCATGGCGGGAATAGGTAAGCAGGAAGGAGGGGGCGTCGCACGGTGCGAGCCGAGGTCACGGGGGGAAGCCGAGGTCGGCCAGAGTTTGCTGACTTCTGGGAGCAACATGGGGGGTGTAACTACGCTAGTGGGAGTGGGGGGGGGGGGGGGGAGCTGGTATGGGGTGGGGTGGGCGGGGGGGCACCGCCTGTGGGGGACACAGCTGCGTGGGAACCGGGGGAGGAGCTGGAAAAAGGGGATGGCTAATCGACAAGGGGAGGGGGTAAAAAGCCCCCCAACCCGGCTGATCACGTGGAATGTGAGAGGGCTGAACGGGCCGATAAAAAGGGCAAGGGTACTCGCACACCTTAAGAAACTTAAGGCAGACGTGGTTATGTTACAGGAGACGCACTTGAAACTGATAGACCAGGTTAGACTACGCAAAGGATGTGTGGGGCAGGTGTTTCATTCGGGGCTAGATGCGAAAAACAGGGGGGTGGCTATATTAGTGGGGAAGCGGGTAATGTTTGAGGCAAAGACTATAGTGGCGGATAGCGGGGGCAGATACGTGATGGTGAGTGGCAAATTACAGGGGGAGACGGTGGTTTTGGTAAACGTATATGCCCCGAACTGGGATGATGCCAATTTTATGAGGCGTGTGCTAGGACGCATCCCGGACCTAGAGGTGGGAAAGTTGGTAATGGGGGGAGATTTCAATACGGTGTTGGAACCAGGGCTGGACAGGTCGAGGTCCAGGACTGGAAGGAGGCCGGCAGCAGCCAAGGTGCTTAAAGATTTTATGGAGCAGATGGGAGGAGTAGACCCGTGGAGATTTAGCAGACCTAGGAGTAAGGAGTTTTCGTTTTTCTCCTATGTCCACAAAGTCTATTCGCGAATAGACTTTTTCGTTTTGGGAAGGGCGTTGATCCCGAAGGTGAGGGGAACGGAGTATACGGCTATAGCCATTTCGGATCACGCTCCACACTGGGTGGACTTGGAGATAGGGGAGGAAACAGAAGGGCGCCCACCCTGGAGAATGGACATGGGACTAATGGCAGATGAGGGGGGGTGTCTAAGGGTGAGGGGGGTGCATTGAAAAGTACTTGGAACTCAGTAATGGGGAGGTCCAGGTGGGAGTGGTCTGGGAGGCGCTGAAGGCAGTGGTTAGAGGGGAGCTGATATCAATAAGGGCACAAAAAAGAAAGCAGGAGAGTAGGGAACGGGAGCGGTTGCTGCAAGAACTTCTGAGGGTGGACAGGCAATATGCGGAGGCACCGGAGGAGGGACTGTACAGGGAGAGGCAAAGGCTACACATAGAATTTGACTTGCTGACAACGGGTACTGCAGAGGCACAGTGGAGGAAGGCACAGGGTGTACAGTACGAATATGGGGAGAAGGCGAGCAGGTTACTGGCCCACCAATTGAGGAAAAGGGGAGCAGCGAGGGAAATAGGGGGAGTGAGGGATGAGGAAGGAGAGATGGAGCGGGGAGCGGAGAGAGTGAATGGAGTGTTCAAGGCATTTTATAAAAGATTATACGAAGCTCAACCCCCGGATGGGAGGGAGAGAATGATGGGCTTTCTGGACCGGCTGGAATTTCCCAAGATGGAGGAGCAGGAGAGGGTGGGACTGGGAGTACAGATCAAAATAGAGGAAATAGTGAAAGGAATTAGGAGCATGCAGGCGGGGAAGGCTCCGGGACCGGATGGATTTCCAGTTGAATTTTATAGGAAATATGTGGACTTGCTCGCCCCGCTACTGATGAGGACCTTTAATGAGGCAAAGGAAAGGGGACAGCTGCCCCCGACTATGTCTGACGCAACGATATCGCTTCTCCTAAAGAAGGAAAAGGACCCGCTGCAATGCGGGTCCTATAGACCTATTTCCCTCCTAAATGTAGACGCTAAGATTCTGGCCAAGGTAATGGCAATGAGGATAGAGGACTGTGTCCCGGGGGTGGTCCACGAGGAGCAAACAGGGTTTGTGAAGGGGAGACAGCTGAATACGAATATACGGAGGCTGCTAGGGGTAATGATGATGCCCCCACCAGAGGGGGAAGTGGAGATAGTGGTGGCGATGGATGCCGAGAAAGCATTTGATAGAGTGGAGTGGGATTATTTGTGGGAGGTGCTGAGGAGATTTGGTTTTGGAGATGAGTATGTTAGATGGGTACAGCTGTTGTATAGGGCCCCGATGGTGAGTGTGGTCACGAATGGACGGGGATCTGCATACTTTCGGCTCCATAGAGGGACAAGGCAGGGATGCCCTCTGTCCCCATTATTGTTTGCACTGGCGATTGAGCCCCTGGCAATAGCATTGAGGGGTTCCAGGAAGTGGAGGGGAGTACTCAGAGGAGGAGAACACTGGGTATCTCTGTATGCGGATGATTTGTTGTTATATGTCGCAGACCCGGCGGAGGGGATGCCAGAGATAATGCGGACACTTCGGGAGTTTGGAGAATTTTCAGGATATAAACTGAACATGGGGAAAAGTGAGTTGTTTGTGGTGCATCCAGGGGAGCAGAGCAGAGAAATAGAGGATTTACCGTTGAGGAAGGTAACGAGGGACTTTCGTTAATTGGGGATCCAGATAGCCAAGAATTGGGGGACATTGCATAGGTTAAATTTAACGCGGTTGGTGGAACAAATGGAAGAGGACTTCAAGAGATGGGACATGGTGTCCCTGTCATTGGCAGGGAGGGTGCAGGCGGTTAAAATGGTAGTCCTCCCGAGATTCCTCTTTGTGTTTCAGTGCCTCCCGGTGGTGATCACGAAGGCTTTTTTCAAAAGGATTGAAAAGAGTATCATGAGTTTTGTGTGGGCCGGGAAGACCCCGAGAGCGAGGAAGGGATTTTTACAGCGTAGTAGGGATAGGGGGGGGCTGGCACTACCGAGCCTAAGTGAGTACTACTGGGCCGCCAATATCTCAATGGCGAGTAAGTGGATGGGAGAAGAGGAGGGTGCGGCGTGGAAGAGACTGGAGAGGACGTCCTGTAGGGGGACTTGCCTACAAGCTATGGTGACGGCCCCATTGCCGTTCTCACCGAAGAAATACACCACAAGCCCGGTGGTGGTGGCTACTTTGAAAATTTGGGGACAGTGGAGACGGCATAGGGGAAAGACGGGAGCCTTGGTGGGGTCCCCGATAAGAAATAATCATAGGTTTGCCCCGGGGAGAATGGATGGGGGATTTGGAATATGGCAAAGAGCAGGAGTAACACAATTGAAAGATCTGTTTGTGGATGAGAAGTTTGCAAGTCTGGGAGCGCTGACCGAGAAATATGGGTTGCCCCAAGGGAATGCATTCCGGTGTATGCAACTAAGGGCTTTTGCGAGGCAACAGGTGAGGGAATTCCCGCAGCTCCCGACGCAGGAGGTGCAGGACAGAGTGATCTCAAAGATATGGGTTGGGGACGGTAAGGTGTCAAGATATATATAGGGAAATGAGGGACAAGGGGGAGATTATGGTAGATGAGCTGAAAGGGAAATGGGAAGAAGAGCTGGGGGAGGAGATTGAGGAGGGGCTGTGGGCGGATGCCCTAAGTAGGGTAAACTCATCGTCCTCGTGTGCCAGGCTAAGCCTGATACAATTTAAGGTGTTACACAGGGCGCATATGACTGGAGCACGGCTCAGTAAATTTTTTGGGGTGGAAGATAGGTGTGCGAGATGCTCGAGAAGCCCAGCAAATCACACCCACATGTTCTGGTCATGTCCGGCACTACAGGGGTTTTGGGTGGGGGTGACAAAGGTGCTTTCGAAAGTAGTGGGGGTCCGGGTTGAACCAAGCTGGGGGTTGGCTATATTTGGGGTTGCAGAAGAGCCGGGAGTGCAGGAGGCGAGAGAGGCTGATGTTTTGGCCTTTGCGTCCCTAGTAGCCCGGCGCAGGATACTGTTGATGTGGAAGGAAGCCAAGCCCCCGAGGGTGGAGACCTGGATAAATGACATGGCAGGGTTTATAAAGCTGGAACGGATTAAGTTTGTCCTAAGGGGATCGGCTCAAGGGTTCACCAGGCGGTGGCAACCGTTCGTCGAATACCTCACAGAAGGATAGAGGGAATGGAAAAGAAGAAGGCAGCAGCAGCAGCCCAGGGGCGGGGGGGGGGGGGGGGAAGGGGGGGAGGAACCAGAAGGACTCTCAGGTCCGTTAATATATATGTATAATATGTATAGGTTGTTGCTATAGTTAATTGTATATTGGACTGTCAAATCATATTTTTGGAGAGTGTTTATCTGAGACAAGGCAGTTGCCATTTAGAGTTAGTTTTCGTTTTTTGTTAGATATTATTTATTTTTTGTTTATAAAACAGGCCATTGTTATTTATACTGTGAGATTACTGTGTAAAGGATACACAATGTACTGTGATGGTTGGCCAAAAATTTTCAATGAAATATATATTTTTTTAAATAAATCACAAAGAGACAAACCTTTTTGTTGGATTGAATTTGTTGTGTGCAAATTCTCCAATTCTAACCCGCTGTAGAAGGAGTTTACAAAAGTTATCACTGTCAGTCCAGGATAGAAATTCTGAACAATTATAGTTTCTCTGGAACTGTTTTTTCCTCTCTTGTTCCCCCAAAGCTGGAAATCCCTGCCCCACGCACACTCCCTCCTCCCTGGGCTGAAATCCAATCTCATCTGCACCATTTCTTTCCTCCGCTCCCAGTTTTCTCCCTCCCTCTCCTCTGCCTGGGTTCAGTTCTCCAGCTCCTGTCTGCAGACTGACAATAAAATCAATGGGTCTTATTGGGGGTTGGGGCCTCCAGCGGGTGTTTGTGAATCCTCCCCGCCCACCTGCCAGGGTTTCCTTCCTTCCCAGAGATCAGGGTCCTCATTGATTTGAATGCAAGTGTAAGCTCTTATTTATTGTCCCAATTCCCCATCCTCTGATGTGAAGCATCTTTCAGTGTCTGAAGCAGGATGGTGCCCGTTAACCTGGGCCTGTTCCCGGGAGGGAGAAGCCCCGCAGCTGCAAACCAGGGAGCTGACAATGATGGTGAAGGGTTTGCTCCGGCTCACAATGCCCGGGGACTGATTGACGGCAGGCTCAGACCAATAGTCCTCTTGTACACTCCCGATTATAATTACTCTCCGTCGCCACCTCATTATCCTCCATTAAGACTCTCTTTAAAACTCACCTCTGACCAAGTTTTTGGTCACCTGTCCTAATATCTCCTTTTGTGTCTGGGAGTCTCACTTTGTTTTATAATGTTCCTGGGGTGATTTATGATGTTAAAGGTGTTATATAAATAGAAGTTGTTGTTGTTGACTGTAACCCTGACCTCCTGTTTTACAAAATCCCATTGGTTTCACAACAAACTCTATCTCTGATGTTTTGCCCCCTGTGGGTTTGCAGCCTCGATAAAGACGGCGGCCGGTAACTCAGGCCTGTCACCGGGAGCAGGCCGCAGCTGCCCCGCCGCTCGATGCAAACCCGGGCCCGGAAACTTCTGTTTGGGGTCTCCACCAGGTCCGAGTGAAACCTGCCAGCCTGGTGATTCATCTGCACTGCGCATGCTCCAGCTCACACTGCCCGGGGAGTAATTGACGGCTGCTCTGCACCAATAGGACAAAAGGGAGCGGCTGGTTCTCCAACCAATCAGAGTGAATGAAAGACGGAGCAAACCCGGGGCTCTCGCTCCCTACGCATGCGCCTCGCCGCACACTTTGTCCACCCGGGCCTGTTTCAGGGAGAAGCCGAGCAGCTTTCACGGGTTTACCTGCCATCTCCGAGCTTTGCATTCGGGGCCTACACGGAGTGCTTATGAACCTTCCCGACCCACCCGCCGGCTCTCTTCCTCACTCATGACTCACCCGGCTGCATTTGACCAGCTGACGATTTCCACCCGACCACCTGAACCCTGAGCTATTATCGGCACTGCGCATGCTCCTACTCACGTGGGCGATCGTGACACAGCCCCGCCTCTCATTCACTCCGATTGGTTGGACGACCAGTCGCTCCGCTGTGTACTCCAGTCCCGCCCTTCTCCTCCTATTGGTGCAGAGCAGCCGTCAATCACCCCCGAGCATTTTGAGCTGGAGCATGCGCAGTGCCGATGGTGGGAGGATCCACTGCAACCACTCGGTCCTCCAGGCCCACCCCTCTGTTCCTGTTGGTCCAGATCTGCCGTCAATCACTCCCTGGGCATTGTGAGCTGGAGCATGCGCAGTGCCGATGCTGGACGCGGCCGGGAGGTTTCACTGAAACCCGGTGGAGGCTCCAAACCCCAATAAGAAGTTTCCGGGCCCGGGTTTGCATCGAGCGGGGGGACAGCTGCGGCCTGCTCCCGGTGACAGGCCTGAGTTAACGGCCGCCGTCTTTATAGAGGCTGCAAACCCGCAGGGGGCAAAACATCAGAGATAGAGTTTGTTGTGAAACCAATGGGATTTTGTAAAGCAGGAGGTCAGGGTTACAGTCAACAACTTATATTAATATTATGTGGAGATGCCGCCGTTGGACTGGGGTGAGCACAGTAATAAGTCTTACAACACCAGGTTAAAATCCAACAGGTTTGTTTTAAATCACCAGTTTTCGGAGCACTGCTCCTTCAAGGAGCCTTCAAGCTCGTGATTTGAAACAAACCTGTTGGACTTTAACCTCGTGTTGTAAGACTTCTTAAAGGAGGAAAGTGAGGTGGAGACAGAGAGTAATTAGAATCGGGAATGTACAAGAGTCCAGGATCAGAGCTGTGTAGATATCTCCAGGGGTTGTGGCGCTGGAGGAGATTCCAGAGATAGGGAGAGATGAGGCCATGGAGGGATTTGAAAAGTAGGGTGAGAATTTGGGCAGCACAGTGGATAGCACTGTTGCTTCACAGATCCAGGGTCCCAGGTTCGATTCCCGGCTTGGGTCACTGACTGTGCGGAGTCTGCATGTTTTCCCCTGTCTGCGTGGGTTTCCTCCGGGTGCTCCGGTTTCCTCCCACAGTCCAAAGATGTGCAGGTTAGGTGGATTGGCCATGATAAATTGCCCTTGGTGTCCAAAAAGGTTAGATGGGGTTGCTGGGTTACAGGGATAGGTTGGAAGTGTAGCCTTAAATGGGGTGCTCTTTCCAAGTGCCCGTGCAGACTTGATGGGCCGAATGGCCTCCTACTGCACTGTAAATTCTATGACTGGGGGCCAGTGGAAACCAGGAAGCCAAGGGATGATATGGGGAAAGCAATTTGCTGTAAATTAAAACTTTTGGATGGTTTGAAGTTTACAGAGCTAGAATGTGGGAGAGCAGCCAGGAATATGGAATAGTCAGTTCTGAAAGTGACGTTGGCATGACTGAGGTTTTCAGTACCAGGTGCACAGATACAGGAGAGAGGCCGGATGGTGTAACGTAAGTGGAAACAAGCAGTCTTAGTAATAGCACAGATATGAGGTCAGAAGCTCATCTTGGGATCAAATCTGAAACCAAGGTTAAAAAGAGACTGACTTAATCTTCGACTGTTGCCAGGGAGAGGGGTGGACTCCATATGCCAGGAAGGGAAATTGAACAGGGATCAAAATGTGGATTCAATCTTCTCCATATTTGATTGAAGTTAACTAGTCAGGGAGAGAACAAGAACCCAGGGTGATGTAGATGAATATCAGTCACAAGTCATGAATGAAGTGAATTATCAAATATATTCATATCTCTACTTGTCCAAATTTGTTAAAAGGATACAGAAATAAGTATCTGACAGTGTATTTGGATTTCAGCCCAGAGAGGAGGGAGAGTTTGTGGGACGGGGATTTAAAACTCAGATCCTGCAGACCAGATTGTAGATGTGTTCGCGGACATGTTCAATCTCTTCCTACTTCATCCCCACCTACTTGAAGAAGACCACCATCATACCGGTGCCAGGAGAATGATAGAGAACCCAGTGGAGTGTCTTAACGACAATATCCTCTCCTTCAATGTCAGCAAAACTAAAGAGCTGGTCATTGACTTCAGGAAGCGAACAGTCGTACACACCCCTGTCTGCATCAATGGGGCCAAGGTGGAGATGTTGACAGCTTCAAATTCCTAGGTGTGCACATTACCAACAATCTGTCCTGGTCCACCCACGTCGATGCTGTGACCAACAAAGCACAACAGCGCCTATACTTCCTCAAGAATCTATGGAAATTGGGCATGTCCACATTGACTCTTATCAACTTTTACAGGAGCAGCATAGAAAGTATCCTATCTGGCTGTATCACAGGCTGATCTGGCTGTATCACAGGCTTGTATGGCAAATGCTCAGCCCAGGACCACAAGAAACCTGAGAGAGTCGTGAACACAGCCCAGTCCATCAGACAAACCTGCCTCCCATCCACTGACTCTGTCTACACCTCCTGCTGCCTTGGGAAAGCGGGCAGCATAGACAAAGATCCCTCCCAACCGGCTTATACACTTTTCCAACTTCTCCGATTGGACAGGATATAGAAAGGTCTGAGAACACACACCAACAGATTCTTCTCCCCTGTTACCCGACTCCTAAATTACCCTCTTATAGACTGATCTAACTCTTCATACATCTTCTCTACTGAGTAGTACTGCACTCCTGTATGCTTCACCCAATTGGGGTTTATTTCTACTAATGTTAATGACCTCTGTAACTGGACTAGAGTTTAATATCTTGCTGTCTATTGAATAAATCAGCTTTGTCTCAAACACACAGTGTGTCAAGTCATTGATTTCTCCATAGGAAAAGGAAATTAATTGATGTCCTGTCACCGACTGCTCTATTTTTGGAACACTTCTCCTATCTAACTCTAGATTATTTCAGTTTTATACCTTTGGTTACTCTCATATACAAGTCCCAGCTCCCCATACCTTCCAGAGTACCTCTCCCAGCCTTCACATCCAGGGAAGCTTTCGGTGTTAAAAACAGAAAACGCTGGAAATAATAATCCAAATTTTCCCAACTGCCAGTTGATTTTGTCCCAGAGAAAGATCAACTTTTCCCAACATTGATGTGAAGCTGATTGGATGTAATTACTGTGCCTGAGAACAGGGATGTAACATGTTACAATCTGTCAGTCCTTTGGAACCACTGCTCTGTAAGGAGCATTGGAAGTACTGGATGTGGGATAAGCAGTTTGATAATTTAGTAACAGTGGAGGAATGGATGGGGTTGGGGGTGAGGTCGAGCTGGGTGTTGTCAGTGTACATGTGAAAACTAACACGGTGCTTTTGGATGATGTCACTAGAGGCAGCTTGTAAATGAGAAATAGGAGGGGCCAAGGATAGACCCTTGGGGGACACCGAGTACATGGAGTTTAGAGAAGAAAGGGAGGTTGTAGATGGGGCATTAGATTTCAAGGATGGTGGGATGAAAGATTAATTTTTAGGTTGTCTGACAACAGGGGATTTCAAGGTAAGAGGAACAGTATCAAGAGAGAAGAGTTTATATCGGCTAAAATGAGCAAGCTGGATGTTCAGCAGTTTACTGAGAATCAGGTCAAAGGAACAAAAGGCAAGTGTCACAGGCAAGATGAGCTCTGAGAGGGCATGATGGGAGATAGCAGAAATGGAGGGGAAAAGATGTGTGAACTCTCTGACTGCGATTCCTGCCAGTCTCCATCACAGAGTATTTTGCAGGGTATCATTTGGAACTTTGCGGGTGTAAGATAATGCATTCGCTTAACTATTGAACAACAAATAGCAAGGATACAACTCATCTGCAAATTTAGACGAGTAATGTCAATAATGTTTCGAATAAGGGACATTTGGTGTGAGAGGAATGTGTTAACCAGTACACTGAAAAACAGCTGACTGACAATGAGCCCATTGGACTGGTGCTTGGAAAATGTGTTGTCTTGTCTGTAAACGTGATAAAACTCTAACAAAAAGAGCAAACCAATTAGTCTCAATGTCCTTCTCTCTTTCTGTGATCTTGAGGATTCTTTATTCCAATTATTCTTCCAATATGCTTTTGAAAAAGGAGTTTCTGCAGAATCCTTGCTCAGTTTGATTTACTGACAACATTCCCCTGGTCCAATGACCAGAAGATTTGGACATGAAGATGGTGTAGTTTACAATGTAAACATTACATACCATGCAATTGGTTTCATATTGAATTTACAAAAGTGTACTTTTTTGCTGAAGCATCGTCATTATTTCTGAGTTTACATTTGATCTCCATCCTGGTTACAGAGTCTGTCTATTAGAGAGGGAAAGGATTGGTGAAGCTTAACAAAGCCCTCTAGAGATCACTTTGCTGAAGTAGTTTACTTTATTAGATTTCAAATGAATTCTGAAATGTAGAAATGTCCGCCCAGCAAATATCTCAGGGTGAAATTATTTCCTCTCATTCAGTAATAACATCAGTCTTATGTTCCTTCGAAAAACATCAAACAATTTTACTCAGTATTTGTTGCATTACTCAAAACTTGATATTATTTGATATTTATCTCCTCATCTGAAATTCAGACTCTCTGAAATATACAACATTGAATTGCAAACATGACTGACAAGGAAAATAAATCGAGTCACTGGGTAATACAAGTTCATAGAATCATAGAATTTACAGTGCAGAAGGAGGCCATTCGGCCCATCGAGTCTGCACTGGCTCTTTTAAAGAGAACCCTACCCAAGTCCACACCACCACCCTGTTCCCCATAACCCAGTAACCCCACCCAACACTCAGGGCAATTTTGGACACTAAGGGCAATTTATCATGGCCAATCCACCTAACCTACACATCTTTGGACTGTGGGAGGAAACCGGAGTACTCGGAGGAAACCCACACACACACGGGGGGAATGTGCAGACTCCGCACAGACAGTGTGACAAGCCGAGAATCGAAACTGGGACCCTGGAGCTGTGAAGCAATTGTGCTAACCACTGTGCTACCGTGCTAACCACTATGCTACCAGTTCTGTCGAGTTCATTTGAGATTGGCCACGTCAGTTTTTAAACACAATCAAATATCTTCACAGGTAGGAGATTAAAGAATGATAAATTTATTATATTTGACCCTCTTTGTTCTGGGTATGAAACATTCCGCAGCCTAAATCCCGTTCATGTTAATGAAAGGAGGGGTGACAGCAAGTCCACACTGAGCCTGGATTTCCTCATCTCTCTGAGTGGCTTTTCCTGTTTCTCTACCACAAAGCCGATTTTCAAAAAGGTGTTTTAGTTAAATCTCTATTTCCTCTAATTCAGTTAGAGTATCATTTGTCTCTGTCTGTATGAGCACACGTTACTATTAGATCTGTTTCAGATGGTGATTAAAAATGTTAATCTACATCCGTAAATCCATTAAATTCTGTTGTGGGCTGAACAAACTGAGAATATCCAAACTGTGTCAAAATGGGATCATCTTTTTCTGATCTTTGCTTCTTCAATATTCACTACCTCCGACTTCTCTGAATGATGTTTGAGGCCGAGATGAGACCAAATATATATCTAATATATGGGATTCAGATGACATGCAGAAACAAACGCATGTTATCCAAACTTCCCTCAAACTAAGCGAGAAGTCTTCAATGTTTCTGCCCAGTTTTGAACAGATGACCTTTCGCGGCATTAGATGAACATGATAACCACTACACTACAGAAACAGGCAGCAGCGGAGCAGCCAATGGACCTGTGCTGTGTTCAACTGCAGTGTCTTGCTGCAGCTTCTGATGGTTAGGCTGAGAGGCCATGTTACTTATTACTCTCCTCCACCTTGTTTATTTCTAGCAACATTTTCATTACTTCCTGTTGGGGGACATTTTCTGATACTGGACGATGATATAAATTATAGGTGGCTCTGTAACTACATTTGTGCTCCTATATTACTTTTGAATAGTTCTGATGAGACAAAAGGTGCTCATTGGCTTAGATGCCTGTGTATAAGAGGCAATTTGAAAGAATAGAAAGTGTACACACAATGCTTGTTAACATCAGAAAGGACACAAAATGGCTGTTAGCTATTAAAGCAATACTAAAGACACAAAATGGCCGAACTAGCCACATTCCTGAACAATAAGTTACAAACTGTAAACTGCCTCATGAGAGCCAAGCATGGGTATAAAAAAATTTTTTTTTTTAAATTATTTAAATTAATTAACTGGTTGAATATGGCTGGACAGGTGATGTGCTGTTGCTGTATGATGATGGAACTGATGGATCCCATTGAGACCATCAGTGACCACATCTACAGCAAGTGTTGGCTGCTCGAGGAACTTCGGCTCAGAATTGATGAGCTGGAGACCGAGCTGCACACACTGCGGCACATCAGGGAGGGGGAACATTACCTGGACGCTTTGTTTCAGGAGGCAGTCACACCCGGTAGAATAAATACTGTTAATTCGGTCAGTGGTCAGGGACAGAGTGGTGTGACTGCAAGAGAGGTAGGTAGGGGGATCCTGAGTTTAGGAGTTGAGGAGCCTCAGCCCTTGACCTTGTCCAACAGGTATGAGGTACTTGCTCCCTGTGTGGATGAGGAAGAGGGCTGTAGGGAGGATGCATTGACTGACCACTGCACCGTGGTACAGGAAGCCATTCAAGACGGGGGAGCAAAAAGACAAGTGGTAGTTGTAGGGGATTCTATAATTAGGGGGATTGATGGCATCCTTTGTAAGCCAGATCGTGAGTCCCGCATGGTATGTTGCCTGCCCGGTGCCAGGGTGAGGGACATCTCTGATCGGCTTGAAAGGATTTTGGAGAGGGAGGGGGAGGATCCAGTTGTTGTGGTCCACGTTGGGACTAACAACATAGGTAAGACTAGGAAAGAGGACCTGTTTGGGGTATATCAAACACTAGGGACTAAATTAAAGAACAGGTCCTCCAGGGTTATAATCTTTGGATTACTACCCGAGCCACGTGCCAATTGGCATAGGGTTGAGAAAATTAGGGAAGTTAACACGTGGCTAATGGAGTGGTGCGGGAAAGAGGGATTCCATTTCATGGGGCATTGGCATCAGTACTGGGGCAGGAGGGACCTGTACCGTTGGGACGGTCTTCACCTGAACCATTCTGGGACCAGTGTTCTAGCGAATAGGATAAATAGGTTGGCCACAAGGACTTTAAACTAGCAAGTTGGGGGGAAGGGAAGGGTAAAGCTATGGACAGTATAATGGTTAACGGAGAGCAAGGCAGCAGGTTACGTGACAGGTTATTATGTAGAGATATGGGTTCAAAGACAAGGAAAATTAGGAGAAAGGGTAAGAGGAAAAATAATTTGCGAAAAGTTACTGATCAAGGTGTTAGGATTCATAACAAAGACATAAAAAACAGCATCAGTGTACTTTACCTGAATGCTCGTAATATACGGAATAAGGTGAATGAGTTGATGGTGCAAATCATCGTGAATGACTATGATTTAGTGGCCATTACTGAAACATGGTTAAAAGATGGTCACGACTGGGAGTTAAATATCCAAGGGTATCAGACTATACGAAAGGATAGAATGGATGGTAAGGGCGGTGGTGTAGCTTTGTTGTTTAAGGATGGCATCCGGGCAATAGTAAGGGATGATATTGGTGCTATGGAGGACAAGGTTGAATCAATTTGGGTGGAAATCAGGAATAGTAAGGCGAAAAGGTCACTGATAGGAGTAGTCTATAGGCCACCAAATAGTAACAGGATGGTAGGGCAGGCAATAAGCAAAGAAATAACGGATGCATGTAGAAATGGTACAGCGGTTATCATGGGAGATTTTAATCTGCATGTCGATTGGTTTAACCAGGTTGGTAAAGGCAGCCTTGAGGAGGAGTTTATAGAATGTGTCCGGGATAATTTCCTGGAACAGTATGTAATGGAACCTACAAGGGAACAAGCGGTCCTAGATCTGGTCCTGTGTAATGAGGCAGGATTGATTAATGATCTCATAGTTCAGGATCCTCTTGGAAGGAGCGATCACAATATGGTGGAATTTAAAATACATTTGGAGGATGACAAGGTAAAATCAAACACTAGTGTTTTGTGCTTAAACAAAGGTGATTACAATGGGATGAGAGAAGAACTAGCTAAGTTAGACTGGGAGCAAAGACTTCATGGTGAAGCAGTTGAGGAACAGTAGAGAACCTTTCTGAGCGATCTTTCACAGTGTTCAGGAAAGGTTCATACCGACAAAAAAGAAAGACGGTAGAAAGGGGAAAAATCAACCATGGATATCTAAGGAGGTGAGGGAGAGTATCAAATTGAAGGAAAAAACATACAAAGTGGCAAAAATTAGTGGGAGACTAGAGGACTGGGAAGTCTTTAGGGGACAACAGAAAGCTACTAAAAAAGCTATAAAGAAGAGTAAGGTAGACTATGAAAGTAAACTTGCTCAGAACATAAAAGCAGATAATAAAAGCTTCTACAAATATATAAGACAAAAAAGAGTGGCTAAGGTAAATATTGGTCCCTTGGAAGATGAGAAGGGAGATTTAATAATAGGAGACGGGGGAATGGCTGAGGAGCTGAACAGGTTTTTTGGGTCAGTCTTCACACTGGAAGACACAAATAACATGCCAGTGGCTGATGGAAATAAAGATATGATAGGTGAGGACCTTGAGATGATTGTAATCACTAAGGAGGCAGTATTGGGCAAGCTAATGGGGCTAAAGGTAGAGAAGTCCTGATGGGATGCATCCCAGAGTGTTAAAAGAGATGGCTAGGGAAATTGTAAACGCACTAGTGATAATTTATCAAAATTCACTAGACTCTGGGGTGGTCCCAGAGGATTGGAAAGTAGCAAACGTGACACCACTGTTTTAAAAAAGGAGGTCGGCAGAAAGCGGGTAATTATAGGCCGGTAAGCTTAACTTCGGTTGTAGGGAAAATGCTGGAATCTATCATTAAGGAGGAAATAGCGGGGCACCTGGAGGGAAATTGTCCCATTGGGCAGACGCAGCATGGGTTCACAAAGGGTAGGTCGTGTCTGACTAATTTGGTAGAATTTTTTGAGGACGTTACCAGTGCAGTAGATTTCGGGGAGCCAATGGATATGGTATATCTGGATTTCCAGAAAGCTTTTGACAAGGTGCCACACAAAAGGTTGCTGCATAAACTAAAGATGCATGGCATTGAGGGTAAAGTGGTAGCATGGGTAGAGGATTGGTTAACTAACAGAAAGCAGAGAGTGGGGATAAATGGGTGTTTCTCTGGTTGGCAACCTGTAACTAGTGGGGTCCCTCAAGGATCAGTGTTGGGCCCACAGTTGTTCACAATTTACATAGATGATTTGGAGTTGGGGACCAAGTGCAATGTGGCAAAGTTTGCAGACGACACTAAGATGAGTGGTAAAGCAAAAAGTGCAGAGGATACCGGAAGTCTGCAGAAGGATTTGGATAGGTTATGTGAATGGGCTAGGGTCTGGCCGATGGAATTCAATGTTGCCAAGTGTGAGGCTATCCATTTTGGGAGGAATAACAGCAGAATGGATTATTATTTAAACGGTAAGATGTTAAAACATGCTGGTGTGCAGAGGGACCTGGGTGTGCTGGTGCACGAGTCGCAAAAAGTTGGTGTGCAGGTGCAACAGGTGATTAAGAAGGCTAATCGAGTTTTGTCTTTCATTGCTAGAGGGATGGAGTTCAAGACTAGGGAGGTTATGCTGCAATTGTATAAGGTGTTGGTGAGGCCACATCTGGAGTATTGTGTTCAGTTTTGGTCACCTTACCTGAGAAAGGACATATTGGCACTGGAGGGAGTGCAGAGGAGATTCACTAGGTTGATCCCAGAGTTGAGGGGATTAGATTATGATGAGAGGTTGAGTAGACTGGGACTGTACTCATTGGAGTTTAGAAGGATGCAGGGGGATCTTATTGAAACATATAAAATTATGAAGGGAATAGATAGGATAGATGAGGGCAGGTTGTTTCCACTGGTTGGGGAAAGCAGAACTAGGGGGCATAGCCTCAAAATAAGGGGAAGTAGATTTAGGATCGAGTTTAGGAGGAACTTCTTCACCCAAAGGGTTGTGAATCTCTGGAATTCCTTGCCCAGTGAAGCAGTTGAGGCTCCTTCTTTAAACGTTTTTAAGAAAAAGATAGATGCCTTTCTAAAGAATAAAGGGATTCGGGGATATGGTGTACGGGCCGGAGAGTGGAGCTGAGTCCACAAAGATCAGCCATGATCTCATTGAATGGCAGAGCAGGCTTGAGGGGCCAGATGGCCTACTCCTGTTCCTAGTTCTTATGTACTTATAAGGAGTATCTCAACAGCTGCTGATAACAGCTTCATAGAACAAGGAATGCAATGTATCCATAATAGATCAAGGTCTCCAGCTGTGGACAGGATATATCTTTGTGTTTGTTTTGAATGACTTCTGAATGAAGTTAGGGGCGGGTAAGCCAACATCCACGTTAACCATATATGCGATAACTGGATGCTAAGAAAATTGATTGACTGCATTTAATGAATTGTGATGCGAATATAGTTGATTGATTGTATGTGAATGAGAATACAACTAATTCCGCCCCTTGAATCCAATGCGAACCTTAGCTCAAGTGAGAAAGAGTATTGCGAGACTGCGTAAGTCTTCAAATCTTTCTCCCAGATCTGAAATAATAGACTGCTTCTTTACTTACTCAAACAGGCCTTCGTGTGAATATTGTCACCTCTAACACTGCCATTGACCTCTCTACCCTCACCATTGTCTCCCCCCCCCCCCCCCCCCCCCACACACACACACACACAACTTGGGCAATCTTCTCCCTGTTCCTCGTCTTCCTCTCACACACTGCTTACTTTTGTTCTGCCATTAACACATTCTAATCTCTTAACGTGCCACTATCAGCACCTTTCTTAGCCTTGTAAGAAGTCTCACAACACCAGGTTAAAGTCCAACAGATTTGTTTGGAGTCACTAGCTTTTGAAGCGCAGCTCCTTCATCAGGTGAGTTTCTTAGCCTTGATCACTCCATTTACATTCCCTTTTTCTTTCTATCCAAGACATTTTAGTCATTCTCCAGCTATTGCTGGCCCTCTATCCAGTCCCAATTCTCCACAAAACCTCTGCCCCCCGCACCATCCACCACCCCCGCCCCACCCACAATAGTCTAAATTATGACCCTGTTTCCAGTTCTCCAGCTTTGACAAAGAGTCACCCAGGCCCGGAACGACCGCTGCCATCTCGCTCCACAGAGGCTGGCAGACCTGCTGAGATTGTCCAGTATGTTCTGTTTTTGTTTCAGATTGAAGCATCCGCAGTAAGTTGCTTTTATCTTACAATTAGACATGATTGACACAATTATTATGTTCATCTGCATCTGTCAATCCATTATATACTGTTGTGGATGAACAAACTGCGAATATCCGAACTGTCTTAAAGCAGGGAAATCTTTATCAGCTCATTGCTTCAGACTTTACTGAATCAATTTTTGTGGCTGATGTGAGACTAAATCTCCTATTCCTCCAACATACAAGATTCAGGTAATATTCAGGGACAAACGTATGGTGTGCAAAGTTTTCCTCAGACTAAATGAGAAGCATTTAATGCTTCTGGCAGTTTCGAACCAGGCACCTTTCATGTGTTAGCTGATTGTGATAACCTCTACGCTACAGAAACAGCTGGCAGCACAGTACCCAATGGCCCTGTGCAACATTCAACTGCACAGTCTTGCAGCTTTCAATGGTTCGGCTGAGAGGCCAGGTCACTGATTACAAGACAACTGTTTCTTTAAAACATGTGTCTCAACTTGTAAAACCAGAAGAAATAGAACTTATATTGAACATTAGCATTTGTTCAGTAAATATCTAACCGAACAATGCTCTCTGTTCAATCATTAATGCATCATTCTTATCTTCTTGCAGAAGATTTACACCAATTTTACTCAATATTTGTTTCATTATTCAATGTTGAACATCAGTATATTTATTTGTTATATATGACTTCATTTTGAATCGAATTGTTCTCCAGTCTTCACTCTGAATATCTCTGAAATATACACCATTGAATTGCAAACATGAGTGACCAAGAAAGTGTGGGTCACTGGGTAATACAAATCCCATGAATCTTTGTTGAGATTGTAGCCATGATGTGGAGATGTCGGCGTTGGACTGGGGTGGGCAAAGTAAGTCTTACAACACCAGGTTAAAGTTCAACAGGTTTGTTTTGAATCACTAGTTTTCAGAGCGAAGCTCCTTCCTCTTCCTCGGAGGAAGGAGCTGTGCTCCGAAAGCTAGTGATTCTTAACAAACTTGTTCTGACTTTAACCTGGTGTTGTAAGACTTTTACTTTGTTGAGATTGACCGCAGACAGCTTTTGAATAAAGTCAAATATAGTTAAATGGAAGTGAATTGAGAATTGTGTTGCTTATATTTGACACCGCTGTGTTTTGGCGTGAAACATTCTGCAGCCTAAATCCAGTCCATGTATAAGAAAGGAGGGGTGACAACAAATCCGCACTGAACCTGGATTTCCTCATCTCCCTGAGTAGCTTTTCCTGTTTCTCCATCATGAAGGCCGAATTTTTTAAAAAGATGGTTCAGTTAAATCTCTGCCATTTCCTCTAATTCAGTGACAGTATCGTTTGTGTCTGTCTATATGAGCACACATTACAAGTAGATATGTTTTGTAGTTATTAAAATGTTAATCTGCGTCAACAAAGCCGTTAAATTCTTTTGTGAACTGAGCAAACTGCCAAGATCCGCACTTTGTTTTTTCATGTATGGAACGATCTATCTGGACTGTACACAGAACAATACTTTTCACTGTACCTTGGTACACGTGACAATAAATCAAATCCAATCAAAGAGATTTCCTTAGGGACATTAGTGAACCAGATAGGTTTTTACAAAAATTATAGACTCATAGAATTTACAGTGCAGAAGGAGCCCATTCAGCCCATCGAGTCTGCGCCGGTCCTTTTGGAAAGAGCACCCTACCGAAGCCCACACTCCCACCCTATTCCCGTAACCCCACCCAACCTTTTTGGACACAAAGGGCAATTTAGCTTGGCCAATCCACCTAACCTGCATGTTTGGACTGTGGGAAGAAACCGGAGCATCCGGAGGAAACCCATGCAGACACAGGGAGAATGTGCAGTGAACCAAGCCGGGAATCGAACCTGGGACCCTGGAGCTGCGAAGTAACTGTGCTAACCACTGTGCCCCCCTCCCCCTCCTCCCCCCCCTCCCCCCCCCTCCCCCCCCCCCCCCCTCCCCCCCCCCTCCCCCCCCTCCTCCCCCCCTCCCCCTCCTCCCTCCTCCCTCCCTCCCTCTCCCCCCCTCCCCCTCCCCTCCTCCCCCCCCCCCTCTCCCCTCCCCCTCTCCCCTCCCCCTCCCCCTCTCCCCTCCCCCTCCCCCCTCCCCCCTCCCCCTCCCCCCTCCCCCTCTCCCCTCCCCCTCCCCCTCTCCCCTCCCCCTCCCCCCTCCCCCCTCCCCCTCCCCCTCCCCCCCCCCTCCCCCTCCCCCCCTCCCCTCCCCCCTCCCCCCTCCCCCCCCCCTTCCCCCTCCCCCCTCCCCCCCCCTCCCCCCCCCTCCCCCTCCCCCCCCTCCCCCCTCCCCCCTCCCCCTCCCCCCCCCTCCCCCCTCCCCCCTCCCCCTCCCCCTCTCCCTCTCCCCCTCCCCTCCTCACCCCCCCTCCCCCCTCCCCCCTCCCCCTCTCCCTCTCCCCCTCCCTCCTCACCCCCCCTCCCCCCTCTCCCCCCCCCCTTATTGACAGTGTCAACATTAGACTTTTAATTCAAGGCTTTTATTGAATTTCAATTTAAATCTCTGTCATAGGCAAATTCGATCCCAGATCCCTAGAGCATTAACCTGGGTCTCTGGATTACTAGCCCAGTAACAATACCATTCTGCCACTGCCTATTCCACATACACTTGGCAGTATACAATGTCTAGTGTTGTGTTCTGCGATCTTGTCTTGCAATGATTCTACAGAACTGCTGGTGACTTAGTCAGAACGATGATTTATTAATGTACACGTGTTCATGCTATACAGATCAAGTTATCACAGAGTCACATTGGACTCTCTTGGAACTACCCTTATGTGCGATTGTCCTCCTGTACACTTTACAACCTTCTGCTGGTAGCCGGATGTTCCCTGGCTGATGTCTGACAACACCTGGTGGGAGGCCACACTGCTGAGTACATGTAATATTATCCACAGGCTTATCACCACATCTCGTAACTTCGCCAGATTATAGAGTCATTTATTTTTTTCAAACAAATTCTGATAGCTCTGCAGTTTCTGGAAACATTTTGGTTGATAGTGTTATTTTTTAAAATAAAGATCCTAGTCTTTACAATATAATTACCTAATACACCAATTCACTAATGGTAATCAATGTTCACTACTGAATAATCATAAATGTAATTATTGTTTTTTGCGATGAAATCAATACAGTTAATGTAGAAAAGGTACAGAAGGCGAAATGGCTGCAGAAAGGCACATGTTAGAGGTATAAAAGGGCGGCTTCCTTGACCTTATTACTAAGGCCAGTGAATACACTATGAAAATAACAATTTACGGGCAGCAAGGTGGCAAAATGGTTAGCACTGCTGCCTCATGGCGCCGAGGTCCTCGGTTCAATCCCGACCCTGGGTCACTTCCGTGTGGAGTTTGCACATTCGTCCCGTGGTTTTGTTGGTTTCAGCCCCACAACCCAAAGATGTGCAGGGGAGGTGGATTGGCCACTCTAAATTGTTCCTTAATTGGAACAAAATGAATTGGGTACTCTAGATTTTTTTTAAATAATGAAAATAACAATTTTAAAACTAAATGTGATTACACATGCATACTTACATCTTCCTATATTACAACAGTGAATATATTTCAAAAGTACTCCATTGGCTTTAAAACACTTTAGAAGTTCCAGAGGTAGTGAGAGGTTTTATAGAAATGTACATTGGTTCTAATTGTCCGCAGACGAGGAAATATTACACTCGGGTGTCCTCACCAATTTATTGATAAAGGTTGAGTCTTAGTTTTGTGTAATAACCACGTCAGACACCATTTTGAATACTCTGTGAAATCCCAGACACACCATATGCACAATTATTTGTTGTAAAACACGGCGAGTTGTTGTGATTTGGAATGCACTGTCCATAAATGGTGCTAGAATCTCATTGGACTGTAACTTCCAAAAGGGAATTTGGTACATTCTGAAAAAGAAAACAAAATAGTCGAACTCTGGGATTAAATGGGTCGCTGTACAAAGAGCTGGAAGAAGAAAAATGGGCCAAATAGACTCCTCTGTGCTCCAGAGCCTTGTGTACATGTAAAGGGAGTGGTGACAACCTGGAACCTACTGCCTATGAGGTAGGAGATGCAGAGATGACGGAAGGATTTCAATAGGAAATTTAACGGGCACTGAGAGAAATAAACCCACAGGGATTCGGGGAAGGAACGGGGCAATGGACAGACTGGCTTCCTCCACATGGAGCCGACACGGTCTCAAAGGGCTGAATGGCCCCATTCTCCACCCTCCAGATGCTGTGATCTCAGGAGAGAAATTCAGCTGCTCCAGTCACTCCAACTAACTGGAGTCCCTCATCTCTGGTGCCATTCTTGTAAATGTCCTCTACACCCTCTCTTAGAACTTCACAACTTTCGTAAAGTGTGGGGCCCATATATAGGGTTCCATTCTGGAGGGATAGAATTGAAAAGCATGGAGGAAATGTTCAACTTGTTTAGAACGATGGTTCGACTACACTGGAAGCTCTGTCAACATTGATGATCTCCATTTAGAAAAAGGAAATAGAGGCACTGGATAAGATGCAACAAAGATTCATAATATACAGAACTGAGAGCATTTAACACTCAGGAAAGGCTGGGGCTGCTTTTTTCTGGAAAAGTGAAGACTGATTGGTGACCTGATGGATGTCTTTCTGATTATGAAGGGATTCAATAATCCAATAGGAATTTCAATAGAAACCTCTTTACCCAGCGAGTGGCGAGAATGTGGAACCCACGACCACAGTGAGTGGTTGAGATGAACAGCAGGAACCTGTTGAACGTAAAGCTAGATACATACATGAGGGAGAAAGGAATAGAAGGAGATGCTGATGGGGGGAGATATAGAGGGGTGGGTGGAGACTCATGTGGAGCATAAATACTGACACAGACCATGGCTAACCTCAGCCGGTATGGGAATTTAACCTGTGCTGTTGGTGTCACTCAGCATAAACCAGCCATCCAGCCAACTGAGCTAACCGATTCTCATATTTACCATAGAATTTACCATAGAATTTACAGTGCAGAAGGAGGCCATTCGGCCCATCGAGTCTGCACCGGCTCTTGGAAAGAGCACCCTACCCAAGCCCACACCACCCTATCCCCATAACCCAGTAACCCCACTCAACCAACACGAAGGGAAATTTTGGACACTAAGGGCAATTTTAGCATGGCCAATCCACCTAACCTGCACATCTTTGGACTGTGGGAGGAAACCGGAGCACCCGGAGGAAACCCACGCACACACGGGGAGAACGTGCAGACTCCGCACAGACAGTGACCCAGCCGGGAATCGAACCTGGGACCCTGGAGCTGTGAAGCAATTGCGCTAACCACTATGCTACCGTGCTGCCCACTTTTTTTTTTCAGAACAAAACATCTGTAATAATTCCTTAAATATTAGTGACTGCCTGTCTCCCACCATACTATTTATGTAGTTTCCCAGTGCCTCAGATAACTTGCCCCTCATAGCCTAATAATTTTCTTCTGTGAGAAGCACCAAGATAAATTAAACAAAAGATCCATGTAACCACCACAGCCCATCTTCATGGCAATGTGGCATGATTTTGGGGGATTCCAAACATAAATGGTAATGAAACATCTTCCAACCTCCAAACAGCCTTTCACTCTTTGATCCTTGTGAAATGTGAAACCAGATATTTGCAAGAAGGCTCAGAGAGAATCAGACCACTGGAGACGAAGCCATGAGACCGGCCAGTCCAGCAGAAAGAAACTCTCTGACCATCCCCATTGACTAACAGAATGAACAAAATGGAGTCCTGGGATGTAATTGAGAACAGAAACAATAACAGCAGAATCCAATCCCTGTAATCAGTTGTGAACTTATTGGTGTCTCAGGAAGTGCGATGAATTACAAAATCCCTTCGCACATTGAGAGCAGGTGAACGGCCTCTCCCCAGTATGAACTCCCTGGTGTGACTGCAGACGGCATAACCGAGTGAATCGCGCAAATAGAGGTAAACATCTTTGAGTTATGGGGGTGACACCCACGCAGACACTTGGAGAGCGTGTCTCCACACGGACAGTGACCTGTAGCCAGGATTGAACACTGGTCCTCAGCTCCGTGAGACCACAGTGCTAACCACTGCGTCACCTAACGATTTAGATAAGGGAACAAAATACAATATCTCCAAATTTGCAGATGACACAAGTTGCGTGGGAGAGTGAGCTGTGAGGAGGTTGCAGAGATCCTTCAGTGTGATTTGGACAAGTTGAGTGAGTGGGCAAATGAATGGCAGATACAGTATAATTTAGACAAATGCAAGGTAATCCAGTTTGGTAGCAAAACGAGAAGGCAGGCTGTTATCTGAATGGCCATAAATTAGGAGAGGGAAATGTGCAACAAGACCTGGGTATCCTTGTACACCAGTCACTGAAGGTGAGCATGCAGCTACAGCAGGCGGTAAAGAAGGCAAATGCTATGCTAGCCTTCATTGCGAGCGGATTCGAGTACAGGAGCAGGAATATCTTGCTGCAATTATACAGGGCCTTGGCGAGGCCGTACCTGGAATATTGTGTGCAGTTTTGGTCTCCTTATCTGAGGAAGGATGTTCTTGCTCTAGAGGGAGTGCAGCGAAGGTTTACCAGACTGATTCCTGGGATGGTGGGACTGACGTATGAGAGATTGAATCAGTTAGGATTGTATTCGCTGGAGTTCAGAAGAATGGGGGATCTCATAGAAACCTATAATATTCTAACAGGACTTGACAGGGTAGATGCAGGAAAGATTTTCCCGATGGTGGGAGTGTACAGAACCAGAGATCGTAGTCTGAGGATACGGGGTAGACCATTTAGGACAGAGATGAGTAATTTCTTCATCAGAGAGTGCTGAGTCTGGGGAATTTGTTACCACAGGAAATAGTTGAGGCCAATACATTGTATGTTTTCAGGAAACAGTTAGATATAGCACTTGGAGCGAACGGAATCAAAGGATATGGAGGGGAAATCGGGATTAAGCGATTAAGTTGGATGATAAGCCATGATCTGAATGAATGGCAGAGCAGGCGCGAAGGGCCAAATGGTCTCTTCCTGCTCCTATTTTCTATGTTTCTATGTAATCCCTTCCCGCACTGAGAGCAGGTGAATGGCTTCTTCCCAGTGTGAACTCGCTGGTGTGTCTGCAGGATAAGCTGGCACCCCTGATGATGGAGATATTTGGGGAGGCGATTGATTTGTTATGTTGTAGGTGTAACATAAGCGGCTTCCTTGTGGTGCACTTGACAAAGGAAGGTTCAGACGTGGAGATAACTTCAACACGTTTATTAAACTATTTACACTTCTATTACTGGGGTTCGACACTGCTGCTAATCCTACTATAGCTACTCAGACTGACTAACCAGCTGCTGCAATCCATGTGCTGGGTGTAATATTGAATCAACCCTGTGTCTGTTCTCACTGACTGTCTCCACTGGAAAGAGGCTGATCATGTGTGTGGTGTCCTTTATATATGGGTTGGTGTAATGCCCTCCTGTGGTTGTGTCACCTCCTCGTGTATCGTGAATGTCTATTGGTCGTGTCCTATCTACTTGATCTATTGGTTGTGTGTGTGTGATGTTTCTGGTGCTCCCTCTAGTGTCTAGCTAGCCTACATGTATTTACATTGATGCACATCACCACAGCGATAGGGAAGGGGGCGTTACCATAAACTTTGAGGCAGGCACCGGTTTCCCTGTTGCTTAAAAACGATAAGGATCCGACGATGTGTGGGTTGTATAGGCCCATATCACTTTTAAATGTGACGCAAAGGTATTAGCGAAGGTACTGGCAGGTAGGCAGGAGGAGTGTCTACTGAAGGTGATAGGTGAAGATCAGACGGGGTTTGCGTGAGGGAGGCAGCTCTTTTCGAACGTTAGGAGGATAACTGAACGTGGTTATGGCACCGGCGGAGGGGAAGGAAACCGAGGTGATTGTGGCAGTGGACACCGAGAAAGCATTTGACCGAGTAGAATGGGGGCCCTTGATAGCAGTTCTGGAGCGGTTTGGGATTGGTCCACGATTTGTGGACTGGGTAAAGCTACTGTATAAGGAGCCGTTTCCGCACAAAAAACATCAGCTCGAGAGACTTTTCTCTCCACCGTGGGACTTGGCAGGGATGTCCTATGTCCCCCACTGCTGTTTGCACTCGCGATTGAGCCGTTGGTCATCGCAAAATCTCTGTTGGCCATCGCGTTAAGATATTTGGGGGTATGGAAAGGGATAGTGCAGGCGGGTGGACGGGGGGGGTGAATAGAACATAGGGTGCCCTTGTATGCAGATGACTTGTTATTATTTGTGTCGGAACCAAGTGTGTCAAGAGGGGGAATATTTGGAGCTGCTTCGGGTGTTTGGGTCTTTCTCGGGGTACAAATTAGATCTAGACAAGAGTGAGTATTTTGTGGTGTTTCGGCTGGTGGTGTGGGCAGGGGTGCCATTCCGTAGGGCAGTGGTTCACTTTAGATATCTAGGGGTGCTGGTTGCTCAGGATTGGAGGGCGGGTGGGGGTCACTGGAGGGTCGGTTAAAATGAACATGTTGCCGCGATTTCTGTTTATTTTCCAATGCCTGCCGATTTTCCTGCCAAAAGTATTTTCTGGGGAGTTCTAAGGAATACTTTCCTACAAGTGGAAACATCTTCTCCATGTCCACTCTACCCCGGCCTCGCAGTATGCTGTAAGTTTTAATAAGATACCCCCGTATCGTTCTAAACTCCAACGAGTACAGACCCAGAGTCCTCAATCATTCCTCATACGACAAGCTCTTCATTCCAGGGATCATTCTTGTAAACCTCCTCTGGACCCTTTCCAAGGCCAACACATTCTTCTTAGATACAGGGCCCAAAACTGCTCTTAATACTCCAAATGGGGTCTGATCAGAGCCTTATATAGCCACAGAAGTACATCCCTGATCTTGTAGTCAAGCCCACTCGACCTGAATACATTGCATTTGCCTTCTTAATGCCGACTGAACCTGCACGTTAACGTTTTTTTAAAATTTAGAGTACCCAATTCATTTTTTCCAATTAAGGGGAAGTTTAGCGTGGCCAATCCACCTACCCTGCACATCTTTGGGTTGTGGGGGCGAAACCCACGCAAACACGGGGAGAATGTGCAAACTTCACGCGGACAGTGACCCAGAGCCGGGATCGAACCTGGGATCTCGGCGCCATGAGGCTACAGTGCACCTGCATGTTAACCTGAGGAGAATCTTGAACAAGGACTCCCAAGTCCCTTTGTGCTTGTGATTTCCTCAGCATTTTCCCATTTAGAAAATAGTCTATGCCTCCATTTCTCCTTCCAAAGTGCATAACCTCACACTTTTCCACATTGTATTCCATCTGCCACTTCTTTGCCCACTCTCCTAGCCTTGCTCAGCATTGCTTCTTTTTTCTAATCACTTTAAATGAATGCCCTCGGTTTATAATCTTGCCCTAAATATGACTTGCTAGATCAAACATCTATTGCAGATCCCTAGTTTTAATGTGCCTTTCCATTTGAGAACTGTTCAATAAAGTTATTAGAATTATTTGTAGCTAGGGCAGCACGTGGAGCAGTGGTTAGCACTGGGGCTACAGCGCTGACGACCCGGGTTTGAATCCCGGCCCTGGGTCACTGTCCGTGTGGAGTTTGCACATTCTCCACGTGTCTGCGTGGGTTTCACCCCCACAACCCAAAGATGTGCAGGTTAGGTGGATTGGCCAGGCTAAATTGCCCCTTAATTGGAAAAAAAATAATAATAATTGGGTACACTGAAATTTTTTTTTTTTTTAAAGGATTATTTGCAGTTCCCCCACCAATCAGTTTTTTCTATTATCCTGAAGTGACCTTATTTTTATCGGGAGTTAACTGAAGTGTGTTCCTAACCTCTCATTATCTAAATTTCCATTTACCATTTTTCTGTCCACCTGACCCAGTCCATGGCTTTGTCCCTCATTGTCTGAAACACATGAGCAGCTTTTGTGTAATCCTGGTGCATACATTTAAGTCTATATCATTGATATATACCGGAAAACTGTGGAGCCCCACTGGAATTGACGTCCAGGCATCATTCAGTCCTGGATGTGACTAACAGCAGCAACAACAGCTGAATCCAAACCCTGCTGTTACCTGTGAACTTGCTGATGTCTGTGCAGGTTGTTTAACTGAGTGAATCTCCTCCCACATACGGAACAGTTAAACAGCCTCTCCCAAGTACCGCTCCCACATGAAGGCCACACGGTAGCACAGTGGTTAGCACCATTGCTTCAAAGCTCCAGGGTCCCAGAATGCCCGGCTTGGCTCACTGTCTGTGCGGAGTTTGCATGTTCTCCCCATGTCTGCGTGGGTTTGCTCCGGGTGCTCCAGTTTCCTCCCACAAGTCCAAAAATGTGTAGATTAGGTGGATCGGCCATGCTAAATTGCCTTTAGTGTCCAAAAAGGTGAGGTGGGGTTATGGGTTAGGTTGGAGGTATGGGCTTAAGTAAGGTGCTCTTTGCAAGGGCCGGTGCACTCGATGGGCCGAATGCCCTCCTTCTGCACTGTAAATGCTATGATTCTGTTTCCGTGTGAACTCGCTGGTGTTTCCGCAGATTTGGTTTACTTTTAAATCCCTTTTCAGTCAGAACATTTAAAAGGATTCTGATCAGTGTGAACAAGTTGGTGTCGAGTCAGGTGGGATGATTGAGTAAATTTCTTGTCACACACGGGGCAAGAGTACGGTTTCTGCCCAGTGTGAACTCGCTGGTGTTGCAGAAGCTGGGATGAACATGTGAATCCCTTCCCACACACGGAGCAGGTGAATGGCCTCTCCCCAGTGTGATTGCGTTGGTGTCTCAGTAAATTCATTTTACTTTTAAAACTCTTCTCACAGTCAGCACATTTAAAACGTCTCTGATCAGTATGAACTAGTTGGTGTCTCAGGAGGTCTGATGATCGAGTGAATCCCTTCCCACACACAGAGCAGGTGAATGGCCTCTCTCCAGTGTGAGTCCGTTGATGTGTCAGTAAATTCATTTTACTTTTAAAGCTCTTTTCACAGTTAGCACATTTAAAAGGTCTCTGATCAGTATGAACAAGTTGGTGCTCCAGGAGGTGGGATGATCGAGTGAATCCCTTCCCACACACGGAGCAGGTGAATGGCCTCTCCCCAGTGTGAGTGTGTTGGTGTCTCAGTAAATCTTTTTTACTTTTAAAGCTCTTCTCACAGTCAGCACATTTAAAAGGTCTCTGATCAGAATGAACAAGTTGGTGTCTCAGGAAGAATGATGACTGAGTGAATCCCTTCCCACACACGGAGCAGGTGAATGGCTTCTCTCCAGTATGATGGCGTTGATGTGTCAGTAAATCCTTTCTGCGTTTAAAGCTCTTTTCACAGTCAGCACATTTAAACGGTCTCTGGTCAGAGTGAACATGATGGTGAGCCCGGAGGTTTGACGAAGCATTAAATCCCTTCCCACATTTCAAACAGGTGAATGGCCTCTCCCCAGTGTGTGTGCGTTGATGTAACAGTAAACTATTTCTGCTTTTAAAGCTCTTTCCACAGTCAGCACATTTAAAAGGTCTCTGATCAGTATGAACAAGTTGGTGTGTCAGGAGGTGGGATGACAGAGTGAATCCCTTCCCACACACGGAGCAGGTGAATGGCCTCTCCCCAGTGTGAGTGCGTTGATGTGTCAGTAAATCCTTTCTGCTTTTAAAGCTCTTTCCACAGTCAGCACATTTAAACGGTCTCTGATCAGTATGAACAAGTTGGTGTGTCAGGAGGTATGATGGCCGAATGAATCCCTTCCCACACACGGAGCAGGTGAACGGCCTTTCCCCAGTGTGAATACGTTGATGAGTTTCCAATTCAGATGGGTAATTGAATCCCATCCCACAGTCCCCACATTTCCACGGTTTCTCCATGGTTATCGACAAGTTATCAGGTGCAGGTGGGATGAAGATTTGAGGTCACTATCAGACCAGCCGTGAAGTTATTAAATGGTGGAACAGGCTCACGGGGCTGAATGTCCAATTGCTGCTTCTTGATTCCTTTGGTGCGAATGTCCTTATGTCTCTCCAACTTGGATCATCAGTTGAAGCCTGAGTACGGTGTCTCCCTGATGTAAATGCTGCAATTAAATTTCATGCTGTGTGATTGGTTAAAGCTCAGTTCCAGCTAACTGTGGAAAATTACTTGGATGTCTGTGTCTCGGTGCTTTTCCAATCACAGTGATTTTTGAAATTTTTTCCAAAAGACAAAACAGACAAACATTTCTCCTTCCACGTTGAAAGGCCAGTCGTGATGAATCAAGTGACTCTGTCAGATCTCGACATGATGTTTGCATCTGCAAATATTCTGTAAATAATAAATAAAATAAAAATCACTTGTCACAAGTAGGCTTCAAATGGAGTTACTGTGAAAAGCCCCTAGTCGCCACATTCCGGCGCCTGTTCGGGGAGATTACATTGAAATACTGAGAATATATAAGACACAAACGGGCCATTCTGTCACAGATTCTGCTGCTGTCAATACTTGGCACACATCTCCGACTGTCATACCCATCAAATCTCAGCCTTTCAGCTGATTTTCGATTCAATTTTCTCTCATGTGCTTGTCCCGTTTCCTTTTGAAAACATCGCAGCACTTTCCTCAACTCCTTTCCATGGTAATGAGTTGCACATTCTAAACCTGTGAGTAAATAGATTTGTCCGAATTGACTCCTTGGATTTATTTGTAAGTGTCTTGTATTTATGACTCGTTATTTATTGGTGGTCCCTGGTTTTGGAATCTCTCACATCGCCGCTCTCGAAACTACTGATAATTTTAAAGATTTCTATCAGATCACTGCTTAATTTGTTTTTCTCGATAGAAAAAAGGCCCCATTCCATTTAATTTTTCCTGAGAGCTGTAATCTCTCATGTTACAAAAGTCATCACTGTCAATGGAGGATAGAATTTGCAAAGAGACAAACCTTTCTGTTGGGTTCAGTTTGTTGTGTGCAAATTCTCCAATTCTAACCCCTTGTAAAAGCAGTTTACAAAAGACATCACTGTCAGTCGAGGATAGAAATTCTGAACAGGCAATTCTAGTTTCTCTGGAACATTTTTTCCTCTCGTTCCCCCAAAGCTGTCAATCCCAATCCCACACACTCTCCCTCCTCCCTGGGCTGAAATCCAAACCCATCTGCACCATTTCTTTCCTCCACTGCCAGTTTTCTCCCTCCCTCTCCTCTGCCTGGGTTCAGTTCTCCAGCTCCTGTCTGCAGACTGATAATAAAATCAATGGGTCTTATTGGGGGTTTGGGGCCTCCAGTGGGTGTTTGTGAATCCTCCCCACCCACCTGCCAGGGTTTCCTTCCTTGCCAGAGATCAGAGTCCTCATTGGATTGGATTTGTTTATTGTCACGTGTACCTTGAGGTACAGTGAAAAGTATTTTTCTGCGAGCAGCTCAACAGATCATTAAGTACATGAGAAGAAAAGGGAAGAAAAGAAAATACATAATAGGGCAACACAACATATACAATGTAACTACATAAGCACTGGCATCGGATGAAGCATACAGGGTGTAATGTTAATGAAATCAGTCCATAAGAGGGTCATTTAGGAGTCTGGTGACTCATTGATTTGAGTGCGAAGTGTAAGCTCTTATTTCTTGTCCCCCTCCCCCATCCTGATGTGAACCATCCTCTGTGTCTGAAGCAGGATGGTGCCCGTTAACCTGGGCCTGTTCCCGGGAGGGAGGGAGAAGCTCCGCAGCTGCAAACCAGGGAGCTGACAATGATGGTGAAGGGTTTGCTCCAGCTCACAATGCCCAGGGACTGATTGACGGCGGGTTCGGACCAATAGGAAGAGGGGACGGAGCTGGAGGACTGAATGAGAGTGACCAGCCCTTCAATCAATCAGAGTGAATGGGAGGCGGAGCAAAGCTGGGGCTCTCGTTCCCTCCGCATGCGCGCGGCCGCATACTTGGTCCACTCGGGCCTGTCTCGGGGAAAGGCCCGAGCAGCTTTCGCCGGTTCAACTGCTGTTTCCCAGCTTCATTTCGGGGCTTCGGGCTACACGGAGTGTTTATGAAGCCGACCGACCGATCCGCCGGCTCCATCCCTCCCTCATGACTCACCCAATCGAATTTGACCGGATGAGAATTTACGCCCGACCACCTGTATCCTGAGATGTCATCGGTACTGCGCATGCTCCAGCTCACGTGGGAGACCAGACTGAGCCCCGCCCTTCATTTACTCAGATTGGTTGGAGGATCCGCTGCAACCACTCGGTCCTCCAGGCCCACCCCTCTCTTCCTATTGGTCCAGAGCTGCCGTCAATCACTCCCTGGGCATTGTGAGCTGGAGCATGCGCAGTGCCGATGCTGGACTCGGCCGGGAGGTTTCACTGAAACCCGGTGGAGATTCCGAACCCCAATAAGAAGTTTCCGGGCCCGGGTTTGCATCGAGCGGGGGGACAGCTGCGGCCTGCTCCCGGTGACAGGCCTGAGTTAACGGCCGCCGTCTTTATAGAGGCTGCAAACCCGCAGGGAGCAAAACATCATAGATAGAGTTTGTTGTGAAACCAATGGGATGTAAAACAGGAGGTCAGGGTTACAGTCAACAACAACAACTTCTATTTATATAACACCTTTAACATCATAAATCATCCCAGTCAACTTCACAGGAACATTATAAAACAAAGTGAGACACCCAGACACAAAAGGAGATATTAGGGCAGGTGACCAAAAACTTGGTCAAAGAGGTGAGTTTTAAAGAGTCTGAAAGGAGGTGAGTGAGGTGGAGACGGGGAGGTTTCGGGAGGGAATTCAGTGCTTGGGGCCGAGGGAACTGAAAACCATGGCGGAGTTATTAGAATCGGGGGTGTACAAGAGTCCAGGATCAGAGCTGTGCAGATATCTCAGGGGGTTGTGGAGCTGGAGGAGATACAGACACAGGGAGAGACGAGGCCATGGAGGGGTTTGAAAACAAGGGTGAGAATTGACTGGGAGCGAATGCAAGTCTCGGAGCACCGGGATCATAGGGGAAAGGAACTTGCTGTGAATTAAGACATGGGTAGCAGACTTTTGGATCGCTTGAAGTTTCCAGAGGCAGAATGTGGGAGAGCAGCCAGGTGTGTAGTGGAATTGTCAAATCGGGAGGTGACGATGGTAAATTGCCTTAGTATCTAAAAAGGTGGGGTTACGGGGATAGGTGGAGGTGTGGGCTTAGTTAGGGTGCTCTTTCCAAGAGCCAGTGCTGATTAGATGGGCCGAATGGCCAACTTCTGCACTGTAAATTCTATGAGGTCAGAAGCTCATATTGGATGAAGTATGAAACCAAATTTACAAACAGACTGTCGAAGTCAGACAGTTGACAGGGAGACAGAGTCGGTATGTCAGGAATTCTGGGGCTGTTTAGCACAGGGCTAAATCGCTGGCTTTGAAAGCAGGCCAGCAGCACGGTTCAATTCCCGAAACAGGCTCCCCGAACAGGTGCTGGAATGTGGTGACTAGGGGCTTTTCACAGTAACTTCATTTGAAGCCTACTTGTGACAATAAGCGATTTTCATTTCATTTTTCGAATGGAGATTGGAACAGGGACCGAACAGTGGATTCAGTTTTCTCCATATTTGACTGAAGTTATTTAGTCAGCAGGAAGAGAACCAGAATGGACCCTGAGTCTGATATCCGGTATAACTTAGTTTGAGAGGGTGAGGAAGAACAAAGGAAACCCTGGAAGATTTGGAGAAACGACCTTCGCGATTGCTCATCAAATCTCCACACAGTCAGTTCTGGACACAAGGTTCACCTCTGTTATTCTAATTGGTCAGTCAGGGTCATTCCGATTAATGTCTGTCACAAGTCATGAATGAAGTGATTGAAAAAGCAAATTCTTACCTCTAATTATATAACTTTGGTAAAAGGATACAGAAATAATGATCTAATACTTTATTTGGATTTCAGCCCCAGGCAGGAGGGAGAGTGTGTGGGACTGGTATTTACAGCTTTGGGGGAACAAGAGAGGAAAAAGTGTTCCAGTGAAACTAGAATTGTCTGTTCAGAATTTCTATCCTGAACTGATAGTGTGACCTTTGGAAACTCCTTTTCCAGGGCATGAGGGAGGATTTTCAGACAGGAAACACAAACCAAATATCACATTACGATCCGACAGTGTCACTCGGTTGGTGTGGACCTGAATATCCTCAGACTACAAACTGGAATGAAAAATTTTTGTTCTGTTTGTGGGAAAATATTTCAAAAGCAGTGTGACTGGAAAAGCATCGAGACACACACGCACCCGAGTGAGTGTGTTCCAGTGAACTGACTGTGGAAAGAGCTTTAACCAATTACAGCCTGAAAAAACACCACACCAGTCACTAAGGGGGGAAACCATACACGTGTTCCGTGTGAGGACGAAGCTTCACTTGATTGTCTAAAGAGGAAACGGACAAAGACACTGACTCCATGGAGACACCATGGAAATCCTGGGGTATGATTTTCGCTTAGGGGGGTTTCCAAAATGCGAGAGGTCCCGGGTTCATATGCCGGATGAGCTCTGCAAAGTGCTTGACTGGGGAGGTGATGGTGCAGTGGTATTTTCACTGGAGGAGTAATCCTGAGACCCAGCACAATTCTCTGAGAATGCAGGTTCAAACCCCATGACGGCAGATACTTCATTGTGGCTTGGATTTGAACTTGAATCCAATAAATCAGGGGCAACACAGTAGCACAGTGGTTAGCACAGTTGCATCACAGCTCCACTGTCCCAGGTTAGATTTCTGGCTTGGGTCATTGCCTGTGCGGAGTCTGCACGTTCTCCTCGTGTCTGCCTGGGTTTAGTCCGGGTGCTCCGGTTTTCTCCCACAGTCCAAAGATGTGCAGGTTCAGTGGAGTTGCCATGCTAAATTGCCCTTAGTGTCCAAAGGGTTAAGTAGGTGTTACGGGGATAGGGTAGAGGTATGTGCTTGAGAAGGGTGCTCTTTCGATGTGCCGAATAGCCTCTTTCTGCACTGTAAATTCTATGATTGTGGAAGTTGGATGTTCAACAGTTTAGTGAGAATCGGGTCAAAGGAGCAATGGGTAAGTCTCACAGACAAGATGAGCTCTGAGAGAGCATGATGGGAGATAGCAGGAAAAGAGGAGAAAGATGTGAGTTCAGAATTTGCACAAAAAAAGGTCTTCGAGGCAGTTTTGCTGAGTGGGTTAGTGGAAGAGGAGCTGTAGAATCAGCTGATCGGATTGTTTCAATGGGTGGGGTTTTCCAGTGCTTCCTTCTGGCTGGATTTCCAGTCCCACAGATCTCTCGGTCTGCTGTTCTGGTCCATTGGTTGTCTCATTGGGTTCACTGCCGGCCTCTTGGGGTCTGTGGAAGAACACCCGGAGCCTCATTCGCCTGATGAATTCCCTGGAGCAGAGAAACTACAACATCTTCTTTGCAGCCTTCAACAAGTCATCAATGCAGATGAACATCTTTCAAGACCATCCCCACATCTTTCCTTCAAACAGCCGCACAACCTCAGACCATTGATTGCAGGAAACTACCCAGAGTTCAGGAGAACAGCGACCATGACACCACACAACCCTGCCATCCCAACCTCTGCTAGACGTGCCAGATCAACATGGGTACCACCATTACATGTGAGAACACCACCCAACCAAGTATGCGGCATATACTTGTGCGACTCGGCCAATGTTATCTACCACATACACTGCAGCAAAGGATGCCCCGAGGCGTGGTACATTGGCGAGGCCATGCAGATGCTGCAACAACAGATGAACGGACATCGCGCAACAATCGCCAGGCAGCAATGTTCCCTTCCAGTCGGGGAACACTTCAGCAGTCAAGGGCATTCAGCCTCTGATCTTCGGATAAGTGTTCTCCAAGGCAGCCTTCAGGACTCGCCGAGCAGAAACTGATAGCCAAGTTCCGCACACATGAGTACGGCCTCAACCGGGACCCTGGATTCATGTTACATTACATGTGCTTGCGAAATCCTACCAACTGTCCTAGCTTGAGACAATTCACACCTCTTTAACCTGTGATTATCCCTCTCTCCACACTGTCTGGACCCGTAAAGACTTAATGACCTGCAAAGACTCGCATTCAAAGTACCATTTTGCATAATTGAAATTTTCTACATACAAAACATAGAGCGCAGAAGGAGGCCATTCGGCCCATCGAGTCTGCACCAACCCACTTAAGCCCTCACTTCCACCCTATCCCCGTAACTCAATAACCCCTCCTAACCTTTTTGGACACTAAGGGCAATTTAGCATGGCCAATCCACCTAATCTGCACGTCTTTGGACTGTGGGAGGAAACCGAAGCACCCGGAGGAAACCCACGCAGACACAGGGAGAATGTGCAGACTCATCACAGACAGTGACCCTGCGGGGAATCGAACCTGAGACCCTGGCGCTGTGAAGCCACAGTGCTATCCACTTGTGCTACCATGCTGCCCATATGTGTTTGTGGAACCCACATCTTCATTCACTTGAGGAAGGAGTTGCGCTCCGAAAGCCAGTGATTCTAAACAAACCTGTTGGACTTTAACCTGGTGTTGTAAGACTTCTTACTGTGCCCACCCCAGTCCAACGCCGGCATCTCCACATCATAAATTAGAAGCATTTAATGCTTCTACCAATTTCGAATCAGACACCTTTCGCGTGTTAGGTGAATATGATAACCTCTACGCTACAGAAACAGCTGGAATCACAGTACCAATGGACCTGTGCAACGTTCAACTGCACAGTCTTGCTGCAGCTTTCAATGGTTCAGCTGGGAGGCCAGGTCACTTATCACTTGAAGACAGCTGTTCCTTTAAAACAGATGTTTCAACTTGTAAGACCATAAGATATAGAACTTACATTGAACTTTAGCATTTGTTCAGTAAATATCTAACGGAACAATGCTCTCTGTTCAATCATTAATGCATCATTCTTGTCTTCCTGCAGAAAATATCCACCAATTTTACTCAATATTTGTTTCATTATTCAATGTTGAACATCAGTATATTTATTTGTTATATATGACTTCATTTTGAATTGAATCGGTCTCGAGTCTTCACTCTGAATAACTCTGAAATATGCACCATTGAATTGCAAACATGACTGACCAAGAAAAGAAAGCGTTTCACTGGGTAACAGAAATCCCATCAATCTTTGTTCAGTTTGACCACAGTCAGCCTTTGAACAAAGTCAAATATCGTTAAATGGAAGAGAATTGAGAATTATGTGTTGCTATATTTGACCCCTCTGTGTTTTGGTGTGAAACATTCTGCAGCCTAAATACCGTTCATGTATAAGAAAGGAGGGGTGACAGCAAATCCGCACTGAACCTGGATTTCCTCATCTCCCCGAGTGGCTTTTCCTGTTTCTCCATCATTAAGGCCGAATTTTTCAAAAATGTGGTTCAGTTAAATCTCTGCTATTTCCTCAAATTCAGTTACAGTATCGTTTGTGTCTGTCTATATGAGCACACATTACCATTAAATATGTTTTGGATGGCGATTAAAATGTTAATCTGTGTCTACAAAGCCATTACATTCTTTTGTGAACTGAGGAAACTGCCAAGATCCGCACTTTGTTTCTTCATGTATGGAACGATCTGTCTAGACTGTACGCAGAACAATACTTTTCACTGTACCGCGGTACACGTGACAATAAATCCAATCCAATCAAAGAGACAGTTTCTTATTCGTCTTCAGATTGAACAATGAGCCGCCTTAAAAATTATTCATTCATGGGAGGTGGGCGTCACTGGCTGGGCCAGCATTTACTGCATATTCCAATTGCCCTTGAACTGCGTGTCTTGTGAGGCTATTTCAGAGGGCACGTACAAATCAACCACAACATTGCTGTGGATCTGGAGTCACGTGTAGGCCAGGCCACGTAAGGAGAGCAGATTTCCTAAAGGACATTAGTGAACCAGATGGGTTTTTACAACAATCGACAATGTCATCATTGGACTTTTAATTTGAGACTTTTATTCAATTTCACCATCTGTCATAGGCAGATTCGATCCCAGATCCCCAGCATTAACCTGGGTCTCTGGATTACTAGCCCAGTAACAATACCATTACGCCACTGCCTCGCCCACAGTCTTGGCAGAATATGAAGTCTAGGAACATAGACTTATCAGTGATAGGCAGCATGGTTTTGTGCACGGAAGGTCATGTCTTAAAAACCTAATAGAATTCTTTGAGGAAGTGATAAAGTGAATTGATGAGGGAAGGGCTGTAGATGTCATATACATGGACTTCAGTAAGGCATTTGATAAAGTTTCCCATGGCAGGTTGATGGAAAAAGTGAAGTCGCATGGGGTTCAGGGTGTACTAGCTAGATGGAAAAAGAACTGGCTGGGCAACAGGAGACAGAGAGTAGTGGTGGAAGGGAGTGTCTCAAAATGGAGAAAGGTGACTAGTGGTGTTCCACAGGGATACGTGCTCGGACCACTGTTGTTTGTGATATACATAAATGATCTGGACGAAGGTATAGGTGGTCTGATTAGCAAGTTTGCAGATGATACTAAGATTGGTGGAGTTGCAGATAGCGAGGAGGACTGTCAGAGAATACAGCAAAATATAGATAGATTGGAGAGTTGGGCAGAGAAATGGCAGATGGAGTTCAATCCAGGCAAATGCGAGGTGATGCATTTTGGAAGATCTAATTCAAGAGCGGACTATACGGTCAATGGAAGAGTCCTGGGGAAATTGATGTACAGAGAGATCTGGGAGTTCAGGTCCATTGTTCCCTGAAGGTGGCAATGCAGGTTGATAGAGTGGTCAAGAAGGCATATAGCATGCTTGCCTTCATCGGACAGAGTATTGAGTACAAGAGTCGGCAGGTCATGTTACAGTTGTATACGACTTTGGTTAGGCCACATTTGGAATACTGCGTGCAGTTCTGGTCGCCACATTACCAGAAGGATGTGGATGCTTTAGAGAGGGTGCACAGGAGGTTCACCAGGATGTTGCCTGGTATGGAGGGTGCTAGCTATGAAGAAAGGTTGAATAGATTAGGATTGTTTTCGTTGGAAAGACGGAGGTTGAGGGGGGACCTGATTGAGGTCCACAAAAGTATGAGAGGTATGGACAGGGTGGATAGCAACAAGCTTTTTCCAAGAGTGGGGGTGTCAATTACAAGGGGTCATGATTTTAAGGTGAGCAGGGGAAAGTTTAAGGGAGATGTGCGTGGAAAGTTTTTTACGCAGAGGGTGGTGGGTCCCTGGAACGCCTTGCCAGCGGAGGTGGTAGAAGCGGGCATGGTAGCATCATTTAAGATGCATCTAGACAGATATATGAACGGGTGGGGAACAGAGGGAAATAGATCCTTGGAAAATAGAAGACAGGTTTAGATAAAGGATCTGGATCGGCGCGGGCTGGGAGGGCCAAAGGGCCTCTTCCTGTGCTGTAATTTTCTTTGTAGGAACATCTCAAATGTATAAAGTAATTTATTTTTTCAAACAAATTCTGATAGCTCTGCAATTTCTGGAAATATTTTGTTGATAGTGTTATTTTTTAAAATAAAGATCTCGGGCTGGATTCTTCCATTCTCCGGCTATGTACGCAGGATCCATCTGGTCTTACAACCAAGTCGGCAGCGCCCCTGCACCGATCCTCCGCCGGGTGGGGGGCTGCAGCGGAAAGCCCCCGGTCTACCTGCGGATATGGGCGCAGAATGGCCGGGTCTGTTGACGCAAATGCGCACGCCGGCGGTCGCACCCTGCAATATTGTGCCAGCCGCGCGTGTACCTGGCCTGCCAAAAACTGCCCCCCTGTAACCAGCCTCACCACCCCCGGACCACCCCCCACCAGTCCTCGCAGCACCGGCCGAAGCCACCGTCAGTGGAATGGCTCGCCCGCCTGACACTGGCGGTGCTGGACAGTCTGCAGCCGCTAGGCGACGTCCCCGAAGAGTGAGAGGACACACGCCCCACGCCGTCGGGGTCTCGGCCGATCAGGGGCAGAGCATCAGGGGAGGGCCTCAGGTGACGTCCCTGAGGCCGTGCATACAGCGTGCGGCATACTCCCCAAGTACGCCGTTTTTGAGGCATTGCAAAAATGGCACCTTCCCGATTCCAATGGAAACGTGGTTTCTCCGGTCGATCGCGATTTTGGCTTCAGCGATCGGAGAATCCGGGCCCTCGTCTCTACAATATAATTACCGAATACACCAATTCACTAATGGTAATCAATGTTTACTGCTGAATAATCATGAATTTAATTATTGTTTTTTGCTACGAAATCAATACATAGTTAATATAAAAAAAGATACAGAAGGTGAAATGGCTGCAGGAAGCCACGTGTCAGAGGTATAAAAGGGCTTCCTTAACCTTGTTACTAATGACTGTGAATGCGCTATGAAAATAACAATTTTAAAACTAAATGTGATTACACATGTGTACTTACAGCTTCCTACATCACAACAGTGAATATGTTTCAAAAGTACTCCATTGGCTTCAAAACACTTTAGGAGGTCCAGTAGTGAGAGATTTTATAGAAATGTACTTTTGTTCAAATTGTCCGCAAACTAGGATATATTACACTCGGTGTCCTCACCAGAATCATTGATAAACATTGAGTCTTAATTTTGTGTAATAACCACATCATTTACAATATTTTGAATACTCTATGAAACTCCCGACACACCATATCCACAATAATTTGTTGTAAAACACAGCGAGTTGTTGTGATCTGGAATGCGCTGGGTATAAATGGTGCTGGAATCTGATTGGACTGTAACTTCCAAAGGGAATTTGATGCACTCTGAAAAAGAAAACAAAATAGTCGAACTGTGGGGTTAAATGGGTCGCTGTACAAAGAGCTGGCACGGGAAAAATGGGCCAAATAGACTCCTCTAGGCTCTAGCAGCCTTGTGTACATGTAAAGGGAGTGGTAACAACCTGGAACCTACTGCCTATGAGGGTAGGAGATGCAGAGATGACGGAAGGATTTCAATAAGAAATTGGACAGGCACTGAGAGAAATAAACCACAGGGATTTGGGGATAGAACGGAGCAATGGACAGACTGGCTTCCTCCACAGGGAGCCGACACGGTCCCAAAGGGCTGAATGGCCCCATTCCCACCCTCCAGATGCTGTGATCTCAGGAGAGAAATTCCACTGTTTAAAAAGGGAGATAGAGAGAAAACAGGAAATTATAGATCAGGAAGCCTGGCAGTGGGGAAAATTCTAGAATCCAATGTTAAAGATTTTATAGCAAAGCACTTATAATAATAATCTTTATTGTCACAAGTAGGCTTACATTAACACTGCAATGAAGTTCCTGTGAAAAGACCCCCCACATTCCGGTGCCTGTTTGGGTACACTGAGGGAGAATTCAGAATGTCCAATTCACCTAACAGCATGTCTTTTGGGACTTGTGGGAGGAAACCGGAGCACCCGGAGGAAACCCACACAGACACGGGGAGAACGTGCAGACTTCACACAGAGAGTGACCCAAGCCGGGAATCAAATCTGGGACCCCAGTGTGAATTCGCTGATGTTTCTGCAGGATGGATAACCGAGTGAATCCCTTCCCACACTGAGAGCAGGTGAACGGCCTCTCCCCTGTGTGAATTCGCTGATGGTTCCGCAGGGTGGATAAATCACTGAATCCCTTCCCACAATCAGAGCAGATGAACGGCCTCTCCCCAGTGTGAATTCGCTGATGGTTCCGTAGGTTGGATGAAGCTCGGAATCTCTGCCCACACTGGGAGCAGTTGAATGGCCTCTCCCCAGTGTGAACTCGCAGGTGTCTCTGCAGGCTGGATAACCGAGTGAATCCCTTCCCACACTGAGAGCAGGTGAATGGCCTCTCCCCAGTGTGAACTCGCTGATGGATCCGCAGGGTGGATGCATCAATGAATCCCTTCCCACACTCAGAGCAGGTGAACGGGCGCTCACCACTGTGAATTCGCTGGTGTGTCTGCAAGGTGAATGAATCAATGAATCCCTTCCCACACTGAGAGCAGATGAATGGCCTCTCCACACTGTGAATTCGCTGATGTTTCCGCAGGTTGGATGAATCACTGAATCCCTTCCCACACTGAGAGCAGGTGAATGGCCTCTCCCCAGTGTGAATTCGCTGGTGTCTCAGCAGGCTGGATGAATCAATGAATCCCTTCCCACACTGAGAGCAGGTGAATGGCCTCTCCCCAGTGTGAACTCGCTGGTGTGACTGCAGGTTGGATAAAGCACGGAATTTCTGCCCACACTGAGAACAGGTGAATGGCTTCTTCCCAGTGTGAACTTGCTGATGTGACTGCAGGTTGGATAAAGCACGGAATCTCTGCCCACACTGAGAGCAGGTGAACGGCCTCTCCCCAGTGTGACTGCGTCGATGAGTCTCCAGCTCAGATGGGACTCTGCATCCCTTCCCACAGTCCCCACATTTCCACGGTTTCTCCATATTTTGGGTCTCCTCGTGTCTCTCCAGATTGGACAGTCAGTGGAAACCTTGTCTACACACAGAACATGTGCACTGTCTCTCCTCACTGTGAATGGCGTGATAGTTTTTCAGGCTGTGTCATAGTTGAAGCTCTTTTCAGTCAGTTCACTGGAACACTCTCACTCGGGTGTGTTTTGTGTGCGTCTCGGTGCTTTTCCAGTCACACTGATGTTTCCACAGTCAGTTCACTGGAACACTCTCACTCGGGTGTGTGTTGTGTGGGTCTCGGTGCTTTTCCAGTCACACTCACGTTTAAAATCTTTTGAAGCCGACAGATCGGACAAACATTTCTCCTTCTCGCCGATGATATTCAGAGGCCGATGATATTCAGATCAGAAGGAATCGAGTGAGTTTGTCACATCGAGACGTGATGTTTGAGATTTCGGTCTATAATGAAAAATGAAATGAAATGAAAATCGCTTATTGTCACAAGTAGGCTTCAATTAAGTTACTGTGAAAAGTCCCTAGTCGCCACATTCCGGCGCCTGTTCAGGGAGGCTGTTACGGGAATTGAACCGTGCTGCTGGCCTGCCTTGGTCTGCTTTCAAAGCCAGCGATTTAGCCCTGTGCTAAACAGGGCTTCCAATATCTTTTAAAAGCAATTTACAAAAGTCATCATTGTTAGTTCAGGATACAAATTCAGAACAGACAATTAGAGTGCCTATGAAACATTATTTCCTCTCTCGTTCTCCAAAAGCTGTAAATCGCCATCGCACACAATCTCCCTCCATTCTCACTCTGCTGTATCTAATATTCACCCTCCCAATTCTCCTGAAGGGCTGATTCATGTTGATTGACAGATCCAAGCTCAGTTGACTGCTTCCTGACCAGGGCACAGAGATTATAATAGGAGCAAGAGTAGGCAATTCGGCCCACAGAATCTGCTCAACCATTCAATGAGATCCTTGGTCTATTCACCTCAGCACCATTTTCCCACACGATCCCCATATCCGTCGATATCTTCAATATCTAGAAACCTGTCAATATTTGTTGTGAACATACCTGATGACTGAGGCTCCACATTCCTCCGGGGTAGAGAATTCCAAAGCTTCACCACATCCTCGAGTGAAGAGATCCCTCCTCATCTCAGCTTTCACTCTATTTTCCTACCTGTTCCCCATAACCCTTAACTCCATTGTCAATAAAATATCTGTCAAACTTGTGCTTCAATATATTCAATGACCCCCAGATACAACTGGTCCCTGTGGAAGAGAAATCCAAAGACTAACAACCCTCTGAGGGAAGAGATGACTGGAAATCTATAACGTAGCTACAGTCTTATATTACAAGACGAGAAATAATAATAAATTTACTTTATTACAGAACCACAAATAATATATCCAATCTGTACCATGTAACACAGTAGACATATCTCTGTCCATAATTAATTTACTGTCCCCTGAAATGTCAGCCATCTCCTGGGGAACCCACCCCTTTAATTGTGAACATTAGGAAAGAGACCATCCTCTTTTAAAATAAATTTCGAGTGACCAATTATTTTTTTTACAATTAATGTGCAATTTAGCGTGGCCAATCTACCTACCCTGCACATCTTTGGGTTGTGGATGTGAGACGCATGCAGACACGGGGAGAATGTGCAAACTCCACACGGACAGTGACCCAAGGCCGGGATCGAACACGGGTGCATGGCGCCGTGAGGCAGCAGTGCTAACCATGGTACAATCAGAGACCATTCTTTGAGTCAGACAAATAAATGCGTCAACCTGTTAAGGAGATGGATGGGAGGAGTTGGACACACTTTGTGGAGTCGCGAACCTACATGAACATATTTCCCCCCCAATTAATGTGGTTCCAGTTTGGGCTCAAATCATCAATGAGGACTCTGATCTCAGGGGAGGAAGGAAACTCTGGTACATGGACAGATCACAAACACCTACTGGAGGCCCCAAACCCTCAATAAGACCCATTGATTTTATTGTCAGTCTGCAGACAGGAGCTGGAGAACTGAACCCAGGCAGAGGAGAGGGAGGGAGAAAACTGGGAATGGAGGAAAGAAATGGTGCAGATGGTGAGAGGGGTTTGGATTTCAGCCCAGGGAGGAGGGAGAGTGTGTGGGATGGGAAAAATATTCCAGAGAAACTAGAATTGTTTGTTCAGAATTTCTATCGTGGATTGACAGTGATGGCATTTGTTTATTTTTAATTTAAAAAATTGAAGATTACCCAATTTTCTTTCTCCCAATTGAGGCGTAATTTTTGCGAGGCCAATTCTTTTGGGATTGTGGGGTTAAGTCCCACACAGACATGGGGAGAATGTGCAAACTCCATACGGACAATGACCCGAGGCCGGGATCAAACCCGGATCCTCAGCTAACCACTGAACCACTGTACCTGCCTCTAGTGATGACTTTTATAAACTTATTTGACAGGATATTACAAGGGGAAGATTTACAGATGGAAACACTAATCAATCTTCACATCAAGATTTAACAGAGTCACTTAATTCATCAGGACCGGAATATCATTGGCCTGTGAACGTGGAAGGTTCTGTCTGTAGGAAAAGATTTTCTTTTGAAAAAAATAAATTTAGAGTACCCAATTATTTTTTTCCAATTAAGGGGCAATTTAGCGTCACCAATCCACCTACCCTGCACATCTTTGGGTTGTGGGGGTGAGACTCAAGCACACACGGGGAGAATGTGCAAACTCCACACAGACAGTGACCCGGGGCCAGCATCGATACCAGATCCTCAGCGCCATAGGCACAGTGCTAACTACTGCGCCACCCTGCCACCCGAGGGTTGTGAGTTTCTGACATGGGTCTCTGTGTGACTGAACAGAGCTGCACATGGGGTCAGATAGCCGTTGAGTTAGTGGGATCCATGGAGCAGAATTTGCTTGTTTCTTTACTTCTCTGTTGCTACTCTGATCAGCAATTAGATATCTGGGTCTGTGAAAACCGCGGTAATGGGAGGTCAGGTACCCATTACTTGTAATGGAAGGACAAAGGGTAATGCAGTTTGCTGGCCAAGTTGTCTCCATTCTGAGCAATGTGGAATGAGCTTCTCCCAGTAACTGAAAATGTTGCCCCCAACAAACATGGCGGCCGCACATGCGCTCTCCTGCTCATTGTCCCGAGTAAAGATGGCGGTCGTTATCCCGAACCGATCACGGGGCCCTCGCGGCCCCGCTCCGTGAAAACTAGGAAGTGATTTTTCCGGGTATGGCCTTGTACAACATGTTTAGAAAACTTCTCCACCCACCAGCCAGATCCATCGCTCCCGCGTTCCACAATATTCCTCTTACCCTTTGTGGATCCGAAATAACAGCTGCTCTCATCGCCATTACCCGCACTGCGCATGCTTCAGTCGAAGTCCCACCCACCCTCACTCCGATTGGTTGGAGGACCATGCACTTCCGCTCTGTCCTCTAGTTCCGCCGCCTCGTCCTATTGGTCCGGAGCTGCCGTCAATCATTCCCCGGGCATTGTGATGTGGGGCATGCGCAGTGAGACTCATGTCCAGGGACAGACTCTTGTTTGTCTCAGCTTCAGGCGGGAAGGAGGTGGATAAGCGGAGGCAGCGTTAGGGGCAGTGGGTGGGAGGGGAGGCTCCACAAACACCCAGTGGAGGCCTCAACACCCCCAATAACAAACTAGCGGCACCGCCTCAACACCCAACACAACGGCAGCTGCAGATTTCTCCCGGTCCCGGGCCCCAGTGGACAAATGTGGCTTCAGGAAGGAAATGCAGCAATGGATTTGTTCAGGAGAAATTAACTTTAACTCACTTTACTGATCCTGGAGCAGGAGGAGAGAGTGGGGAGGATTTCCATCCTGCACCCACACTGATGTAACGTAGATGGTAGAATTTAAATTCAGTGGATAATCTGGAATTCAAAGCTACACTCAGTATGACTTTGTGGTGAGTTTATCGGAAGGGGAAAGTGTGGGACTGGAATTTGCAGCTTTGGGAAATGAGAGAAACAATTACTCCCCAGGAACGAGAATTATCTGTTCTGAATTTCTGACCTGTGTAAACTGGTTTTACAGGGTTACAAGGAATGGATTGACAGACAGGAAACTCAAATCAATCATCACATCAAGATCTGACAATCACTCAATTCATCAGGGATCTGAATGTCATCAGCTTTTGAATGGGGAAGGAGAAATGTTTGTTCTGTCTGTGGGAAAAGATTTCCAACATCAGTGTGACTGGAAAAGCACAAAGACACACACACCCGAGTGTTCCAGTGAACTGACTGTGGAAAGAGCTTTAACCAGTTACACAGCCTGAAAAACATCACACCCTCACACTGAGGAGAAACCACACACGTGTTGTGTGTGGAAGAAGCTTTAACTGATCGTCCAAAATGGAGAGACACAAGGACGCCAGCACCATTGAGAAACGGTGGCAATGTGGGGATTGTGGGAAGGGATTCAGTTACCCTTCTGAGCTGGAAAGTCATCACCGCAGTCACACCGGCGAGAGACCATTCACCTGTTCCGAGTGTGGAAGGGGATTCACTCGACTAACACATCTGACTGCACACCAACTTGTTTACTCTGACATGAGACCTTTTAAATGTTCCGATTGTGAGAAGAGCTTTAAAAACAAATTTAATCTTCTGACACACCAGCGAGTTCACACTGGGGAGAGGCCGTTCACTTGCTCTGAGTGTGGGAAGGGATTCATTCAGCTATCCAGCCTTTTGACACACCAGCGAATTCATAGTGGGGAGAAACCATTCATGTGCACTGAGTGTGGGTAGGGATTCGCTCAGTTATCCAACCTTCTGACACACCAGAGAGTTCACACTGGAGAGAAACCATTCGCCTGTCCTGAGTGTGGGATGACATTTGCTCAGTTATGCAAACTGTTGGATCATCAGCGAGTTCACACTGGGGAGAGACCATTCACCTGCTGTGTGTGTGGGAAGGGATTCATCAGTCATCCACCCTGCTGAAACACCAGCGCATTCACACTGGGGTGAGACCATTCATCTGCTCTGAATGTGGGAAGGGATTCACTCAGTCCGCCCAACTCACTTCACACCAACGTGTTCACTCTGATACGAGACTTTTTAAATGTTCTGCCTGTGAGAAGAGCTTTAAAGGAAAATGGATCTGCTGATTCACCAGCGCAGTCACACTGGAGAGAGGCCGTTCACCTGTTCTGTATGTGGGAAGGGTTTCACTCAACCTTCCTCCAGCTGAAACACCAGCGCATTCACACCAGAGAGACATTATTCTTCTGCTCTGTGTGTGGGAAGGAATTCACTCATTCATTCACCCTGCAAAAACACCAGCGAGTTTACAAGGGGTTGGATTCTGATATTGCTGCTGTTAATCACATCCAGGACTGAACCGTGTTCGTTCTGACAGTTGAAGTTTGTTTCAGTTGATGTTAATCATTCCTGTGACTCAGCCGAAGTTTAATATTCTGTATATAGATTAATTAAATCAGCTTTGTGTTAACGACAGTGTTCCAGCCCTTGATTTCTCTCAGATAGGAGGAGACTGGCGATGTCCTGTTACCGACTGTTCCATTGTTGGATCTTTTTTGATTTGTTTTGTATGATGTGGTAAAGCAAAGAGTAAGACCAGAGAGAAAGATAAGAAAATGGGAAATGACAGACTGTGGCGGGAAGCGACAGAGGGAACACATTTAAAATTACATCAGATAAACGCGACAAAAATAATAAAAGGAAAAAATCTAAAGGCTCTGTAGCAAAACACAAGTAGCATTTGAAACAAAACTGATGAATTGACATCACATATAGAAATAAGTAAGTACGATCAGATGGACATTGCAGAGACATAGATTGGGACCTGAATTTTTTTATATTCATTCATGGCATGTGGGTGTCGCTGGCCAGTCCAACATATATTGCCCATCCCTCATTTCCCTTCAAAAGGTGGTGGTGAGCTGAATATTGTAGTGTATGTGAAATTTAGGAAGGACAGAAATCTCGGAAAAGGTGGAAGAGCGGCTCTGTTAATTGTTGATGGTGTTAGCACATTAGACAGGGATGACCGAAGTTCAGGAAAGCAGGATGTAGGAGTGGTTTGGTTTGAGAGAAAAAATGGTAAGGCAAGAATTTACTTCTGGGAGTGGTGTGCAGGCCTCCTAATTGCAAGTACACAGGAGGGCAGAGTGTAAAGGAAGAGATAATGGGAGTTCGTCAGAAAAGGTACAGCAATAATCAAGGCGGATTTTAGTCTACTTATAGACTGTGAAAATCGGATGGTCGAAGGTAGAATATGAGTTCACAGAAATTTCTACAATCAGCACATTTTGGAGCCAACCAGAGGGCAGGTTATACCAGACATGGTATTGTGCAACAAGGATTAATTGATAACCTCATGGTGAAGGCATCCCCAGGTAACAGCGATCATAATATGATTGAATTTGATGTGCAGTTTGAGGGGAAGAAGATTGAGTCCAAGATGAGTAAGTTAAGCTTAAATAAGAGCAATTACGAGGGCATCAAAGCAGAGCTAGCTAAAATGAACTTTGAAATGAGCTTGTATGTCAGGTCAATAGAGATTCAGTAGCAGATATTGAAAGAGATATTTCAGTATACACAGAATAGATACATTCTCATGAGAATGCAAAATTCCAAGTGGAGGACCCAGCATCTGTCTTTAACTAAAATAGTTAAAGACATCTCAATGATTTTCTAAAAAGCGCGTAACAGCACAAAGGCAGATAGCAGGTCAGAACATTGGGCAGAATATAAAGAATAGAATATAAACACAAAAATATTAATAAGGAGGGAAAAATTAGATCAACAGAGAAAGCTGGAAATAAAGACAGATAGAGTTTCAATAGATATTTGTGTAAGTAAATGATTCAAGTGAGTGTTGATTCTCCAGAAAGCTCGCCTGGGAAATTAACAATGAAAAATAAGGTTTTGGCCAATGAATTGAACAGGTATTTGCCTCAGTCTTCATTATAGAGGAATTAAGTAACATTCCAGAAATATCTGTCAATCAGGAAATGGAAGGGACAGAGAAATTCAGGAAAATTACAATCACCAGGGAAGTGGTAATGAGCAATGTTTTGAGTCTGCGAGCTGACAAATCTCCGGGTCCGGTCCGACTTCACCATCAGATCTTGAAAGAAGCAGCTAATGATGGAGTTGATGCACTCGTTTCATTGTCCAAAATTCACTAGATACGAGGAGGATTCCATTAAATTGGAAAATAATAAATGTAACTCCTTTATTCACAAAGGGAGGGGGACAGATAGCTGGAAGCTCGAGGCCAGTTAGCCTAGCATCAGTCATAGGGAACATGTTAGAAGCTATTATTAAATGTTATGTCAGATCCATTAGAAATATCCAAGGCAATCAGGCAGAGTCAACATGGTTTTGTGAAAGGAAAATCACATTTAACCAATTTATCAGAGTTACTTGATGGAGTCTCATGAACTGTGGATAAAGGGGAACGAAAGCATTTGATAAGTTGTCATATCAAAAATTATTGTAGGTAATAAAAACTCAAAAATATAAGGGGGTAACATATTGGCTTGGACTGAAGATTGGCTAACCAGTGGGAAACAAAGAGTCGACATAAATGGGTATCTTTCTGATTGGTAGGATGTGAAGAGTGGTGTGCACAGGGATCAGTCCTGGAGACTCAAGTTATTATAATTTATATAAATGATTTGGATGAAGGTACTGAAGGTTCTGTTGCTAAATTTGCTGATAACACAAAGATAAGTGGGACAGTAAATTGTGAGGAATGCAAGACGGTATAGTATCGATAGGTTAAGTGAGTGGGCAAACACCTGGCAAATGGAGTATAATGTGGGAAAATGTGAAAATGCCCATTTTGTTAGGAAGAATAAAATAGGCAGATTATTCAAATGGTGAGAGACTTTTAGAGCTCTGAGATACAGAGGGACCGAGGTGTTATTGTGCATTAATCGCAAAAGGCTAGCATGCAGGTACAGCAAATAGGAACGCTAATAGAATGTTATTTATCGTGAGAGGAATTGAATACAAACTGGGAGGTAATGCTTCAGTTATACAGGGCATTGGTGAGACTGCACGTGGAGCACAGCGCACAGGGTTTTTTTTTAAAAATTGCAGTTAAAGGGCAATTTACCGTGGCCAGTCCACATACCCTGCACATCTTTGGCCAAAAGAGAAAATGCTGGAAAATCTGGCAGCATCTGTAGGGAGAGAAAAAAGCCGCAATGTGGGGGCGAGACCCACGCAGACACGGGGAGAATGTGCAAACTTCACACAGCCAGATCTCCTTATTTAAGAAAGGATGTAAGTGTGTTGGAGGCCATTCAGAGAAAGTTTACGAGATTAATACCTGGAATGGATGGGTTGCCTTATGGGGAAAGGCTGGACAGGCTAGGCTTCTTTCCTCTGCAGTTTAGAAGAGTGAGGGGTGACTTCATTGAATCATATAACACTGAAGGGTCTTGACAAAACTGGGTGTGTGGAGGATGTTTCCTCTTATCAGAGAATCTAGAACTCGGGGTCACTGTTTAACAATAAGGGATCACCCGTTTAGGGCAAAGATGAGGAGAATTATTTATCTCCCAGAGTGATATGAGTCTTTGGGAATCTTGGGTGGTGGATGCAGAGTCACTAAATATTTTTCAGATAGAGGTAGATAGATTTTGTTTTATAAGCAATGGGCTGAAAGGTGATGGTGGTGGGCGGCAATGTGCAGTAGAGGTTCTAGTCAGGTCAGGGACGATGGTATTGAATGGTGCAGCAGGATCGAGTGGCCGTCTCCTGCTGCAAACTCGTAAGTTGCCCTGCCCCGCCCCCTCTCCTCCTATTGGTCCGTGCTGCTGTCAGTCATTGCCGGGGCATTGTGGCGCAGTGGTTAGCAGTGCTGCCTCGGCCCTGAGGACCCGGATTCGATCCCGGCCCCAGGTCACTATCCGTGTGGAGTTTGCACATTCTCCCCGTGTCTGCGTGGGTCTCACACCGACAACCCAAAGATGAGCAGGATAGGGGGATTGGCCACGCTAAATTGCCCCTTAATTGGAAAAAAATAATTGGGTACTCTGAATTAATTAAGAAAAAAGAAAATGGGGCTTCCCTGTTTCAGGAGAGTGCGGAAACGTTGCTGTCCAATTTAACACTCACATCATCCAATATTTTTAGGTCAGAGAGAAGTACAGATCGGTTTGAGGGAAACTCTCATATCTCCCGTTTTCAGGCAATTTGTCTTGAACGATAACAAATGGGATGAAGTCAAATCTTTAAAAAACAGAATCTTTAGTTTCAATGCTCACCGCGCTGCTTGATTGTAAAAGGGTGAAGCAAACATTCACAAATGGACACAATTGTGTCAACTTCACGTAACTTTATTTCCAGATTAAAGATGAACAAGACACCATTTTGATCTTTGTTTTTCCAATTATTTTGATATTTTTTCTCAGTTTTGCCAAGATGTTTTTTCTTCTTTCTTCAGGTGACTTTCCCAATCGCTGTATTATAACTCAGGAAAATTCAAATTAAAAAGGTTAGCTTTCGTGGGTAAACAAATGCTTCAACCTTCTTAGACCAAAAAGAGTGAAAGAGGGTGGAGCTTCTCACAGCTTGTGAGCTCCAAAATATAACTTCAAGGCTGAAGTTTATCTTCAGAGATTGAAACATTTTGGTGCCTTTTCCAATAGTACCAGTAAATTGTGATTCACACTGAAAGGTTTACTTTCACTCAGTAACTGTAGCATTTCACTTTTCACAGCACAGGAGCTGGCAGCATTTTAGATCAAATGCCAATTGTTCACTTCTCTTGTAGCTGGTGTGTGGAGAAGATCATGTTCACTGTAGATCTGTCAGCACAGAAACCGCACTGTGGTTCTGGATACACTCAGTCTGAAAGTAGATGAATCTTTTAAACATGACCTTAGTGACGGTCTTCCCAGCATTGTTAAGATGTCCCTGTAGTTGTTGCAATCTCCTCTGTCACTGGTGTTTTTGTAAAATGTGATGATTTGTGTGTCACATATTTTCTATGAAATGGATTCTACCTCCCAAAAGAGACGGCTGAGGTAAGGAAGGTGTGAGAGTCGATGGGACTTTCTGTGTGTGAGCAGTTCAGCTGGAATTCCATCCTTGCTGGGTGCCTTTCTGCTTGCTCAGCAATCAATGGCCTTTTCCAGCTCAAATGATGAGGGTTCCTTGTCCAACTCAACCATGACAGGAAGCTGCAGGAGAGTCTAACAGAGATTGGGAGATGCCCTTCTCACAGGGATACAGCTCACAGTCATGCTCAACCCAGCAGGACATCTGTTTACTTCTGGCAGTGAGAACTTCACCATCTGCTGATTTCAGGTGGGCAACATTGGTGAAAGCAGAAACAAGTGACGTCTTGATCCCATCAAACACAGTAGATTTCAGAGGCAATGCACATTTTTGTGATGTACGCTGATCCAGCGATTATTTCATACATTCTCCCTGTCTTACAGAACTATCTTGGCTACTTTCACGTGATGCTGTGTTCTAGCTCAGGCATTTTAAAAGTCGACATTTTAAAAGGCTGCGACCATATTTTTAAAAATGCGGCCGCACTGCGCATGCGTGCCCGCTCATCGGTGCGCATGTACAGAGGTTTGCGCATGTACACCGATAAGCGTGCATGCATACACAGTGCTGCCGCATTTTTTTAATATGGTCACAGCCTTTTTGAAGGCCGCTCACAGCCGGCATTATTAAAAGCCGGCTGCTGCGGCTCTTGCCCACGAATTTGTGCAATCGGAGTCACAGAAGATTTTTTAAAAATTCTATGTAATCTTCAAGCCTGAAGGGAGGCAGAGAGCAGGTCATGCCCCCCAAACATCGGCATCACATGCTTTGGGCACGATTGCGATTCCTCCATTTTGTCAGCAGCAAACAAGGTAAGAGAAAATGATGGACCGCAAAGGTCAGTCGGCATGGGCCGCAAAGGTTAGCCAGCGTGGGTTGCGAAGGTCGGACGGCGTGGGTCCCTAAGGTTTGCCGGTTGGTAAAAATGAGTCCCCAGAAAAAAAGTTTGAAAAACACTGTTCTAGCTGTTAGGTTTCAGTTGTACATCAGGTCAGCTTTACTTTTTACTTCAATGACAGATGTCATCTCTGTTGAGTGGGTCTCAAACCAGTCTTTGTTGTGGGTTCCACCTTTACCAAATGTTGCTGCTGCTGTGTCAGGAATGATTCAACTCAGCGACTTCCAAACCATCAATATCAATGTTGATGTTCAGTGATTATGTACGTTTTCACAGGGCCTGTATAATATTTCACTGTTTTATTTTGCTTCCTTTAAATTAAATTTCCTAATGGACATAACACTGAAGAAATCAGTAAGAATTGTCAGGAAGGATTAATCTGCACTTTCTAATTGCAGATGTTAATCACTGGAACCTTCCACACACTGATTTGCATCAAAGATCAATTTAGGATTGAAGTACTAGTTCATACTTTTACAGGCAGCACGGTGGCGCAGTGGTAGCACTGCAGTCTCAAGGCACCGAGGTCCCAGGTTCGATCCCGGCTCTGGGTCCGTGTGGAGTTTGCACATTCTCCCCGTGTTTGCGTGGGTTTCGCCCCCACAACCCAAAGATGTGCAAGGTAGGTGGATTGCTAAATTGCCCCTTAATTGGAAAAAATTAATTGGGCACTCTAAATTTATTTTTTTAAAGTTCATAATTTTACTGTAAAGGTGTTCCTGTTGACAGTTCTTGAATTAAGGAGGAAGATCACAGGCGCTGCTTTTAAAAAGGGACATTTTTAAAATCAGTGACATCTCCAGAATATTAAACTGCAGCCAGTTAAAGAGATTGTTAACATCAGCAGAATCAAACCAGATATTGTCAGACTATCAATCCTGGATGTGTTTAGCAGCAGCAAAACAGCAGATTCCAGTCCCTGCACTCACTTGTGAACTTGCTGGTGTCTCAGCAGGTGTTGTGACTGAGTGAATCCTGCTCCACACACGGAGCAGGTGAACCATCTCCCCCCGGTGTGATCCCACTGATGTGTCAGCAGTTGGGATGACCAAGGGAATCCCTTCCCACACACGGAGCAGGTGAACGGCTTCTCCCCAGTGTGAGTGTGTTGGTGCTCACTGAGGTCAGCTGACTGACTGAAACCCTCTCCACAGGTGGTGCACCTGAATGGATCCTCGTTTGTGTGCATTTGGTGGTGTGACTGGAGGGTGAATATCTGAGTGAACCCCCCCCCACACACAAAGCAAATGAATGGTTTCTGACCAGTGTGAATTCGCTGGTGTTCAGTGAGGATGGATAAGGACTTGAATTTCTCTCACAGGTTGTGCAGCTGAATGGCGTCTTCTCAGCGTGAACTCGCTGGTGCAACCGAAGGGCAGATGACTGAGTGAATCTCCTCCCACACAGAACAGATGAACGATCTTTCCCCTGTGTGAACGCGTCGATGGATTTCCAGCCTGGATGAAGAATTGAATCCTTTACCACAGTCCTCACATTTCCACGGATTCTCCATGATTCTAGTTTCCCTGCGTCTTTCCAGTTTGGACAATCAGTTGAAGACGAGTACGCTTTTTCCCCACTGCGAATCGTGTGATGATTTTTACAGGCTGTTTAACTGGTTTAAGCTCTTTGTACATTGAGTGTACTGAAACCTCTCACTCCAGTGTGAGTCTTTATGCTTTTCCAGTCACACTGATGTTTGAAATGGTGTCGCACAGACAGAACACAATCATTTCTCCTTCCAAATTCAATGATTGATGATATTCAGGCCGTGGTGACTCAGTAACTCTGCCAGATCATGCTGAGATGTTCAGTTTGAGCTTCCTGTTTGTAAATCTACCCATTCTGATGCCCTGGAAAAAGAGTTTACAAACTTTAAATAGAGGAGTGAAATTCTGAACATACAATTCTATTTTCCATGAAGCATATTTTCTTCAATTGTACCTGTAAAGCAGTAAATCCTAATCCCATGTACTCTTTCACCTCCCGGGGTGGATGATGCAAATCCTGGGGTGACGAACAGTCCCATATTTTACTGGAATGTATTTGAGTCCATTGTCTCAGACTGCGTGCTGCCTAGATGCTGTCTGTCACATAGATTGGACCTTTCTCAATGCACAGAATCATGTTCCTTACTGTTTCTGTGTTCCAGAAACACAGATACTTACCCGAAGCAGCCTGGTCCCAGCTCTGGCAGAACGCCGGCCTTTCAGTGCAGGCTGTGCCTTAATTTTCACCATGAGAGTTGGCCAGCCCGGCAAACCCTGCACACCACCTTCACAATTCTTTTCCTTACAGTTTACCCCCTCCCTCCCCTCTGGCTGGGTTCAGTTCTCAAACCCCTCTGTGCAAAGTGAGAATAAAATCAATAAATCAATAATTTTTCCTCCTGATCACTGGGACCCTGAAGCCCCGCCCACTCTATGGCCCTTCACCAAGTTGGCCGCATCTGAAGCCAACAATCCCCGGGAGCTGGAAACCTGGGACCGGCAGGTTCTTATTGGGGGTTTGGGTCCTCCAGCGGGTGTTTGTGAATCCTCCCCGCCCACCTGCCAGGGTTTCCTTCCTTGTCAGAGATCAGAGTCCTCATTGATTCAAGTGCAAAGTGAAAGCTCTTATTTATTACCCCCCTCCCCCATCCTCTGATGTGAACCATCCTCCAGTGTCTGAAGCAGGATGGTGCCCGTTAGCCTGGGCCTGTTCCCGGGAGGGAGAAGCCCCGCAGCTGCAAACCAGGGAGCTGACAATGATTGTAAAGGGTTTGCGGATCCACAAAGTGTTTCCAAATCCTCCCACCCACCGCCTGACGCTGACTCCGCTTCTCCGGGACAAAGGACTTGCTGCCCAGGCCAACACTGGAAATGCGCATGCTTCTAACTGCGTCTCTACGCCTGCGCACTGGTGTCCAACTACAGCAGTTGGATTGCGCATGCTCTGTATCACAATGCCCAACTGATTGACGGGAGGTCTGGACCAATAGGAAGACGGGGCGGCACTGGTCTTCCAACTAGAGTGAACAGGGGGCGGGGCTGAGTCCGGATCTCCCTTATTGGCTGATACTCTGCATCATTTTGAAAGCTGATTTGTCTCAAACTCCAGGAGAAAACTGGACCTTTCTGTTTGTGGCTTTAAACAGATGAAACCCTGTGGGTGTGGAGCAAACATTTCAACATTTGTTACTGAAGTGTGGAAATATGAAACTATATTCACACAATTCAAGGGCTGACTTCAAAAAAGAACAGGCAGAGAGGAGTTGAACCGATTCAGCGACTTTGGAGGGGCTAAGACCAGCACCATGTAGAACACAATCAATTCAAATTAAAATGATGCGGGATTCGCCGGGTCCGTGATTGACTCACTGGAGGCTAGCAAGCTGCGGCCGCATATACACATTACACTCCCCACACACACTCATCCCAGCCAACAAGATGGGATTTGGTTGCACTGGAGCGCTCCCATCCCACTGATGCATCAGCTAAGTCCAGGGGGCACCTAGGGGAGTGCCCTGGGGGACACCCATACGATCTATGGCCCTAATTTCACAGTGGGCAGTCACCGGCGAGCGCAGCTGCATGGCTGCTTTGCAGGCTGCAGCGGTAGTGCTGTGTGCCCATCCACCCTCACCCCACAGCGCACCTCCTGGCCATTCCCTACTACTCCCCCAAGCCTGGCAGAAGTCCCCTGGCCAGCAACACAACTGTCAGCAAACTACGGCAATGTTGGACACTTTCCATACCCCCTCTCGCTCAGCAGCCACGAAGCCTGTTTCACGATTTTTAAAAGCACAAGTGAACCTCACCGTCGAGAATTCAGCCCATTGGAGGCGTATCCCGGAGGCCCCTGAGAATACCGGGTTGGCCCTGCTAATGATATGCAAACGATGTTTAACTGTATCTGCATTCCGGAATGCATAGACGCCACTATCAAGGCGACGGAGAATTGCAATTTTTTAAAATATAAATTTAGAGTACCCAATTCATTTTTTCCAATTAAGGGGCAATTTAGCGTGGCCAATCCACCTATCCTGCACATATTTGGGTTGTGGGGGCGAAACCCACGCAAACATGGGGATAATGTGCAAACTCCACATGGACAGTGACCCAGAGCCGGGATCGAACCTGGGACCTCGGCGCCGTGAGGCAGCAGTGCTAAACACTGCACCACCGTGCTACCCTGAGAATTGCGATTTCCCTTTAAATCGGTGCTCGCCACAATTTCAGAGGGGGAACCAATTCTCCGCCCAATGGGGTTTTGCGATTCCGCACTCGGCCAACGGAGAATCCCGCCCTGTTCAAAATGATACAAAAATAACTGGTTGGCTTTACGAAGGAGATGGATGCTACCCAGGCCACGTAAGCAGACTAGAAAGCCCTGTCCATAAATAGGTTGACCTGAGGAAGGAGCAGCGCTCCGAAAGCTAGTGACATCGAAACAAACCTGTTGGTCTTTAACCTGGTGTTGTAAGACTTCTTACTGTGCTCACCCCAGTCCAACGCCGGCATCTCCACATCATGGTTTAAAATTGATAAGGAGGAACTGTTGAAGTGAAAATGTATATTTCAGGGGTGCTGAAATGATTCGCCAGTCTTTCCAGGAGGTGCCAGACTGGAGAATTACATATCTTACACCTTTATTCAAAAAGGGTTGTCAGGATAGCTCCAGCATGTAGACCAGTTAGTTTAACACCAGTTGTTCGGTATGCTTCATGAATCAATTATTCCAGATAGAATTAATCACCACTTGAAAAATGAGTGCTTATGTGGAAGAACCAGCAAGAATTTGTAAAGAGGAAATCATGTTTAATTAATTTGCTGGAGTTTTTTATGAAGGTAACCGAAAGGATTGATGAGGGAATTCTGTTGATGTCTTGTACATGGACTTTCAGTAGGCATTTAATATAATGCAACTCAACAGACTTATGAGAAAAATTATAGTGCGTGGAATGAAAGGGACAGTAGCAATGTAGATACAAAAGTGGTTGAATACTAGGAAGCAGAGAGTAACAGTCAATTGATATTTTTCAGGCTGGAGGAATGTTTGTAGTGGTGTTCCCCAGTGGTCTGTATTTGGACTCTTGCTTTTCCTGGTGTATATTAATGATCTAGATTGATGGTCTGCAGGGGACAATTTAAATGTTTGCAGATGACACAAAACTTGGAAGTATTACAAACTGTGAAGAGCTTCAAATTGGACAAAGACAGGCAGGTGGACTGAGCAGATGGGCGACAGATTGAATTCAATGTGGAGAAGTGTGAGATGATACATTTTGGGAGGAAGAACAGAGAGAGACAATATAAAATAATGGATAAAATTCTTAAGGGGATGCAGAAGCATTGGGACCTGGGTGTATATGTGCAGACGTCATTAAATGTGACAGGATAGATGAAGAGAACAGTTAAAGCATATAATATTCTGAGATTGATTTATAAGGCCATTGTCGTGGAAATTAAAATAAAGACAAATTCCTTGAGGTTCGATTTAAGGAAATTTATTTACACAAATATATTTGCGGAGAGCGAGTGTTCCAGCTGCAAAGCCAGGGCACTGCACTCTGAGATTCGACCCAAGAAAGCATATTTTTATAGTCTGAAATAACAGCTTGAAGTAAACAGCCATGTTTATATTAAATAGACCTTGGAAAGTACGTAAGATGAAATACGTAGTACGTATGTTCTTGCCCTTGGCTAAAAACAACTCAAGTACATATTTTGTTATCTTTCGGAGGACAATGTGTTGTCATAATAAGGCCGAGACCAGAATATTAAGCAGTATTTCGTTTATGTTACCTACCTAACTTACTTATTTTCGTTCAAAAGCAGTGTTGAACTATAGTCAAGCATTTCCCAGCATGCTTCTAAGTTGGCAACTCATTAATTTCCCTTCCACAGCCATGGACTACAGGAACAAGCTGGTTGTGTTGAACGTGCACGAGACACTAGTTAGACCTTAGCTGGAATATTGTATACAGTTCTGGGCGCATGACTTCTTCCAACTAACCAGAGGAGACCCAGGGATAGGTAATAACAGTTTAATCATAATTCAAGCATTGAGAGAACTATCATAGAGAAAGCTCTGGACCAGCACCTTCCCCTGATACTCTTTGGCTTTCCCACTTAAATGTTAATATCACCTGGCTGGAGTGGGTGGGGCAGGGGGTGGGAATCAAGAACCGAATTTCAGCCTGGACACAGTCCACAAGCACGGTGACCATCTACATCTCGTCCCTGTTGGAAAAAAAATCAAGCACAGTATTTATTCACAATCTAGTTATCAGACCTTTTTCTTTTCATTTTGTACCTGACACATTTATCTCCATGGTAACACAGATACTGTGCTTCCTTCCCTCATTTGTGAATAGCCAATAAAAGACTTGTTCCTCCCAATTTATCCAGATCATCATGTGGAACTTCCCAATCAGTCTTCCTTTCGTTCAGCCAGATTAGTTTGGACACAGGTTCAGGTGTTGACGAACATCCTGGGGTTTCCTCAGCCACCAGTAGTAATTATGAATATATGGAGGACATGAAAGAGCAACACTCCCCCAATCTGATCCCTAAACAAAATTAATTCTTTTGCAAGACATCAAGATGTAATGCATGTCAAATTAGAGCCACTTTGTGATAGAAAACCTCATCATGTAGGATGGGTGAGACCTTACTTGCTGTGAGGGACGTGGGAACGTCTTTGCAATGGTGTACCACCTCTGTACCATCACATCAGGGTCAGGGTCCTGAAAAGTTTTAAAATCAGGTCTAACTGGAGTCTGTCATACCGGTGCCAATGATTGTGTTTTATCTTTTGGTCAGTCTGTCTGGTTATTACCATTACCTTCTTCACTAACTCCAGCTGCTGATGTACCTTCACCTTACAAATAACAATTTGTCCTGGACTCTTATCAGCAATGTATCAAATCATTCAGAGTTTGGAGTGCAGGATGAGTGATTTCCTTTCTGCTGTGCAGAAGCTGTGTGCGTTTTTTTTGCCAGAGAAGTATGTTTTCAGTGAGGGAGTTATACCTAATGGAGATTTCAGAATAGTTGGTAATTTTATCAGGAACGATTTCAAGGGCTGTGATTATGATGATGTCCTGAGATTTCTAGGCTAAATAATGTCATGAGTATTTAATGAGGATGCTACATCTGTTTTTGGGAATCAAATACACAGCAATCATACTAATACTCATAATACCCAGATTAATTCTCAAACCCCAGGACAGTCTTACAGTAAGGTGTCTTGAACAGGTCTATTGGACTTGGCCTCTTTCCTCTGACAGGTATGTGGGGCCCTTTCATACTGCAACATTCCAGCCAAGTGAGAATTGTAAAGTTGCAGGATATTAATGTCTTTATTTTGTAACCCCATATTTCATCTACTCTATCACACCAGGATTCTCCCTCAAGTTGACCCTTTGTTAATAATGTCACTGTGGTTTGTGCAGTCTGTCGATTGTTGAATTAACTCAATAATGTGCTGTGTGCATAACTAACGGTGAACACTTAATTGGACAATCAATTTTTCCACAGTGGGGAATATGACTGTGAACTATCCAACTGGAAAACTATTTCCAATAAATTCTCGGATTACTACAGCAGATATACATTGTTCTGACTCTGCCAGTAGGGCTGTGGGATTAATTGGATAGATCTTCCAAAGAGCCAGTACAGGTATAATGTGCCGAATGACTTCAATTTGTGCAGTATTGTTCTGTGAAACAGTAAATATTCAGAATCAGGGACGGAGAAGGAAAGAGAGAGGAACCAGTGACTGTGATTGAACCCAGCCAGAATCAGACACATGAGAGGAGGATGAGAGAGAGGAAATGGTATTAAAGCTTTAAAAACTCTGCATGGTCGCACAGGAGAGCTTTGAGAAATGGAGCACAGCAGATCACCAATTCACAATTCATCACATTTTTAGATTAATTTATGTCAAATGGTAACAAAGTTATAGTGTATTAACTGTTTGAGGTTTCAATGGCAGTCATCTTATCCAATATTCCCCTTGATATGAATGTGCTCTATTCACTCCACAGGAGCCCAGTGCGCAGACGCAGAGCTCTATCTGGAGCATGCGCAGTGCCACTTGGTTCGGAGCCCTGCGAGTGCGGAAGCGGTTTTTTGGGCGGGTGAGTCGGTGGGGCGGAGGGAGGAATGGAGCCGGGAGCCGGGAGTCGGAGTGGGGAGGGAGCGGAGGCTTTATAAACACCCGGTGCAGGTCCCACGGTCGGAATAAGAGCCGGCAGGTCCCGAGTTGCGGAGCTTTTATCCGGAATTGGGCCCAGTTCCACCGCCGCCATCTTCGATCAGCTGGGAACAGCGCATGCGCGGCCAACCTGGCATGTTTGATCAGAGAATCTCTGGAATGAGGCCATGAGGCCCATCAAGACTGCACCGACCCTGCGAAAGATCAGCCTATCCCCACCTAACCTGTGGAAGGAAACCACAGCAGCCGGAGGAAACCTACGCAGAAACGGGGAGAATGTGCAAACTCCACGCAGTCACCCAAGGCCAGAATTGAACCAAAGTCCCTGGTGCTGTGAGACAGCAATGCTAACTAGAGTCCCACCATGCCACCCAAGGGGCTTCAGGGGTATCAGTGACCAGGAGATTTCATTGATTGAAAGGGCCAGTTTATAGGCACCCGCTTTTTAATGTAAGCCTACTTGTGATAATAAAGATTATTATATAGAAGGGGGAAGGTGCTTCAGGGTGCATCTGCGGCCATCTGAATAACAAGAATAAACTCATCAGAATTAGCAGCAGGAGATGGGTGTTTGTGTGTGAGGAGTGAGCAGGGATGGAAATTTACAGCTTTTGAGGAACGAGAGAGGAAAGCATGTTCCACAGCAACTAGAATTGTCTGTTCTGAGTTTCTCAGCTGTACTGATGGTGATGACATTTGTAAACTCCTTTAACAGGGTATTCAAAGTGGAGGATTTGCAGTAGGAAATCTCAAACCAAACTTCACATCAAGATCTGACAGTCACTCGCTTCGTTAGGACGGGACAAACCATCGGCCATTTTATCATCAGGATGACTGGAAAAGCCCGAGACACGGACTGTGAGAAATGATAGAAATTTAGGGATCGAGGGAAGGGATTCACTTCCCATCTGGAATCATATCGACGTACTCACACCAAGGAGACCGTTCACCTGCTCTGTGTGGAAAAGGATTTACTACTTCATCCAACCTGCTGACACACCAGTGAGTGCACAGCAGGGTGACACTGTTCACCTGCTCTAAAGCGATTAACTACTTCACCCAGCCTACACACACAGCAACAGGTTCAAATAAGCCTTTATCTGCTCCGGATGTGGGAAGGGATTTACTACTTCACACAGCCTACACAAACACCAGTGAGTACACACTAGCTAGAGACCATTTACCTGCTCTGTATGTGGGAAAGGATTTGGAGATTCATTCAGTCTGCTTGCACACCAGCAAATTCACACTGGGGAGATGCCATTTATTTGCTCCGAATGTGGGAAGGGATTTGCATATTCGTCCCATCTGCTCACACACTCGCGAATTCACACTGGGGAGAAGCCATTCACCTGTTCTGACTGTGGGAAGGGATTCACTCAGTTATCCAGCCTGCAAAGACACCAGCGAGTTCACACTGGGGAGACACCATTCACCTGCTCCGTGTGTCGGAAGGAATTTGGAGATCCATCCAGTCTGGTCAAACACCGGCGAATTCACACTGGTGAGAAGCCATTTACCTGCTCCGTTTGTGGGAAGGGATTCATTGATTCAATCCACCTGCAGAGACACCAGCGAGTTCACACTGGGGAGAAGCCATTCACCTGCTCCGTGTGTGAGAAGGGATTCAGTCAGTTATCCAACCTGCAGACACACCAGCGAGTTCACACTGGGGAAAGACCGTTCACCTGCTCTATGTGTGGGAAGAAATTTGTTAATTCATCCAACTTGCTAACACACCAGCGACTTCACACTGATGAGAAGCCATTTATCTGTTCCGTGTGTGGGAAAGGATTCAGAAGTACAGCCCACTTGCAGAAACACCAGCGAGTTCACAAGTCATTACAGGGGTTGGATTCTGCTGTTATTGCTACGATTAGTCACATCCAGGACTGAACCATGTTCATTTTGACAGTTGGTGAAGTGGGAGGGTCTTTCTGCACTGGCCGGTGCCCCAATTTTCATTTCTGTCGGCTGAATCTCTTTGAGCGAGGGCACATTTCCACTGAAATGATCCTCAGAAGCAGATGTAATACATTAATTTTATCCTGAACAGTTGATGAATGTAGGAATTCATTAAATGTATTGTATTATATATCTGTTGCTGTGATATTTTTTTAAATCCAGGCATATAGGCAGGTGGTGTGTCAGCAAAATATGCAATTAAGATGTTGTAAAAGTTGGATAATCGATTTAAAAAAAAAATTTAGAGTACCCAATTATTTTTTTTTTTCAATTAAGGGGCAATTTAGCATGGCCAATCCACCTAACCTGCACATCTTTTGGGTTGTGGGGGTCAAACTAAATTGAACTTAATTGAAAAAAATGAATTGGATACTCTTTATAAAAATCTTTTTTTAAAAAAGATAGCTCGGAGGGTTGTCGAATTGGATAAGATTACAGGGATGGGAGTGGGGAATTTGTGACCACATGATGATTTGAAAAAAAAGAGGCTGTGGAGGTTTTGAAAAGAATGGACCTGATTTTAATTGACTCAAATTTGCAGTCACTTGTACAGAGATAAAATCACTGAGGTGTTAATTGAACGGACAGGCACGGTAGCACAGTTGCTTCACAGAGCCAGCGTCCCAGGTTCGATTCCTGGCTTGGGTCACTGTCTGTGCGGAATCTGCACGTTCTCCCCGTGTCTGCGTGGATTTGCTCCGGTTTCCTCCCACAGTCCAAAAATGTGCAGGTTTGGTGGATTAGCTATGCTAAATTACCCCTGGTGTCCATAAAAGGTTGGGTGGGGTTACGAGTGGAGTGAGCACCCCACCCTAGTCCACACCGCCACCCTATCCCCGTAACCCAACCTAAAGGGACACTAACAGCAATTTAGCATAGCAAATCCACCTAACCTGTACACCATTTATTTCCGAAGATGGCTCTGGAGCATGGCGACTCTCTGCGAGCGAGCTCCCTCTGTCCCTTTTCTTTTATCTCCTATCAGCGTTCTGACCTACTAAAACTATTTTCCTCTTATATAATTCCGCACTGTAACCAATCGCTGTTTTGCCGATGTACCATTTGTCATTTTTCCCTGTTGATTATTCTTGTGTCTACTATGTACGTGCTGTGTACTTTCCTCGGCCGAAGAAAAATACTTTTCACAGTACAAGTGACAATAAATCACATCAAATCAAAATCATATATCTCCGATGGAAATTTCAGGAGGGTCAATAATATGGAATATATATTCCAGCCATTAAATTTTTTTCCCCACTATCCAGTGTTGCCATGTTGGATGGAGATGGAAAACCAGTTACATAGATGTTTGTCAGCCAAATTTGTAAATGGATAAAGCCTACATCCGGACCCGTTGCGCCAAAAGTCTGCACTGTACAAGATCAGTATTATCTGCCTTATATTAGTATGGTATTCAAACATTTGATTAAGTTGTCAACATAACTGCTACTTTGCGACGGTTTCTTTCGTTAATTCTCCGAATGGTTCATACCACTACTTTATTAACACTGAAATTATGGCACAAAAGAAAGAGGGTGAAATATGTCCATATCTACCTTATTTAGAGGCTTGAGATTTTACATATTTAAACAGTAATGGGAATACTTAGATTCTGCTGGCCTGTAAGTTTTAACGAGCGCGGTATCAGTGTCTATCCTATACCCAAACTTCCTCAAGTAACAATATAAAAAGCTGACAAAAACCATCTATAGATGGCATCAAATCAATTAAAGGAGCATTTACGCATCCCGTGTTTGTAAAATTAAAAGAACATTCAGCATGGAATAGCTTTATTTCCATCTACTTGACTTCAATTTTACAAAACCAGAGAAGAACAACACCTCCAAATGCATCACTTTCATCTTTTATTTAGAAATTGCATGAGCAAATTGTTCATCATGATCAAGGTGAGAAATGGTGGTTTCATTGCTGGCTGTGCACGCTTCCATCTTTGGTTTTTGGCATAAACGATCGGCAAACATTCCCAGTCAGGTCGAGCAGATTTGATTCCGAGCACAGTTCCCTGCAATGGCCCATACTTCTCACACCGAGCAACAATCTGCGCTTTGTTAATAAATGTTTAAGCACATGGTTGATGCATCACTTGCTGAACCAGGATTGAAGCATAACTTTGGCTTCAAGTTTTGACTTGCTGTTGGGTACGTTAAAGTAAACTTTAAAGTCTCCCGGCCAGCCAGCAAATGCTATAATCAAATTCATGACGCATCTATTTATGTTACAATCACATCCTGTTAAATCACCTAATAAAAACGACACTGAATGTAACTTCATTAACACTACACCCTGTACGCTTCATCCGATGCCAGTGCTTATGTAGTTACATTGTAAATGTTGTGTTGCCCTATTATGTTTTTCTTTTATTCCCTTTTCTTCTCATGTACTTAATGATCTGTTGAGCTGCTCGCAGAAAAATACTTTTCACTGTACCTCGGTACACGTGACAATAAACAAATCCAATCCAATCCAATCACTGAAAGCTACATCCTGTTTTGCTATTGATATTACTTTCACTATTTCTGATACCACTCAACCTTATTGCATGCATTCGATAGGTTAGTAGCAACAATTCGCTTGTCTGTCAGCAGACTGGATAACATGTGAATCTCTTCCCACTCTTGGGGCAGGTAAATGACCTCGCCCCAGTGTGAATTCGCTGGTGTGTCAGCAGGCTGGATGACTGTGTGAATCTCTTCCCACACTGGCAGCACATGAACGGCCTCTCCCAGTGTGAACTCGTTTGTGTCAACAGGCTGGATGACTGAGTGAATGTCTTCCCACACTGGGAGCACGTGAACAGCCTCTTCCCAGTGTGAGTTCACTGGTGTACAGTGAGGTCAGATGATGTCTTGAACCCAGTCCCACAGTAAGAGCACCTGCTCATAAAACCATCCCATGCAGGTTCCAGTCCAAGGGACGCACTGTCCGAACTTGTCCGACATCCAGTACCGGAGGAACATAAATTTCCTCTTTAAATATTGAGAAGACTAAACCCTTCCGTCCCTTCTGCAAATTCCACTCCCTCGCCACTAACTTCCTCCCTGTCCCTGCCAAATATCTGAGGCAGAAGCAGCCTGTTCACAACCCTGGTGAAATATTTCACCCCTGTTGAGCTTCCGAACACATATCCACATCATCACCAAGATCACCTATTTCCACCTCAGCAACACAGCCTGACTCCGCCTTAGTGTCTTTTTATCTGCTGCAGAAACCATCATTCATTCTTTTACCTCTCGACCAAATTTTGCTAACACACTCCCAGTCAGCCTCCAATGTTAAACAACCCCCTCCATCCCATCCAAAACTCTGCTGCCCATGTGTTTACTCACAAGTCTTGTTTACCCATCCCCTGTGCTCACTGATCTACAAATGATTCCTCTTCTATTGTTATAGTTGTGATCATCCTGATCTCTGTAATCTCTCTCTCTCTCTCTCTCTCCCCCCCCCCCCCCAACCTCTTGGAGATCTCTGCCCTCATTAATTCCAGTAAGAAGTCTTACAACACCAGGTTAAAGTCCAACAGGTTTGTTTCGATGTCACTAGCTTTCGGAGCGCTGCTCCTTCCTCAGGTGAATGAAGAGGTACCTGTTATACTTTAACCTGGTGTTGTAAGACTTCTTACTGTGCTCACCCCAGTCCAACGCCGGCATCTCCACCTCATTAATTCCAGCCAGTACAGCATTCCTTATTTTTCTGACGCTCCACCATTACTGGTCTTTTATCATTTGGCTGGGCCAGAAGCTCTGAAATTTCCTCTTTAAAACTCTGCGACTCCCTGACTCACTTTCCTCTATTAAGATTCCTCAAAGCTAATATCTCCTGTGGCTCAGTGTCAATTGTTATTTTGTACCGTTTCTCTGAAAAGTCTGAAAGTTTTATTCTGGTCAAGGCACAATACAAATACGAATTATTGTCATTATATCATTGTTCTGCCTTATAAATACTCAGAGGGAAACAGTTTGATGGACATTCTGACACACAGAAAGATTTTTAAAAATTTGCCCCCATCAGTGATGGCGACTGCGCCTGCGCTCTGCTGCTACTGGCCCAATAAAGATGGCGGGTGCGCATGTGCACTGCTGCGAGTACCCAATGTAAAAGGCGAGTGCGCATGCGCATCGCTGCCAGTGCGCAACTAAGATGGCGGCGGCTGAGTCCTGTCAGAAATCTGCAGCCCCCGCTCAGGTCACCGGGTCCCGGTAGGTTATTTCTCCGGGTTTCGTGATGAATTATAGTTGTGTGGTGCCAGAACCTGCAGAAAAGCAGCTGCTTCCATGTCAGAATCACCAAACAGATTTCTGATTAATGAGGATGTCAAAGATTCATAGAATTTACAGTGCAGAAGGAGGCCATTCGGCCCATCGAGTCTGTACCGGCTCTTGGAAAGAGCACCCTACCCAAGGTCAACACCTCCACCCTATCCCCTTAACCCAGTAACCCCACCCAACACTAAGGGCAATTTTGGACACTAAGGGGCAATTTTTAGCCTGGCCAATTCACCTAACAAGCACATCTTTGGACTGTGGGAGGAAACCGGAGCACCCGGAGGAAACCCACGCACACACGGGGAGGATGTGCAGACTCCGCACAGACAGTGACCCAAGCCGGAATCGAACCTGGGACCCTGAAGCTGTGAAGCAATTGTGCTATCCACAATGCTACCGTGCTGCCCGAGGGTTATGGGGAACCGGCAGATAAATGGAGAGAAAGCTGAGATGAGGCGTTTCTGTCCTGTACTGACAGTGATAAAATTTGTTAAATGTTTTCACTGGATACTAGATGAGGAGGAATTACAGACAGAAATCTCAAACGTCACGTCTCAATCTGACAGTCACTGTTTTCCTTGGAACCTGAATATCATTGGCCTTTGAATCTAGAAGGAGAAATGTTTGCCTGAACTCTCAGCTTCTAAAGATTTCAAACATCAGTGTGACTGGAGAAGCACCGAGACCCACGCAACACACCCGAGTGAGAGTGTTCTAGAGTGACTGGAAAGTTCTTTAACCAGTTACACAGCCTGAATAAACATAACATTCACAGCGAAGAGAGACCATACCTGTGTTGTGTCTGTGGAAGAGGCTTCAACTGATTGTCCAGCCTGGAGAGACATGAGGAGACCCAAAACATGGAGAAACCGTGGAAATGTGGGGACTGTGGGAAGGGATTCCGAGCCCCATCAGAGCTGGAAACTCATCGACGCATTCACACTGGGGAGAGGCCGTTCTCCTGCTCCAAGTGTGGGAAAGGATTTACTTAAGTATACAGCCTGCAGTCACACCAGCGAGTTCACACTGGGGAGAGGCCATTCACCTGCTCTCAGTGTGGGAAAGGATTTTGTGATTCATCTAGCCTTTTGAGACACCAGCTAATTCACACCGGAGAGAGGCCGTTCATCTGCTCTCAATGTGGGAAAGGATTTACTGAACAATGCAGTTTGCAGAAACACCAGCGAGTTCACACTGGCGAGAGGCCATTCACCTGCTCCCAATGTGGGAAGGGATTCACTCGGTTATCTCACCTTCGGAGACACCAGGGAGTTCACACTGGGGAGAGGCCATTCTCCTGCCAGTGTGGGAAAGGATTTACTGAAGTATATAGCTTTCAGTCACACCAGCGAGTTCACACTGGGGAGAGGCCATTCACCTGCTCTCAGTGTGGGAAAGGATTTACTCAATTATCCCACCTGCAGAGACACCAGCGAGTTCACACCGGGGAGAGGCCATTCACCTGCTCTCAGTGTGGGAAGGGATTCACTCGGTTATCTCACCTGCAGTCACACCAGCGGGTTCACACCGGGGAGAGGCCATTCACCTGCTCCCAGTGTGGAAAAGGATTTGGTGATTCATCTCGCCTATTGAGACACCAGCTAATTCACACCGGGGAGAGGCCGTTCATCTGCTCTCAATGTGGGAAGGGATTCACTCAGTTATCTCACCTTCGGAGACACCAGGGAGTTCACAGTGGGGAGAGGCTGCTCTCAGTGCGGGAAGGGATTCACTCGGTTATCCATCCTGCAGAGACACCAGCGAGTTCACACTGGGGGAGGCCGTCCACCTCTCAATGTGAGATAGGATTGCATGATTCATCGCACCTGCTGTGACACCAACAATTTCACAATCGATTACAGGGGTTGGATTCTGCTGTTATTGTTTCTGCTCTACATCCAGGACTGCATTTTGTTCATTCTGACAGGTGGTCAGTGGGGATGGTCGGAGGGTTTCTTTCTGCTGGACTGGCCGGTCTCACCACTTTGCCTCCAGTGGGCTGATGCTCTTTGAGCCTTGTTGCTAATACTTGGCTTCAAATTGCACAAGGATCACAGAGTGAAAGGGTGTTTGGAAGTTTGAAGATATTTAGTTTCCATTTCTGTATCAAACCCCTCAAAGCATGCCATGTTGCCATGGAGATGGGCCCTGGTGGTTACAAGGTTCTTATGTTTAATTTATCTGTGTGTTCCTCACAGAAGAAACCTATCAGGATACGAGGGGCAATTTGTCTGAGGTGGACTGGGAAACTGATTGGTACAGGGAATACCTAATGTTTAAGGAATTATTACATATTTATCAGGGGTTGGTTAGCTCAGTTGGCTGGACGACTGGTTCGTGATGCAGAGCAAGGCCAACAGTGAGGATTCAACTCCCGTACTGGCTGAGTTTATTCATGAAGGCCCCGCCTTCTCAAACAGGCCCCTCGCCTGAGGTGTGCTGACCCTCGGGTTAAATCGCCTCCAGTCAGCTCTCTCTCTGTCAAAGGGAGAGCAGCCTATGGTCCTCTGGGATTTTAAGACTTTTATTTCACATTATTATGGGCCAGGGTTTAGAAAACACCAAAGTTTGTTTTTTTCTCTGGAAGGCAACTCAAAAATTTATCACAATTTTTAAGAACATCCTCGTTTTACAATTTAATTTGAGGGATGTCAAATTCAAAGTCATCTGAATTTGGTTTGTCACTTTGAGTTAGAATCATTAAAACCTCCTCCTGTTTCTCTCCTTCCCTTTCAAAGTACCTGTTCGGCAAATTCACATGACACACTCGGTGAGTTTTCCTTCTATCTGGCATTTTTACCACATAATTCACCTCACTTAATTTCCTTGCACTCTCATACGGTCCACAAAACATTGCTTTTAAAGGTTCACCTATCATTGGTAACAATACTAAAACTTTCTCTCCACTGGCAAAACTACAAACTTTTGCTTTCTTGTCCGCTACCCGTTTCATCACATTTTGTGCAACTTTTAAATGTTGTCTCGCCAATTCCCCTGCTCTATTTAATCGTTCCCTAAAATTTGACACGTAATCCAATAATATAAGTTCCGACTGCTCAGTCACCAATTTTTCCTCAATCAATTTAAGTGGTCCTCTTACCTTACGACCAAAAATTAGTTCAAAAGAACTGAATTTGGTTGACTCATTAGGTGCATCCCTAATTGCAAACAGTACGAATGGAATTCCTTGATCCCAATCCTCTGGATAATCATGACAATAAGGCCTCAACATTGTCTTTAATGTCTGATGCCACCTTTCTAACGCTCCTGCGATTCTGGATGGTACGTACTTGATTTAAATTGTTTTATTCCTAAGCTATCCATAACTTCTTTGAACAACCTTTTGGTAAAATTTGATCCCTGATTCGATTGTATTTCTGTGGGTAGTCCATATCTAGCAAAGAATTTAAGTAACTCCACAATCTTTCTAGCTGTAATATTGCGTACTGGAATGGCCTCTGGAAATCTGGTAGACACATCCATTATCGTCAAAAGTTATTGATTCCCACTTTCCGTTTTAGGAAGCAGTCCTACGCATTCAATTAAGACCCTTGTAAAAGGTTCCTCAAGTGCTGGAATGGGTATTAAGGGCGCTGGTTTTATCACTGTTTGAGGTTTCCCTATCACTTGGCATGTGTGACATGATCGACAAAATTTAACTACATCTTTCTGCAGTCCAGGCCAATAAAAATGTTTTTGGATTTTAGCTTGAGTTTTCCTTACTCCCAAATGACCTCCCACTGGTACCTCATGTGCTACTCGCAACATCTCCTTTCTATACCCTACCGGCAATACCACTTGATGAACTTCTGCCCACTTTTCATCCACCTGCTTATGTAAAGGTCTCCATTTTCTCATCAAGACATCATTTTTACGGTAATAACACTCTGATATACACTCACATTCCTCGTCCGTGTATGCTTTCTGATATGTCCATTTTATTTCTATATCGTTCTGTTGTAACTCCGCCAATTTTCCTGAAATAAAAATATCCGCCTCATCCTCCACCTGTTCTTGTTCTTTTCCAACCATCTGATCAAAAATCGTTTCTGATAATTGAACTTCGGCTTTATCTTCACCCTTTGATTTCTCCCCTTGTCTTAACTTGTGACTTTGCGACCTTGTTACTACACAATCCTGAAAAATCCCAGGGTATTCGTCCTTCAATATTTGTTGTCTGATTTTCCACTGGCTTATCAACCACAGTAGGCATCAATCCCACCTCCAATCCAGCTATATCATTCCCCAAGATAAACTGTATTCCTGGACAAGATAGTTTCTCTGTTGCTCTTACTACCACTTCACCACTCTTCACTGGACTTTCCACCCTTACCTTATATAATGGAACACTGCTCTTCTCACCCTGAATTCCATATACTAACACCTTTTCTGGCAGTATTCTTCCCAAACGACATAACTCCTCATCTCTTACCATTAAAGATTGACTAGCTCCCGTATCTCTCAAAATTGTGACTTCTTTACCTGCTCCTCCTGATGCACATGAGTAAACTTTACCCATACAAGTAAATTCTTTAAAGAGATCTAGCACCTTCTTATCAATCACCTCTTGATCAGCCTGTACAATCTTTTGCACCTCCTTCGCTTCACTTGGGCTTTCCTTTACCACTTTAACAAACCCCACTGTCTTATCCTGTTTTACCACATCAGCTTTTCTTCAACCACCAACACTGTGACTTTGCATGGCCTAGTTTATTACAGTGAAAACATTTGAAACTTCTCATTTCTCTTCCACCCTCCTGGATTTCTTTTTTATTCTGAGGTACACTCTCCTTATTATCTCCCATCAGATCTCCTTTCCCTCTACCACTTGAGTATTTCTTTTTCCCCCAGTTTCTGTCCCTCACAGGCTAAAACTGATGTTGGAATCCAAGCTTTGATTTATGAACTAATTCATAATCATCTGCCATTTCTGCTGCTAACCTCACAGTTTTAACCCTCTGCTCTTCCACATGAGTTCTCACAACATCAGGAATTGGATTTTTAAACTCCTCCAAAAGTATAATTTCTCTGACAGCTTAATACGTTCGGTCTATTTACATCCACCTATCAAAATTACTTTGATCCTTTCAAACTCCACGTACGTTTGACCAGTCCTTTCCTTAAATTTCTAAACCTATATCTGTAGGCTTCAGACACTAGTTCATATGCACTAAGATGGATGTTTTCACCTCCTCATACGTCCCAGATACCTCCTCTGATAGTGATGCAAACACTTCACTAGCTCTACCTACCAGCTTTGTTTGAATCAGTACTAACCACATGTCCTGAGGCCATTTCATTTGTTTAGCCACCTTCTCAAATGAAATGAAAAAGGCTTCTACCTCCTTCTCATCAAACCTTGGCAATGCTTGGCCATATCTAAATAGCTTCCCACCAAGCCTTTGACTATGACGCTCTTTCTCTTTATCCTCATCACTATCCTCCAACTGTATGTTTCCCTTTACATCCGTCAATTTTAACTGACTGTCATGTTTCATGGCCATTTTCTGAAGTTCAAAGTCCCTCTCTTTTTCCCTTTCCTCGCTTTTTGTTTTTGTTTTTGTTCTGCTGCGGCTATTCTTTCTTTGTTTCTTTCTTCTCTCTCCTTTTCTTTTTCCTTGATCTGTGTCTCCCTTTCTCTCTTTTTCTCTCATTTTGTATTCAAGCTGCTTGAATTCTTTTTCATGTTCAAGTTGCTTGATTTGTAACTGAATTTTTGCCATTTCTACTGAATCAGACTATTTCAGGCAATTTTAAATGCTCAGCTCGCACCGTAAGTACCTCTTCTTTTTGTGTGCTGTCACGTAACGCTAACTGCAATGTTTTTGCCAAATCTAAAAGTATTTTTTTAGTCTCTGTTCGAACGGTACTGCGTGTGACCTTCTCCACCCCCAACAAGGTACGTGCATCTGAAAGAGTTATTGTCCACAACACACTCCCTACTTAAACTGGAGTTCCACACAAACAAGCACAAATATGCTCACTCCTCACTGTCTTTGAGTTCACTAAGCCAACCCAATCACGACAGATAGACTTTTATCCTGGACTAGCCCCCAATTTATTATTGGCCAGGGTTTAGAGAACACCAAAGTATACCATGGAGTTCACCTGACCCACAACTTTAAATAGATTTTGGTTATGGGGAGCACAAGGGTCCACTTTATAGGTGTGATGCAACAGAGAGCTAAAGTATGTTTGAAACAAAACAATGTTTATTCTATGAATCCAGTTACCATTTTATAAACACACAGTAAACAGTTTATCAACTACCAATCCTGATCCCCCCCCAAAAAAAAAGATACAGTACTCTATAGATAACCCTTGATAACTTTCCAAACAATATCCACAAGTTAAACCCTTTTAAAATAAAGACAGCAGATTTAAATTCTCTACAGAAACAGGTATTACTTTGAAATCATCAAGTGATCTTTAAATTGCGGAGAAAGATCATAAACATCTTCTTGCTGTGAATGCAGCTCTTTACCTCTGAAAACGAAACCAAAAACACACTGCAGCTGCCATCTCAAATACAAAAGTGAAAGACAGACAGCCCAGCTCCACCCACACACTGACATCACTGCAGCTATTTGATAAACACCCATTTGTTAAAGGTACATCCACCTGACAACATGTATACAACAAATATAGATTCCTTCAAGGAACAAAAATCCAACAGGAAAAGTGATGTAACCGTGGAGAACAGGAAAAGTTAAAGATTCATGAGATCCATTAGAATTCAGCAAAGGAGGACCAAGAAACTGATGAGAGCAAACTGGCGAGAAACATAAAAACTGACTGGAAAAGCTTTGACAGGAATGTGAAAAGGAAAAGATCAGCAAAGACCAATGTGGGTCCATTCCAGGCAGAGACAGGAGAGTTTGTAATGGGGAGTAAGGAAATGGCAGAGAAACTGAACAATGTGTGTCTTTCTTCACAGAGGAAGATACAGAAATTGTCCAAAAAACACCAGAGAACCAAGGGACTGGCAGAGATTAGTATTGGTGAAAAAGTAGCACTGGAGAAATTAATGGGGTTGAAAGTGAATAAAACCCCAAAAGCTGATGATCTACATCCCAGAGTGTTAAACGAGGTGGCGGTAGAGATCTCAATTCCTCATTCTAAATTCTCCTGACTCTATCTGTAACGGACAAACCATTGTCTGAGCCAAAAGTTTCCTTTTTATGTAGCCATAGAAACTTTTATAATCCATTTTTATGTATTGTGCCAGTTCACATTCTAGTCTGTGGCCACCTAAAATGGTGTCCAGCAAGGCATGCTGGGAAATGTGGTCAGGTTTTCTGGACAGGCAGGCTGCAGAACAGATCAAACAAAGTTGCAGCAAAAGGGTTTGCAGGCTTCAAAAGATTTTACAGGTTGATGCAAATAACATAAGCAAATGGCCATCTCCAGGCCATCCCAGGAACAAAGAATTGTCCTGTCATTCACGCTTCTTTACCAGACACAGCGGCACCTAAATTCCTTTGGAAAGCCTACATGCCCCGAACACTTCCAGGCATGGTCACTGAGTGCCCACCCCAAAATTGACATGGCAGCCCGATTGGACTTGATCAATTGATTGACAAATTACCAATAGACCGCCCTCCAAAGGGGAGGAAATTCAAGCAGGTTTAAAAGGTTCTGCACAACTTTAAAATACATCTGCAGCAGTATCCAACAACGGTGACTTCCATTGGTCGACGAAGTAGACCATCACCCGACCAACTGAAGGAAAACCAGAGCCAGGGACAGACCAGACCAAGGACTGAACATTGAGGACTACAAGATTCGAGATACAGATAAAGGCCAATCTCTGGGACTTGCTAGTCACTTTGAAGATAAGTTAAGGTCTTGTGCATAATAGCTTTGTAGTCTGACTTAAGTGTGTGTGTGTGAACAATTAACAGTAACATTGAGTGATATTGAATCATTGTATGAAAGTTTCATAGTCATTTGTCTGCTGCATATGGGTTAAGACACAGTGGTTTAGGCAGGCACAACGTTGGCATCACCGGATGGGACGCGATTAGAAGTAACAATTGTTGTTCCGAAAAATCCCACAAACCTAATTAAAAATCAGAAACCACAGGTATATATTCCGTATTGGACAAATCGCTAATTTCGGGTTGTACTAACTGCATGCGTTATTAACAAGGAGAACAGGGTAAAATCTGTTAGTTTGTGCTCCAACTCAGAGGGATTAGGACCGGAAAATAGCCAATAAACCGTACCCGTAGTCCAATCGACTCCCTACACCTTCCCTGTAGCCAGAGGTGAGTGACCGGAGTTCGCAGGTAGCAAAGTGTCCCATATAGGAGGAGAAAAATTAGAGAATATATAAAGAGTAAAGGACGGCCCCTATGGGCAGAATTTTGTGAGAATACAGAGACAGGTCCCGAAGCAATAGGACAAACCTGTTGGGAGGACCTGAATAAAGCACAGGGAAAGCGTGCGCTAAAGTATGAGAAAGCAATAGCAGTAGTGTGCTGCTTGGCGCAACTAGTAGGAACCGTGGAGGTCCTAAAGACCGTCCGCGGACAGCTAGCGGAGAGTCAGGAGGAGATAAAGCATTAAAAGAGGAGATGCAGAAGGAGTTTAAAAAATGTAAAAGCGATTGGCAGGAGGAAGTAAAGAAATTAAAAGGCAACAGGCAGAAGGAGTTAACAAAATTAAAGGTGGAAGAGGAGATAAAGAAATTGAAAGAGGAAAGGCAGGAGAAGATGCAAAATTGAAGGAAAAACATCAGGAGAGATTTGAGCAAGTGGCAGCGGATAAAGACAGGGAAATTAGTGATCTAAAACGTTCAAACCAGGCTAACCTGGTGCATTTAGGCAGCTTTCAAACACAACTTGCAGTTAGGCTGATCAGCTGAGAGTTTCTTCTGCATTTCATTGATCACCGTGTGATTCCTTTCACAGAGTCCGTCGCTGAAAGGACTTTCTCTGCAATGCTCATGACCAAAATGTTCATGTTTTCTCACACGTCTCCAAACTCATCATTAGTAAATTTGCCTCCATCATCAGTCAGACACTGAGCTGGTGCCCCAGGTCCAGTCCCTATCCATTTCTCCATGACTTGTCGAGAATCACCCTTTTATCCTTGCCATGTATTATTGGAGAAAGACTAAATCGGGTTACCATTTAGTTGCCAAGTCTAAAGTTTAGAATAAATATATTTCTGTCTTTGTCCCTTACCTTTAGATCCATGGCAACTACCACTTTAAAATCACGGACGAAGAGAAGGTTTATAATAGGGTGTGATGGCGTGCTCCCTCTTTTTACAGATTTCACACTTAGCACTAATCTCTTTTAGAGCATTGAATACAATTCGTACAGTGCACCAGAGTCTTTGAAAGGGACCTTCCCTCGGAATACTCCCCGCCCTATCCATATAACTCAGTGACCCCACTTAACCTTTGAACACTACGGGCAATTTAGCAAAGCCAATCCACCTAACCTGCAATTCTTTGGTCTGTGGGAGGAAATGGGAGCATCCGGAGGAGACATGGAGAGAAAATGCAAACTCCACACAGCCACCCAAGGCCAGAATTGAACCCCGGTCCCTGGCACTGTGAGGCAGCAGTGTCAACCACTGTTCCGCCGTGCCACAGCCTTTTATATGCATCAACCAACCCGGTACCTTTTAGCAGTATTTTACATGTTTGACGGCGAGGGTGAGCAATTTGTCTGCAGCTTTAAGACAAATGTTTTCTCTGATTCTTATCAGCTGATGCTATTAAGCCATCTCAAACACTAAAAAAATAAATGTTAGGTTTTGTTAAGGGATACGATAATATCCCGATGGAGTAAACTTCAGATGCACTGACTTTCTACAACCAATTGCTTTATCTTGCTCCATGTCCAGTTGCATTTGTACCTTGGATAAAAGCAAATTACTGCGGATGCTGGAATCTGAAACGAAAGAGAAAATGCTGGAAAATCTCAGCAGGTCTGGCAAAGCTTTGACAAAGAGTCATCGGACTTGAAACCTTAGCTCTTTTCTATCCCAACGGATGCTGCCAGACCTGCTGAGATTTTCCAGCATTTTCTCTTTTGTTTCTCTTGCATTTGTACCTTGTTCATGCAAGGTATACTCAACAGTGAGGATACCTCACTAGAGACTACACCAGTCCGGTAAACTGCCTTACTCCAGCTATTTTACATCAAATCAACATTAATTTAGTGACTTCAATGTCTTGACATCACCAAACTGAAACATGGAGAGCTTTCTTACTCCTGAACCTTGTGTCGTTCTTCACCAGGAGGTGATCTTCACCAATCTGACCCAATCCTGTCGAGGTGCAGCCGCTAAGGAATGGGCTTGTGAGGAAAGGTTGGACAGGCTAGGCTTGTATCCCGAGGAGCTTAAGTAAGATTGAAACATATAAGATCCTAAGGGGTGGAAGTGGAGAGGATGTTTCCTCTTGTTGGAGAAACTCGAACTGGGTCACTTTTTTTAATGTATATTTTTATTAAGAGTTTTTCCGTTTTCACAAATCACACAACAAACCCTCAACTGGTACAGTACAGCAATCCTGTGTACATGAATACAGAAAAAGACAGGATTAAACTTTTACCTCCGTTTATACCGGGGGAAATGGTGAACGGATAAACGGGACACAGTAAGAAGTCTGACAACACCAGGTTAAAGTTGTAGCCGCTTAAAATGGCTAACTCCCGATTAGGATGGCCAAACCCCGATTTAAAATGGCGAACGGAAGAGGCTGATGGGAAAATCAGCCAACAGGACTCAAACAGACAGCTGCAGGTTAAACAGTGTATTCGCCTCTGGGGAGGCCAGACAGAATCGATACCTGCAGCCATCAACATAACAACACCCCAGCCATCTGCATATAAAGTAGCAATCCCAGGAACATCATGCTACAAATTAGTAACACAAAGCCGACCCAGACCTTTTGGCGCCAGCAGGAGCTGACACACAGAGAGGTAAACGACCACCCCTCAATCAAGGAATCGCTCCAGCATTGGAGAATATCGAACCAAGTGATTGGGACCAAGTCCAATCACTTGGAACCAGGTACAAGGTCCGCCCTGAGAGGCGGGAAGCCCCTGGGGACTATAAGAATAGGGGCCAAGTTCAAATCGACCCCTTCTTTTCTAGGCTGCACCCTTCTTCTCCTCTCCGCACCCTTCGAGACCCTTCTGACCTTCTACAACAGCCGCAAGAGAACGTAAGTTTTACTCCAACGATCGCTATGAGATAGGCACTCCTCACTATCGACCTGTACCAGCTTTTGAATCCCGCAGGCTCAGAACCCATTCGAAAGGCCATTCGTTTCCCTGATCTGGTGGGCCATTTCCAAAATTAAGTATTGGCCTGTTAGTTGTAGGAAGTAGCTTAGAAGTAGAATTAATGTATAAGTATTAATTGCTGCATATAATAAATGAGCGTTGATTTAACTCTTACTAAGCGGTGTGTTGGATTATTAATCATTACTCGAACTTGAACCACATGGCGGTATCTGGCGACTCAAGAGCAAAGGCGTCAGAATAAGAACAATTAAACTAAGGCTAAAACGAGCAACAAAGTCCAACAGGTTTGTTTCGAATCACGAGCTTTCGGAGCGTAGCTCCTTCCTCAGGTGAGTGATGAAGGAGCTCTGCTACTCACCTATTGAAGGAGCAACACCAGGTGCTTCTTACTGTGCCCACCCCAATCCAACGTCGGCATCTCCACATCACAGATAAACTGGTGAAAGAGGGAGAAGAGGATAAAGCCATGAAAACGGTAAAATGGTGCACACCTTCACATGTAGCGATCGCTCATACACCTAAAGAAAATATAGGATAAGATTTCCGTACCCTGTTGGGGTTTGCATCAAAACACACTTTCCCCCAATTGCAATAATAATGAGGCACCAGTGACACTTTGAAATGTGTTTTTCTCAGATCAGAGACCTGTCTGCACCTTTACAGGGTCAAGTCAACATTCTTTAACCCCAAAATAAAGAAAAGGTACAGAAATAATTCACAAATATATTTGTTCTAAGGGGATATCTTTCATTCAACCACAAGATGCAACAAATCCCCAAAATCAAGTTCAGTAGACTGATCATTATTCCATATCATATATACATTACACAGCAAATAATTCATACAATCGGTTCAGATTATAATTGACATGGTCAGTGCTTCCCTTCACACGGAGAATAAAAGGATATTGAAAAGTGTGGGAGATCTCAGGATAAAGCCATGAACATGGCCCTATGGTGCACGCTCTGCTCCATAAAGCAACCAAGGACTCTACACCCTGCCAAGACTCGCGACACAACAGACCTCACTCATCTCCATCCAAATCAAAGGCACCATTCAGACTCACCATCACCAAAAAACTGAAACCGTCTTCCACCAAGAAAACCCCACTGTTTTCATTGATAACAGGCAACAACACCTCACTGCTCATATATCATACACCCTTGCAGGGATAAAAAGCAATAACACAAAATCAGGGGTAAAGTCACAGAGGAACAAAGGTCAGGATTAATGATGAACTGCAGACTAATATAACCATCCAGGGAGATTGGAAAGGCCACAGCCACCAAGGATCATGGAGCAACAATCTGGATCCATCCAGAGTTCCCCCGATGTCCCTGCACCTCCGCCATCTTGTCGTCCCGAAACACCCGTAAACAATTACCCACGGTCCACCATGTCTGGCGCCTCCAACCCTTCCCAAAAAACACCGAGGACAAGACAATGTAAGACCAGTGGTCGGGGTCCCCGACCGACCCCAGGCCTCAAAGAGCGGATACAATGTTCTCCGTCAAACTCAAAGCACTGAACATGCAAATCGAGATTGTGAAAGTATGGCAGCCTGTTCTCAAATTCAGCCGGGAATTCATTCCCAGCTCCCCTCGGGAGACCGGGCGCACGGATATCCCTTCTCCAGCCCCAACTCGTCAAATCAACCAGGATGTTCAACATCCCATGCAGCAGGACGTTCAACACCCCATGCAGCAGGATATTTAAGGACTGAAGGCGAGGCCTCACTCAGGAAGCTGCTCCATTGACTGACAGGGTTCTCTTCTCTGTTTCATCCGTTCTCTTTAGGACATCCCACAATTCATAAATAATTTGTGCCGGGAGTGAGACCATCATCCACAACAACTCACAATGGCAGCCATTGTTTAGGCCCATCCACCAGGGAAACCACCCCTGTAACTGGACCCAGCCCAGCCTCTGACCGCCTCTGTCCACCAGGAAAACCCCCACTGCGACTGGACCCCAGCCCGGCCGCCTCTGTCCACCAGGAAAACCCCCACTGCGACTGGACCCCAGTCCAGCCGTCTCCGTCCACCATGGAAACCACCACTGTGACTGGACCCCAGTCCGGCTTCTGACCGCCTCTGTCCACCAGGGAAACCACCCCTGTAGCTGGACCCACCCCGGCCTCTGACCGCCTCTGTCCACCAGGAAAACCACCCCTGCGACTGGACCCCAGCCCAGCCTCCTCTGTCCACCAGGGAAACCCCCACTGCGACTGGACCCCAGCCCGGCCGCCTCCGTCCACCAGGGAAACCATCCCTGCGACTGGACCCCAGCCCGGCCTCTGACCGTCTCCGTCTACCAGGGAAACCCCCACTGCGACTGGACCCCAGCCCAGCCTCCTCTGTCCACCAGGAAAACCACCCCTGTAGCTGGACCCACCCTGGCCTCTGACCGCCTCTGTCCACCAGGAAAACCACCCCTGCGACTGGACCCCAGCCCGGCCGCCTCCGTCCACCAGGGAAACCCCCACTGCGACTGGACCCCAGCCCGGCCGCCTCCGTCCACCAGGGAAACCATCCCTGCGACTGGACCCAGCCCGGCCTCTGACCACCTCTGTCCACCAGGGAAACCCCCACTGCGACTGGACCCTAGCCCGGCCTCTGACTGCCTCCGTCCACCAGGAAAACCACCCCTGCGACTGGACCCCAGCCCGGCCTCTGACCGCCTCTGTCCACCAGGGAAACCACCCCTGCGACTGGACCCCAGCCCGGCCGCCTCCGTCCACCAGGGAAACCCCCACTGTGACTGGATACCAGGGAAACCCCCACTGTGGCTGCCTCTGACTGCCTAATTCAGCCAATGATTGTCTTGACTGAACTCTGCTCCCCACCACCAAAGTTTTACCAGGATCTCCCAGGAACATAACACAGATCAGATACAGGTCAGGATCAAATAATTATGGGTTGTGCATCTGGATAAAGAAGAGGATTAATGGACGAGTGGTGCCAGGGCTCCCGAAAACACAGCCACCCCCACGCTGACGTGCCCCCGAATTGACTGTATTGAACACAAAGATGATTGATTTGACTTTTATCCAGAATAGTAAACACTATAACTGGGCTGGAGATTATTGCAGAGACAGACCCAGTTAAATCAGTAAATTATCAGTAAAATCCAATCAGTGTAGTTAGCGGTGAACTCACTGGTGACTCCGGACATGGGATAACTAACTAAATCCATTCCCACTTTCAGACCGGGTGCACCACCTCACCCCGCTGTGAATTTGCTGGTGTACAGTGAGGTGAATAGTGACCCAGTTCCACAGTGCAGATAGGTGATTGATCTCTTAGCAGTGTGAACATGCTGATGGCACATCAGTTCCTGGAAATCTACAACACGTCCTTCAATCTGGGCATTGAACAGGTCTCTCCTCAGTGTGAAAATAGTATTTCGGAAGGATGGCTGAATTAATTCATTCCCTCACTTGGAGCATGAGAGCGGTTCTGTCCTCACTGTGAAGGCGCTGGTGTTGCAGCAGGATGGATGAACGAGTGAATCCCTTCCCACACTCAGCGCAGGTAAATGGCTTCTCCCCAGAGTGAACCCATCTGTGTGACAGCAGGTCAGATGGCTGAGTGAATCCCTTCCCACACACAGAGCAGGTGAACGGCCTCTCCCCAGTGTGAATTCGCTGATGTATAATGAGGACAGATGATTGTTTGAACCCAGTCCCGCAGTAAGAGCACCGGAACGGTTTCTCGTCAGTGTGAAGACGCTGATGGTACATCAGCTCCCTGGTACTTTTGAAGCACTTCCCACAGTCTGAGCATTTAAAAGGTCTCTCATCAGTGTGAACTCTCTGGTGTGTCAGCAGGTGGCAGAACTGGGAGAATCCTTTTCCACACACAGAGCAGGTGAACGGTTTCTCCCCGGTGTGACTGCACCGATGAGTTTCCAGGTCAGACGGGGATCTGAATCCCTTCCCACAGTCCCCACATTTCCACGGTTTCTCCCCGTGTGACAAACGTTGGTGTTTTGACAGGCCAGATGATCGGCTGTAGCCTCGTCCACACACAGAACACGTGTATGGTTTCTCCCCACTGTGAATGGTGCTTTTTCCTTCCATGTTCAGAATCCGTACGTGGGAGGCTCCACCTGATCCTGATGTGATGTTTGACTTCAGTTTTCTGACTCCAAATCCTCCCCTTCTAATATCCTGTGAAATTGATTTAAAGGAGAAAAAGGGAGTGAGAGAGAACCCACAAAAACACAAAGGCAGGTTGTGAAATTGAGCTGAATGAATCTGGTCATTGGTGGGGCCGGCACTGGGAAAACGTGAGCGTGAAAACTGTTTAATTGTCATAAAAACCCGACTGGATTCGCAGCTCCCTGTCCCTCTAAAGATGACAGTCATTAACTCCCTCCCTAACAGCAATGTGGGTGTACCTACATGGGTGTACTGACACCTCATGGAACTGCAGTTCAAGAAAGCAGCTCACCAGCATCTTCTGAAAGGCAACTAGGAATGGGCAGTAAATGTTGGCCTAACCAGCGACACCCACATCTCATAAAATGAGTTGATAGAAAACCAGGCCGGTCTCCTGCTCCTGTGTGGGTGGAATGAGAATAAAATCAATCAAGTGAATGATTTTCTCTCCTGGTCCCAGGGACCCCGAGGCCCCGCCCACTCTGTGACATCACCAACATGGCCTCGCATTCGATACACTTCCCGCTGAGCTCAGGTGGCGACCGTTCACCATTGACCTGTTCCTGGGAAAAGGCCCAGAGCTGCTAACTCAAGGCCTGCGGGCTCTTACTCGGAGCTTGAAGCCTAAACAAAGTCTTTCTGAAGCCTTCGCAGCCGAAATGCGGCCCCAATTCTCCGCTCTCCCCGGTGAGCCCATTCCTCCCTCTGCCTGACCGACTCTCACCCGGGACCGAAACCCTCTCGCGCAGGGCTGAGCAAAATGACACTGCGCATGCTCCAGAGACCCTCCAGAACCGCGTGAGCGCATTCGCTTCCTGTAGTCCGAATAGGACATATTCACACCCGCAAGGAATGTTGGGTAGCAGCAACGCCATTGAATGTCCAAAAAGGAAATAGAAGATCATTTTATTAACCGGTTGAAATGCATTAATTGAAAACACATTGTAGCGCACAATGACTTACGAGAGAGACGAGTAGTGATGAAGTCGATGAGGCTTTATTAAGCGAGACTTGCCCCCAGCAGTTCAGCAACAGAATGAAGCGGCGGGGAGAAGCTCGGGTTCTTATTCTCCGCCTTCAGGGCGGAGCCAGGAGTCAACAGCCAACCAGGACCCGGGATCTGTCAGCCAATAGCATCACGGCTTCACAGTCCCACATGACCCCTAATACATACCACCACACACATAAATCCTAGTGAATTTGCGCTCTGCTATATTTAATTTCTCAAAGTGATTTAAACCACCTGTTGGAAGACACTCAGCTTTAACACTTTTCCCACTCTCCTCCTCAAGAGGTGTTGGCTCTGGTTGTGTTTTAATTTCACCGTCACGGATTCTTCGTGCTTTCTCTCTCGATCTGAATAATCACTGGTTTTATAGAAAGATAGAGCACAGATGGAAACCATTCAGCCCATTATGCCTGTACTGGCTCTTTGGAAGATCTATCCAATTAATTCCACAGTCCTGCTGTCTGAGTCAGAACAATGTGTATCTGCTGTAGTGTTGCAGGAGGTGAGGGAAAGGTTTTCCAGCTTGTTACTTCTCAGACACACGCACCCCTGTAGTTGAACAGTGCACTAAACAGAGATTAAAGGCTGACTCAAGTATAGGCAAAATGTGCTGCAAAGTCTCAGCAGGTCTGTCAGCATTTCAGCGGGAGCAGTGCGGAAGTGGCTGCTGGGAGGTAAGTCTGTCCTTTAAAAGCACTTGTCTTTGCAGGGGCAGGCCAGTCGATTTCGGCGGGAGAACAGCTGGTGAGTCAGTTTCAGCGGGAGCAGTGCGGAAGTGGCTGCTGGGAGGTAAGTCTGTCCTTTAAAAGCACTTGTCTTTGCAGGGGCAGGCCAGTCGATCTCGGCGTGAGAACAGCTGGTGAGTCAGTTTCAGCGGGAGCACTGCGGAAGTGGCTGCTGGGAGGTAAGTCTGTCCTTTAAAAGCACTTGTCTTTGCAGGGGCAAGCCAGTCGATTTCGGCGTGAGAACAGCTGGTGAGTCAGTTTCAGCGGGAGCAGTGCGAAAGTGGTTGCTGGGAGGTAAGTCAACCTTTAAAAGCACTTGTCTTTGCAGGGGCAGGCCAGTCGATTTCTGCGTGAGAACAGCTGGTGAGTCAGTTTCAGCGGGAGCAGTGTGGAGGTGGTTGCTGGGAGGTAAGTGTGTCCTTTAAAAGCACTTGTCTTTGCAGGGGCAGGCCAGTCGATTTCGGCATGAGAACAGCTGGTGAGTCAGTTTCAGCGGGAGCAGTGCGGAAGTGGCTGCTGGGAGTTAAGTCTGTCCTTTAAAAGCACTTGTGTTTGCAGGGGCAGGCCAGTCGATTTCGGCGTGAGAACAGCTGGTGAGTCAGTTTCAGCGGGAGCAGTGCGGAAGTGGCTGCTGGGAGGTAAGTGTGTCCTTTAAAAGCACTTGTCTTTGCAGGGGCAAGCCAGTCGATTTTGGCGTGAGAACAGCTGGTGAGTCAGTTTCAGCGGGAGCAGTGCGGAAGTGGCTGCTGGGAGGTAAGTCTGTCCTTTAAAAGCACTTGTCTTTGCAGGGGCAGGCCAGTCGATTTCGGCGGGAGAACAGCTGGTGAGTCAGTTTCAGCGGGAGCAGTGCGGAAGTGGCTGCTGGGAGGTAAGTCAACCTTTAAAAGCACTTGTCTTTGCAGGGGCAGGCCAGTCGATTTCTGCGTGAGAACAGCTGGTGAGTCAGTTTCAGCGGGAGCAGTGCGGAAGTGGCTGCTGGGAGGTAAGTCTGTCCTTTAAAAGCACTTGTCTTTGCAGGGGCAGACCAGTCGATTTCGGAGGGAGTGGAGCTGGCTGGTTAGTCAATTTCAGCAGGAGCTGAGAATTTTTCTTTTTTTTAAATTAGTGTTTAAGGTGGGAACAGGAAGTCGACCCGCGGACGTCTGGGAAGACCCTCACCAATAAATTCTGGTGGAGAGGAAACCCGAGACACTACACGTGTAGTGTCTCCCACCCGCCCTCCTCCTCTAACCTAATAATAAAACCCATTGGTCTGAGGTAAGTACCATATTTTATTATACTATTATTATTTTTTATAAAAAATTTAATTTAGTTGTTAGCCAGATCTTGGTAGAAAGTTAGAGGAATGGCAGGGAAGGGAGTGCCATGTTCCTCCTGCAGGATGTTTGAGGTGAGGGATGCAGTTAGTGTCCCTGCTGATTTTACCTGCAGGAAGTGCTGCCATCTCTAACTCCTCCAAGACCGAGTTAGGGAACTGGAGCTGGAGTTGGAAGAACTTTGGATCATTCGGGAGGCAGAAGGGGTCATAGATAGCAGCTTCAGGGAATTAGTTACACCAAAGATTGGAGATAGGTGGGTAACTGTAAGAGGGACTGGGAAAAAGCAGTCAGTGCAGGGATCCCCTGCGGTCGTTCCCCTGAGAAACAAGTATACCGCTTTGGATACTTGTGGGGGGGGAATGACTTACCAGGGATAAGCCATGGGGTACGGGCCTCTGGCACGGAGTCTGTCCCTGTTGCTCAGAAGGGAAGGGGGGAGAGGAGCAGAGCATTAGTAATTGGGGACTCTATAGTCAGGGGCACAGATAGGAGATTTTGTGGGAGCGTGAGAGACTCACGTTTGGTATGTTGCCTCCCAGGTGCAAAGGTCCGTGATGTCTCGGATCGTGTTTTCCGGGTCCTAAGGGGGAGGGGGAGCAGCCCCAAGTCGTGGTCCACATTGGCACTAACAACATAGGTAGGAAAGGGGATAAGGATGTCAGGCAGGCTTTCAGGGAGCTAGGATGGAAGCTCAGAACTAGAACAAACAGAGTTGTTATCTCTGGGTTGTTGCCCGTGCCACATGATAGTGAGATGAGGAATAGGGAGAGAGAGCATTTAAACACGTGGTTACAGGGATGGTGCAGGCGGGAGGGATTCAGATTTCTGGATAACTGGGGCTCTTTCTGGGGAAGGTGGAACCTCTACAGACAGGATGGTCTACATCTGAACCTGAGGGGCACAAATATCCTGGGGGGGAGATTTGTTAGTGCTCTTTGGGGGGGTTTAAACTAATGCAGCAGGGGCATGGGAACCTGGATTGTAGTTTTAGGGTAAGGGAGAGTAGAGTAGAGTAGAGTAGAGAGGTCAGGAGCACAGATTTGACGTCGCAGGAGGGGGCCAGTGTTCAGGTAGGTGGTTTGAAGTGTGTCTACTTCAATGCCAGGAGTATACGAAACAAGGTAGGGGAACTGGCAGCATGGGTTGGTACCTGGGACTTCGATGTTGTGGCCATTTCAGAGACATGGATAGAGCAGGGACAGGAATGGATGTTGCAAGTTCCGGGGTTTAGGTGTTTTAGTAAGCTCAGAGAAGGAGGCAAAAGAGGGGGAGGTGTGGCGCTGCTAGTCAAGAGCAGTATTACGGTGGCGGAGAGGATGCTAGATGGGGACTCTTCTTCCGAGGTAGTATGGGCTGAAGTTAGAAACAGGAAAGGAGAGGTCACCCTGTTGGGAGTTTTTTATAGGCCTCCTAATAGTTCTAGGGATGTAGAGGAAAGGATGGCGAAGATGATTCTGGATAAGAGCGAAAGTAACAGGGTAGTTATTATGGGAGACTTTAACTTTCCAAATATTGACTGGAAAAGATATAGTTCGAGTACAATAGATGGGTCGTTTTTTGTACAGTGTGTGCAGGAGGGTTTCCTGAAACAATATGTTGACAGGCCAACAAGAGGCGAGGCCACGTTGGATTTGGTTTTGGGTAATGAACCAGGCCAGGTGCTGGATTTGGAGGTAGGAGAGCACTTTGGGGACAGTGACCACAATTCGGTGACGTTTACGTTAATGCTGGAAAGGGATAAGTATACACCGCAGGGCAAGAGTTATAGCTGGGGGAAGGGCAATTATGATGCCATTAGACGTGACTTGGGGGGGATAAGGTGGAGAAGTAGGCTGCAAGTGTTGGGCACACTGGATAAGTGGAGCTTGTTCAAGGATCAGCTACTGCGTGTTCTTGATAAGTATGTACCGGTCAGGCAGGGAGGAAGGCGTCGAGCGAGGGAACCGTGGTTTACCAAGGAAGTGGAATCTCTTGTTAAGAGGAAGAAGGAGGCCTATGTGAAGATGAGGTGTGAAGTTTCGGTTGGGGCGATGGAGAGTTACAAGGTAGCGAGGAAGGATCTAAAGAGAGAGCTAAGACGAGCAAGGAGGGGACATGAGAAGTATTTGGCAGGAAGGATCAAGGAAAACCCAAAAGCTTTCTATAGGTATGTCAGGAATAAGCGAATGACTAGGGAAAGAGTAGGACCAGTCAAGGACAGGGATGGGAAATTGTGTGTGGAGTCTGAAGAGATAGGCGAGATACTAAATGAATATTTTTCGTCAGTATCCACTCAGGAAAAAGATAATGTTGTGGAGGAGAATGCTGAGCCCCAGGCTAATAGAATAGATGGCATTGAGGTACGTAGGGAAGAGGTGTTGGCAATTCTGGACAGGCTGAAAATAGCTAAGTCCCCGGGACCTGATGGGATTTATCCTAGAATTCTCTGGGAGGCCAGGGAAGAGATTGCTGGACCTTTGGCTTTGATTTTTATGTCATCATTGGCTAAAGGAATAGTGCCAGAGGACTGGAGGACAGCAAATGTGGTCCCTTTGTTCAAAAAGGGGAGCAGAGACAACCCCGGCAACTATAGACCGGTGAGCCTCACGTCTGTAGTGGGTAAAGTCTTGGAGGGGATTATAAGAGACAAGATTTATAATCATCTAGATAGGAATAATATGATCAGGGATAGTCAGCATGGCTTTGTGAAGGGTAGGTCATGCCTCACAAACCTGATTGAGTTCTTTGAGAAGGTGACTGAACAGGTAGATGAGGGTAGAGCAGTTGATGTGGTGTATATGGATTTCAGCAAAGCGTTTGATAAGGTTCCCCACGGTAGGCTATTGCAGAAAATACGGAGGCTGGGGATTGAGGGTGATTTAGAGATGTGGATCAGAAATTGGCTAGCTGAAAGGAGACAGAGGGTGGTGGTTGATGGGAAATGTTCAGAATGGAGTACAGTCACAAGTGGAGTACCACAAGGATCTGTTCTGGGGCCGTTGCTGTTTGTCATTTTTATCAATGACCTAGAGGAAGGCGCAGAAGGGTGGGTGAGTAAATTTGCAGACGATACTAAAGTCGGTGGTGTTGTCGATAGTGTGGAAGGATGTAGCAGGTTACAGAGGGATATAGATAAGCTGCAGAGCTGGGCTGAGAGGTGGCAAATGGAGTTTAATGTAGAGAAGTGTGAGGTGATTCACTTTGGAAGGAATAACAGGAATGCGGAATATTTGGCTAATGGTAAAGTTCTTGAAAGTGTGGATGAGCAGAGGGATCTAGGTGTCCATGTACATAGATCCCTGAAAGTTGCCACCCAGGTTGATAGGGTTGTGAAGAAGGCCTATGGAGTGTTGGCCTTTATTGGTAGAGGGATTGAGTTCCGGAGTCGGGAGGTCATGTTGCAGCTGTACAGAACTCTGGTACGGCCGCATTTGGAGTATTGCGTACAGTTCTGGTCACCGCATTACAGGAAGGACGTGGAGGCTTTGGAGCGGGTGCAGAGGAGATTTACCAGGATGTTGCCTGGTATGGAGGGAAAATCTTATGAGGAAAGGCTGATGGACTTGAGGTTGTTTTCGTTGGAGAGAAGAAGGTTAAGAGGAGACTTAATAGAGGCATACAAAATGATCAGGGGGTTGGATAGGGTGGACAGTGAGAGCCTTCTCCCGCGGATGGAAATGGCTGGCACGAGGGGACATAGCTTTAAACTGAGGGATAATAGATATAGGAGAGAGGTCAGAGGTAGGTTCTTTACGCAAAGAGTAGTGAGGCCGTGGAATGCCCTACCTGCTACAGTAGTGAACTCGCCAACATTGAGGGCATTTAAAAGTTTATTGGAGAAACATATGGATGATAATGGCACAGTGTAGGTTAGATGGCTTTTGTTTCGGTGCAACATCGTGGGCCGAAGGGCCTGTACTGCGCTGTATTGTTCTATGTTCTATGTTCTATCTGTGGAAATTACAAGTGTTTTGAACCCAATATGACTCTTCTTCAGAATTGAGCTGCCAGAATCAGAATCACACAGTGCAGAAGAAGCTCTTTGGGCCATCAAGTCTGCACCGACACATACAGAACACCTGACCTGTCTACCTAATCCCATTTACCTGCACTTGGCCCATAGCTTTAAATGTTATGACATGCCAAGTGCTCATCCAGGTACTTTTTGAAGATGTGAGGCAAACAGCCTCTGCCACCTACCCAGGCAGTGCATTCCAGACCATCACCACCTTCTGGGTAAACTAATTTCTCCTCAATTTCCCCCCAAACCTCCTGCTCCAGACCTTGAACTTGTGACTGACCCTTCAACTGAGGGGAACAGCTGCTCCCTATCCACCCATGTTCCTCATAATCATGTTCACCTTAATCATGTTGCCTCTCAGTCTTCTCACCTCCAACAAAAACAACCCAAGCCTATCCAACCTCTGTTCATAACTTAAATGTTCCACCCTAGGCAACATCCTGGTGAATCTCCTCTGCACCCCCTCCAGCGCAATCTCACCCTTCCTATAATGTGGTGAGCAGAATTGCACACAGTACTCACTTAACCACTTCCTTACCTTGCAGGTCAGCTGTTCGGGAGAGAGAGGGAGCCGGGACCTTGGAAACAGCGCAAAAGTTTCAAAAAGCGCGGGAGCTGCGAGGCAGAGGGGACAGTTTAAAAGGTTGCGCCGTGGGTGAGGTAAATACTGCTTAACCACTTCCTTACCTTGCAGGTCAGCTGTTCGGGAGAGAGAGGGAGCCGGGACCTTGGAAACAGCACGGGAGTTTCAAAAAGCGCGGGACCTGCGAGGCAGAGGGGACAGTTTAAAAGGTCGCGCCGTGGGTGAGGTAAGTACTGCTTAACAACTTCCTTACCTTGCAGGTCAGCTGTTCGGGAGAGAGAGGGAGCCGGGACCTTGGAAACAGCGCGGGAGTTTCAAAAAGCGCGGGAGCTGCGAGGCAGAGGGGACAGTTTAAAAGGTCGCGCCGTGGGTGAGGTAAGTACTGCTTAACCACTTCCTTACCTTGCAGGTCAGCTGTTCGGGAGAGAGAGGGAGCCGGACCTTGGAAACAGCGCGGGAGTTTCAAAAAGCGCGGGAGCTGCGAGGCAGAGGGGACAGTTTAAAAGGTCGTGCCGTGGGTGAGGTAAGTACTGCTTAACCACTTCCTTACCTTGCAGGTCAGCTGTTCGGGAGAGAGAGGGAGCCGGGACCTTGGAAACAGCGCGGGAGTTTCAAAAAGCGCGGGAGCTGCAAGGCAGAGGGGACAGTTTAAAAGGTCGCGCCGTGGGTGAGGTAAGTACTGCTTAACCACTTCCTTACCTTGCAGGTCAGCTGTTCGGGAGAGAGAGGGAGCCGGGACCTTGGAAACAGCGCGGGAGTTTCAAAAAGCGCGGGAGCTGCGAGGCAGAGGGGACAGTTTATAAGGTCGCGCCGTGGGTGAGGTAAGTACTGCTTAACCACTTCCTTACCTTGCAGGTCAGCTGTTCGGGAGAGAGATCAGTTTCGGGAGCAGGCCTATTGGCTGACTGTAAATCAGGAAGGATACAAAGGGTGTGGCTGAAGTGCCTATAGAAACGAAGTGCTGGAGGCAAACAGAGTGTATCTGAGTTCGGGTAAGGGGAGTGACAAAAAAAAAAAAAAAATCAAATTAATTAAGTAAATTAATTAACTAGTTAAGGGAATTTGGTGCTCACCTTAAGGAGGTGCAGAGAAGCAGACCTGTGAGGGAGTCTCTGGAGCAATTACATCACAGCCAGCAGGTAAGTGATTGGCTTGTAACTGGTAAGTGATTTCTCTCTCTTTGACTTTCTCTTAGCTGTGTAGTGTAGTTCAAATTTAACTTCAGGTTTAAGTCATGGCAGGAGAGCTCAGACCCGTGTCATGCTCCTCTTGTGAGATGTGGCAAGTCAGGGACTCTTCTGGTGTCCCTGACTCCTTCATCTGCAAAAGGTGTGTCCAACTGCAGCTCCTGTTAGACCGCTTGACGGCTCTGGAGCTGCGGATGGACTCACTTTGGAGCATCCGCGATGCTGAGGAAGTTGTGGATAGCACATTCAGTGAGTTGGTCACACCGCAGATTAAAATTACTGAGGCAGATAGGGAAAGGGCGACCAACAGACAGAGGAAGAGTAGGAAGGCAGTGCAGGGATCCCCTGCGGTCATCTCCCTCCAAAACAGATTTACCGTTTTGGAAACTGTTGGGGGAGATGGCTCACCAGGGGAAGGTGGCAGCAGCCAGGTTCATGGCACCGTGGCTGGTTCTGCTGCACAGAAGGGCGGGAAAAAGAGTGGCAGAGCTATAGTGATAGGGGATTCAATTGTAAGGGGAATAGACAGGCGTTTCTGCGGACGCAAACGAGAATCCAGGTTGGTACGTTGCCTCCCTGGTGCAAGGGTCAAGGATGTCCCGGAGCGGCTGCAGGGCATTCTGGAGGGGGAGGGTGAACAGCCAGCTGTCGTGGTGCATATAGGCACCAACGATATAGGTAAAAAACGGGATGAGGTCCTACAAGCTGAATTTAAGGAGTTAGGAGTTAAACTAAAAAGTAGGACCTCAAAGGTAGTAATCTCAGGATTGCTACCAGTGCCACGTGATAGTCAGAGTAGGAATGACAGGATAGCTAGGATGAATACGTGGCTTGAGAGATGGTGCAAGAGGGAGGGTTTCAAATTCCTGGGACATTGGGACCGGTTCTGGGGGAGGTGGGACCTGTACAAATCGGACGGTCTGCATCTGGGTGGGACCGGAACCAATGTTCTCGGGGGTGTGTTTGCTAGTGCAGTTGGGGAGGGTTTAAACTAATGTGCCAGGGGATGGGAACCGATGTAGGAAGTCAGTGGGGACAGAAACAAAAGGCAGGAAGGGAGAGTGTGTAAAGCATGACCAGAGAAAGCAGGGCAGAGAGCAAGGAAGGTCTACATTAAACTGCATTTATTTCAATGCAAGGGGCCTGACGGGCAAAGCGGATGAACTCAGGGCATGGACGGGCACATGGGACTGGGATATTATAGCTCTGACTGAAACATGGCTAAGGGAGGGGCAGGACTGGCAGCTCAATGTTCCGGGGTACAGATGCTATAGAAAGGATAGAACAGGAGGTAAGAGAGGAGGGGGAGTGGCGTTTTTGATTAGGGAGAACATCACGGCAGTACTTAGAGGGGATATATCCGAGGGTTCGCCCACTGAGTCTATATGGGTGGAACTGAAAAATAAGAAGGGAGAGATCACCTTGGTAGGACTGTACAACAGGCCCCCAAATAGTCAGCGGGAAATTGAGGAGCAAATATGTAAGGAGATTACAGATAGCTGCAAGAATAATAGGGTGGTAGTAATAGGGGACTTTAACTTTCCCAACATTGACTGGGACAGCCAGAGCATTAGGGGCTTGGATGGAGGGAAATTTGTTGAATGTATTCAGGAGGAATTTCTCATTCAGTATATGGATGGACCGACTAGAGAGGGGGCAAAACTTGACCTCGTCTTGGGAAATAAGGAAGGGCAAGTGACAGAAGTGCTAGTGAGGGATCACTTTGGGACAAGTGACCATAATTCCATTAGTTTTAAGATAGCTATGGAGAATGATAGGTCTGGCCCAAGAGTTAAAATTCTTAATTGGGGCAAGGCCAATTTTGATGGTATCAGACAGGAACTTGCAGAGGTAGATTGGGGGAGACTGTTGGCAGGCAAAGGGACGGCTGGTAAATGGGAGGCTTTTAAAAATGTGTTAACCAGGGTGCAGGGTAAACACATTCCCTTTAGAGTGAAGGGCAAGGCTGGTAGAAGTAGGGAACCCTGGATGACTCGAGATATTGAGACTCTGGTCAAAAAGAAGAAGGACGCATATGGTGTACATAAGCAACTGGGATCAAGTGGATCCCTTGAAGAGTATAGAGATTGTCGAAATAGAGTTAAGACGGAAATCAGGAGGGCAAAAAGGGGACATGAAATTGCTTTGGCAAATAATGCAAGGGAGAATCCAAAGAGATTCTACAGATACATAAAGGGGAAAAGAGTAACTAGGGACAGAGTAGGGCCTCTTAAGGATCAACAAGGACATCTATGTGCAGAGCCACAAGAGTTGGGTGAGATCCTGAATGAATATTTCTCATCGGTATTCACGGTGGAGAAAGGCATGGATGTTAGGAAACTAAGGGAAATAAATAGTGATGTCTTGAGAAGTGTGCATATTACAGAGGAGGAGGTGCTGGAAGTCTTAAAGCGCATCAAGGTAGATAAATCCCCGGGACCTGATGAAATGTATCCCAGGATGTTGTGGGAGGCTAGGGAGGAAATTGCGGGTCCCCTAACCGAGATATTTGAATCATCGGCAGCCACAGGTGGGGTGCCTGAAGATTGGAGAGTGGCGAATGTTGTGCCCTTGTTTAAGAAGGGCAGCAGGGAAAAGCCTGGGAACTACAGACCGGTGAGCCTAACATCTGTAGTAGGTAAGTTGCTAGAAGGTATTCTGAGAGACAGGATCTACAAGCATTTAGAGAGGCAAGGACTGATTCGGGGCAGTCAGCATGGCTTTGTGCGTGGAAAATCATGTCTCACAAATTTGATTGAGTTTTTTGAGGGGGTGACCAAGAAGGTAGATGAGGGCAGTGCAGTAGACGTTGTCTACATGGACTTTAGCAAAGCCTTTGACAAGGTACCGCATGGTAGGTTGTTGCAGAAGGTTAAAGCTCACGGGATCCAGGGTGAGGTTGCCAATTGGATTCAAAATTGGCTGGACGACAGAAGGCAGAGGGTGGTTGTAGAGGGTTGTTTTTCAAACTGGAGGCCTGTGACCAGTGGTGTGCCTCAGGGATCGGTGCTGGGTCCACTGTTATTTGTGATTTATATTAATGATTTGGATGAGAATTTAGGAGGCATGGTTAGTAAGTTTGCAGATGACACCAAGATTGGTGGCACAGTGGATAGTGAAGGTTATCTAGGATTGCAACGGGATCTTGATCAATTAGGCCAGTGGGCCGACGAATGGCAGATGGAGTTTAATTTAGATCAATGTGAGGTGATGCATTTTGGCAGATCGAATCAGGCCAGGACCTACTCAGTTAATGGTATGGCGTTGGGGAGAGTTATAGAACAAAGAGATCTAGGAGTACAGGTTCATAGCTCCTTGAAGGTGGAGTCGCAGGTGGACAGGGTGGTGAAGAAGGCATTCGGCATGCTTGGTTTCATTGGTCAGAACATTGAATACAGGAGTTGGGACGTCTTGTTGAAGTTGTACAAGACATTGGTACGGCCACACTTGGAATACTGTGTGCAGTTCTGGTCACCCTATTATAGAAAGGATATTATTAAACTAGAAAGAGTGCAGAAAAGATTTACTAGGATGTTGCCGGGACTTGATGGTTTGAGTTATAAGGAGAGGCTGGATAGACTGGGACTTTTTTCCCTGGAGCGTAGGAGGCTTAGGGGTGATCTTATAGAGGTCTATAAAATAATGAGGGGCATAGATAAGGTAGATAGTCAACATCTTTTCCCAAAGGTAGGGGAGTCTAAAACTAGAGGGCATAGGTTTAAGGTGAGAGGGGAGAGATTCAGAAGGGCCCAGAGGGGCAATTTCTTCACTCAGAGGGTAGTGAGTGTCTGGAATGGGCTGCCAGAGGTAGTAGTAGAGGCAGGTACAATTGTGTCTTTTAAAAAGCATTTAGATAGTTACATGGGTAAGATGGGTATAGAGGGTTATGGGCCAAGTGCGGGCAACTGGGACTAGCTTAATGGTAAAAACTGGGCGGCATGGACTGGTTGGGCCGAAGGGCCTATTTCCATGCTGTAAACTTCTATGATTCTACTCCAGCTGTGGCCTCACCAAAGTTCTATACAGCTCCATCATGACCTCCCTGCTTTTGTAATCTATGCCCTGATTGATAAAAGTAAATGTCCCATATGCCTTTTTCACCACCCTATTAACTTGCCCTTCTGTCTTCAGAGATCTATGGACAAACGCCAAGGTCTCTTTGTTCGTACAAAACTTCCCAGTGTTGGACCTTTCATAGTATATTTCCCTGTTAAATTACTCCTTCCAAAGTGTACCTCACACTTTTCAGGATTAAATTCCATCTGCATCATAAAAGCCCATTTGGCCACGCATGCCCCCCCCCCCCGGACAACTTTCAATTTTGCAGCAATAGTCGGCCCAATTTAAAATTTAGTGACAAGGGGGTGGCATTGAGCGAGAAGTTAAGCAAAAAAATCAGAATAGATGGAGAAATGCGAGGTCACATTCATCAGTTTTAGACAACTCTTAGCCACAGCGTCAGCACTAGGGTTGCCAGATTTGCTTTGCCCCCGTCAACATATATGGCCATAATAATGGGAATTACAACATTGCTGTACCGACCCAACAAAATAGAGCTAATCTATGACTTGTAGTCCGTTACTCCAACAGGCAATCAGCAGTTGTTGCTGGATACAGGAAATCCAAACAGGACACCCCTCAGTGCAGATTCTGAACATGGGGAGATTTGAAAAAATATCAGGTGCTAGAAGGGCTCAAGAGAAGTTGAGGAAGTGAATAGAGTCGGATAAAAGTGATTAGAGGAGGCAATTGTGACCCCGTTTGTCGACAGGTTCCAGCGGAGTCCACGAGGAGCCAAGAACAGGATGGATGATGGGTGAACGAGGCAGAACAAAATTAAAAGTGGAATCTACCTGATGGGCAATGAAAACGATGATGAAAAGGAAATGGACATTTAAAGAGATTTTAAGAAGACAACAATAAAAATAAACACACCTCCATAGCAAGAACATCCTTCCTCAGATAAGGACACCAAAACTGCACACAATACTCCAGGTCTGGCCTCACCAATGCCCTATACAATTGCAGTAAAACATCTCTATTCCTGTACTCAAATCCTCTCGCTATGAAGGCCAACATGCCATTTGCCTTCTTTACTGCCTTTTGTACGTGTGCTTACTTTCAGCGACTGATGAACAAAGACATCAAGGTCTTGCTGAGTATCCACCTTTCTCAATTTATATCCATTCAAATAATAGTCCACCTTCCTATTTTTGCTACTGAAGCCGAAAGCTCACATTTATCCACATTATACTGCATCTGCCATACTTATGCCCACTCACTCAGTCTATCCAAATCCTGAAGTATCTCTGCATCCTCCTCCCAACTCACCCTCCCACGCAACTTTGTATCATCTACACATTTAGAGATAATATATATAGTGCCCTCGTCCAAATCATTAATATATAATGTGAACCATTGGGGTCCTAGCACAGATCCCTGCGGTACCCCATTAGTCACTGCCAGACGATCAGAAAAAGATCCAATTATTCCAACATTTGCTTAGTTTTTGCTAACCATCTCACCTCCAGACACTACCCGTAATCACATGTGCTTTAACTTTACATCGTAATCTGCTATGTGAGACCTTGTCGAAAACCGTCTGAAAGTCTAAATAAACCACAGCCACTGGTTCTCCCTGATCAACTCTATGAGTGACATCTTCAAAGAGTTCCAGTAGATTTAGCGAGCATGATTTTCCTTTTGCAAATCCATGCTGATTTTGTCCGATTACACCACTGCTTTCCAAATGCTGCGCGATGAAATCCTTGATAATGGACTCCAGCATCTTCCCAACTACCAACAACAGGCTCACTGGTTTATAGTTCTGTTTTCTCTCTTCCTCCTTTTTTGAATCGCAGGGTTACATTTGCTCCCTCCATTCTGTAGGAACCATTCCAGAGTCCAAAGAATGTTGGAAAATGGCCACCAATGGGTCCACTATTTCGAGGGCCACTTCCTTAAGTACTCTGTGATGAAGATTTTTCTTTTTATAAATTTAGTGTACCCAATTCATTTTTTCCAATTAAGGGGCAATTTAGTGTGGCCAATCCACCTAACCTGCACATCTTTGGGTTGTGGGGGTGAAACCCACGCAGACATGGGGAGAATATGCAAACTCCACACGGACAGTGACCCAGGGCCGGGATTCGAACCCTGGTCTAAGCGCCGCAGTCCCAGTGCGAACCGCTGCGCCACGTGCCACCCTCTCTGTGATGAAGGTTATCAGGTCCTGGAGATTTGTCCCCCTTCAATCCCATTAATTTCCCCAAAACTATTTCTTCAGCTCCTCACTAAAACTGTTTGCCAGAACCTCTGGTACATTATTCATGTCTTCCTTTGTGAAGACAGAATTATTCATGTCTTCCTTTGTGAAGACAGAGGCAAAGTATAAAATTAGTTCCTCAGCCATTTCTTTGTTCCGTTTAAATTCCTCCGTTTCTGACTGCAAGTGGCCGACATTACTTTTTAATCAATCTTTTTCTCTTTACATACTCCATAGAGAAACTGATTTTGTAACAATTGGAATTGACGCACACACATTGATACCTGCCCAGGATGAGTAAAATTTATGTGAAAGCGTAAATCATTTGGATAGGAATAATTATGGGCCTGTTAGCAAATCAACCTAGTGCAAAGTATCCACCAGATGGATAGAGAGCTGGAGAATGTTTTAAGTCCATGCATGTTGTAATTTTGCATGATATTGAAGTAGCTGATTTGCAAGGGGGGACCATCTGAGAGCAGGGATATCAATCCAATTATTCAGAGATCACGCAATTTTCAATAGATGATGGAATAAAATGGAATTTACCACAAGTTATGTGAGGGGGGGAATGAAAGATTCAGAGTTTAATTTCCCCCCCACCCCCCAGGCTCCACTTGACTTAACAGCACATTTTGGGATTTTAGACAAATAAGCTGAGTGAATGAGCCAGTCACAGGATACATGAAGGGGACCCTTGCTTCTCTACCTCCCTGCTTACTAATGGACCGGGTCACTCACCTCCTGACCAGTCACCCTGGGGAGGGCTCAAATCTGCTGCGATCGTGTTAGCACATGTTGCTGGAGGGGTTCGGGCAGGAAGGTAAGCCAGATATCAACACAGTGGGTGGGTGGGTAAATTGGGGTCTGTTGACCATCCTCAATTACACAGGCTATGTCCTTTTGACCTTGACGGGACCCTACTCATCCTCCTCGCTGTGCGCATCGGCTGATATTCGGTAGTACGCACTGTGACCCGTGTCCCCAAAACCAGGTGCAAAAAGCACATCAGCCACAAGCTGCGCAACACGCAGTGTGACGACCATCAAATCGGTGATGAGGTTGTTGATGACAAACCATGTGCACCTTTCCTTCTTGTCCAATGGGTCCAACCCCCACGGTATGAATGGGAGTTGGAAGGGGAGACGGAAGGATTCGGAATTTGGGTTTTCTTCCATTTTGTGTTGGTCAGAACAGAACAGATTGTGTTAATTCAGCTGAACTCGGGGCAGCACGGTGCGCAGTGGATCATAGAATTTACAGTGCAGAAGGAGGCCATTCAGCCCATCGAGTCTGCACCAGCCCTTTGGAAGAGCACCTTACCTAAGCCCCACACCTCAACCCCATCCCCCTTTATCCCCCCTAACCCAGTAACCCCACCTAACCTTTTTGGACACTAGGGCAATTTAGAATAGCCAATCCACCTATCCTGCACATCTTTCGATAGCACTGCTGCCTCATGGCGCCGAGGTCGCAGGTTCGATCCCACCTCTGGGTCATTGTCCGTGTGGAGTTTGCACATTCTCCCCGTGTTTGCGTGGGTTCCGCCCCCACAACCCAAAGATGTGCAGGATAGGTGATTGGCCACACTAAATTGCCCCTTAATTTGAAAACATTAATTGGGTACTCTAAATTATTATTATTTTTTTTTTTAAATTCAGCTGAACTTCATTTTGGACCAAACATGCTAACCAGCCATAACCTAAGGAGACTGGCTCCTCTTGTCTGCTATGCTCACTCCCAGGAGTAGCTCATGGCTATTGGTTCCTGCTCATTAACAGTTGGTGTTCTATTTGCCTTCAGAAATAACTCATGGTTTTCTGGCAGAAACTTCATTAACTTTTGCCTCAGCAACATTTTTCCGGTTGGTCAGTGGATATAACTCAGAGACAACAGTCGGGGGCCTCCGCTTGAGATAACAACTTGTAGCATTTGCAGGACATGTGTTATCCAAATGGCCTAGTGGAATGAAGCCTTCATTAAACCACCATGCTGTTTGTGATACCATTAATTTAAGGTCTGGGATCAGGCTAACGAGGGACAGACAATTATCACAGGAGTGTTAATCCGTCAAGGCAACTGGACTGTCTGCTTTTGCTATCAGCAGAAACAGTAATTAGTGGAGGACTGTGATATCAGAGACCGGAAGTAGAATCAAAGATATAACATAATGATCTGTCTTATAAGTGTTACAAAGAAGTAATTATTTCTGACTCGGTCTTGAACTCTGGAACGGTGTACACAGTACAGTATTTACAGTGCAGAAGGAGGCCATACGGCCCATCGAGTCTGCACCGGCCCTTGGAAAGAGCACCCTACCTAAGCCCACACCCCCACCCTATCCCCATAACCTAGTTAACCCACCCAATTATTTTGGACACAAAGGGCAATGTAGCATGGCCAATCCACGTAACCTGCACATCTTTGGACTGTGGGAGGAAACCGGAACATCCGAGGAAACCCACGCACACACGGGGAGAAAGTGCAAACTCGACACAGACAGTGACCCAAGCCGGGAATCAAACCTGGGACCCTGGAGCTGTGAAACAACATTGCTAACCACTGTGCTACTGTGCTACCGTGCCCCCCCCCCAACAGTATATGGTTAACTGTAATGACACACATTTATCAATCATCGGAATGCCCACACTTGGAACCTGCTTTTTTTTGTTTTATTTTGTAAACTTTAATTTGTGCATTGAAATAATTATCTATTGTTATTATTTGACACCATGTATTAACTAAAACATATGTAGGGAGTAGTGTAGAATGTCACATTCTAAACTGTGATTAACGCCACACATTTATGTTCTGAATTCACTCAGTATGACCTTTATAAATGGTAATCATGGATACACACTTGTATTAAGGGCACACCTTGTATAATCTTAAATATAATTCGTATTATAATTTAATACAGCAAGCATTATAAAATATTCTGTGAATTAGGAGTGGTGACCATATTATCCTTTGTATTAAAAGTAAAATGGTCGAGGGCAGCTTGCAGTAAGAAGCTAGTTGGGGCCTCAAAGGAGGCAGATAGGTGATAAGGGAGAGACTGACTCTGTTTTCGGAAGAATCCAAGCTGCTGGCATTAGCAGTTATCAGAGGGAACGAACTGACAGACATCCATTCCTCTCCGATCTGGTGAAGGAGTCTCAGGCTAGCAAATATCTAGAAGCGTGACCTATTACCAATTCTAAAAATCACGGGAGACTCCTCAGATATTAAGGATCGCAGCGTCACTATGGGGATCTTGAGAGTCTTGAATAAACATTACTTATTTGGTAAGTGCTAAGCTATGGAATATTGGGAGGAGCAAAGAGTAAAAATGTACATAACTTGTGCCCTCACTTCTGTAGGCTGAGCTAAGTTCTGTCTGACTTATTCCATGGAGGTTAAGGCAGATCTGGTCAGCCGCTTGTGTTTGCAATCGTTAATAAATCATACAAACTGAATTCAAGGCTTGATCGTTGTCTACTATTCAGAGTCTAACAATGGCCTCTCCCCATTGTGAACTCTCTGATACTTTTGCAGGTTGAATGAATCACTGAATCCTTTCCCACACTGAGAGTAGGTGACCAGCCGCTCCCCAGTGTGAACTCGCTGATCTGTCTGCAGGTTGAAGAAATCAATGATTCCCTTCCCGCACCGAGAGCAGGTGAATGTTTCCACCCAGTGTGAAGTCGCTGGTGAGCCTGCAGGCTGGATAACTGAGTGAATCCCTTCCCACACTGAGAGCAGGTGAACGGTTTCTCACCAGTGTGAACTCGCTGGTGTCTAAGCAGGTTCGATGAATCAATAAATCCCTTTCTGCATTGAGGGCAGGTGAACGGTCTCTCCCCAGTGTGAATTCGCTGATGTCTCTGCAGGATAGATAAATCAATGAATCCCTTCCTACACTGAGAGCAGGTGAATGGCCTCTCCCCAGTGTGAATTCGCTGGTGTGACTGCAGGCTGGATAACCGAGTGAATCCCTTCCCACACTGAGAGCAGGTGAATGGCTTCTCTCCTGTGTGAACTCGCTGGTGTGTTTGCAGGTTAGATAACCGAGTAAATCCCATCCTACATTGAGAGCAGGTGAACGGCTTCTCCCCAGTGTGAACTCGCTGATGTGACTTCAGGTGATATAACTGAGCAAATCCCTGCCCACACTGAGAGCAGGTAAATGGCTTCTCCCCAGTGTGAACTTGCTTATGCCTCTGCAGGTGCGATAACCGAGTGAATTCCTTCCCACACTGAGAGCAGGTGAATGGCCTCACCCCAGTATGAATTTGGTGGTGTCTCTGCAGGTGAGACAACCGAGTGAATTCCTTCCCACACTGAGAGCAGGTGAATAACCTCTCCCCACTGTGAAGTTGCAGATGTTTCTGCAGGGTGAAAAGATCAATGAATCCTTTCCCACAGTGAGTGCAGGTAAACGACTGCTCCCCAGAGTGAACTCGCTGATGTGTCTGTAGGTTGAATAATTGAATGAATCCCTTCCCACACTGGGAGCAGGTGAACGGCCTCTCCCCAGTGTGAACTCGCTGATGGTTCCTCAAGGTGGATGAATCACTGAATCCTTTCCCACACTGAGAGCAGGTGAATGGCCTCTCCCCAGTGTGAACACGCTGGTGTGACTGCAACTGAGATAACTGAGTGAATCTCTTCCCACACGCAGAGCAGGTGAACGGTTTTTCTCCAGTGTGAATTCGCTGGTGTGCCTGCAGGTGAGATAACCGAGTGAATCCCATCCCACACTGAGAGCAGATGAATGGTCTTTCCGCATTGTGAAGTCGCTGGTGTGACTGCAGGCTGAATAACTGTGTGAATCCCTTCCCACACTGAGAGCAGGTGAATGGTCTCTCCGCATTGTGAACTCGCTGGTGCGACTGCAGGCTGAATAATTGAGTGAATCCCTTCCCACACTGTGAGCACGTGAATGGCCTCTCTCCAGTGTGAATGCGTCGATGAATCTCCAGCTTAGATGGGACTCTGTATCCCTTCCCACAGTCCCCACATTTCCACGGTTTCTCCATGTTTTGGGTCTCCTCGTGTCTCTCCAGATTGGACAATCAGTGGAAACGTTGTCTACACACAGAATATGTGCGCTGTCTCTCGTCACTGTGCATGATATGATGTTTTTCTAGGCTGTGTAACTGGTTTAAGCTCTTTCCACAGTCATTTCACTGGAACACTTTCACTCGGGTGTGTATTGTGTGGAACTCGGTGTTTTTCCAGTCACGCTCACATTTAAAATCTTTTGAAGCCGACAGATCAGACAAACATTTCTCCTTCTCGCCGGTGATATTCAGAGCCCGATGATATTCAGGTCAGAAGGAATCAAGCAAGTTTGTCACATCGAGACGTGATGTTTGAGATTTCTGTCTATAATTCCTCCTCTTCCAGTATCCTGTAAAAACAATTTACAAAAGTCATCATTGTTAATACAGGTAGGAATTCAGAACTGACAATTCTAGTTCCTGTGGAACATTATTTCCTCTCTCGTTCTTCAAAGCTGTAAATCTCCATCCCACACAATCTCCCTCCATTCTCACTCTGCTGTATCTAATATTCACCCTCCCAATTCATGTTGATTGACACTACTTTTAACCCCCCAACATCTGGCCTGGGCTTATGAAATCCTACCAACTGTCCTGGCTTCAGACAATTCACACCTCTTTCAACCTGCGATTATCCCTCTCTCCAGTCGCACCGTCTGGACCTGTAAAGACTTAATCATCTGCAAAGACTCACATTCAATGTACCATCTTTCATCATTGGCTGTCATCGTGTAACCTACCTCTTCACTCACCTGATGAAAGTGCTACGCTGTGAAAGCTCGTGATTCCAAACAAACCTGTTGGACTTTAACCTGTTGTTGTCAGACTTCTCACTGAGCCCAGCCCAGTCCAACGCGGCATCTCCACATTCTGAACAATGGGGAACAAGCTCCTCCCACTCATTGAAACATCACCCCGACAAAGATGACAAAGGCGCATGCGCCCTGATGCACATCCAATAAAGATGGCGGCTGTTAACTCAAGCTGAATATGAGGATCTGCAGCCCCACTCGGTACAAACTGGGTCCCGTAAACTTTCCGAGGTTTGCGGCTTGCAACAGTTTTACACAAAGTTTCCGCACACTCCCGCGATCTCTCGCTCATTGTGAAATGCCTATTACCGATTTCGGATCTGAAGACACAGTCCTTCTCAAACGCTATTACCCACACTGCGCATGCGTCAAACACAGCGGGGCCCCGCCCCTCGTTCACTCCGATTGGTTGGAGGACCAGCCGCTCTCGCTGAGTCCTGTAGTCCCGCCCCTCCTCTTCTTATTGGTCCGGAGTTGCCGTCGGGATTTGTAAACCCCGACACTGACCTCTCACCTGACACCTCACAATGCCCGGGCAATGATTGACGGCAGCGCCAGAACAATAGGAGGAGAAGGGGATTGGTTGGAGGACCGAACGGGAGTGGCTGGGTGCCGGACGGGGTCTCGGGATGCCGGAGCATCAGAGAAGCAACCGCGCAGGCGCACGTGGCAACTCAAACAAAGAAAGTTCATCTCCTCCATATCTAACCTAGATGCATAGTAATGATTTTTGTAAACAGAGATTACAGCTATCGGGCAAAAATTAAACAGATTGGGCCTTATTTTCTTGAGAAAACAAATCACTCAGGAGTGACCAGATACAAGCCTTTAAAATGATCTGTGGGTTGGAGATGTGGGGCGGATGCTGCCAATTGTAAAGGAGTCGAAAACTGGGAGCCAGGAATAAACAGTGTGAAAGGAGTCCATTCAGCCCATCGAGTCTGCACTGGCCCTTGGAAAGAGCACCCTACTTAAGCCCCACGCCTCCAGCCCTTTATCCCATGGACCCAGTAACCCCACCTAACCATTTTGGACACTAAGGGAAATTTAGAATGGCCAATCCACCTAACCTGCACATCTTTGGACTGTGGGAGGAAATTGGAGCACCCGGAGGAAACCCACGCAACCAAGGGGACAACATGCAGACTCCGCACAGACAGTGACACAAGCCGGGAATCGAACCTGGGACCCTGGAGCTGTGAAGCAACTGTGCTAACAACTATGCAACCATGCTGCCCCTATGCCACCGTGTAGCACAGTGGTTAGCACTGAGAAATAGTGTGAGATTTGCTGGTTTCGCACTTGACATTGAGGAAGCTGACAAGCACTGTTGCATCATAGCACCAGGGTCCCTGTTACCTCACAGTGCCTGTCGATTCCTGTTGCCTCACAGTGCCAGTCGATTCCCGGCTTGGGGCACTGTGTGTGTTGTGGTGTTGGGTGTTCTAACACACAGAAGAGCCAACACAGTTGCATATGGTACAACGCTTGTTTATTTAAACTCACTATTTACAACTTGGTCTTTGCACTCTGCACGTGGGGGGCTCCCTGCTTGTGGTGTTTCAACAGCTCTTTCATGCTTCCTTCTCCCAGACCTACTGACCTCCAGGTGTCGTGCTCGTGCTTTTTATGTGGTTGGTGTTCTTGTCTGTGATTGGTTGTGGTGTTGTGTACTCTGATTTGCCTGTTAGTGTGTCCATCATGATGTGTGTGTTTGAATATCATGACATCCCCCCTTTTTACAAAGATATGTGCCTACGTGGTAATAAATATGATCGTGACGTGAGTGCATCTAAGAGTGTGTGTGTGTCGTGTGCAGCATGTGTCTATGACGGAACTATGTACATGGGGCGATGTCGAGTGCGTCACATGAATCCAGTTGTACCATAACATAACAGAAATGCGAACGAGAGAAGAAGAAAAAAAATTTTGAACAGTTGTCCAGTCAGACGACATCTGGAACGATAAACAACAACAGGTTATCATGTAAAATTGTCCAACTTATTAAACATATGAACTGTATTATAAGTCCATTCTAATGGGTTTGCGACGAATTCGGGTTGACCGCCTTAAGGGTGGATCAAGAACCACCGGCTGCTGTGCAGGCATGGCCATGGGTGGCGATGGAAAGGGCGTGATGTGCGGCAGCTCCACAAAGTCATCCTCGGAAGCCTGTTGAGGATCTGGCGTGTTGTGTGGCTGTGAACGTGGAAGTCGGCGAAGGGCGCGCCGATTGCGGCGACGCACGGAACCATCCGGCATGCGAACCAGGAACGAGCGGGGAGCCACTTGTCGGAGGACTTCGGCCGGTGCTGACCAGCCACCATACGGTTGATGGACGCGTACTTTGTCTCCGGAGGACAGGGGGGGCAGGTCCGTCGCTCGTGTGTCGTACCGACCTTTCTGGCGATCACGCTGCAGTTGCATGTCCCGAAGAACCGCCTCATGGTCTGTTGTCGGTGCCAGGACGGAAGGTACCGTCGTCCTGAGGGAGCGACCCATTAGTAGCTGCGCTGGCGAGAGGCCCGTGGATAACGGGGCCGATCGATAGGCCAGCAAGGCAAGGTTAAAGTCCGATCCGGCATCAGCCGCCTTGCACAGGAGCCGCTTTGCGATGTGGACACCCTTTTCAGCCTTCCCGTTCGATTGTGGATGCAGAGGGCTGGATGTCACATGAGTGAAACCATATGCTGCGGCAAAGGACGACCATTCACGGCTGGCAAAACAAGGTCCATTGTCTGACATGACAGTCCTTGGAATGCCATGGCGAGCAAACGTTTCCTTGCAGGCCCCAATGACTGCGGACGACGTCAGATCATGGAGAGGCATGACTTCCGGGTAGTTTGAGAAGTAGTCTATAATAACAATGTAATCTCTGCCGAGCGCGTGAAATAGGTCAACACCCACCTTCGCCCAGGGGGACGTCACCATCTCGTGTGGTAGAAGTGTTTCCGGAGGTTGCGCCGGCTGAAACCTCTGACAGGTTGTGCAGTTGAGCACCATGTTGGCTATGTCTTCATTAATACCCGGCCAATATACCGCCGCCCGGGCCCTTCGTCTGCATTTTTCGACACCCAAGTGGCCTTCGTGTAGTTGACGAAGAATCATCTGGCGCACACTGTGTGGAATGACGATCCTATGCGATTTCATAAGGACCCCGTCTATATTGGTGAGATCATCTCGCACATTGTAAAACTGGGGGCACTGCCCTTTTAGCCACCCTTCCGTCATGTGGCGCATCACTCGCTGCAGCAGAGGGTCAGTCGCCGTCTCTGCGCGTATGTGGGCCAGACAAGGATCATCAGCTGGCATATTTGCTGCTGTCAGAGTCACGTGTGCCTCAATTTGACGCACGAACCCCTCCGCATCTGGTGGTGTGCTCACTGCTCGGGAAAGAGTGTCCGCCACTATGAGTTCCTTCCCCGGAGTGTAGATCAGTTCAAAATCGTACCTCCTGAGTTTGAGTAAGATGCGCTGGAGGCGAGGAGTCATGTCGTTCAGGTCTTTGTTAATGATGTTGACCAGGGGGCGGTGGTCAGTTTCGACCGTGAATCGTGGCAGGCCATACACATAGTCGTGGAACTTGTCCAGTCCAGTTAACAAGCCCAGGCATTCTTTTTCGATTTGCGCGTAGCGCTGTTCGGTAGGGGTCATGGCTCGTGAGGCATACGCAACCGGGGCCCATGATGACGTGCTGTCTTTTTGCAGGAGTACCGCTCCAATACCAGATTGGCTGGCGTCTGTTGAGATCTTTGTAGGGCGAGTCGCGTCAAAGAAGGCCAGCACTGGTGCCGTGACCAGTTTGTGCTTGAGCTCCTCCCATTCCTGCTGATGCGACTGGTGCCAGTTGAATTCCGTCGATTTTTTTACGAGATGGCGCATGTTTGTTGTATGAGAAGCCAGGTTGGGAATGAACTTCCCAAGGAAGTTGACCATGCCCAGGAATCTTAAGACAGCCTTCTTGTCAGCCGGTCGTGGCATGGCTGTGATGGCGCTAACCTTGTCTGCATCGGGACGGACCCCGGACCTTGAGATGTGGTCCCCGAGGAATTTCAGCTCCGTCTGGCCGAAAGCACACTTCGCACGGTTGAGACGCAGGCCATTTTGCCGTATGCGGGTGAAGACACGTCGAAGACGATGCATGTGTTCCTGCGGAGTGGTGGACCAAATGATGATATCGTCCACATATACACGTACCCCTTCGATGCCTTCCATCATCTGCTCCATAATGCGGTGGAATACTTCAGATGCCGAAATGATGCCGAATGGCATCCGGTTGTAGCAGAATCTGCCAAAAGGGGTGTTGAATGTGCATAGTCTTCGGCTGGCCGGGTCCAGTTGGATCTGCCAGAATCCTTTGGACGCATCCAATTTAGTGAATATGTTGGCTCGCGCCATCTCGCTGGTGAGGTCTTCTCGTTTCGGGATGGGATAGTGTTCCCGCATGATGTTGTTGTTCAGATCTTTTGGATCTATACATATACGGAGCTCGCCAGAGGGCTTCTTTACACAGACCATGGAGCTGACCCATGGCGTGGGCTCCGTGACCTTGGATAGGACCCCTTGGTCCTGAAGAATCTGCAGTTGTGCCTTGAGGCGGTCTTTGAGAGGCGCAGGAACCCTGCGAGGTGCGTGAACGACAGGGATGGCGTCCGGTCTGAGTCGAATCTTGTACGTGTGTGGCAATGTCCCCATGCCTTCAAAAACCTCCTGGTTGTGAGCGAGGAGGGAATGGAGATTCGCGTGGAACTCAGCATCCGGGAAGTCGGATATCTCATCTGGAGAGAGAGACATGATGCGCTGTACCAGGTGAAGGACCTTACACGCTTGTGCGCCCAGTAACGAGTCCTTTGATGAGCCCACAACTTCGAAGGGGAGTGTGGCCGTGTACCTCTTGTGAGTCACCTGTAGCTGGCAAGATCCTACGGACGGGATAACGTTCCCGTTATAGTCAACCATCTTAAGCCGGGATGGTGTGATGAGTGGTTTGACCTTCATGGCCTGGACTGCAGAGTAAGCAATCAGGTTGGCGGATGCGCCGGTGTCCAGACGGAAGGCGACGCGCGATCGGTTGACCGTCAGGGTGGCACACCACTCATCGTCTGGATTGATGGCATTGACCTTGTTGACATCAATGACGGCAACTCTGAAGTCATCCTGGTCATCTGCATCACTTAACTGGAAGTCTTGATGCGTGGGCTGGACGGTCCTGACTCGTGTGCGAGGTTGTCGAGGATGCGCCGGATCCATGGGTTGAGCCGCACGACAGCGGGCTGCGTAGTGGCCTATCATGGCACATCTGTTGCACTGTTGGTATTTTGCAGGACATTGCCCTTTTAAGTGTAGACCTCCACACTTGCTGCACGTCATGACGTCACGGCGTTCGTTGCGCCACTGCGCATGCGCAGTGCGATCTTGCGGTGGGCGCGCCTGCGCAGTGCGTCCCTCGTTGTGGCCGTTATTCTTGGCGCGCACCTGCGCGGGAGACCGCGAAAAGCGCGGGAAGCGGCCGCTGTCGTCCGGGCCGTGGGGCGGGAAGAAATCGACGGCCTGGATGCGTTCAACGTCGTGGGCGGCCTGGCTTGCCGATTCGACGGCTGGGGACCCCCTCCGTGCCAACTCGGACGCCTGAAATCGGGCAAAACGGCAGGCAGCATTCTCATGGAGGACACAGGCTTCCACAGCAGACGCTAAGGTGAGGCTCTTTATTTTAAGAAGCTGCTGGCGTAGGCCACTGGAGGCAACGCCAAAAACAATCTGGTCCCTGATCATGGACTCTGTGGTGGTGCCGTAACCGCAGGACTGCGCCAGAATCCGGAGGTGCGTCAAAAAGGGTTGAAAAAGCTCCTCCTTACCTTGCAGGCGTTGCTGAAAGATGTATCTTTCGAAAGTTTCGTTTACTTCAGTTTGAAAGTGCTGGTCCATTTTGAGGATGACCGTGTCATATTTGGCCTGGTTTTCGCCTTCCTCGAACACCAGTGAATTAAAGACATCATTTGGGTGGGGGCCTGCGTAGAAGAGGAGCATTGCAATCTTCGAATCATCCGAGACATTCTGTTTTTCGGTGGCACGGATGTACAGGTCAAATCGCTGCCTGTAGAGCTTCCAGTTGGTGCCTAGGTTCCCCGTGACTTGCATCGGCTGCGGTTTGCCGGTGTGGTCCATGTCCAGAATGGCAGGTTGGTAGGCAGGTATCGATCCACTCCTGTACCATGTGGTGTTGGGTGTTCTAACACACAGAAGAGCCAACACAGTTGCATATGGTACAACGCTTGTTTATTTAAACTCACTATTTACAACTTGGTCTTTGCACTCTGCACGTGGGGGGCTCCCTGCTTGTGGTGTTTCAACAGCTCTTTCATGCTTCCTTCTCCCCAGACCTACTGACCTCCAGGTGTCGTGCTCGTGCTTTTTATGTGGTTGGTGTTCTTGTCTGTGATTGGTTGTGGTGTTGTGTACTCTGATTTGCCTGTTAGTGTGTCCATCATGATGTGTGTGTTTGAATATCATGACATGTGTGGAGTCTGCATGTTCTCCCTCTGTCTGCGTGGGTTTCCTCCGAGTGCTCAGGTTTCCTCCCACAAGTACTGAAAGATGTGCTTTTTCGGTGAATTGGACATTCTGAATTCTCTCTCAGTGTACCCAACAGGCGTCGGAGTGTGGGGACTGGAGCTTTCACAGTAACTTCATTGCAATGTTAAAGTAAGCCTACTTGTGACAATAATAAAGATTATTATTATTATAAACTATATCATAAATACAAGAGAGTTACTAATAAATCCAAGAGGGAGATATGGACACATTTCTTCATTCACTGGGTTAGAATGTGCAACTTGTTCCCAAGGAAGGAGTTGAGGAAAGTGCTAGGATGTTCCCAAAAGGAAATGGGACAAGCACATGAGAAAAGAGAATGGAAAGATCAGCTGACAGGCTGAGATGAGATGGATGGGATGGAAGGAGATGTGTGTCGAGTATAATCAGCAGCAGAACAGTTGGACCAACTGGCCTGTTTGTGCATTGTAGAATCTAAGTAATTCAATGTAAACGTCTTTTACACAATATTAGGATTACAGGTGGGAAATTCAACACCTAACAACATGCAAGTCCTAACAGAATCGATCGATTCATCAGGAGTTGAAAATCATCGGCCTTTCAATGTGGAAGGAGAAATCTTTGTCTGGTCTGCCTGAAAGAAAAGATTGCTAACATCAGTGCGACTGGAAAAGCACTGAGGCACATACACACTGAGCGATTATTCCAGCGGATTGACTGTGCAAAGAGCTTTTGATGAAATTGAGTTCTTTCTGTCCAGTCTGGTCTCAATCAAAAGGCTGAGTTCGGATTTGTAGGTATTGTTTTATTTTATTTCAAATAGCTTGCAAGCCAGACTCACTCTGATAATAGCAGGACCAACACTGGTCCTGAGATCCCCAGAGCAAGTGAACAAAGGGAGCACCATTCAGCCTCAAGTTTTACATACCCATGTCCAAATAAGGTAACGGTGACAAATACAAGATTCTTATAGGTCCTTTTCCCACATTCCTTAACCTGGCCATGTAACCTGACCTCCACAACCACTGATCCTGATAGGCCCATTAAACATTCCTCCCCTTGGGCCTCTTTCTCCCAGCATCCTTTGCAATATCCTTTGTGCAAAGAACCGGTCCTAATAGCTACCCATCCCCCTCTCGCCATGCTTTACCCAATCTCCCTGTTCACTCCCTGCAACCCGAATTAATGTCTATGATGCACTATTCTAACTGGTCATCCCAGTCTAATGCTCTTTTCTTTAGTTCAATTCCTCATTCTCTCCTTTTATCATTCTATGTTAACTACTATTCCGCCTCCTAACCAACATTCCCTTTCGCTACCCGCCAACAACGGGACACCATTGTCGTTATGGCAGATGCATTGGCCTGACGTCTGGGTTACGCTACACCTCCGTTCCGTGCAGGTGGAGAACAGGCATGTTATATTTTCTTTCACCTCTGCCACGAGGGTCTCTATTGTGAGAGAACTGTTTGGGTAGGTATTCCCCCTAATGGTCACAAAGTGTGCTAACAATTCGCCAGACCAACAATAGTCCTGTTGCTGCTTTGGTCCAAATTCGGATTTTGGTTAGGCTTACAACTTCCAGTGTCCGTTATAAACATCCCCGGGTTAATAACCTGTATCAATGTCTGGTCTGAAAGACCGTCCCGCAATTCATTACATTCCGTACATAAAACACCTCATCACATTGTTACAGCCACTGGCTCTCCGTCCGGGTTCCTTCTGGTTTGATGGTCGCCAGTAATGGATGTCATCTTGGTGAGTGGTGATGGGCCGAGCCATAGTCATCTTACAACACATATGAAGGCATCCAATGATTATACAGTATACAATTATAATAACAAGTATTATCAATCCATGCATCAGGTAAAACCCCATGACTGAGCTATGAGAGCTGACTCTGAGCTGAATTTTGCTGTAGGGTTTATATCCCCCTTCTAGTTGTACTGACTAGCAGCTATCCTCGATCCTTGTCATGTGTGTGTACATGTCGTGATTTGTAAACTGTGCACGGAAATCAACTGTAAATTCACCATCCCACAGACCAGTGTCGATAGACTCTTTGTATTGTTCTTTCCTCAAGTCCAATCACCGTCAACCATAGTTGTCACTACTCAGGAAGGTAACAAATTAGCTATATCCGTGTGTTCCACTACCTCCCAAGGCATCTGATTACCTTGGGGTAGCAGCACTGTAGAAGCTTCCTCATGTCCTTTAGAAACAGCACACAACTCTGTCCATCAGCAACCAAAAAGGTTTTTATCCCTCACTGGTATTTTTTTTGGAAGTGCTTTCCATTTCTCATTGGAATGGTAAATTATGATATCATGTACTATCCACTGATTATCTTGCTTTATGAATTGCAGAAGCTTCAATCGATCCTGTTTTTATTCCTGACTTCCTCACACTAAAGTCTAACATTGTACTGAACCATGTAGTCTACCAGCCCTCGTTTACATGAGACAATACTCAGTTTTCTTCAAATCCCTTTTGTCCGTTATCATTTTCCTCACAGCATGGAGTGTATACTTGCCATTATTTGTTTGTTTGGTTTTTTACTTTGCAATAACACCAATTGCATGTTTAATACAGTCAATTTTGGGGGTTACAACCCAATTGATCCATACATAAGTCCCTAACAACCTACAGGACATTTTGTTCGTAATAACTAGTACACTCTCCAATGCAATATTGTTTGCTGCATTGGTTACACATTTCCCACCGTGGCATCAAGCTGCCAACATTCTTAAACTATTGGCATTTAAAATGCGGGGGTTCCTCGTCAGTCGCTGCCGTCTGCCGAGACCCTGAATAACTCCACCGCGTAGTACATACCCCGTGGAGACCACAGATCATCCATCAGCTAACGTCCAGTTCGAGATGTCTGACCGAGGTTTCACTATACAGGAATAATTTGATATTTTGATTTGTTTCTAACCCGTAAGGTTTTACTTCCAGGCTCTTGTCATTTATTTCCCTCAAATATGTAGCCAATTGTATCATTAGTTTCCCCCCGCCCATACTGTCTAAAACATTCTTCTCTGGAGTGTAGTTGTCGTTCTTCATCTGTGTTATTTTTGCTTCATCTGAAAACCAAATGAACAGGTCAAAGGCAGAGAGGGCCCTATTTCTTAATTTGTATCTTTCTATTCTTGTTTGGATGTTCCAGAATTGCCCTCTTCAGGACATCCGGATTTCCATTTAATTCCCTTTTTTTTCCTCACCATTGATGTACATCATACGATTAAGGCCTGTTAGGCCTCCTCCTCCTATCGTTGCACCCAAGTGAGACTCGAAGAATCTCAAACTCTTCTTTTGCTAACTCAGTGATCCAAGCGGGTCGAAACTTTCCCTGATGCATGTCGGATATTGCTACTGCATTTACTTTAATTTCTTTAATTTTGATCACAACCGGATTTGTATGAAAGTAATTTCCAACCACGACATTTTCACTTTATCATCTGTCCTATCGATGCTACTAACAGGTTTCAATTCCCTGGCATCCCGCTCCACTGATTACATAATACTAGTAAGTGCAGTAATCCCCTGCCATTCACAACTAAACATTCCTTTTCCCTTGTCCGAGCAGTTTGGGGATATGATCTATCCTGTGGCACGGCATCACTGTCGTGATACAGTCTCTAAACACTGTTAGGCTAATTTTATGTCCCCGGGTCATCCCAACACCTCTTAAACTATGTACTCCCTCACTAATTGGTACCACAAGTTTGTCACTTCTTCACAATCCTGCACATCCTTTCCCAATCACTCTGTCGTCAGCTAGGTGTTCTCTGCAGTAATTACAATTTATCATTATCACACCATCCCATGGTCAAAAGCTATCATGTGGTCACAAACTTCAATCATCAGTGTTGCCTGATGTTTCACAAAACATATCATGACAAACTGCATTCCCCAGATTTCCCTTGGAGCTGAAGCATTTCCCCATTTCTGTCGTTCTAAATGCAATATCAACTCACCTGAATGCTCTATCTCTGCATTCTCCTAGGTTTCATATGATTACTCCTTGTCCAAACTACTGGGCTACAAAATGTGCCACATCCTTGACATGATGTTTCATAATGAATCATTTTAAACTGGAGTCCATTAATAACAGCCCGTGACCTATCATCACATATTCTCAACTGCTTACTGATTACGTTACTTTGTTTGCTGCCGATAGGTTGCTTATGGATTATAATAATCCCTCTGTTATTATTGAATTGGGTCGGATGTTTTAGTTCTGATACAATCCCTTTGCTCCAGATGCCACTGATTTTCTAATTCAACGTCCCCCGTGCTGCTATCAGCTTTGATTAAAAAGTACAAATTACTTTTGCTGCTCCTAGGAAAAAGAGGGCCTGCATAGTCTAGTGACCATTCTTCCATCGGTGTCTCATTTTTTTATGCTACTCCCTGTTCCTCCACCATTTTTTCCTGAATTTTCTTTTAAAATGGATGCCCGTCTGGCTTTTCTTCGTCCTCCTTAACTTTACTACCATCTGTATATACCACCCAAGCATTTACTAACGCTGTTCTGCTAACTGATTTATCAAGTTTCTGTCCCTTTTAAATGTTAGGAATAAACATTAAGGCAGGGTTTAAAAGAATGATTTCCCCATCTTCCCATTGAGCTGTATTTGCGCCTTGCGGACAAACCTGTCTCTTGGTCAACTCTGTCAATTCTAGAAATTCAGTTGTGACATATATTTTCTCCCCGGCTGATAAATTTTCAATCTCTGCTATCCTTTCTGTAATGGCTGCCAGACATTTCGCGATGTCCGAAAACTTTTGTTCAGCCCTTGTCCAATTTCCTGTCAATGTTTGATGGGTGTCTGAGTACTATGACTAGCGAGCACCATATCATATCCATTTGTATACAGATCGAATTTAATGCTCAAATCGTCCTCTTCATGTCCCTCCTCTCATGGCCCGGATGTTGCTACAGCTGGTTTTAACTGGTCCAAACTCCTCTGTGCTTCACTGGTCCACCTAAAATCCCCTTTCAAAGTTTCATAAATGGGTCTAGCATAAAGACTAAAGTCTTCCACTATTGGTCTCAAATACCCCCAAATTCCCATGATTTACTAACCCCCGTTTCGTGAAACGGGCGCTGCGATTCTAGCAGCTTTCTCTCTCATCCCAACACTGGCTTTGCCATCTGCCCTTGACACTGAATACCCTAGATAGTCGACTTTGCTCCTGCCAATCTGGCATTTCTTCAACCCTATCTTAAATCCTGCATCATTAAGTGTTTTAATAATTTTGGTCACTCTTTCAACATGTGTCCCCCTGATCATCATCTCTAATTAACACATCATCAATATATACTAAAGCCAAATCATCTTTAATCAGCTCCTTTACTATTGCCTGAAAGTGGTTTGGGGAATTAACATATCCTTGTGGCAATTTACAGTATACGTAATGTTTAGTCCGAAGGTAAATGTTGTCTTTTCCCTGCTGTTCTAATTCTTTGATCATTATCTCCAGCTCGCATTTGGCACCTCGGGTCAAGGGCTATTTCTTTTACGGCCTGTATCAGTCTCCCTGGATTGTGTGTTGGAATTGTGTGCTGACTAACCCTGTGTCATTCTTTCTATTGCAAGGTTTGCTTTCCTTATTTCCTTTACGTTATCAATTGGTTTTAATATCTTAATTTTTTTCATTTCTGTATCTATTTTTATTAATCTTTCCCTGCCATCAGATTCTCATTTCCTGCTACTGCAAGTAATATTCCTAATCTAAGCTCTGGTCCCATATCTTTATTCCTTAAAACTCCGTCTCAGTGTAGTTTACATTCTAAACTTCATTTCTTCCGCCAGTGACTTTCATTCTGCTCCGCGGGCACTAGGACCCAGTGGAGCTGTGCCATATCATTTCCACATACTACCTCCTAATATTGGTCTCATTGGTCCCCGTGTTTCTAGCCCCTTACTGCCACAATGCCCCTCTTACGGTTTGGAATTTGGGCATCTCTAAAATGGCCTTCTTGCTTTCTACTGGGATCTTCCTTTCCCCCTGTGTAATCTTAAAATAAAGTTAAAAATTCATAATCTTTTCTATATGAAAAATCCTCGAATCTTAATTTTGATGTGTAGTGAGTTTACAGAGAAAATACTGAAATCTCTACAAATTTTGGAGCACAGAACAAATTTTTTTTAAATGTAGGTACATCCTGGTTGCCTCTAACAAAGGAGCCAATGCACCCCGCCCACACCGAATGCCTGGTCTTCGCATTTCAATTTTAGATTCCTTTGTTCTCTTCCCCTTTTTTTTATGAGCAGCCAAGACTATGCCGAGTTCAACTAATCATTTACAAATCCCAATTTATACATTTTGATTTTGCTTTTTGTTTACTTCCCGAGACTTGTGTTCTAAATAATTTCCACAATGTTAATCATTATTACTGATTTTCTAAAGAATTTTCAAATACTTACCCAGTTTTAAATCTCACTTTAACTGCCGTGTGTGCCTCCTAATTGATGTTGCAAAACACATTATAAAAACAAGGAATACCAGAGGAAGTTCACAACTTCTTATTAAACACACACTCATTCATCACCACTCAACCGAAAGGAATTCAAATCATTATACTTTCATTCATTTCAACCAACTAGACAATAAGTTTGAATTTGCCAAGAAAACACAATATAAAGGAAGGGGCTTTCCCTTTTCCCTTCTTCAAAACTGTAAATAAAACTCGAAGAAAAGGTAACGTCTCTCCCAAAATACAAAGTAAATTTAACAATCCTGAAGCCTCCACTTTTCCCCGATACTGCCCTGACTTTTCCAAGTCTTTGGTTCCCCCTAGTGGCCATTCATCTTCCAACTTTTTAAAAAACTCATAAGACATTTCACCCCCTAACAAAATCCAACGTTAGTCAATTCTAATTGTACGGCATTGAATTGTCTCCAGAACATTCTTTCAGTGGTCTTAACTGAATTGTCTGTGACATTCCCTCAACCCGTTAACGGACTTAACCGAATTAAAGTGTAATTCAATTCAACCAATTTTAAGTTTCAACCCACATGCAAGGAATTGAATTATCATTCGATATTCCCTCAATTCTCGTTAAAGATCTTAATCGTACCTACATCGACTGAAATTAGGTTTGCTAATCCGCCAGACTGACCTTTGATTTCATCGAGATGACCTTACCTGACCATGTGCGAGTGATTAAACATCAGCAGACTACGAGACAGAGGAAAACCGACATGGTCATTTTCCAGCTACTCACGTTGTGGGGCCATTTCCTCTCTCCCCGTCCGAGATCAGTTTAATTCTGATTTCGCAGATGATCGGTGATTGCCTGTAGAAATCACAACCGCTGACACCAAATGATGAAATTGAGTTCTTTCTGTCCAGTCTGGTCTCAATCAAGAGGCTGAGTTCGGATTATAGATTTTATTTTAGGTCACCCAGCTTGCAAGCTCCACTCACTCTGATAAAAAGGCAGGAGACAACATGTCTCCTGAAACTTCCAGACCGAGTGAGACAAAGGGACGCAAAACATGTGTTCTCAGAAACATTCATGCAGTAACATGTTCCACATACACGAATACAAGATTCTTAGTGGCCCTTTCCCTTGGGCCTCTGTCTCCCAGCATCCTTTGCAGTGTCCTTTGTGCAAAGAACCGGTCCTAATAGCTACCCATCCCCCTCTCGCCATGCTTTGCCCATCACTTTGTTCACTCCCTGCAACCCAAATTAATGTCTATAATGCCCTATCCTATTGCTCTGCTTTCCTATATTAGGGTATACGTCTACACTATCATAACTGGTCATACCAGTCTAATGCTTTTTCTTTAGTTCAATTCCTCAATCACATTTAGTTATAAAATTGTCATTTTCGTAGTGTACTCACTGTCATTTGTAACAAGGTCAAGGAAGCCCTTTTATTCCTCTAACATGTGGCTTCCTGCAGTCATTTCACCTTCTGTACCTTTTCTATATTAACTATGCATTCATTTCATAGCAAAAAACAATAATTATATTCATGATTATTCAGTACTGAACATTGATCATCATTAGTGAATTGGTGTTAGGTAATTATATTGCAAAGACTAGATCTTTTTTTAAAAAAAATAACACAATCAAGCAAAATGTTTCCAGAAACAGCAGAGCTATCAGAATTTGTTCGAAAAAATAAATTACTCGATAATTTTGAGAAGTTACAAGATGTGATGATAAGCCTGTATATAATATTATATCTACTCAGCAGTGTAAACTCCCACCAGTAGGTGGCGTCCGGCATCAGTCAAGTGGCATCCGGCTACCAGCAGAAGGTTGTAAGGCGTACACGTGGACAGTCGCGCGTCAGTGTAGTTCCAAGAGTGTCTAATGTAACTCTGTGATAACTTGGTCTGTCAGCATTCTGATCATTACCTTACCACGTGTACATTAATAAATCATAATTCTGGTTAAGTCACCAGCAGTTCTGTAGAATCATTGCAAGACAAGATCACAGAATACAACCCGAGACAACTTATTCTGTCATGAATATGTGGTATGTGGCCTAGGCAGTGGTGTAATGGTATTGTTTAAAACATTTTAAAAAAAAAAGAGTACCCAATTAATTTTTTCCAATTAAGGGGCAATTTAGTGTGGCCAATCCACCTACCCTGCACATCTTTGGGTTGTGGGGCTAGGGCTCCACGATGGCACAGTGGGCAGCACTGCTGACTCACGGCGCCGAGGTCCCAGATTTGATCCCGGCTCTGGGTCACTGTCCATGTGGAGTTTGCACATTCTCCCAGTGTTTGCGTGGGTTTCGCCCCCACAACCCAAAGATGTGCAGGGTAGATGGATTGGACAGGCTAAATTGCCCCGAATTGGAAAAAAAATTGGGTACTCCAAATTTAAAAAAACAAACATCTTTGGGTCGTGGGGGCGAAACCCACGCAAACACAGGGAGAATGTACAAATTCCACATGGACAGTGACCCAGAGGTGGGATCGAACCTGGGACCTCGGTGGCGTGAAGCAGCAATGCTAACGACTAAGCCACTGTGCTGCCCTGTATTGTTACTGGGCGAGTAATCCAGAGAGCGAGGTTAATGCTCTGGGGATCTGAGATAGAATCTGCCGATGACAGATGGTGAAATTGACATTTTAAAAAGTCTTGAATTAAACGTCTGATAACATTGTCAATTGTTGTAAAAACCCATCTGGTTCACGAATGTCCTTCAGGAAATCTGCTCTCCTTACGTGGCCTGGCCTTCACGTGACTCCAGATCCACAGCAATGTTGTGGTTGATTTGTCAGTGCCCTCTGAAATAGCCTCACAAGACACGCAGTTCAAGGGCAATTGGAATGAGCAGTAAATGCTGCCCAGCCAGTGACGCCCACCTCCCATGAATGAATAATTTTTAAGACTCATTGTTCAATCTGAAGACGAGAAAGAAACTGTCTCTTTGATTGGATTTGATTTATTGTCACGTGTACCGAGTACAGTGAAAAGTATTGTTCTGCGTACAGTCCAGACGGATCGTTCCATACATGAAAACACAAAGTGCGGATCCTGTCAGTTTGCTCAGTTCACAAAAGAATTTAATGGCTTTGTAGAAGCAGATTAACATTTTAATCACCATCTGAAAGATTTCTAACGGTAATGTGTGCTCGTACAGACAGACACAAACAATACTGTAACTGAATTAGAGGAAATGTTAAGAGCTTTCACTGAACCACCTTTTTGAAAGATTCGGCCTTAATGATGGAGAAACAGGAAAAGCCACTCAGGGAGATGAGGAAATCCAGGCTCAGTGCGGATTTGCTGTCACCCCTCCTTTCTTATACATGAACGGGATTTAGGCTGCAGAATGTTTCGCACCAAAACACAGAGGGGTCAAATATAAGCAACACATAATTCTCAATTCTCTTCCATTTAACTGTATTTGACTTTGTGTAAAAGCTGTCTGAGGTCAAACTGAACAAGGATTCATGGGATTTCTGTTACCCAGTGAAACGTTTTATTTTCTTGGTCAGCCATGTTTGCAATTCAATGGTGTATATTTCAGAGTTATTCAGGGTGAAGACTCGAGATCTATTCAATTCAAAATTAAGTCATATATAACAAATAAATCTCCCGATGTTCAACTTTGAATAATGAAACAAATATTGAGTAAAATTGATGGAAATTTTCTGTCGGAAGATAAGAATGATGCATTACTGATTGAACAGAGAGCATTGTTCCGTTAGATATTTGCTAAATGCAAAAGTTCAACACAAGTTTTATAGCTTATGGTCTGACAAGTTGAGACATCTGATTTAAAGGAACAGCTGTCTTCATGTAATCAGTGACCTGGCCTCCCAGCCAAACCATTGAAAGCTGCAGCAAGACTGTGCAGTTGAACGTTGCACAGGTCCATTGGTACTGTGCTTCCAGCTGTTTCTGTAGCGTAGAGGTTATCACATTCACCTAATGCACGAAAGGTGCATGGTTCGAAACTGGCAGAAGCATTAAATGCTTCTCATTTATGATGTGGAGATGCTGCCGTTGGACAGGGGTGGGCACAGTAAGATGTCTTACAGAGCCCAAGAGGCCTACAGCGAACTCAATGAGACAACCAATGAACCGGAATAGCAGACCGAGAGATCTGTGGGACTGGAAGATCCAGCCAGCAAGAAGGACTGGAAAACCCGACCCATTGAAACAATCCGATCAGCTGATCTTCTTCCATGAAACCACTCAGTAAAGCTGCCGCGAAAGTCCTTTTTTGTCCAAATTCTGAACTCTCCTCTTTCCCTGTTAAATCCCATCATGCTCTCTCAGAGCTCATCTTGTCTGTGAGACTTACCCTTTGCTCCTTTGACCTGATTCTCACTATACTGTTGAATATCCAACTTCCACAATCATAGAATTTACAGTGCAAAAGTAGGCCATTAGGCCAATCGAGTCTGCACTGGCCCTTGAAAAGAGCACCCAACTCAAGCCCACACCTCCACCCTATCCCCACTTAACCCTTTTGGACACTAAGGGCAATTTAGCATAGCCACTCCACCTAACCTGCACATCTTTGGACTGTGGGAGAAAACCAGAGCACCCGGAGGAAACCCACACACACACGGGGAGAATGTGCATACTCTGCACAGACAGTGACCCAAGCCGGGAACAGAACTTAGGACCCTAGAGCTGTGAAGCAACTTGCTAACCAATGTGCTACCATGCTGCCCCTGATTTATTGGCTCCTAGTTCAAATACAAGCAACAATGCAGCATCTGCCGTGGTGGGGTTTGAACCTGCATTCTCAGAGAATTGTGCTGGGTCTCAGGATTACTCATCCAGTGACAATACCACTACACCATCACCTCCCCAGTTAAGCACTTTGCAGGGCTCGTCCGGGATATGAACCCGGGACCTCTCGCATTTTGGAAACCCCTAAGCGAAAATCATACCGCATGGTTTCCATGGAGTCAGTGCCTTTGTCCGTTTCCTCATTAGACAATCAGATGAAGCTTGGTCCTCACACAGAACACGTGTATGGTTTCTCCCCTTAGTGAATAGTGTGGTGTTTTTTCAGGCTATAACTGGTTAAAGCTCTTTCCACAGTCAGTTCACTGGAACACTCTCACTCAGGTGCGTGTGTCTCGGTGCTTTTCCAGTCACACTGATGTTTGAAATATTTTCCCACAAACATTTATCATTCCACATTCATAGTCTGAGGATATTGAGGTCCTGATCAATTGAGTGACACTGTCAGATCTTAATGTGATATTTGGTTTGCGTTTCCTGTCTGTAAACACTTTCCTAATACCATATAAATGGAGTTTACAAAGGTCACATTATCAGTACAGGATAGAAATTCAGAACAGATAATTCCAGTTTCTGGGGAACATATTTTTCTCTCTTCTGTCCCCAAAGCTGTAAATCCCCATCCCACACACTCTCCCTCATCCCTGGGCTGAAATCTAAATAAAGTACTAGGGGCAGCACGTTAGCATTGTGGTTAGCACAATTGCTTCACAGCTCCAGCGTTCGATTCCAGCTTGGGTCACTGTCTGTGCGGAGTCTGCACATCCTCCCAGTGTGTGCGTGGGTTTCCTCCGGGTGCTCCGGTTTCCTCCCACAGTCCAAAGATGTGCAGGTTAGGTGGATTGGCCATGATAAATTGCCCTTAAGTGTCCAAAATTGCCCTTAGTGTTGGGTTGGGTTACTGGGTTATGGGGATAGGGTGGAGGTGTTGACTTTGGGTAGGGTGCTCTTTCCAAGAGCCGGTGCAGACTCGATGGGCCAAATGGCCTCCTTCTGCACTGTAAATTCTATGATAATGATAATCATTATTTCTGTATTCTGTTATCAAATATATATAATTAGAGATAAGAATATGCTTTATTTTTTTAATTAAATATTTTATTGAAAATTTTTGGTCAACCAACACAGTACATTGTGCATCCTTTACACAATATTATAATAACACAAATAACAATGACCTATTTTATAAACAAAAAATGAATAAATAATAAATAACAAAAATGAAAACTAGCCCTAATTGGCAACTGCCTTGTCACAAGTAACACTCTCCAAAAATATAATTTAACAGTCCAATATATAATTATCTGTAGCAACGACCTATACATACTATACAGTATATATTAACAACCCTGAGAGTCCTTCTGGTTCCTCCTCACCCCCCCCCACCCCTCCCCCCCCCCCCCCCCCGATCCTGGGCTGCTGCTGCTGCTTTCTTTTTCCCATTCCGTCTATCTTTCTGCGAGGTATTCGACGAACGGTTGCCACCGCCTGGTGAACCCTTGAGCCGACCCCCTTAGGACGAACTTAATCCGCTCTAGCTTTATAAACCCCGCCATGTCATTTATCCAGGTCTCCACCCCCGGGGGCTTGGCTTCTTTCCACATTAGCAATATCCTGCGCCGGGCTACTAGGGACGCAAAGGCCAAAACATCGGCCTCTCTCGCCTCCGGCACTCCCGGCTCTTGTGCAACCCCAAATATAGCCAACCCCCAGCTTGGTTCGACCCGGACTCCTACTACTTTTGAAAGCACCTTTGTCACCCCCATCCAAAACCCCTGTAGTGCCGGGCATGACCAAAACATATGGGTATGATTCGCTGGGCTTCTCGAGCACCTCGCACACCTATCCTCCACCCCAAAAAATTTACTGAGCCGCGCTCCAGTCACACGTGCCCCGTGCAATACCTTAAACTGAATCAGGCTTAGCCTGGCACACGAGGACGACGAGTTTACCCTGCTTAGGGCATCTGCCCACAGCCCCTCCTCGATCTCCTCCCCCGGCTCTTCTTCCCATTTCCCTTTTAGTTCATCTACCATAGTCTCCCCTTCGTCCCTCATTTCCCTATATATATCTGACACCTTACCATCCCCCACCCATGTCTTTGAGATCACTCTGTCCTGCACCTCTTGTGTCGGGAGCTGCGGGAATTCCCTCACCTGTTGCCTCGCAAAAGCCCTCAGTTGCATATACCTGAATGCATTCCCTTGGGGCAACCCATATTTCTCGGTCAGCGCTCCCAGACTCGCGAACTTCCCATCCACAAACAGATCTTTCAGTTGCGTTATTCCTGCTCTTTGCCACATTCCATATCCCCCATCCATTCCCCCCGGGGCAAACCTATGGTTGTTTCTTATCGGGGACCCCCCCAAGGCTCCAGTCTTTCCCCTATGCCGTCTCCACTGTCCCCAAATCTTCAGTGTAGCCACCACCACCGGGCTTGTGGTATAGTTCCTTGGTGAGAACGGCAATGGGGCTGTCACCATAGCCTGTAGGCTAGTCCCCCTACAGGACGCCCTCTCTAATCTCTTCCACGCCGCTCCCTCCTCCTCTCCCATCCACTTATTCACCATTGAAATATTAGCGGCCCAATAATACTCACTTAGGCTCGGTAGTGCCAGCCCCCCCCTATCCCTGCTACGCTGTAAGAATCCCTTCCTCACTCTCGGGGTCTTCCCGGCCCACACAAAACCCATGATTCTCTTTTCAATCCTTTTAAAAAAAGCCTTCGTGATCACCACCGGGAGGCACTGAAACACAAAGAGGAATCTCGGGAGGACCACCATCTTAACCGCCTGCACCCTCCCTGCCATTGACAGGGCTACCATATCCCATCTCTTGAAATCCTCCTCCATCTGTTCCACCAACCGCGTTAAATTTAACCTATGCAATGTGCCCCAATTTTAGCTATCTGGATCCCCAGGTAACGAAAGTCCCTTGTTACCTTCCTCAACGGTAGGTCCTCTATTTCTCTACTCTGCTCCCCTGGATGCACCACAAACAACTCACTTTTCCCCATGTTCAATTTATACCCTGAAAAATCCCCAAACTCCCCAAGTATCCGCATTATTTCTGGCATCCCCTCCGCCGGGTCCGCCACGCATAGTAGCAAATCGTCCGCATACAAAGATACCCGGTGCTCTTCTCCTCCCCTAAGTACTCCCCTCCACTTCTTGGAACCCCTCAACGCTATCGCCAGGGGCTCAATCGCCAGTGCAAACAATAATGGGGACAGAGGGCATCCCTGCCTTGTCCCTCTATGGAGCCGAAAATATGCAGATCCCCGTCCATTCGTGACCACGCTCGCCACTGGGGCCCTATACAACAGCTGCACCCATCTAACATACCCCTCTCCAAAACCAAATCTCCTCAACACCTCCCACAAATAATCCCACTCCACTCTATCAAATGCTTTCTCGGCATCCATCGCCACTACTATCTCCGTTTCTCCCTCTGGTGGGGCCATCATCATTACCCCTAACAACCTCCGTATATTCGTGTTCAGCTGTCTCCCCTTCACAAACCCAGTTTGGTCCTCGTGGACCACCCCCGGGACACATTCCTCTATTCTCATTGCCATTACCTTGGCCAGGACCTTGGCATCTACATTTAGGAGGGAAATAGGTCTATAGGACCCGCATTGTAGCGGGTCCTTTTCCTTCTTTAAGAGAAGCGATATCGTTGCTTCAGACATAGTCGGGGGCAGTTGTCCCCTTTCCTTTGCCTCATTAAAGGTCCTCGTCAGTACCGGGGCGAGCAAGTCCACATATTTTCTATAGAATTCGATTGGGAATCCATCCGGTCCCGGGGCCTTTCCCGCCTGCATGCTCCTAATTCCTTTCACCACTTCTTCTACCTCGATCTGTGCTCCCAGTCCCACCCTTTCCTGCTCTTCCACCTTGGGAAATTCCAGCCGATCCAAGAAGCCCATCATTCTCTCCCTCCCATCCGGGGGTTGAGCTTCATATAATTTTTTATAAAATGTCTTGAACACTCCATTCACTCTCTCCGCTCCCCGCTCCATCTCTCCTTCCTCATCCCTCACTCCCCCTATTTCCCTCGCTGCTCCCCTTTTCCTCAATTGGTGTGCCAGCAACCTGCTCGCCTTCTCCCCATATTCGTACTGTACACCCTGTGCCTTCCTCCATTGTGCCTCTGCAGTGCCTGTAGTCAGCAAGTCAAATTCTACATGTAGCCTTTGCCTTTCCCTGTACAGTCCCTCCTCCGGTGCTTCCGCATATTGTCTGTCCACCCTCAAAAGTTCTTGCGGCAACCGCTCCCGTTCCTTACTCTCCTGCTTCTCTTTATGTGCCCTTATTGATATCAGCTCCCCTCTAACCACCGCCTTCAACGCCTCCCAGACCACTCCCACCTGGACCTCCCCATTATCATTGAGTTCCAAGTACTTTTCAATGCACCCCCTCACCCTTAGACACACCCCCTCATCTGCCATTAGTCCCATGTCCATTCTCCAGGGTGGGCGCCCTCCTGTTTCCTCTCCTATCTCCAAGTCCACCCAGTGTGGAGCGTGATCCGAAATGGCTATAGCCGTATACTCCGTTCCCCTCACCTTCGGGATCAATGCCCTACCCAGCACAAAAAAGTCTATTTGCGAGTAGACTTTATGGACATAGGAGAAAAACGAGAACTCCTTACTCCTAGGTCTGCTAAATCTCCACGGGTCTACACCTCCCATCTGCTCCATAAAATCTTTAAGTACCTTGGCTGCTGCCGGCCTCCTTCCAGTCCTGGACTTCGACCTATCCAGCCCTGGTTTCAACACCGTATTAAAATCTCCCCCCATTATCAGCTTTCCCATCTCTAGGTCCGGAATGCGTCCTAGCATCCGCCTCATAAAATTGGCATCATCCCAGTTCGGGGCATATACGTTTACCAAAACCACCGTCTCCCCCTGTAGTTTGCCACTCACCATCACGTATCTGCCCCCGTTATCCGCCACTATAGTCTTTGCCTCGAACATTACCCGCTTCCCCACTAATATAGCCACCCCCCTGTTTTTCACATCTAGCCCCGAATGGAACACCTGCCCCACCCATCCTTTGCGTAGCCTAACCTGGTCTATCAGTTTCAGGTGCGTTTCCTGTAACATAACCACATCTGCCTTAAGTTTCTTAAGGTGTGCGAGTACCCGTGCCCTCTTTATCGGCCCGTTCAGCCCTCTCACGTTCCACGTGATCAGCCGAGTTGGGGGGCTTCCTAACCCCCCCCCTTGACGATTAGCCATCACCTTTTTCCAGCTCCTCACCCGGTTCCCACGCAGCTGTATCTCCCCCAGGCGGTGCCCCCCCGCCCATCCTCTCCCATACCAGCTCCCCCCTCTCCCCAGCAGCAGCAACCCAGTAATTCCCCCCTCCCACCCCCCCCCGCTAGATCCCCCGCCAGCGTAATTACTCCCCCCATGTTGCTCCCAGAAGTCAGCAAACTCTGGCTGACCTCTGCTCCCCCCCGTGACCTCGGCTCGCACCGTGCGACGCCCCCTCCTTCCTGCTTCTCTATTCCCGCCATGATTATCATAGCGCGGGAACCAAGCCCGTGCTTCTCCCTTGGCCCCGCCCCCAATGGCCAACGCCCCATCTCCTCCACCTCCCCTCCTCACCACCTGTGGGAGAGAGAAAAGTTACCACATCGCAGGATTAGTACATAAAACCCCTCTTTGCCCCCCACATTCGCCCCACCACTTTGTTCGAACGTTCTTTTTAATAGCCCGCTCATTCCAGTTTTTCTTCCACAATAAAAGTCCACGCTTCATCCGCCGTCTCAAAGTAGTGGTGCCTCCCTCGATATGTGACCCACAGTCTTGCCGGTTGCAGCATTCCAAATTTTATCTTCTTTTTATGAAGCACCGCCTTGGCCCGATTAAAGCTCGCCCTCCTTCTCGCCACCTCCGCACTCCAGTCTTGATAAACGCGGATCACCGCGTTCTCCCATTTACTGCTCCGAGATTTCTTCGCCCATCTAAGGACCATTTCTCTATCCTTAAAACGGAGGAATCTCACCACTATGGCTCTGGGAATTTCTCCTGCTCTCGGTCCTCGCGCCATCACTCGGTATGCTCCCTCTACCTCCAACGGACCCGCCGGGGCCTCCGCTCCCATTAACGAGTGCAGCATCGTGCTCACATATGCCCCGACGTCCGCTCCCTCCACACCTTCAGGAAGACCAAGAATCCTCAGGTTGTTCCTCCTTGCGTTGTTTTCCAGTGCCTCCAACCTTTCCACACATCGTTTCTGATGTGCCTCCTGCGTCTCCGTCTTCACCACCAGGCCCTGTATATCGTCCTCATTCTCGGCTGCCTTTGCCTTCACGACCCGAAGCTCCCGCTCCTGGGTCTTTTGTTCCTCCTTTAGCCCTTCGATCGCCTGTAGTATCGGGGCCAACAGCTCTTTCTTCATTTCCTTTTTGATCTCTTCCACACAGCATTTCAAGAACTCTTGTTGTTCAGGGCCCCATGTTAAACTGCCACCTTCCGACGCCATCTTGATTTTTGCTTGCCTTCCTTGCCGCTGTTCTAAAGGATCCACTGCAATCTGGCCACTCTCTCCTCCTTTTTCCATCCGTATCCAGGGGGGATTCCCTTCTGGTTTACCGCACAGTGTTTTTAGCCGTCAAAATTGCCGTTGGGGCTCCTATCAAGAGCCCAAAAGTCCGTTTCACAGGGAGCTGCCGAAACGTGCGACTCAGCTGGTCATCGCCGCACCCGGAAGTGAGAATATGCTTTATAAGACACTTCATCCATGACTTGTGACCGACATTAATCTGAATCACCCTGACTGAGCAGACAGAATAACAGATGTTAACCTTGTGTCCAGAACCGACTGTGTGGAGATTTGATGATCAATCGCAAAGGTTGTTTCTCCAAATCTTCCAGGGTTTCCTTCGTTCTTCCTCTCCCTCTCGAACCAAGTTATACCGGATATCAGACTGAGGGCCCATTCTGGTTCTCTTCCTGCTGACTAAATAACTTCAATCAAATATGGAGAAGACTGAATCCACTGTTCGGTCCTTGCTCCAATCTCCATTCCTGACATACCGACTCTATACCTCTCCGTGGCAACAGTCTGAGACTTAGCCAGTCTCTTTGTAAACTTTGTTTCATACTTGATCCAATATGAGCTTCTGACCTCATAGAATTTACATTTCAGAAGAAGGCCATTCGGCACATTGAGTCTGCACCGGCCCTTGGAAAGAGCACACTAGCTAAGCCCACACCACCACCTATCCCCGTAACCCCACCTAACCTTTTTAGATACTAAGGCAATTTACCATCGTCACCTCCCGATTCGACAATTCCATCACACACCTGGCTGCTCTCCCACATTCTACCTCTGTAAACTTAAAGCCATCCAAAAGTCTGCTACCCATGTCTTAATTCACAGCAAGTTCCTTTTCCCTATGATCCCTGTGCTCCGAGACTTGCATTCGCTCCCAGTCAATTCTCACCCTTGTTTTCAAACCCCTCCATGGCCTCGTCTCTCCCTGTGTCTGTATCTCCTCCAGCCCCACAACCCCCTGAGATATCTGCACAGCTCTGATCCTGGACTCTTGTACACTCCCGATTCTAATTACTCCGCCATGGTTTTAAGTTCCCTCGGCCCCAAGCACTGAATTCCCCCCCGAAACCTCCCCGTCTCCACCTCACTCACCTCCTTTCAGACTCTTTAAAACTCACCTCTTTGACCAAGTTTTTGGTCACCTGCCCTAATATCTCCTTTTGTGTCTGGGTGTCTCACTTTGTTTTATAATGTTGCTGTGAAGTTGACTGGGATGATTTATGATGTTAAAGGTGTTATATAAATAGAAGTTGTTGTTGTTGACTGTAACCCTGACCTCCTGCTTTACAAAATCCCATTGGTTTCACAACAAACTCTATCTCTGATGTTTTGCCCCCTGCGGGTTTGCAGCCTCTATAAAGACGGCGGCCGTTAACTCAGGCCTGTCACCGGGAGCAGGCCGCAGCTGTCCCCCCGCTCGATGCAAACCCGGGCCCGGAAACTTCTTATTGGGGTTTGGAGCCTCCACCGGGTTTCAGTGAAACCTCCCGGCCGAGTCCAGCATCGGCACTGCGCATGCTCCAGCTCACAATGCACAGGGAGTGATTGACGGCAGTACTGCACCAATAGGAAGAGAGGGGTGGGCCTGGAGGATCGAGTGTTTGCTGCAGGTCATCCAACCAATCGGAGTGAATGAGGGGCGGGGCTCAGCCCTGTCTCCCACGTGAACTGGAGCATGCGCAGTACCGATGACACCTCAGGCGGCAGGAAGGAAATCTTCAGCCGGTCAAATTCGGTCTGGTGAGTCATGAGGGAGGGATGGAGCCGCCGGATGGGTCGGGAGGCTTCAAAAACACTCTGTGCAGCCGAAGCGCCGAAGACGAAACTCGGATACAGCAGTTGAACCGGCGAAAGGTGCTCGGGCTTTTCCCTGAAACAGGGCCGGGTGCATGTGGAGAAAGCGAGCGCTCCGGATTCGCTCTGCGTTCCATTCACTCTGATTGGCTGGAGGACCAGCTGCTCTTGTTCGGTCTTCCAGCTCCGCCCCATCTTCCTATTGGTCCGAACCCGCCGTCAATCAGTCCCCGGGCATTGTGAGCTGGAGCAAACCCTTCACCATCATTGTCAGCTCCCTGGTTTGCAGCTGCGGAGCTTCTCCCTCCCTCCCGGGAACAGGCCCAGGTTAACGGGCACCATCCTGCTTCAGACACTGGAGGATGGTTCACATCAGAGGATGGGGGAGGGGGACAAGAAATAAGAGCTGACACTTTGCACTTAAATCAATGAAGACACTGATCTCTGGCAAGGAAGGAAACCCTGGCAGGTGGGCGGGGAGGATTCACAAACACCCGCTGCAGGCCCCAAACCCCCAATAAGACCCATTGATTTTATTGTCAGTCTGCAGACAGGAGCTGGAGAACTGAACCCAGGCAGAGGAGAGGGAGGGAGAACAAAGAAAAGTACAGCACAGGAGCAGGCCCTTCGGCCCTCCAAGCCCGTGCCGACCATGCTGCCCAACTAAACTACAATCTTCTATACTTCCTGGGTCCGTATCCCTCTATTCCCATCCAATTCCTGTATTTGTCAAGATGCCCCTTAAATGTCACTATCGTCCCTGCTTCCACCACCTCCTCCGGCAGCAAGTTCCAGGCACCCACTACCCTCTGCGTAAAAAACTTGCCTCGTACATCTACTCTAAACCTTGCCCCTCTCACCTTAAACCTATGCCCCCTAGTAATTGGCCCCTCTACCCTGGGGAAAAGCCTCTGACTATCCACTCTGTCTATACCCCTCATAATTTTGTAGACCTCTATCAGGTCGCCCCTCTACCTCCGTCGTTCCAGTGAGAACAAACCGAGTTTATTCAACCGCTCCTCATAGCTAATGCCCTCCATACCAGGCAACATTCTGGTAAATCTCTTCTGCACCCTCTCTAAAGCCTCCACATCCTTCTGGTAGTGTGGCGACCAGAATTGAACACAATACTCCAAGTGTGGCCTAACTAAGGTTCTATACAGCGGCAACATGACTTGCCAATTCTTATACTCAATGCCCCGGCCAATGAAGGCAAGCATGCCGTATGCCTTCTTGACTACCTTCTCCACCTGTGTTGCCCCTTTCAGTGACCTGTGGACCTGTACACCTAGATCTCTCTGACTTTCAATACTCTTGAGGGTTCTACCATTCACTGTATATTCCCTACCTGCATTAGACCTTCCAAAATGCATTACTTCGCATTTGTCCGGATTAAACTCCATCTACCATCTCTCCGCCCAAGTCTCCAAACAATCTAAATCCTGCTGTATCCTCTGACAGTCCTCATCGCTATCCGCAATTCCACCAACCTTTGTGTTGTCTGCAAACTTACTAATCAGACCAGTCACATTTTCCTCCAAATCATTTATATATACTACAAACAGCAAAGGTCCCAGCACTGATCCCTGCGGAACACCTCTGGTCACAGCCCTCCAATTAGAAAAGCAAACTGGGAAAGAGAAAACTGGGAGTGGAGGAAAGAAATGGTGCAGATGGTGAGATGGGTTTGGATTTCAGCCCAGAGAGGAGGGAGAGTGTGTGGGATGGGGATTTACAGCTTTGGGGGAACAAGAGAGGAAAATATGTTGCAGAGAAACTAGAATTGTCTGTTCAGAGTTTCTATCCTGGACTCACAGTGATGGCTTTTGTAAACTCCTTTTACAGGGGGTTAGAATTGGAGAAACTGACCCCAACAGAAAGGTTTGTCTCTTTGCGAATTCTATCCTGCATTGACAGTGATGACTTTTGTAACATGAGAGATTACAGCTCTCAGGAAAGATTAATTGGAGTGGGGCCTTTTTTCTATCGACAACAACAAGTTAAGCAGTGACCTGCTATAAATATTTTAAATTATCAGTAGTTTGGAGAGGGGCGATGTGAGAGAGCGACCATCAATAAACAACAAGTCATAAATATAAGATAGTTATGAATAAATCCAAGGGAACAAGACAGACAAAATTATTTATTACAGGTTCAGAATGTGCAACTCATTACCATGCAAAGGAGTTGAGGAAAGTGCTGAGATGTTTTCAAAAGGAAACGGGACAAGCACATGAGAGAAAATGGAATCGAAAATCAGCTGAAAGGCTGAGATTTGATAGGTGGGAGAGTCGGAGATGTGTGCCGAGTATGGACAGCAGCAGAATCTGTGACAAAATGGCCTACTTGTGTCTTATATATTCACAGTATTTCAATGTAATCTTCTTTTACAGAATATTTGCAGATGCAAACATCATGTCGAGATCTGATTAATTGATTCATCAGGACCGGCCTTTCAACGTGGAAGGAGAAATGTTTGTATGTTTTCTCTTTTGGAAAAAATGTAAAAAATCACTGTGATTGGAAAAGCACCGAGACACAGACATCTAAATAATTTTCCACAGTTATCTGGAACTGAGCTTTAACCAATCACACAGAATGAAATTAAATTGCAGCATTTACATCAGGGAGACACCGTACTCAGGCTTCAACTGATGATCCAAGTTGGAGAGACATAAGGACATTCGCACCAAAGGAATCAAGAAGCAGCAATTGGACATTCAGCCCCGTGAGCCTGTTCCACCATTTAATAACATCACGGCTGATCTGATAGTGACCTCAAATCTGCATCCCACCTACACCTGATAACTTGTCGATAACCATGGAGAAACCGTGGAAATGTGGGGACTGTGGGATGGGATTCAATTACCAGTCTCAATTGGAAACTCACCGACGTGTTCACACTGGGGTAAGGCCGTTCACCTGCTCGGTGTGTGGGAAGGGATTCACTCGGTCATCACACCTCCTGAACCACCAACTTGTTCACTCTGATCAGAGACCTTTTAAATGTGCTGACTGTGAGAAGAGCTTTAAAGGCAGAAATGATTTACTGACACACCAACGCACTCACACTGGGGAGAGGCCATTCACTTGCTCCATGTGTATGAAGGGATTCACTCAGTCATCCCAGCTCCTGAGACACCAACTTGTTCATAATGATGAGAGACCTTTTAAATGTGCTGACTGTGAGAAGAGCTTTAAAAGCAGAAAGAATTTACTGATACATCAACGCACTCACACTGGGGAGAGGCCATTCACCTGCTCCGTGTGTGGGAAGGGATTCACTCGGTCATCATTCCTCCTGAGCCACCAACTTGTTCACTCTGATCAGAGACCGTTTAAATGTGCTAACTGTGAAAAGAGCTTTAAAAGCAGAAAGGATTTACTGAAACATCAACGCACTCACTCTGGGGAGAGGCCATTCACCTGCTCCGTGTGTGGGAAGGGATTCACTCAGTCATCACTCCTCCTGAGCCACCAACTTGTTCATACTGATCAGAGACCTTTTAAATGTGCTGACTGTGAGAAGAGCTTTAAAAGGAAAACATATTTACTGATGCACCAACGCACTCACACTGGGGAGAGGTCATTCACCTGCTCCGTGTGTGGGAAGGGATTTACTCAGTCATCAATCCTCATGAGACACCAACTTGTTCATACTGATCAGAGACCTTTTAAATGTGCTGACTGTGAGAAGAGCTTTAAAAGGAAAACGTATTTACTGATACACCAACGCACTCACACTGGGGAGAGGTCATTCACCTGCTCCGTCTGTGGGAAGGGATTCACTCGGTCATCAGTCCTCCTGAGACACCAACTTGTTCATACTGATCAGAGACCTTTTAAATGTGCTGACTGTGAAAAGAGATTTAAAAGTAAACAGAATCTGCGGAAACACCAGCGAGTTCACACTGAAACAGAATCATAGAATTTACAGCGCAGAAGGAGGGCATTTGGATCATCGGGTGCACTGGCCCTTGCAAAGAGCACCTTACTTAAGCCATGCCTCAAACCTAACCCATAACCCCACCTCACCTTTTTGGACACTGAGGACAATTTAGCATGGCCAATCCACCTAGTCTACACATTTTTGGACTGTGGGAGGAAACCGGAGCACCCGCAGCAAACTGTTGCTCTTTTTCGCCTTAGTTTATTAGCTCTGATTACGTCACCTTTGCTCACGAGTCGCCAGGTATCTTTCTGATACCGCCACGTGGTTCAAGTTCAAGTTATGATTAATAAGTCAGCACACCGCTTAGTAAGATTGAAATCAACGGTGTTTTATTATATACAAGTAATGTTTATACAATAATCCTACTATCTATATAATAAACCTATCACTACTGGCCAATACTTAACTTCAGGAAGAGCCCACCAAGTCAGGGAAACGAATGGCTTATCCAATCGGATCTGGCCCGCGGGATTCAAAAGGCTGCTACAGGTCGATGGCTAGGAGTCTTTACCGGATAGCGATCGCTGGATTCAAAACTTACAGTTGCCGGATGCTGTTCTTGCGAAGGTCTCGAGCAGGCGAAGAAGGGAGAGAGAGCGAGATCTGAACTTGGCCCCTCACTTGATAGGGCCCAGGGGCTTCCCGCCTCCAGGGGCGGCCCTTGACCCTGAGTCCCAAGTGATTGGACTTGTTCCCAATCACTGGGTCCGATACGTCCAATTGCGAGGCGATTCCCCGATCGGGGGGTGGTCGTTCACCTGCCTTTGTTTCGGCCACTGCAGGCGCCGACAGGTCTGGCCCGGTATTCAATTGCTAATATGTTGCAATTGTTCCTGGGGAAGCCGATTAAACTGCAGATGTCTGGGTTGATGGGCTGTTAATAGCCCCGAGTATCGATCTGGGCCAACTTCCCCAGAGCCGAATATGCTATTCTGTCTGCAGCTGTCCGTTTGTGTCTTGTTACCTGCTTTTCCCAGCAGCCTTTCCGGTTAGCCATTTTAAATCGGGTTTTGGCCAAATTAATCGGAACGCAGCCATTTTACGTGGCTACAAAACCCACGCAGACACTGGGGGCAACGCGCAGACTCCGCACAGCCAGTGACCCAAGCCGGGAATCAAACCTGGGACCCTGGAGCTGTGAAGCAACAGTGCTAACCACTGTGCTACTGTGTCGCCCACATTAGGGAGCAGTACTGGGGAGAGGCTGTTTAACTGCTCCGTGTGGGAGGAGATTCACTCAGTCAAACAACCTGCACTGACATCAGCAAGTTCACAGGCAACAGCAGGGTTTGGATTCAGCTGTTGTTGCTGCTGTTAGTCACATCCAGGGCTGAATGATGCCTGGGTGTCTGTTTCCAGTGGGGCTCCACAGTTTTCCGGTATATATCTATGATTTAGACTGAAATGTATGCACCAGGATTATACAAAAGTTGCTCATGTTCTTTAGACAATGAGGGAGAAAGCCATGGACTGGGTCAGGTTAGGAACACACTTCAGTTAACTCCTGATAAAAATAAGGTCCCTTCAGGATAATGGAAAAAACTGATTGGTGGGGAAGCTACAAATAATCCTTTTTTTAAAAAAAATTCAGAGTACCCAATTATTGTTTTTTTTTCCAATTAAGGGGCAATTTAGCCTGGCCAATCCAACTGACCTGCACATCTTTGGGTTGTGGGGGTGAAACCCGTGCTGACATGCGGAGAATGTGCAAACTCCACACGGACAGTGACCCAGGGCTGGGATTCAAACCCTGGTCCTCAGCGCTGTAGTCCCACTGCTAACCACTGCTCCACGTGCTGCCCTAGCTACAAATAATTCTAATAACTTTATTGAACAGTTCTCAAATGGAAAGGCACTTGACCACATTAAAACTAAGGATCTGCAATAGATGTTTGATCTAGCAAGTCATATTTAGGGCAAGATTATAAACAGAGGGCATTCATTTAAAGTGATCATAAAAAGAAGCAATGCTGAGCAAGGCTAGGAGAGTGGGCAAAGAAGTGGCAGATGGAATACAATGTGGAAAAGTGTGAGGTTATGCACTTTGGAAGGAGAAATGGAGGCATAGACTATTTTCTAAATGGGGAAATGCTGAGGAAATCACAAGCACAAAGGGACTTGGATGTCCTTGTTCAAGATTCTCTTCAGGTTAATGTGCAAGTGCACAGCAGACTCACGGCGCCGAGGTCCCAGGTTCGATCCCGGCTCTGGGTCACTGTCCGTGTGGAGATTGAACATTCTCCCCGTGTTTGCGTGGGCTTCGCCCCCACAACCCAGAGATGTGCAGTGTCGGTGGATTGGCCACACCAAACTTCCCCTTAATTGGAAAAAATGAATTGGGTACTGTAAAAAAAATTTTAAAGGCTTAATGTGCAGGTTGAGTCGGCAGTTAGGAAGGCAAATGCAATGTATTCAGGTCGAGTGGGCTAGAATACAAGATCAGGGATGTACTTCTGTGGCTATATAAGGCTCTGATCAGACCCCATTTGGAGTATTAAGAGCAGTTTTGGGCCTCGTATCTAAGAAGGATGTGTTGGCCTTGGAAAAGCTCCAGAGGAGGTTTACAAGAATGATCCCTGGAATGAAGAGCTTGTCGTATGAGGAACGGTTGAGGACTCTGGGTCTGTACTCATTAGAGTTTTAAAGTATGTGGGTATCTTATTAACACTTATAGGATACTGCGAGGCCTGGGTAGAGTGGACATGGAGAAGATGTTTCCACTTGTCGGAAATTATTGCTTAAAACTCTCCAAAAAATGCCTTTGGCAGGAAAATCGGCAGGCATTGGAAAATAAACAGTGACCTTTCCCCCCCCCCCCCCAATCCCGAGCAACCTGCACCCCCTGTCCTGTGGAATGGCAGCCCCCCGTCCCCTGCCCACACCCCCGGCCAAAACACCACAAAATACTCACTCTTGTCTAGATTTAATTTGTACCCCAAGAAAGACCCAAACACCCGAAGCAGCTCCAATATTCCCCCTCTTGACACGCTCGGTTCCGACACAAATAATAACAAGTCATCGGCATACAAGGGCACCCTATGCTCTTTTCACCCCCCCCCCCCCCCGCACTATCCCTTTCCATACCCCCAAACCTCTTAACACGATGGCCAACGGCGATTTTGCAATGGCCAATCGCGAGTGCAAACAGCAGGAGGGACATAGGACATCCCTGCCTAGTCCCACGGTGGAGAGAAAAGTCTCTCGAGCTGATGTTTTTTGTGCGGACACTGGCCCCGGCTCCTTATACAGTAGCGTTACCCAGTCCACAAATTGTGGACCAATCCCAAACCGCTCCAGAACTGCTATCAAGTGCCCCCATTCTACTCGGTCAAACGCTTTCTCGGCGTCCAGTGCCACAACCACCGATGTTTCCTTCCCCTCCGCCGGTGTCTTAACCACGTTCAATACCCTCTAAACGTTTGAAAAGAGCTGCCTCCCTCACACAAACCCCGTCTGATCTTCACCTATCACCTTCAGGAGGCACTCCTCCTGCCTACCTGCCAGTACACTTCGCTAATACCTTTTGCGTTCACATTTAAAAGTGATATGGGCCTATACAACCCACACATCGTCGGATCCTTATCTTTTTTAAGCAACAGGGAAACTGATGCCTGCCCCAAAGTTTGTGGTAACACCCCCTTCCCTATCGCCTCCTCAAATATCTCCATCATCAGGGGTGCCAGCTTATCCTGCAGACACACCAGCGAGTTCACACTGGGAAGAAGCCATTCACCTGCTCTCAGTGTGGGAAGGGATTACATAGAAACATAGAAAATAGGAGCAGGATGAGACCATTTGACCCTTCGCGTCTGCTCCGCCATTCATTATGATCATGGCTTATCATCCAACTCAATAGCTTAATCCCGATTTCCCCTCCATATCCTTTGATCCCCTTCGCCCTCAGTGCTATATCTAACTGCTTCTTGAAAACATACAATGTATTGGCCTCAACTATTTCCTGTGGTAACAAATTCCACAGGCTCACCACTCTCTGGTTGAAGAAATTATTCATCTGTGACCTAAATGGTCTACCCTGTATCCTCAGACTACGATCTCTCATTCTGTACACTCCCACCATCGGGAAAATCTTTCCTGCATCTACCCTGTCGGGTCCTGTTACAATATTATAGGTTTCTATGAGATCCCTCATTCTTCTGAACTCCAGCCAATACAAACCTAATTGATTCAATCTCTCATCCGTCAGTCCCACCATCCCAGGAATCAGTCTGGTAAACCTTCGCTGCACTTCCTCAAGAGCAAGAACATCCTTCATCAGATAAGGAGACCAAAACTGCACACAATATTCCAAGGAAAGGCCTCGCCAAGGCCCTGTATAATTGCAGCAAGATATTCCTGCTGCTGTACTCGAATCCGTTCGCAATGAAGGCTAGCATATCATTTGCCATCTTTACTGCCTGCTGTAGCTGCATGCTTTCCTTCAGTGACTGGTGTACAAGGATACCCCGATCTCGTTGCACATTTCCCTCTCCTAATTTATGACAATTCAGATCATAGTATTTACAGTGCAGAAGGAGGCCATTCGATCCATCAAGTCTGCACCGGCTCTTGGAAAGAGCACCCTACCCAAGGTCAACACCTCCACCCTATCCCCATAACCCAGTAACCCCACCCAACACTAAGGGCAATTTTGGACACTTAGGGCAATTTATCATGGCCAATCCACCTAACCTGCACATCTTTGGACTGTGGGAGGAAACCGGAGCACCCGGAGGAAACCCACGCACACACGGGGAGAACGTGCAGACTCCGCACAGACAGTGACCCAAGCCGGAATTGAACCTGGGACCCTGGAGCTGTGAAGCAATTGTGCTATCCACAATGCTACCGTGCTGCCCCTAATAGCCTGCCTTCTCGTTTGCTACCAAACTAGATAACCTCGCATTTCTCCAAATTATAATGTATCTGCCATTCATTTGCCCACTCACTCAACTTGTCCAAATCACACTGAAGGGTCTCTGCAACCTCCTCACAGCTCACCCTCCCACGCAACTTGTGTCATCTGCAAATTTGGAAATATTGCATTTTGTTCCCTCATCTAAATAGGCGATGCAGTGGTTAGCACTGCGGTCTCACGGAGCTGAGGACCAGTGTTCAATCCTAGCCCCAGGTCACTGTCCGTGTGGAGACACGTTCTCCAAGTGTCTGCGTGGGTGTCACCCCCACAACTCAAAAGATGTTTACCTCTATTTGCGCGATTCACTTGGTTATGCCATCTGCAGTCACACCAGGGAGTTCATACTGGGGAGAGGCCGATAACCTGCTCTCAATGTGCGAAGGGATTTTGTAATTCATCGCACTTCCTGAGACACCAACAAGTTCACAACTGATTTAGTGATTGGATTCTGCTGTTCTTGTTTCTGTTCTCAATTACATCCAGGACTGCATTTTGTTCATTCTGTTGGTCATTGGGGATGGCCAGAGGGTTTCTTTCTGCTGGACTGGCCGGTCTCATGGCTTCGTCTCCAATGGTCTGATTCTCTCTGAGCCTTCTTGCGAATATCTGGTTTCACATTTCACAAGGATCAAAGAGTGAAAGGCTGTTTGGAGGTTAGAAGATGTTTCATTACCATTTCTGTTTGGAAACCCCCAAAATCATGCCACATTGCCATGAAGATGGGCTGTGATGGTTACATGGTTCTTTTGTTTAATTTATCTTAGTACTTCTCACAGAAGAAAATTATTAGGGTATGAGGGGCAAGTTATCTGAGGTGCACTGGGAAACTACATTAAATAGTATGGTGGGAGACAGGCAATCACTAATATTTATGGAATTATTACAGATTTACACGGGGATTGGTTAGCTCAGTTGGCTGGATGGCTGGTTCGTGCTGAGTGACACCAACATTACAGGTTAAATTCCCAAACCGGCTGCGGTTAGCCATGGTCCGTGTCAGTATTTATGCTCCACATCCTCCACCCACCCCTCTATATCTCCCCCATCAGCATCTCCTTCTATTCCTTTTTCCCTCATGTATGTAGCTAGCTTTACGTTCAATGGATTCATGCTGTTCACCTCAACCACTCGCTGTGGTAGCGAGTTCCACATTCTCACCACTCGCTGGGTAAAGAGGTGTCTATTGAAATTCCGATTGGATTATTGAATCCCTTCATAATCTGAAAGACTTCCATCAGGTCACCCATCAGTCTTCTCTTATCCAGAAAAATGCAGCCCCAGCCTTTCCTGAGTGTTAAATGCTCTCAGTTCTGTATATTATGAATTTGTGTTGCACCTTATCCAGTGTCTCTATTTCCTTTTTCTAAATGGAGATCATCAATGTTGACAGAGCTCCCAGTGTAGTCGAACCATTGTTTTAACCAAGTTGGACATTTCCGCCGTGCTTTTCAATTCTATCCATTTAGAATGGAACCTTATATATGGACTCCACACTTTAGGAAAGATGTGAAGTTCTTAGAGACGGTGTAGAGGACATTTACAAGGATGGCACCACAGATGAGGGACTCTAGTTAATTGGAGTGACTGGAGCAGCTGAATTTCTCTCCTGAGATCACAGCATCTGGAGGATGGGGAATGAGGCCATTCAGTCCTTTGGGACCGTGTCGGCTCCCTGTGGAGGAAGCCAGTCTGTTCATTGCCCCGTTCTAACCCCAAATCTGTGCAGATTTATTTCTCTCAGTGCCTGTCCAATTTCCTATTGAAATCTCTCCGTCTTCTCTGCATCTCCTACCCTCATAGGCAGTAGGTTCCAGGTCGTTACTACTCACTTTACATGTACACAAGGCTCTGGAGCACAGAGGAGTCTATTTGGCCCATTTTCCCCATGCCAGCACTTTGTCCAGCGACCCATTTAATCCCAGCGTTCTGTTTGTTTGCTTTTTCAGAATGTACCAAATTCCTTTTTGGAAGTTACAGTCCAATGAGATTCCAGCACCATTTATGGACAGTGCATTCCAAATCACAACAACTCGCCGTGTTTTACAACAAATAATTGTGCATATGGTGTGTCTGGAATTTCACAGAGTATTCAAATTGGTGTCATTGACGTGGTTATTACACAAAATTAAGACTCAACCTTTATCAATAAATTGGTGAGGACACCAAGTGTAATATATCCTCGTTTGCGGACTATTAGAACAAATGTACATTTCTATAAAACCTCTCACTACCACTGGACCTCCTAAAGTGTTTTAAAGCCAATGGAGTACTTTTGAAACATATTCACTGTTGTAATGTAGGAAGCTGTAAGTACGCATGTGTGATCACATTTAGTTTTAAAATTGTTATTTTCATTATTAAAAAAAGAAAATTTAGAGTACCCAATTCAGTTTTTCCAATTAAGGAACAATTTAGCGTGGCCAATCCACCGACCCTGCACATCTTTGGGTTGTGGGGGTGAGACCAACAAAACCACGGGAAAAATGTGCAAGCTCCACAAGGCAGTGACCCAAGGTCGGGATCGAACCTAGGGCCTCGATGCCGTGAGGCAGCAGTGCTAACCATTGTGCCTCGTTGCTGCCGTAAATTGTTATTTTCATAGAGTATTCACTGGCCTTAGTAATAAGGTCAAGGAATCCTTTTTATACCTCTAACATGTGGCTTTCTGCAGCCATTTCGCCTTCTGTACCTTTTCTAGATTAACTATGTATTAATTTCATCGCAAAAAAAAAATAAAATTGAAGTTTATTCAGTAGTGAACATTGATTATGATTAGTGAATTAGTGTATTAGGTAATTATATTGCAAAAACTAGATCTTTATTTAAAAAAATAACACGTTCAACCAAAATGTTTCCAGAAACTGCAGAGCTATCAGAATTTGTTTGAAAAAATAAATTACTCGATAATTTTGAGAAGTTACGAGATGAGGTGATAAGCCTGTATATAATATTACATGTACTCAGCAGTGTGACCTCCCACCAGTAGTTGGCGTCAGGCAGCAGTCGGGTTCCGGCTACCAGCAGAAGGTTGTCATGCATACACGAGGCCAGTCGCACATAAGGGTAGTTCCAAGAGTTCTAATGTAATTCTGTGATAACTTAGTCTGCATAGCATTCTGATCGTTACGTGTACATTAATAAATCATCGTTCTGACTAATTCACCAGCAGTTCTGTAGAATCATTGCAAGACAAGATCGCAGAACACAACATGAGACACCATATTCTGCCAAGAATACGCGGGCTGGACATTGGAGTAATGGTAAACCAGAGACCCGGGTTAATGCTCTGGGGATCTGGGATCGAATCTGCCTGTGACAGATGCTGAAATTGAATAAAAGTCTTGAATTAGAAGTCTGATGATAACACTCTTGATTGTTGTGAAAACTCATCTGGTTCACTAATGTCCTTTAGGAAATCTGCTCTCCTTACGTGGCCTGGCCTACACGTGACTCCAGATCCACAGCAATTTTGTGGTTGATTTGTACGTGCCCTCTGAAATAGCCTCACAAGACATCAGTTCAAGGGCAATTGGAATGAGCAGTAAATGCTGCCCAGCCAGTGACCCCCACCTCCCATGAATGAATAATTTTTAAGAAGATTCTTTTCAATTTGAAGACGAGTAAGAAACTGTCTCTGATTGGATTTGATTTATTGTCACGTGTCCCGAGGTACAGTGAAAAGTATTGTTCTGCGTACAGTCCAGACCGATTGTTCCATACATGAAAAAACAAAGTGCGGATCTTGGCAGTTTGCTCAGTTCACAAAATAATTTAATGGCTTTGGAGATGTAGATTAAGATTTTAATCACCCTCCGAAACATATCGAGACAGCTCATACAGACAGACACAAACGATACTGTAACTGAATTAGGGAAAATGTTAAAGATTTAACTGAACCACATTTTTGAAAGATTCAACCTTAATGATGGAGAAACCGGAAAAGCCACTCGGGGAGATGAGGAAATCCAGGCTCAGTGCGGATTTCCTGTCAGCCCTCCTTTCTTATACATGAACGGGATTTAGGCTGCAGAATGTTTCACACCAAAACACAGAGGGGTCAAATATAAGCAACATATAATTCTTAATTCACTTCCATTTAACTATATTTGACTTTGTTTAAAAGCTGTCTGAGGTCAAACTGAACAAAGATTCATGGGATTTCTGTTACCCAGTGAAACGCTTTCTTTTCTTGGTCAGTCATGTTTGCAATTCAATGGTGTATATTTCAAGAGTTATTCAGAGTGAAGACTCGAGATCTATTCAATTCAAAATGAAGTCATATATAACAAATAAATATACTGAGGTTCAACACTGAATAATGAAACAAATATTGAGTAAAATTGGTGGAAATTTTCTGCAGGAAGTTAAGAATAATGCATTAATGATTGAACAGAGAGCATTGTTCGGTTAGATATTTACTGAACAAATGCTAAAGTTCAATATAAGTTCTATATCTTATGGTCTTACAAGTTGAGACATCTGTTTTAATGTAATAAGTGACCTGGCCTCCCAGCCAAACCATTGAAAGCTGCAGCAAGACTGTGCAGTTGAACGTTGCACAGGTCCATTGGTACTGTGCTTCCAGCTGTTTCTGTAGCATGGAGGTTATCACATTCACCTAACGAGCAAAAGGTGCATGGTTCGAAACTGGCAGAAGCATTTAATGCTTCTCATTTATGATGTGGAGATGCCTGCGTTGGACAGGGATGAGCACAGTAAGAAGTCTTACAACACCAGGTTAAAGTCCAACAGGTTTGTTTAGAATCACTAACTTTCGGATTGCAGCTTCTTCCTCAGGTGAATGAAGATGTGGGTTCCACAAACACATATGTAGAAAAATTCAATTATGCAAAATGGTACTTTGAATGCGAGTCTTTACAGGTCCATACGGTGCGACTGGAGAGAGGGATAATCACAGGTTAAAGAGGTGTGAATTGTCTCAAGCCAGAACAGTTGGTAGGATTTTGCAAGCACATGTAATGTAACATGAATCCAGGGTCCCAGTTGAGGCCGTACTCATGTGTGCGAACTTGGCTATCAGTTTCTGCTCTGCCATTCTGCGTTGTTGCGCGTCCTGAAGACCGAACACTAACCCGAAGATCAGAGGCTGAATGCCCTTGACTGCTGAAGTGTTCCCCGACTGCAAGGGAACATTCCTGTCTGGCGATTGTTGCGCGATGTCCGTTCATTCGTTGTCGCAGCGTCTGCATTGGCTTCGCCAATGTACCACGCCTCGGGACATCCTTTGCTGCAGCGTATGAAGTAGATAATGTTGGCCGAGGCACACCATTACACGTGTTCTCGTGTAATGGTGGTACCCATGTTGATGATCTGGCACGTCTTGCAGAGGTTGCCATGGCAGGGTTGTGTGGTGTCATGATCGTTCTGAATGCTGGGTAGTTTGCTGCAATCAATAGTCTGAGGATGCGCGGTTGTTTGGAGGCAAGCAGTGTTGATGACCTTGGCAAGATGTTCATCTTCATCGATGACGTGTTGTAGGCTGTGAAGAAGGTGGTGTAGTTTCTCCGCCCAGGGAATTCATCAGGCGAATGATGCACCGGGAGTTTTTCCATAGACCCCAAGAGGCCAACAGCGAACCCAATGAGACAACCAATGAACCGGAACAGCAGACCGAGAGATCTGTGGGACTGGAAGTTCCAGCCAACAGGAAGGACTGGAAAACCCCACCCAACAGGAAGGACTGGAAAACCCCACCCAACAGGAAGGACTGGAAAACCCCACCCATTGAAACAATCCGATCAGCTGATTCTACAGCTCATCTTCCACTAAACCACTCAGTAAAACTGCCTCGAAGACCGTTCTTGTCCAAATTCTGAACTCAGATAGAACATAGAACAATACAGCGCAGTACAGGCCCTTCGGCCCACGATGTTGCACCGAAACAAAAGCCATCTAACCTACACTATAGAACATAGAACAATACAGCGCAGATCTTTCTCTTCTTTTCCTGCTGTCTCCCATCATGTTCTCTCAGCGCTCATCTTGTCTGTGAGACTTACCCTTTGCTCCTTTGACCCAATTCTCACTAAAACTATTTCACGCCCAACTTCCACAATCATATAATTTACAGTGCAGAACAGGCCATTCGGCACATCGAGTCTGCACTGGCCCTTGGAAAGAGCACCCTTCTCAAGCCCACACCTCCACCCTATCCCCATAACCCAGTAACCCCACCTAACCCTTTTGGACACTAAGAGCAATTGAGCATAGCCACTCCACCAAACCTGTTTTTTCAGGCTGTAACTGGTTAAAGCTCTTTCCACAGTCAGTTCACTGGAACACACTCACTCAAGTGCGTGTGTGTCTCGGTGCTTTTCCAGTCACACTTATGTTTGAAATATTTTCCCACAAACAGAACAAACATTTTTCATTCCAATTTATAGTGTGAGGATATTCAGGTCCACACCAACCGAGTGACACTGTTGGATCGTAATGTGATATTTGGTTTGTGTTTCCTGTCTGAAAATCCTCTCTTAATGCCCTGTAGAAGGAGTTTACAAAGGTCACACTATCAGTACAGGATAGAAATTCAGAACAGTTAATTCCAGTTTCTGCTGAACATTTTTGTCTCTCTTCTGTCCCCAAAGCTGTAAATCCCCGTCCCACACACTCTCCCTCCTCCCTGGGGCTGAAATCCAAATAAAGTATTCGATCATTATTTGTTTCCTTTTACCAAAGTTATGTAATTTGAGGTAAGAATATGCTTTATAAGTCACTTCATCCATTTTGACAGACATTAATCTGAATCACCCTGACTGAGCAGACAGAATAACAGATGTTAACCTGGTGTCCAGAACTGACTGTGTGGAGATTTGATGAACAATCGCAAAGGTTGTTTCTCCAAATCTTCCAGGGTTTCCTTTGTTCTTTGTTCCTTTGTTCTTCCTCTCCCTCTTGAACTAAGTTATACTGGATATCAGACTCAGGGTCCATTCTGGTTCTCTTCCTGTTTACAAAATAACTTCAATCAAATATGGAGAAGAGTGAATCCACTGTTCGGACCCTGCTCCAATCTCCATTCCTGACATACCGATTCTACCCCTCTCCCTGGCAACAGTCTGAGACTTAGCCAGTCTCTTTGTAAATTTGGTTTCATACAGGTCCAATATGACCTTCTGACCTCATAGAATTTATATTGCAGAAGGAGGCCAGTCGGCCCATCTAATCGGCACTGGCTCTGGGAAAGAGCACCCTAAGTCCACACCACACCTATCCCCGTAACCCCACCTTTTTAGATACTACAGCAATTTACCATTGTCACCTCCCGATTCGACAATTCCATTACACACCTGGCTGCTCTCCCACATTCTACCTCTGTAAACTTAAAACCATCCAAAAGTCTGCTTCCCATGTCTTAATTCACAGCAAGTTCCTTTCCCCTATGATCCCTGTGCTCCGAGACTTGCATTCGTTCCCAGTCAATTCTCACCCTTGTTTTCAAATCCCTCCATGGCCTCGTCTCTCCCTGTGTCTGTATCTCCTCCAGCCCCACAACCCCCTGAGATATCTGCACAGCTCTGATCCTGGGCTCTTGTACACCCCCGATTCTAATTACTCCGCCATGGTTTTAAGTTCCCTCGGCCCCAAGCACTGAATTCCCTCCCGAAACCTCCCCGTCTCCACCTCACTCACCTCCTTTCAGACTCTTTAAAACTCGCCTCTTTGACCAAGTTTTTGGTCACCTGCCCTAATATCTCCTTTTGTGTCTGGGTGTCTCACTTTGTTTTATAATGTTCCTGTGAAGTTGACTGGGATGATTTATGATGTTAAAGGTGTTATATAAATAGAAGTTGTTGTTGTTGACTGTAACCCTGACCTCCTGTTTTACAAAATCCCATTGGTTTCACAACAAACTCTCTCTCTGATGTTTTGCCCCCTGCGGGTTTGCAGCCTCTATAAAGACGGCGGCCGTTAACTCAGGCCTGTCACCGGGAGCAGGCCGCAGTTGTCCCCCCGCTCGATGCAAACCCGGGCCCGGAAACTTCTTATTGGGGTTTGGAGCCTCCACCGGGTTTCAGTGAAACCTCCCGGCCGAGTCCAGCATGGGCACTGCGCATGCTCCAGCTCACAATGCCCAGGGAGTGATTGACGGCAGCTCTGGGCCAATAGGAAGAGAGGGGCGGAACTGGAGGACCGAGTGGTTGCAGCGGATCCTCCCACCAATCGGAGTGAATGAGGGCGGGGCTGAGCCCCGGCCTCCCACGTGAATTGGAGCATGCGCAGTGCCGATAACAACTCAGGATTCGCGCGGTCGGGTGGAAATCGTCCACTGGTCAGATCCCGCTCGGTGAGTGATGAGGGAGGGATGGGGTGAGTGATGAGGGAGGGATGGAGCCAGTTGATGCGTCGGGCTACTTCATAAACACTCCGTGTAGGCCCCAAGCCCCGAATACGAAGCTCGGATACAACAGTTGAACCGGCGAACGCTGCTCGGGCTTTTCCTCGAGACAGGCCCGGGTGGCCGGGCGAATGCGGAGGGAGCGAGAGCTCCGGCTTTGCTCCGCCTCCCATTCACTCTGATTGGCTGGAGGACCAGCCGCTCTCGGTTAGTCCTCCAGCCCCGCCCCCTGAGCTGGAGCAAACCCTTCAGAATTATCTACAGATAGACGTCTTGTTAAAGTCCAACAGGTTTTCACAGGTTAAAAAGTGTGAATTGTCTCAAGCCAGGACAGTTGGTAGGATTTCGCAAGCCCAGGCCTGATGGTGGGGGTGAATGTAATGCAACATGAATCCAAGGTCCCGGTTGAGGCTGTACTCATGTGTGCGGAACTTGGCTATAAGTTTCTGCTCGGCGATTCTGCGGTGTTGCGCGACCTGAAGGCTGCCTTGGAGAACGCTTACCCAGAGATCAGAGGATGAAAGCCCTTGACTGCTGAAGTGTTCCCCTCTTTAACCTGGGGTTACCCCCCGTCTCTGGATCTGTGAAGACTTAATTACCTGCAAATGCTAGCATTCAAAGTATTGTCTTGCATCTTTGACTTTGTCTATATATATATGTAGAACATACCTCTTCATTCACCCGAGGAAGGAGCAGTGCGCCGAAAGCTAGTGATTTCAAACAAACCTGTTTGTCTTCAACCTGGTGTTGTAAGACTTCTTACCATGGTTTCATGGTCATCCGTACACATTCAATGAATTCAAATTTTACCTTCTGCCTTAGTGATAGTCAAAGCTGGGAAATCATTAGGACAGTCAAAAAAAAATGTTTGTAATTTTCTTTGAACATTTCTCTTCAGCGGATATAAAAATATTGAAAATGGGATAAAGGTTGTTTGGCTAACAGTCAATCACTGTCCTGTAAGGTAACAAGTCCTTTTGTTTCCCAATTGGCCGAGGAAGGCAGTGTGTCACAAGGATGGATGTGTTGACCGATTAATGGCTGGAGGATGGGGGCAGGTCATGTGATCAAACCTCCAAAGTTGGCGAGGAGAGAATGTTGTGAATTTCTATCCTAAACTGACAGTGAGGTTTCTGTAAATTTACAGGATACTGGAAGTGGAGGTTTAACAGACAGGAAACGCAAACCAAACGTCACATAGCGATCTGACAGAGTCACTCAATTCATTAGAAACTAATTTCAGCAGTATCTGGGTGTGGAAGGTAAAAGGTTTGTCTGCTCTGTGAGGGAAGATTTCAAGTCTCAGTGTGACTGGAAAAGCCCCGAGATTCACAAACCCTGGTTAGACCAAACCTGGAGAATTGTGTTCAGTTCTGGGCAACAAGCCTGAGGAAGGATAGAGTGGCCTCAGAGGGAGTGAAGCACAGATTTACCTGAGCGATATCTGAACCCGCTGGGGTTAAATTACAAAACTAGATGACAGAAAAGAGTCAGAGACATTATGGCACAGAGAATAGCATTCGGCCCATTGAATCCATGCTAGCTCTCTGGAGCAATCCAGTCAGTGCCATTCTCCTGCTCTATCCCTGTTTCCTCGCAGGTTTATTTCCCTCAGATGTCTATCCAATTTCCTTTTGAAATCAAATCATTCATTGTGTCTATTTTCAAACTCCTCATAGGCAGCAAGTTTCAGGTCATTGACGCTTGCAGTGTAAAAACATACATCTCAAAGCTCCTGTTCCTTTTATATACAAACGGGGAACAGGCCACTCGGCCACTCAAACCAGCTCAGCATTGAATAAGATTGAGGGTGATCTCATTTTAACCTCAACTCTACATTCCTGCCTACTCAGATAACCTTTCACCCCCTTGCCCATCAAGAATCTATCTGGCTCTGCCTTAAAAATATTCAAGAACTTTGCTTCCACTGCCTTTTAAAAAGTCTTACAACACCAGGTTAAGGTCCAACAGGTTTGTGTTGGACTTTAACCTGGTGTTGTAAGACTTCTAACTGTGCTCAACCCAGTCCAACGCCGGCATCTCCACATCATGACTGCCTTTTAAGGACGCGAGTTCCAAAGTCTTACAACCCTCAAGAGAATAAAAAATCCACATCTCCATCTGAAATGGGAGACCCCTTATTTTGCAACAGTGACCCCCTCGTTCTAGATTCTCCCACAAGAGGAAACATCCTCTCGACATCCACCCTGTCAAGACCCCTCAGGATCTTGTATAGTTCAATCCAGGTTTTACCCAAAACTTTAAATCTGTGTCCCAACTGCTTGTACGATCAGTGAATGGAAGCAGGGTGTCTTTGTCCATCTGATGGAAACCTGGCATAATCTTGTATCCCTGAATCACATCTCCCCTCAACCTTCTTTGCTGGAACAATTCTGGTAAATCTCTTCTGCACCTTCTCCAAGAACTTTCACATCCTTCCTTTTCGTAAAAGAATTTAAAGTACCTGATTATTTTTTTCCAATTGAGGGGCAATTTAGCGTGGCCAATCCACCTAGCCTGCATATCTTTGGGTTGTGGGTGCAAAACCCACAAAAACACGGGGAGAATGTGCAAACTCCACACGGACAGTGACCCAGAGTTGATTTGAAGCTGGGACCTCGGCGCCATGAGGCAGCAGGGCTAACATTCTACGCCACCGTGCTGTCCTCTTCACATCCTTCCTGAAGCGTGGCGACCAGAGCTTCATAGAATTCCTACAGTGCAGAATCATAGACTTTACAGTGCAGAAGGAGGGCATTCAGCCCATCGGGTCTGCACTGGCCTTTGGAAAGAGCACGCTACTTAAGCTTAAGCCCACACCTCCAACCTGTCCCTGGACTCCAGTGACCCCAACTAACCTTTGGACACGAAGGGGCAATTTAGCATGGCCAATCCACCTAACCAGCACATCTTTGGACTGTGGGAGGAAACCGGAGGAAACCTGCGTAGACACAGGTAGAAATTGCAAACTCCAGACAGAGTCACCCGAGACTCTAATTGAACCCGGGACCCTGGAGCTGTGAGGCAGCAGTGCTAACCACTTTGCCACCTGAAGCATAATTTAGTATCAATATTTCAATTTATGAAGCTCAAGGTCGAATATGCTTTGCCAACTACTGTCTTAATATATCTTGTAGATACACAAAATCCCTCTTCACCTCTTTCTCTCTCTCCTCCCAAAGAGGTCAATTGGGTTTTATAACAATCCAGCTATTTTCATGGTCACTTTTTCCCAGTGCCGACAAGAATCATTCAGCAATTTCACGACCTACATTTGTGTTTTTGTGGGTTCTCTCTCACTCCCTATTTTCTGTTTTTAAATCAGTTTCACAGGGTGTTCGAAGGGGAGGCTTCAAAATCCGGAAACTCAAACCAAGCATCACATCAGGATCTGACAGAATCCTCAATTTATCACATCCTGAATATCAGCAGATTTTAAATATGGAAGGAACAAGCATCGTTGACAGTGGTGAGAAACCGTACTTGATTTGTGTGTGTGGACGAGGATTTGCTCTATCATCAGGCCTCACAAGCCACAAATGCAGTCACACTGAGGAGAAACTGCGGAAATGTGCGGACTGTGGGAAAGGATTCCCTTCCCCGTCCAAGCTGGAAATTCATCGACGTAGTCACACAGGGGAGAGACCATTCACCTGCTCCACGTGTGGGAAGGGATTCGCTGGCTCATCCGCGCTGCAAAATCACAAGCGAATTCACAGTGGGGAGAGACCGTTCACCTGCTCCACGTGTGGGAAGCGATTCACTCAGTCATCCGCTCTGTGCACACACCAGCGAATTCACACTGGGGAGAGACCGTTCACCTGCTCCAAATGTGGGAAGGAATTCACTCGTTCATCCCACCTACTGAGACACCAGCGAGTTCACACTGGGGAGAGGCCATTGAGCTGCTCCGAGTGTGGGAAGGGATTCAGTGATTCATCCACTCTGCAGAAGCACCAGCGAGATCACTCCAGGGAGAAACCATTCACCTGCTCAGAGTGTGGGAAGGGATTTACTATTTCATCTGACCTGCTGAGTCACCAGCGAGTTCACACTGATGAGAGACCGTTTCAATGTCCAGACTGCGGGAAGTGCTTTAAAACCTCTGGGAATCTGACACGCCATCAACGTGTTCACACTGACGAGAGGCCGTATCGGTGCTCTCACTGTGGGAATGGGTTCACACAATCATCTCAGCTCACCGTACATCAGCGAACCCACACTGGGGAGAGGCCATTCACCTGCTCCAAGTGTGGGAAGGGATTCACCACCTCATCCCACCTGCTGAGACACCAACGATGCCACAAGTAATGACTGCGATTGGGTTTTGCTGTTTCTCACATTCAGGACTGAACCATGTTCATTTGGATCTCTTTCTGCTGATAACAAATTCCAGCCGATTTACAGGGACTAATACTCTGGCTAAAAGTCAAATAAATTAGATTTGTGTTATATATACCGTGTGCTGAAACTTTTTAATATCTCTGACACAAGTTAGTTCCTTTTGAAGTACTCTCGCTCTCCCCTGTCTCTTCCATCCTCACCTCCAACAAGACGTGTGAGGAGGTTGTGGAGCTTCTTTGTGACTGAGATTGAGTAAATCCGATCAGCTGCCTCTGCTGCTTCCCTCCCTTCCACCCGCCCACCGGATCAAACTGTGTCTAAATTTCATCCTTGCCCGAGCCCTGAACTCATCTTTCTCTAGTTTCTCTCCCATCTCCCCTCATGCCCTCTCAGAGCTCATCTTGTCCATGAGACCCAGCTCCTGCTCCATCGACCCTATTTCCACTCCGCTACTGATCAGCCAACTACCCTGTGTCCATTGATATTGTCAACATTTCTCTCTCTTCAGGCACTGTCTCTCTGTCCTTCAAATCTGCCATCATCACCCCCTCAATAAAACAAACCCTTGACCCTGCCATCCTTACAAATTACTGCCCCTCTTCAACCTCCCTCTCCTCTCCAAACTCTTTGAACTTGTTGTCACCTCCCAAATCCTTGCCTATCTTTCCCAGAACTCCCATGTTTGAATCCCTTCAATCAGGTCTTTGCCCTGTCACAGTAGTGAAATACAAGAGACAAACCGCGGTTAGCACTGTCAAGCAACAGTGCTAACATCAGGAAAATACTACCAGACAGACCCATCGGATGAGACTATGAGAGAGAAAATTCTACAGAATCACAGAACTTACAGTGCAGGAGGAGGACATTCAGCAATCGAGCCTGCACCGGACCTTGGAAAGAGCACCCGACTAAAGCCCATGCCTCTACCCTATCCCCGTAACCCAGTAACTCCACCCAAACTTTTTTGGTAGCACAGTGGTTAGCACTGTTGCTTCACAGCTCCAGCGTCCCAGGTTCAATTCCCAGCTTGGGTCACTGTTTGTGTCCGGTCTGCACATTCTCCCTGTGTCTGCGTGGGTTTCCTCCGGGTGCTCCGGTTTCCTCCCACAAGTCCCAGAAGGCGTGCTGTTAGGCAATTTGGACATTCTGAACTCTCCCTGAGTGTACCCGAACAGGCGCCAAAATGTGGCAACGAGACGCATTTCACAGTAACTTCATTACAGTGTGAATGTAAGGCTCCATGTGACAATAAAGATTATTATGATTTACTTTCCTCCTGACGTTAACTGGCTGCAGTTTAATCTTCCAGATATATGTTGGTTTTTGTGATGGCAGGGTCCCTTTTTAAATCATCATCTGTGATCTTATCCTTCGATTTAAGAATTCCCAAAGAAACTGGTGAACAATAAAATTATGAATTTTTACTTCAGTCCTAAGTTGTTTTTGTAAAAAACTACAATTCAGTGTCTGAACGCCTCCTCTGATTAACATCTCCAATGAGAAAATGCTGATCAATCCTCACTGACAATCCTTACTGACTGACAAATTCTTCACAGTGACACCTCCATTATGTAAGTAAATTATCAATTAAAATATAACAGGTCAATATTTTCCAAGAACATCAATAAAAAAATAATAACAATCTTTATTGTCATAAGTAGGCTTACATTAACATTGCAATGAAGTTACAGTGAAAACCTCCTCATCGCCACACTCTGGCACCTGTTCAGGTGAATGTTCAATTCCCCTAACAAGCACGTCTAACGTGCAGATTCTACATAGGCAGTGACCCAAGCGGGAATCGAACCCGGGACCCTGGGTCTGTGAAGCAACAGTGCTAACCACTTTGCTACCGTGCCACCTGAATGATGCTGTTTGATGCACATGTTCTCATGATAGTGACTGATTGACAGCAAACTCTTGCCGGTCATTATGGTCAATGAACGTAAGTGGGGAGTGAACAGGAGTCGAGTAAATTCAGAGACCGAGAAGGCAGCACTCAGCTATTAGCCTTGACCAGAACATCAGCTTTTTCAGCATTTTTTCTCCAGAGTTATTAAAGCTCTCGATTGTCTCACAGGAATGAAACACAGGTTGAGGTGCTGATGGAGATCCTGGTGCATCCTCAGCCACCAATAGTAATATATATAAAATCGAGGACTTGAAATATGTGAAGGTAGGTGATATGATCAATAAGTTTGCAGATGGAAAATTGTTGGTGTGGTAACTGGCGAGGAGAAAAGCCTTAAATTACGGGATGATCCAGATGGACTGGTCATATGGGCAGAACAGTGGCAAATGGAATTTAACCAGGAAAAGTGGTAGCTCTTGTCCAGAGTCAGTACAGATATGATGTGTCGAGTGACTTCCATCTGTACTGGATCATTCCAGAAAACACTGAACATTCAGTATGACGAGCAAGAGGGAAGAAGATGGAAGAATTACTGATTCTGGAATTGAACCCAACAAGAGTTTGCATCTTCTGGGGAGGAGAGAGGAAGGACCCATTGGGGATAAAAACCTTTAAGTTCTGCATTGTTCCACAGGAGATCAGCATTTTGAGAAATGGAGAATAGCAGAATACCCATTGACAATTTGTTTGATTTCAATTGACCAAGTTATTTTGTATTAACTGTTTCAATGGTGCGGCTATTACCCAACATTCTCTGCGGCTGTTAATGTGCCCTTTTCACTCCACAGGAGCCCAGCGCAGACGCAATGTTGGGCTGTATGTGGAGCATGCGCAATGTCACTTTGCTCGGAGGTCTGCGGGAGCGGCTGTTTGGGGCGGTGAGAGTCGGTGAGGCGGAGGGAGGAATAGAGTCTGGAGTCGGGGTGGGGAGCGAGTGAAGGCTTCATAAATGCTCCCTGCTGGTCACAAGGCAGGAATAAGACCCTGTAAATCCCGTGTTTGCAGCTGCGGAGCTTTTATCCGGTATCAGGCCCAGTTCCACGACCACCGCCTTTGTTTAGCGGCGCGGCTGAGGGGCCATCTTGATGACGTCACAGAGGCGGTGCTTCAGGATCCTGGTGACCAGGAGAGAAAATCATTGTATCGATGATTGACAGGCCCCTCCAGAGGGGGGAGGTGCTACTTCCATGTGTGGCAATCCGAAGAACATAAGAAGAATAACATCAGAATTAGCAGCAGGAGTAGGCCATTCGGCCTATTGACACTGCTCTGCCATTCAATAAACGCTGATCCACATGTGCCATTAATTACATTTTCCTGCCTGCCCCCAAAACCTTTGACCCCCCCCAGTAGATAAAAAAAGACTAACTCAGCTTTGAGTATATTCAGTGACCCAGCGCCACTGCTCTCTGGGAAAGAGAATTCCACAAACTCAGCTTTGACAAAGAGTCATCCAGGCTCAAAACGTTAGCTCCCTTTTCTCTCCACAGATACTGTCAGACCTGCTGAGATTGTCCAGTATTTACTGTTTTGTTTCAGATTCCAGCATCCGCAGCAATTTGCTTTTATCCACAGACTGATGACCCTCTGAGGGAAGACATTTCTCCTTATCTCAGTGTCAAATTGGAGAACTCTTATCTTTAAACTGTCCCCCTTCGTTCTTGAATCCCCACGTGGGAAAATATTCTTTCATCAAAACCCCTCAGAATGTTTCAATAAGATCATCTCTCATTCTTCTAAACTCCATCGGGTACAGACCAATCAGGCTCAATCTTGCTCCATAAAACAAACTCTCCCATCCCAGGAATCAGACTAGTGAAACTTCACTGAACTGCCTCCAAAGCAAGTATAACCTGCATTAAATAATCCTGGGACTGGCAACAAGGGAAGAGAATGTTTGGAACTTCTATCCTGGACTCGAAGAGTGATGGATTTTGGAAACTCCGTTAGGGGAGGATTTTCACCCAGCAAACCCAAACCAACATAAATGTTTGATCTTAATTTCTAACCTCGAAAACATTTCTGACCATTGTAATTTCCTTTGACAGCTGCTTCCAAAGCTTCTGATATCTTTCCAGCCGAAGGTTGCAGCAGGAGATTGTAAACTTGAAAACACCAAAATTGTGACAGAGGTGAGTGTTATTATTATTATTATTAATTATCATAAATTTAGAGTCCCCAATTATTTGTTTCCAATTAAGGGGCAATTTAGCATGGCCAATCTGAAGCTGGTACTCCCAGTGCAGACTTTGATGTTGTGAGGTTGTTGCTGTGGTGGAGAGTGGCTGTTGCTGCTCTCTCTCTGTTGCTCAGTTTGCTGCCTGTTTCCAGTGCTAGTTGTTGCTAGAGGAAGGAGAGGGGAGAGAAGGAAGGAAGAGGTGAGAGAAGGACGGAGAGAGGAGCGAAGGACAACAACAAGGAGGCAACTTCAAAAACAAGATGGGAGTAAAGCCCTTTGGACTGCTTGTTTGCTGGGCTCCTCCCGAGTTGAGGGCCTGGCCCAGTCCTCCCAACTGATAACATCTACCTTCAGCAAGGACAAAACCCTCCTTATTCTATCCGATGTGCTTGTTCTGGGGCAGAGGGATCGAGTGGGCGGTGTGTTTGCTGAGCCCCCTCCCGGACTGAAGACTCCACACACCAGCAGGGAGGAGCTGGATTCCATTGGGTGGTCGTTCTAGGGTGGGAGCACGGACTGTGTTTTTGCTGAGTCCTACTTGGGCCGAAGACCTCGCGGACCAGTGCTAACCACTGCCACCGTGCTATCCTTTGTCATGATGTTTCCATTCCTATTTTATCACACACCTCCCAGTGACACTCATTGTAACACAGAAACTTCAAAATATCATTGCTACCTTGCATCTTGTCCTCCTATTCGTGTCTAATGATAACAGTAACAGAGTAACACACACCAGAATTGGAATATCAGATAGGCTTTTGTCTAATAATAATAGTCATGATGTGGAGATGCCGGCGTTGGACTGGGGTGAGTACAGTAAGAAGTCTTACAACACCAGGTTAAAGTCCAACAGGTTTGTTTCGATGTCACTAGCTTTCGGAGCGCTGCTCCTTCCTCCTCCCTCTTCATTCACCTGAGGAAGGAGCAACGCTCCAAAAGCTAGTGACATCGAAACAAACCTGTTGGACTTTAACCTGGTGTTGTAAGACTTCTCACAATAATAATAGTGACAGAGTAACGTACACCAGAATTGGAATAACAGGCAGGTTATTGTCTAACCATGACAGAGATACAGGGGTGACTCGGTAGTTAGCACTGTTGTCTCAAGCACCAGGTACCTGGGTTTGATTCCGACCTTGGGTCACTGACTGTGTGGACTTTGCACATAGGAAGAGGAGGGGCAGGACTGGAGGACCGACCGGGAGTGGCTGGTCCTCCAACCAATCGGAATGAATGAGGGGCGGTGCCCTCTGTGATTAAAGCACGCGCAGTGTGGGTAATGGCGAAGGAGAAGGGCTGTGTCTTCAGATCTGAAATTGGTAAGGGGCGTTTAACAATATGGAGGAAGCGAGAGATCGCGGGGTGGGCGGAAACGTTGTGTAAAGATGTTGTAAGCTGCAATCTTCGGAAAAGAGTTTCCGGGACCTCGTTTGTACAGAGCGGAGCTGCAACTCCTCATATTCGGCTTGGGTTAACGGCCACCATCTTGTTTGGACGTGAATCAGGGCGCATGCGCGTTTGTCATCTTTGTTTCAATGAGTGGGAGGAGCTTGTTCCCCATTGTTCAGAATGGAGACAACTTGTCCATCAAACTGGATTAGTCTTTGAGTCCCAATGTCTTATTGATGATGCAAAGCGGTGACAGAGATGGAAAGAAAAGGAAGACAATCCTGCTCTCCGGATTTCACTGCCTCGTTGGACATCCTGTCCCATGTGTCCAAAACTCTGCGGCTCTGTGCAGCCACATGAAGACCCAGGGTAGAAATTCACAACCTTGAGTAAATGTCACCCTCAAATCGAGGGACTGCTGATGACAAGAGGGTCAGTGTGCAGCGGGGGTGGGGGGGTGGGGGGGGGGGGGGTGGGGGGGGGGGGTGGGTGGCATGAACGGTCATCCTGGACCAGGGAGCTGGAGGGGAGAATGTTGTGAATTTCTATCCTGGACTGACAGTGATTAATTTTGGAAACTCCTTTTACAGGGGCTTAGTAGGGGAGGATTTACACACAGCAAATTCAAACCAGGAGAAAGGTTTATCTTTCCCGAATTTCATTTCTGGACTGACAGTGATGCCTTTGTAAACTTCTTTCACAGGGGCTTAGAAAGGGATTCACAGACCGGAAACTCACAACCAATCCTCACATTGAATTCTGAAAACACCATTCGGGTTATCAGGATCTGGAGATTATCGACCTTTGTGTGTAAGCATTGAGTTCCATATCATTATCACTCACTGTGTAAAATGACTACCTCCTATCTCCCCTGTAGATCTTGTTCACAATCTTAAATCTGTGTCCCGTAATCCTTTTACAATCTACTGATGGGAACAGTATTTAAAAAATCTTTTGCTGGGTTTGCCGTTGTCGTTTCTGGTGCCTGGGTCGATGCTGGGTGGTCCGTCTGGTTTCATTCCTTTGTCATGTTTTTGGTGTGGTTGAATCAGCCTGGACCAGTCCATTTAGGATCCAGAACACAATTGAAGTCTCCTCCAAGAATCAATTGATCTGTATCCAGGTCTGGGATGGATTCCAATAATTTTTTATACAAATGTTTCTATGAGATCCGCTCATTAAAAAAAAGATAGAGAAGCAGAATTAGGCCATTCAGCCCATCGAGTTTTCAAGTTTGCTCTGCCATTCGATCCTGGCTGATATGTTTCTCATCCCCATTCATCTTGTATTGAGCTCTCTTGAAATGAATGCGAACATTTCATTTGCCTTTCTAACTGCCAACTTTCCTTTATGTGTCCTTGGGACGTGGGTGTCGCCGGCTGAGCCGGCATTTGCTGCCCATCCCTAATTGCCCTTGAACTGAGTGGCTTGCTGGGCCATTTCAGAGGGGGCAGTTTGGGAGGATGTGAGGCTGTTGAGCTGCTCGCAGAAAACTACTTTTCACTGTACCTTGGGACACGTGACAATAAACAAATCCAATCCAATGAAGTGATTAAATGACAAAGGGGATAATGGTGCAAGACAAAACTGGGTGACAATGAGATAAGTAAATAAACTAACAGGAAAAGAGAAGAAATAAAAGACAGGTCCAGGTGAGGTATAAATGGCAACAGCAGAACCGTTACCAGCACCAACTGTCTAAAAATATCAGAGTGATGATTATAATCTGAAATTACTGAAATGAATGTTGTGTCTGGAAGGTCAGAAATTGCCTGATCAGGGATGAGGTTCTGTTCCTCGAGTTTCCGTTGAGCTTTATTGGAGCAATGCAGGAGGCCGGGGACAGAGTGGGAATGGGGCAGGGAATTAAAATATTAAATGATCGGAAGCTCAGGATTATGCTTGCAGACTGAATGGTGATGTTCACAGTCACCCAATCCAGATTTAATCTTCTCAGTGTCGGAGAGACCAAATCGTGAGCAGTGAATACACAATACTGGATAGCAAGAAGTACAAGTAAATCACTGTCACCTGGAAAGTGTGTTTGGAATCCTGGAATATGGGAGGGATGGCGATGAACTGGCGGTTGTTGTGTCTGCATGGAATGATTTACAGTGATGTTTATAATAACACAAGAAATGGGAGCGGGGGGAGACCATATGGCTCATCGAGCCTCTGCATTTCTTGCTGGGTGTAACCTGCTCGTTCAGGCATCATTCTGGTATACTTTCCTGTATCTTCCCCAGTCCTTCCAGATCCTTTTTATGATATGGAGACATTAGCTCAACAATCCTGTAAATTAAACTTTAGTCTGGCCTAGTGTCACCGAGCTGAAATCCAGTCTTTCTCTGACACATTATTCTTAATGCCATAGGTACAGGTTAAGAGTGAAAAAGTCAACACTTCGGTAGTAAGGGGAAAAGGCAAGTTTGTAGATGCTCCACAGTGTTACAGACTCATTGGATCTGCTTCGTCTGTCCTATCTTATATTCAGCTAATGGTAAAATGATAAAATACTGCAACATACAGCCATTTGTGGGCAACTTTGAGTTTGCTGCTCAGATTAGGTAAAGTCTCCACATCCTAAAATGGATCTAGAAGGACTGGAGAAGATGCAGGTAAATATATTTAAATTATGCCTGAACTGGCAGGTTACACCCGGCAACAAAGATTGGACAGGGTGTAAACCTTTTCTCTGGAAAAGGGAATGAAGGATGACCTGATCCTGTAAGATTATGAACAGGTTTGATATGATAGACAAGTGGAAGATGTTTCCACTGGATGAGAATAAATATGAGTTAGTCATTAATTAATCTAATGTGCAGTTCAGGAGCAGTTCAGAGGGAGATCACTCACACACTACTCATGTGCAAAGGGATTTCCTCAGTTTTCCCACTGGTTAACACTCAAACTTTAAAAGCTCAAACTATTTGATCCAATGTCAGCACATTGGTATTGGCGAGGGGCAGTTTAACTGTTCGGTCCAGGGGGACAAAAATCACTTGTTCACCCTAACCTGTTGAGACCCCAATGAATCCACATCTCACTGTAGTCAATCACACCCAGGACAGAACTGTGCTGGAGGGCCCGTACTATTTAGGTGCTGTATTAATTGATTTAATACATTTGTTCCCTTAGCCCAATGTTACTAATTGTAATCAGTTAGCAAAGCATAATTTATATCAAAAATATCCATTTCAATGGCGGGTTTATTACCCAACATGTGTAGCAGCTGAGAATGTGCTCTATCCACATGACAGAAGCTCCTCGCACATGCGCAGAGTCCAGCTATGACTGGAGCATGCGGCGTTCGGGCTGTGACTGGCGCATTCACAGTTCAGGTTGTCGCTGACGGTGCGAGGAGCGGGAAAGAAACAATCGAGCGACTTTCAGGATTGGAGCCGGTGGGTGGCCGGGGAGCAATAGAAGCTGCGGAGTGAGCCAGGAGGCTTCACAAATACCCCGTGGAGGCTTCAACTCCCGAGTAAGATGTTAACGGTCCCATCTTAAACAGCACCGAACAGAGTGAGAGCTGAGCGGTGACAGGCCCGGGTTACCGGCCGCCATCTTTACAGAGGACAGCGAGCCTGAAACGGATGCCAACTCTCCCGGATTGACTGACTGGAGTCTCCAGGATTTTATGTTAATCATTTGTGGGAGTCACTGGCTGGGCCAACATTTATTGCCCATTCCTAATTTCCCGAGAACTGAGTGGCTTGCTCGGCCATCTCGGAGGGCATTTAAAGAGTCAACCACATTGCTGTGGTTTGGAATCGTGTCGGCCAGACCAGGTAAGGATGGCAAATTTTATTTTCTATTAATTCACGGGATGTGGGTATCGCTGGCTGGGCCAGCACTCACTGCCCAGCACTAATTGCCCTTCAACTGAGTGCATCTCAGAGAGCATTTTAAGAGTCAACCAGCTGACTGTGGATCTGGAGTCACATGTAGGCCAGACCAGGTAAGGATAGAAGATTTCCTTCACTGAAGGACAGGAGTGAACCAGATGGGTCTTTGCAACAACCAACAATGGTTTCAGGGTCTTCAGTAGACTTTAAATGAATTCAAATTTAACCTTCTGTCTTGGTGAGATTCCTGTCTGGGAAATTATTAGAACAGTTAAAAAAGATTTTGCGGACTTTGGGAAATCATTCGGACAGTAAAGAAGATTTTAATGTAATTTTCTTTGAACATTTCTTTTCAGTGTATATAAAAATATTGAAAATGGGGTAAAGGTTATTTGGCTGACAGTCACTGTCCTGTAAGGTAACGAGTCCTTTTGCTTCCCAATTGGCCGAGGAAGGCAGTGTGTCACAAGGATGGATGTGTTGACCGATTAATGGCTGGAGGATGGGGGCAGGTCATGTGACCAAACCTCCAGGAATACATTTAATCAAAGTTGGCGAGGAGAGAATGTTGTGAATTTCTATCCTAAACTGACAGTGAGGTTTCTGTAAATTTAAGGATACTGGAAGTGGAGGTTTCACAGACGAGAAAAGCAAACCAAACATCACATCACGATCTGACAGAGTCACTCGATTCACCAGAACCTGAATATCAGCAGCATCTGGGTGTGGAAGGTAAAAGGTTTGTCTGTTCTGTCTGTGAGGGAAGATTTCAGGTCTCAGTGTGACTGGAAAAGCCCTGAGATTCACAAACCCTGGTTAGGCCAAACCTGGAGAACTGTGTTCAGTTCTGGTCAACATGGCTGAGGAAGGATAGAATGGCCTCGAAGGGAGTGTAGCACAGATTTACCTGAATGATATCTGTACCCCCTGGGGTTAAATTACAAAACTAGATTGCACAAAAGCGTCATAGACATGATGGTACAGAGAATGGCATTCGGCCCATTGAATCCATGCTAGCTCTCTGGAGCAATCCAGTCAGTCCCATTCTCCTGCTCCCTGTATCCTCGCAGGTTTATTTCCCTCAGATGTCTATCCAATTTCCTTTTGAAATCAAATCATTCATGTATCTATTTTGAAACTCCCACATAGGCAGCAAGTTTCAGGTCATTGCCGCTCGCTGTGTAAAAACATACATCTCATATCTCCTGTACCTTTTACATACAAACTAGGATCAGGCCACTCGGCCCCTCGAGTCTGCTCCGCATTCAAAACGATTGCGGCTGATTTCATTCTAACCTTAACTCCACATTCCTGCCTACCCCTGATGACCTTTCACCCCCTTGCTCATCAAGAATATATCCAGCTCTGCCTTAAAAATATTCAAGGTCTCTGCTTCCGCTGCCTTTTAAGGACGCGAGTTCCAAAGTCTTACAACCCTCAAGAGAATAAAAAATCCTCATCTCCATCTGAAATGGGTGACTCCTTATTTTGCAACAGTGATGCCCTCGTTCCAGATTCTCCCACAAGAGGAAATTTCCTCTCCACATCCACCCTGTCAAGACCCCTCAGGATCTTATATGGTTCAATCCAGGTTTTACCCAAAACTATAAATCTGTGTCCCGACTGCTTGTACGATCAGTGAATGGAAACAAAGTTTTTTTGTCCACCCGATGGAAATCTGGCATAATCTTGTGTACCTGAATCAAATCTCCCCTCAACCTCCTTTGCTGGAACCATTCTGGTAAATCTCCCCTGCACCTTCTCCAAGAACCTTCACATCCTTCCTGAAGAGTGGTGACCAGAGCTTTATAAAGATTCAGAGAATCGAATTAGAACCATAGAATTCCTACAGTGCAGAAGGAGGCCATTCGGCCCATCAAGTCTGCACCAATTCTCTTGAAGGGGCACCCTGTCTAGGCCCACACCCCGACTCTGTCCCTGTGACCCCATAGTCCCACCTAACCTGCACATCCCTGGACACTAACGGGCAATTTATCAAGGCCAATCCACCTAACTTTCCCTTCTTTGGACTGTTGGAGGAAACCTGAGCACGGGGTGGAAACCCACGCACACACGGAGAGAAAGTGCAAACTCCACACAGACAGTCACCAAGGCCGGAATTGAACCCGGGACCCTGGAGCTGTGAGGCAGCAGTGCTAATCACCATGCCACCGGAAGCATAGTTTTGATATCAACATTACTCTTGATGAAGCTCAGATCGAATTTGCTTTGCCAACTACTGTCTTAATATGTCTTGTAGATATACAAAATCCCTCTTTGCCTCTTTCTCTCTCCTCCCAAAGAGGTCAATTGGGTTTTATAACAATCCAGCAGTTTTCATGGTCACTTTTTCCCAGTGCCGGCCCCACAAGTGACCAGATTCATTCAGCTTAATTTCACCACCTGCCTTTGTGTTTTTGTGGGTTCTCTCTCACTCCCTATTTTCTGTTTTTAAATCAGTTTCACAGGGTGTTCAAAGGGGAGGCCCCAAAGTCCGGAAACTCAAACAAAGCATCAGAATAGAATCTGACGGAGTCCTCAATTTATCATATCCTGAATATCAACGTACTTTGAACATGGAAGGAAAAAGCATCGTTCACAGTGGGGAGAATCCGGACACGAGTTGTGAGTGTGGACGAGGATTCACTCGATTATCAGGCCTCACAAGCCACAAATGCAGTCACACTGAGGAGAAACTGTGGAAATGTGCGGACTGTGGGAAAGGATTCACTTACCCATCCCAGCTGAAAACTCATCGACGCAGTCACACTGGGGAGAGACCATTCACCTGCACCACGTGTGGGAAGGGATTTACTCATTTAACAGCCCTGCGGAGTCACCAACGGGTTCACACTGGGGAGAGACCATTCACCTGCTCCAAGTGTGGGAAGGGATTCACTCAGTCATCCGACCTGCTGAGACACCAGCGAGTTCACACTGATGAGAGACCGTTCCAATGTCCAGACTGCGGGAAGTGCTATAAAAGTTCTGGGGATCTGATGAGCCATCAACGTGTTCACACTGACATGAAACCATTTAGGTGCTCTCACTGCGGGACTGGGTTCAGACACTCCTCTCAACTCACTGTACATCAGCGAGTTCACACTGGGGAGAGACCATTCACCTGCTCCAAGTGTGGGAAAAGATTCACTCAGTTATCCCACCTGCTGGGTCACCAGCGAGTTCACACTGATGAGAGACCGTTCCAATGTCCAGACTGCGGGAAGTGCTATAAAAGTTCTGGGGAACTGATGCGCCATCAACGTGTTCACACTGACGAGAAACCGTTCAGGTGCTCTCACTGCGGGACTGGGTTCAGACGATTATCTAACCTCACTGTACATCAGCGCATTCACACTGGGGAGAGGCCGTTTCAATGTCCAGACTCCGGGAAGTCCTATAAAAGTTCTGGGGACCTGATGAGCCGTCAGCGAGTTCAAACTGACGAGAAACCGTTTAGATGCTCTCACTGCGGGACTGGGTTCAGACAATCATCTAACCTCACTGTACATCAGCGCATTCACACTGGGGAGAGGCCATTCACCTGCGCCCAATGTGGGAAGGGATTCACTCAGTCATCTGAGTTGCAGAGGCACCAGCGAATTCACACTGGGGAGAGACCATTCATTTGTTCCAAATGTGGGAAGGGATTCACTCGGTCATCCGGCCTGCAGAAGCACCAGCGAGTTCACACTGGGGAGAGGCCATTCGACTGTGCCCAATGTGGGAAGGCATTCACCCAGTCATTTAGCCTCACTGTACATCAGCGAGTTCACACTGGGGAGAGACCGTTCACCTGCTCCAAGTGTGGGAAGGGATTCACCACTTCATCCAACCTGCAGAAGCACCAACGAGGCCACAAGTAACCACAGTGATTGGATTTTGCTGTTCCTCACATTCAGGACTGAACCATGTTAATTTGGTCTCTTTCTGCTGATAACAAACTCCAGCCCATTTACAAGGGCTAATATTCTGGCTAAAAGTCAAATAAATTAGATTTGTGTTAAATATGCAGTGTGTTGAAACTTTTTTTTTTAATAAACAATTTTTAAAAAATTGTTTTTTAAAATAAATTTAGAGTACCCAATTCATTTTTTCCAATTAAGGGGCAATTTAACGTGGTCAATCCACCTACCCTGCACATCTTTGGGTTGTGGGGGCGAAACCCACGCAAACACGGGGAGAATGTGCAAACTCCACACGGACAGTGACCCAGAGCCGGGATCGAACCTGGGACCTCAGCGCAGTGAGGCTGCAGTGCTACTCACGTCCCCATTAATAAACATTTCTTGGCATTGTAAACCGTATAATTCCAGAACGAGAAAACAAAAGGGCTGTACAGTAAACAAAGTACATTGCAATTGCCGTAACCCGCCCCGCCCATATCTGCCTTAATGACCCCCTATTCTATATTCCCCTTCCCCTGACCCCCCGCTGACGATTAATTATCCGCAAAGAAGTCAATAAATGGTTGCCACCTCTGGGCGAACCCTAATAACGACCCTCTCAAGGCGAACTTGATTTTCTCTAAGCCAAGGAAACTCGCCATGTCTGACAGCCAGGCTTCCGACTTCAGGGGCTTTGAGTCCCTCCAAGCAGGGCCGAAGGGGATGAGACGCATCTTAGATGGCCTGACATTCCCAAAAGTGGGTAGGGAGCTAGTAGAAGGGCCAATATCCCGGAGAACATTTTATAAAATTCTACCGGGTACTCGTCAGCCCCGGGGCTTTACCTGATTGCATTTAAGCCCTCAAATATCTCTTCAGCTCTGATCGGGGTGCCCAGCCCTTCTACTAGCTCCCTATCCACTTTTGGGAATGTCAGGCCATCTAAGAAGCGTCTCATCCCCTCCGGCCCTGCGGGGGGCTCCGAGCTACATAGTTTGCTATAAAAGTCTTTGAAAGCTCTGTTCACACCCACCGCATCCCCGACCAAGTTACCGCCTCCATCCACCACTTTACCTATTGCCCTAGCCGCCTCCCTCTTTCTGAGCTGCTGACCCAGCATCCTGCTGGCTTTCTCTCCATGTTCATATACCGCACCCCTCGCCTTTCTGAGCTGCTCCACTGTCTTACCCGTGGACACCACCCTGAACTCCACCTGCAGCCTCCTCCGTTCCCTCAAGAGCTCTGCACTCGGGGTCCCTCCATACCTCCTGTCAATCTGCAGGATTTCCGCTAACAGTCGGTCCGTTTCTGCCCTGTCCGTCTTGTCCCTGTGAGGCCGGATTGAAATCAGCTCCCCTCTCACCACTGCCTTGAGTACCTCCCACACCACCGCTGCTGAGACTTCCCCCGTATCGTTGACTTGCAAGTAGTTTTGTATACACTTCCTCACCCTCTCGCACACCCCTTCATCCACCAGCAGTCCCACATCCAGCCTCCACTGCGGGCGCTGGAAGCTCTCTTCACTCACCTGTAGCTCGACCCAATGCGGGGCATGGTCGGAAATGGTGATGGCCGAATGCTGCGCATCCATCACCCCCGTCACTCGATCCCTCCTCAGTATAAAAAAATCGATCCGGGAGTAGACCCTATGAACGTGCGAGAAAAAGGAGAGCTCCTTCCCTGTCGGCCTTCTACACCTCCACGGGTCAACCACCCCCATCTGCTCCATGAACTCCTTCAGCTCTTTTCCCATTGCTGACACTCTGCCCGATCTTGAGCACGATCGGTCCAGGCCTGGATCAATAACTGTATTGAAGTCCCCTCCCATAGCCAGCTTGTGAGAATCCAGGTTGGGTATCTTCCCCAACACCCTCTTTATGAAATCCGCATCATCCCAGTTTGGCGCATAGATGTTGACCAGGACAACCTTGCTCCCTTCCAGCTTACCGCTAACCATAACGTAGCGACCTCCCCCGTCTGAAACAATACTCCCCGCCTCAAACTGCACCCGTTTGTTCACCAGAATCGCGACCCCCCTGGTCTTAGTATCTAGCCCTCAGTGGAATACCTGTAACGCAGCTCTTCCTTGGGCTGTTTAGCACAGGGCTAAATCGCTGGCTTTGAAAGCAGCACGGTTCAATTCCCGTAACAGCCTCCCTGAACAGGCACCGGAATGTGGCGACTAGGGGCTTTTCACAGTAACTTCATTTGAAGCCTACTTGTGACAAGCGATTTTCATTTTTCATTTTTTTCTTCCTCAACTTAATCTGGTTTTCTGCAACATTATCACGTCTGCCTTTAAAGCCCTAAGATGCGCAAACACTTTTTCCCTCTTCACTGGCCCATTTAGCCCTCTAATGTTCCTCATGACCAGACTAGTTGGGGGGCACCGTGCCCCCCCCCTTGTCGGTCAGCCATCCCTTTTCCTGGGCCTGCCCCCAGCCCGTGCCTCTGTAGCCCAGCCTCCTGGCAGCACCCATCCCCGACCTCTTCTCCGCTTCTAAAATCAAATCCCTCCCTCGTCAGCCGAACAACCCCCCCCCCCCCCCCAGCAACAACACTCTGTAACCTAACCCGATCCCTACTCTGATTGTATACACCTGCCCCCCCCCCCCCCCCCCCCCCCCCACTGTGCTCCCGCAGACTAGCTCACTCAGCTAGCCTGGTGGCCCACGGCTCCGGCGCCAGCATGTCTCCCACCTACTGTTGCATCCATGCCCCCTCTTTGCCCATCGAAACCATCGCCCTCATCAACCCAGCCCCGACAACCGCCCACTTTAAGAAACAGACACCAACCAAAGTCAGTACACAGAAAAACAAAGCCAAACTCTCACCATAATACAGATCAAAGTAAAACTACTCAAAATAATACAAAGCCCAAAATCCCCACCACCATCCCCCTCACAACACAGAAAACCCACCGAAATTGTGTAATTTTTTTACTACTTTCCCCATCTTAAAAAAAACAGTTATTGAAGAGAAAAGCCAAGAACAAAAATGAACAAATGAATAAATCAGTGCAAACAGCATTTGAAACGAACAGGAAAAGCAGTCTCTCCAACTTAGAGCAGAATGTTCTCAAGTTGGCACCAGTCCTTTCCTTCTGGCAAACTCCATAGCGTCCTCGGGCGACTCAAAGTAATGATGTTGGTCCTCATGCCTAACCCAAAGTCGCGCCGGGTACAACAGTCCGAACTTAAACTGCTTCTTAAACAGGATCGAGTTGACTTGATTAAAGCCTACCCTCCTCTTGGCCACCTCCACGCTTAAATCTCGGTACACCCGCAGAATGCTGTTGTCCCATTTACAGCTCCGCGTGCGCTTGGCCCACTGGAGAACACGCTCCTTATCCAGGTACCTGTGGAACCTGACCACCATCACCCGAGGGGGGTCTCCCTGCCGCAGCTTCCTCGCCAGCGCTCTGTGCACCCGATCCACCTCCAACGGTCGGGGGAAAGCCCCATCTCCCAGCAGATTCTGGAACATGTTCGCCACAAACTCCCCGGTATCAGCCCCCTCCGAGAGGCCAACAATCCTTAGGTTCTGCCTACGGGACCTATTCTCCAAATCCTCTACCTGTTCCAGCAGCCTTTTTTGCCGGTCCCTCAGCATCCCCACCTCCATCTCCACCGCCGTCTGGTGTTCCTCCTGTTCAGCTAGCGCCTTCTCCAGTTTCTGGATCGTCCAGTCCTGGGCACCTAGCCTCCGTTCCATCCTCTCCACTGTTTCCTTAATCGGGTCCAGGCATTCCCGTTTCTGTCTGGCGAAGCCTTCCCGGTTGACCTGCATCAGCTCCTCCGTTGATGGTTGGGCCGAAGCCCCAGGGGTCTGGACGCCGGCCATCTTGTCCCCTGCTGCAGCCAACACCCAGCTCGAGCCTGTCTTTTTGTTTCTTCCTTTTCGATCCCTTTGGGCTCTCTGTTCCATAAACCAATATATACAACAGACACTTGTTCACTGTTTCTTGAAGTCCAGCGCTTAAAAATGCAAAAAAGGTCGGGGGAAAGGTCCGAATGTCTAGCTAGAGTGGGAGCCACCAAATGTGCGACCTCATAGTTGCCACCCGAGGTCTCGTGTAGAAACCTTTTAATACCTTTGACACAAGTTAGTTCATTTTAAAGTACTCTCGCTCTCCCCTGTCTCAGTTTAAGTTCCTGGGAGTCACCATCACCAACAGTCTGTCCTGGTCCACTAACGTTCATGCAACAGTCAAGAAAGCCCAACAATGTCTCTACTTCCTATGGAAGCTAAAGAAATTTGGCATGTCTACATCGACTCTCACAAACTTCTCCAGATGTGGAATAGAGAGCATCCCATCCGGCTGCATTACAGCTTGGTATGGCAACTACTCACCCAAGATAGCAAGAAACTGCACTGTGGTGAACTCAGCCCAATGCATCACATAAGCTTGCCACCCCCACATTGATTCTGTCTACACCTCCCGCTGCCTCAGGAAGGCGGACAGCATTATCAGAGACCCCTCCCACCCAGGCTTTGCCTTCTTCAAGACTCTTCCATCAGGCAGAAGATACAGAAGTCTGAAGACCCGCACATCCAGATGTAGGAGCAACTTCTTCCCCACAGCTACTAGACTCCTCAATGACTCTTCCCTGTAAGAACACTATTCACAACATCCTATACTGTTCTTGCTCATGTATTTGCTGTTTGGCCCTTGTTCCACACTGTAACCAATCACTGTTGATGTACCATTTGTCAATGTACTCTGTCGATTATTCTTTTTTCGTCCACTATATACGTACTGTGTACATTCCCTTGGCCGCAGAAAAATACTTTTCACTGTACTTTGGTACATAAATGAAATGAAATTAATGAAAATCGCTTGTCACAAGTAGGCTTCAAATGAAGTTACTGTGAAAAGCCCCTAGTCGCCACATTCCGGCGCCTGTTCGGGGAGGCTGTTACGGGAATTGAACCGTGCTGCTGGCCTGCCTTGGTCTGCTTTCAAAGCCAGCGATATAGCCCTGTGCTAAACAGCCCCTGTCAGTTGTGACATGTGACAATAAATCAAATCAAAGAAGTTTGTGGAGGCTTTGGAGACAGTACAGAAAGGATTTACCAGGATGTTGCCTGGCATGGAGGGCATTAGCTATCAGGATAGGTTGGAGAAACTTGTTTTGTTCTCATTGGAATGATGGAGGTTGAGGGGCGACCTGATAGAAATCTACAAGATTATACTGGGCATGGACAGAGTGGATGGAAGCTTTTTCCTTGGGTGCAAAGGTCAATTATGAGGGGACATAGGTTTAAAGTGCAGGGAGCAAAGTTTAAAGGAAATGTACGAGACCAGCATTTTAAACAGAGGGTGGTGGGAGCCTGGAACTCGCTGCCGGGGGAGGTATTGGAAGCAGATACGATAGTGACATCTTGACAAATAAATGAATAGGATGGGAATAAAGGGATAAGGTCCCCGGAAGTGGAGCGTGGTCAGTGCAGGCTTGGAGGGCCGAAGGGCCTGTTTCTGTGCTGGAATTTACTTTGTTCTTATAAGACTGGAGGAGCCGGGGATGTTTCTTGTGTTTAAATCTCTCAGCAAAAGGCAGTGAAGCCCAAACATGAACTGAGGAGTCCACAGTTTTGAAGTCTGAAAGGAATGTTTTTAAAAAAAAATATTTGAATTACATTTTTCATTTTATAAAATGCAAAATACCTTCCCTTGAAGAGAAAAAAAACTTGAGATTCCCCCACTCACTGATTGTGACCATTTCCTAAAGGTAAAAGACATGTTTGCCAGCTCTGACTGACCCGTGGCCAGGACCCACCCAAGACAGCTCCCAGCACTTCCCCAAGGACGCGGCACTTACAAGCCCTTAGTCCCAGTCAGACCCCTCCGTCCAGCACCCCCCTGAAAAAAATTTCCAGAAAAACAACCCCCCCAAAACAAATAAGCTTGGCTCACTGAACCTTGCTCTCACAGCTCCAACAAGCTGCAGCCCCTCTCCCCACATCACTCCGTTCACTCGCTGAAACTTTCCAGCTTGAAATGAAAATCGCTTATTGTCACAAGTAGGCTTCAAGTGAAGTTACTGTAAAAAGCACCTAGTCGCCACATTCCGGCGCCTGTTCGGGGAGGATGGTATGGGAATTGAACCGTGCTGCTGGCCTGCCTTGGTCTAGCTTTCAAAGCCAGCGATTTAGCCCTGTGCTAAACCAGCCCCGATAATCACTTACTGTCACAAGTAGGCTTCAATGAAGTTACTGTGAAAAGCACCTAGTCGCCACATTCCAGCGCCTGTTCGGGGAGGCCGGTACGGGAATTCAACCCATGCTGCTGGCCTTGATCTGCATTACATGTCAGCTGTTTGGCCCACTGTGCTAAATCTATGTGTTACAGCTAGCAAAGGTAACCCCCACCTACGGTGTATGCTCAAAGAACAAAAACAAACTACGCCTCCCAGCCCATACCGGCTACAGATGAGCAACCAAAACCCAAAACCCGGACAACACTTAAACTCCCCAGGGGACCATCTATTCCCCATTCTGTTGCCCTGACCACCGCCCCCCCGCCCCCCCCAGACAACCACAGCCACCTCACTCCCAAACATACAACAGATACAAACTGCAGCCCCTCTCAAACCAACCCCTCCCAACCATCCCCATTAAAGTCCCAATCAAATCAATTTGATCATGTCCCAGTCCAGGGACCTGAGGCAAAAAATCACATCCGCTATTCCTCGTGCCAGCACTGAGAGAGTGCTGCACTGTCAGAGGGTCAGCACTGAGAGAGTGCTGCACTGTCAGAGGGTCAGCACTGAGAGAGTGCTGCACTGTCAGAGGGTCAGCACTGAGGGATTGCTGCACTGTCAGAGGGTCAGCACTAAGGAGTGCTGCACTGTCAGAGGGTCTGCACTGAGGGAGTGCTGCACTGTCAAAGGGTCCTCACTGAGGGAGTGCTGCACTGTCAGAGGGTCAGCACTGAAGGAGTGCTGCACTGTCAGAGGGTCAGCACTGAGGGAGCTTCTTTCAAGTAAGATGTTCAACTGAAGCCCTGTCTGCCCCTCCCAGGTCCTGTAAAAGTTCCCACAGCCACTATTGTGAAGAGTTGGGGATTCATCCCCGGTGCCCTGGCAAATATTTATCCCTCAATCAACATCATCAAAATCCGATCATCTGCTCATTGTCACATTGCTGTTTGTGGGATCTTGCTTTGTGGAAATTTGCTGCTGCATTTCCTGTAACAGTGACAACACTTCAGAAGCACTTTGGGACATGCTGTGGTTGTGAAAGGTGCGATAGAAGTGCAAGTTTTAAATTGAAGATTGATGTTATCTGATCCTGAATTGATTTCAGCCACTCCCAACTTACCATTTCATAAATTTGATTTGGTTCGGACAAGAATTTTAACCAATTAAAGAAAAGGCAGAATTCTGGACAGTAAATGTAAAAAGGAGTTTATTAAAAGAAAAGGTTTACTGAACGACTTGACGACATTGACAACTTCATGCAGGTGGTCATCTGTAGAAGCGTAACCCTCTCTGACTCCTTCTTTGACAGTAATTTCCTTGGAACCCGGCCTCGGGAGTCTCACTACTTGGCCAGCAAGGAAGACCTTCGGAACGTCGGCTTTTATCCCCAAAGTGACCATTACCTCATGTCAGAGTTGGGCCTGTGGTAACATGACCATTGGCCAATTGGGCATGAGTTTAATTTAATTGGATCTTTAATTGCTGACACCACCTTCTCTCATTACCTTTGACAGGAATACAATTGAACTGTTCCATACAGTTACTTTAATTCCTTATTTATACAGTTTCAAATGTTGAGGCTAATCAGAGTTGAAAGGTCTCCCTTGCTGCTACATTTATCCTCATTGCACATTCTTTATATACACAGCAATGAAGCTTTTACATTCTTACAACAAATAAAACTCAGACTTTTACTATAACTACTGATTCATTATTATTTCATTAATTGTAACTTAATTAAAGATCACTACTTATTTAATCATCTGTTACAGACTGATAGCTCATGAATACAATTATATTTAATTAATACATTTGGGTAATGCAAGATACACTGGTTCTCTACTGAGTAGTACTACACTCTGTGTGCTTCACCCGGTGTCTGTGTCTATGTATTTACATTGTGTATTGAAGTTGAAAACTCACCACTATTCTTAGAATTCACCCTATACCAAAAAGGGTCAATAAGACATTCTAAATAGTGAACAGGGTTTCTCACTCCCTGCCTCCTATGCAGGCTTAGGTGGGTGCTATTCAGGTCAAACTATGTTTTCAAGTTATCCCCCGGTATAACCCATATCTTCATAGAAGAATTCTGCCTACTTACCACTTAGTAGCATCGATGTCCTGGGTCCTGCGTTGTTAAGTAAGTAAAGGAGGCTTGGGAATAACCACTGTTTCAGGTTGACATTTTAAAGTTATTTTATTATTTTTCTTTTTTTTGTCCTTTTAAAAGCTGCAATCACTGTCTTTACAGAAAGGTAAAAAGATCTTGCTACTGGGTCTTCCTGGTTGGTTGAAGGGGCCTTCAGACCCAACTTGACAATCAATCTTCTGTAAAATCTGGTCTTCTTAAGATGTATTAGCTTTTAGCTTGATGGTTTTGCTCTCTGATGTTCCCATGTATCGAGCTATGAGAGCTATCTGTACTGGGTCTGCCTTCTGCTGTTCTCTGCTAGTCTCTCTCTGCTTCCTCTGAGTTCTCTCTGGGCTTCCTCTGAGTTCTCTCTGGACTTCCTCTGAGTTCTCTGCCTACTGTCCCCTTTCTCGGGGTTTATATATATTTCTAACAGTTATTAAGTTTTTATGACTTTATCGTAAAGTAACTTTTAATTCACTTGGATTATAAAAGGTACCTTTAATCTAAATTTTTCTAACACGACTGAGTATTCATTTTGGGCATGACCTCAGCCCATATCTGATTATTGTATCCTTTGTGATGTTCAAAATGCTTTGATTTCAATAAGATGTGATTTTTGATTTCTGTCATTTTATTATTTGTGTCTCCAGCTCATACTTTTGACTTTGATTTGGGTCTAATTTGTGTTCTTGTAGAGAGGTTGTCTCCAGTTTTCTTTAATTTACTTGATGTCAGCAGAACTTCACACCTATACATTTGTCACCTCATTCATTCTTTTCCATCTGCTTATTTAACTTCAATGAAGGTGCAAAATATTGCTTTTAACTTTATACTAAAAATTCAATTGGTTGTGAGTTAAAAGACTTACTTGCCTCACATGTAAACATTTGTCATCTAATTCAACTGAAAACCTTTATCCATTCTTTTCCATCTGCTTACTTTCAATTTCAATGAAGGTGTGAAACATTGCTTTTAGCTGCATACTAAAATCCTGTTTTGTTTTGTTTGCAAAGCCTGCTTGACTAAGGCTATCTGAATTTTACAATCCTTCTCTGCAGCTGCTGTCAACCCTTCGTGGGATTTTTCCCTACATTCTTTCATGCACTCTTAAATCAGGTATTGCCAAACTTCCATGTTTCAAATGACACATCTTTCCATATTTTCAATTACACAGTCTAAAACCTTTTGCTGCTGTTAACCCTTTATCATTTTTATGCATTGCATTTTCTCATATTCCTTCGAGTTGATCATCAGAACTTTATGTTTCAAATGACATTCTCCCCATTGTATTTTACAGGTGTTAGTGTGGCTCAGTGGTTACATTCTTATCTCTGAGTCAGGAGGTTGTGGGTTCAAATCCACCTCCAGAAACATGAGCATCAAATCCAAGTTGATATTCTGATGCAGTCCTGAGGGAGCACTGCACTGGCAGAGGTCCCGTCTTCCAGATCAGACCTTCAACTCTGGGCCCATCTGCCCTCAGTTGCGTGTATAAGTTCCCATGATGTTATTCCAAAGAGCAGGGGAGTTCTCCCTGGTTTACTGCTTAATATTTGTCCCTGAACAAACATCACTGAACAGATTCTCTGGGCACAATCTCATTTCTGATTGAGGGATCTTGGTGGATTGGCTGTGCTAAATTGTCCCTCAGTGTCCAAAGGTGAAGTGGGGTTGCAGGGAGAGGGCGGGGGAAGTGCATCTTTGGGGGGGGGTGCTCTTTTGTAGGGTTGGTGCAAACTCGATGGCCGAATATCCTCCTTTTGCAATGTAGGGATTCTTCGATGCTGCCAGACCTGTTGAGTTAATCTGTCATTTTCTGCTTTTATTCTATATTACATACCTTTTTAATCCACTGATTATATTTATTGAACCACGGTACCATCAACTCCCAGGAGCAGTGTGTTGATGTTTTGGTTTTCTCTCCTTGGGTGACTGTGCGGAGTCTGCACGTTCTCCCAGTGTCTGTGTTGGTTCCCTCCGGGCGCTCCAGTTTTCTCCCACCGTCCAAAGATGTGCAGGTTAGGTGGATTGGCCATGCTAAATTGCCCCTTAGCGTCCAAACAAAAGTTAGGTGGAGTTACTGGGTTACGGGGATAGGGTGGAGGCATGGGCTTAAGTAGGGTGCTTTTTCCAAGGGCCAGTGCAGGCTTGATGGGCCTAATGGCATTCTGCACTGTAAACTCTATACTTCTGTATGATTTTCTCTCTTACAGTCTGATCCAATGGGTCTGTCTGGTAGTATTCCCCTGATGCTAGCACAGTGGTTAGCACTATTGCTTCACAGCGCCAGAGTCCCGAGTTCAAATCCCGCTTGGGTCACTGTCTGTACGGATTCTGCGCGCTCTCCCCATATCTGCGTGGGTTTCCTCTGGCTTCCTCCCACAAGTTCCGAAAGATGTACTTGTTAGGTGAATTGGACTGTCTGAATTCTCCCTCTGTACCCAAACAGGCGCCGGAGAGTGGCGACTAGGGGCTTTTCACAGTAACTTCATTGCAGTGTTATCCCCTATTTGTTACAATAATAATAATCTTTGTGTGTTTGGGTGTTAAGTGTATTTTTGGGAGCAGGTAGAACTTCCTTGGTTCGGCCTGTTGTCCCCTCAGATATTCCATCTGTTTTTGGTTCATGCATCTGGAGTCTTTGAGTTCTTCCAGTCCATCTCCAATTCTCCTTCCTGTCTCGGGTATATGGGTCTAGGTAGCTTGGTGTTGTGATTTGTGTTGTCCTATTGTCTGCCTGTCACCAGCAGGTATTGTTGTCTCTCGATAATGACTGTGCTGCTACCCTTGTCTTCTGGTCTTATGAACATATCCGTGTTGGATCCAAGCTCCCGGATTGTCGGTCTTTCTCTCTGGGTAAGATTCTGTTTGTCTCTTGTATTTCACTGCGACAGGGCAGAGACCTGATTGAAGGATTCAAACATGGGAGTTCTGGGAATGATGGGCAAGGATTTGGGAGGTGGCAACATGTTCAAAGAGTTTGGAGAGGAGAGGGAGGTTGAAGATGGGGCAGTAATTTGTAAGGATGGCAGGGTCAAGGGTTTGTTTTATTGAGGGGGTGATGATGGTAGATTTGAAGGACAGAGGGACAGTTGTCATGTGAGTGTCCCTTTAAGAAATGTTTGTGTCTTATCACATGGCTTCATTGATGTCATTGTGTGGGTGGAGCTGGTCTGTGGCTCTGTGTTTTACTTTCACTTTGGGCTTTGGAGTTGGTTTGTGGCTCTGTGAGTTTTTACTTTCGTTTTCACATTTGGCTGCTGTAGACTCAGACAGAGAAGTATTTTGGCCTGTCTTTCTATTTTCAATTTTAAAGAATGATTCCAAGGAAGAAACCCAATGATTATACTTACCGGCTGATTTTGTAAAAAGGGGTTTTGGTTTATGGGATCTTGTTATTGAATTGGAACAGTTAAGGGGTGATTCATTAAGAGTTTCCATAGATTACTGTAGCTGTGTGGGGTCTTTATTGATAATAATTCTTACTGTGTGTGTTTATACAAATGTTAACTAAATTCTTAGAATGAAGCTTGTTTTTTTTATTAAAAGCGCCTAAGGACAGTTGAATAACACCTGAAAGGCAGGTTCTTGTGCTCATCGTAACCAAAACCAATAAACAGTTAGAGGTCAGGTGATCTCCATCATATACTTTGGAGTTTTCTAAACTCTGGCCCATAACACAGAACCTGAAGAGAGAGAAATGTTGACAATATCCGTGGACACGGGGTAGTTGGCTGATCAGTAGCTCAGTGGGAATAGGGTCGATGGAGCAGGAGCTGGGAATCATGGACAAGATGAGGAGCATGAGGGGAGATGGGAGAGAAACTAGAGAAAGATGTGGGTTCAGGGCTCGGGCAAGGATGAAATTTGGAGACAGTTTGGTCCGGTGGGCTTGTGGGAGGGAGGGAAGCAGCAGAGGCAGCTGATCGGATTTACTCAATCTCAGTCACAAAGATGCTCCACAAGCTCCTCACACGTCTTGTTGGAGGTGAGGATGGAAGAGACAGGGGAGAGCGAGAGTATTTCAAAAGAAACTAACTTGTGTCAGAGATATTAAAAAGTTTCAACACACTGCGTATTTCACACAAATCTAATTTATTTGACTTTTAGCCAGAATATTAGCCCTTGTAAGTGGGCTGGAGTTTGTTATCAGCAGAAAGAGACCCAAATGAACATGGTTCACTCCTGAATTTGAGTAACAGCAAAACCCAATCATTGTCATTACTTGTGGCCTCGTTGGTGTCTCAGCAGTGAGGATGAAATGGTGAATCCCTTCCCACACTGGGAGCAGGTGAATGGTCTCTCCCCAGTGTGAACTCGCTGGTGGATGGACAGAGTAGATGACTGAGTGAATCCCTTCCCACACTTGGAGCAGGTGAATGGTCTCTCCCCAGTGTGAACTCGCTGGTGGGTCTGCAGGTGGGATGATCGAGTGAATCCCTTCCCACAATTGGCACAGATGAACGGTCTCTCTCCAGTGTGAACTCGCTGGTGTTGCTGCAGAGCGGATGACTGAGTGAATCCCTTCCCACACTTGGTGCAGGCAAATGGCCTCTCCCCAGTGTGAACTCGCTGATGTTCAGTGAGGTTAGATGATTTTCTGAACCCAGTCCCACAGTGAGAACACCTGAATGGTCTCTCCTCAGTGTGAACACGTTGATGGTGCATCAGATTCCCAGAACTTTTATAGCACTTCCCGCATTCTGGACATTGGAACGGTCTCTCATCAGTGTGAACCCACTGGTGTGTCTGCAGGTGGGATGACCGAGTGAATCCCCTCCCACACTTGGAGCAGGTGAATGGTCTCTCCCCAGTGTGACTGCGTCGATGAGTTTCCAGCTTGGATGGTGAAGTGAATCCTTTCCCACAGTCCGCACATTTCCACGGTTTCTCCTCAGTGTGACTGCATTTGTGGCTTGTGAGGCCTGATGATCGAGCGAATCCTCGTAGACACACACAACATGTGTACGGTTTCTCCCCACTGTGAACGATGCTTTTTCCTTCCATGTTCAAAGTATGATGATATTTAGGATATGATAAATTGAGGACTCTGTCAGACCCTGATGTGATGCTTGGTTTGAGTTTCCGGACTTTGAAGCCTCCCCTTCGAACACCCTGAGAAACGGATTGAAAACAGAAAATAGGGAGTGAGAGAAAACACACAAAAACAGGTTGTGAAATTGAGCTGAATGAATCTGGTAATTTTGGGGCCGACACTGGGAAAAAGTGACCATGAAAACTGCTGGATTGTTGTAAAAACCCAACTGGCCTCTTTGGGAGGAGAGAGAAAGAGGTGAAGAGGGATTTTGTATATCTACAAGATATATTAAAGAGAATAGATGGCAAAGCAAACTCGATCTTGAGCTTCATAAACAGTAATATTGATACCAAAATAATGCTTCTGGTGGCACAGTGATTAGCACTGCTGCCTCACAGCGCCAGGGACCCGGATTCAATTCCGGCCTTGGTGACTGTCTGTGTGGAGTTTGCACTTTCTCTTCGTGTCTGCGTGGGTTTCCACCCGGTGCTCAGGTTTCCTCCAACAGTCTAAAGAAGTGAAAGTTAGGGCAGCATGGTGGCACAGTGGTTAGCATTGCTGCCTAAGACGCTGAGGACCCGGGTTCGAATCCCGGCCCTGGGTCACTGACCGTGTGGAGTTTGCACATTCTCCAAGTGTTTGCATGGGTTTCACCCCCACAACCCAAAGATGTACAGGTTAGGTGGATTGGCAACGCTAAATTGCCCCTTAATTGGAAAAAATAATTGGGTACTCTGAATTTATTTTTTTTTAAAGAAAAAAAAAGTGAAAGTTAGGTGGATTGGCCTTGATAAATTGCCCGTTAATGACCAGGGATGTGCAGGTTAGGTGGAGCTATGGGGTTACAGGGACAGGATGTGGCCTTTCAGAGAATGACTTCAGACTTGATGGGCTGAATGGCCTCCTTCTGCACTGTAGGAATTCTATGGTTCTAATTCTATTCTCAGAATCTTTATAAAGCTCTGGTCACCACTCTTCAGGAAGAATGTGAAGGTTCTTGGAGAAGGTGCAGAGGAGATTTACCAGAATGGTTCCAGCAAAGGAGGTTGAGGGGAGATTTGATTCAGGTGCACAAGATTATGCCAGGTTTCCATCAGGTGGACAAAGAATCTCTGTTTCCATTCACTGATCGTACAAGCAGTCGGGACACAGATTTAAAGTTTTGGGTAAAACCTGGATTGAACTATATAAGATCCTGAGGGGTCTTGACAGGGTGGATGTGGAGAGGATGTTTCCTCGTGTGAGAGAATCTGGAACAAGGGGGTCACTGTTGCAAAGTGAGGGGTCAACCATTTCAGATAGGGATAAGCATTTTTTTTTCTCTTGAGGGTTGCAAGACAGGGGGTGGCATAGTGCTTAGCACTGCTGCCTCAAAGCACCCGAGTTCAATTCCCACCCTGACTGTGTGGAGTTTGCACTTTCTCCCCGTGTCTGTGTGGGTTTGCTCCGGGTGCCCCGGTTTCCCCCCACAGTTCAAAGATGTGCAGGTTAGGTTGAATCGGTTAGGATTGTAATCGCTGGAGTTCAGAAGAATGAGTGGGATCTCACAGAAACGTATAAAAAGTGGGCGGTGCAGTGGTTAGCACTGCTGCCTCATGTCGCCAAGGACCCGAGTTCAATCCCAGCCCCGGGTCACTGTCTGTGTGGAGTTTGCACATTCTCCATGTGTTTGCGTGGGTCTCATCCCCACAAATCCAAAGATGTGCAGGGTAGGTAGATTGGCCACGCTAAAATTGCCCCTCAATTGCAAAAAAAGAATTGGGCACTCTAAATTTATGTTAAAAAAAACAAGGCGAGACAGAGTAGATTCAGGAAGGATGTTCCCAATAGTGCGTGTGTCCAGAAATAGGGGTCACAGTCTGAGGATACGGGGTAGACCATTTCAGACAGAGATGAGGAGAAATTTCTTCACCCAGCGAGTGGTGAGCCTGTGGAATTCGTCGCCACAGGAACTAATGAAGGCCAAAACATTGCATGTTTTCAAGAAGCAGTTAGATACAGCACTTAGGGTGAAGGGGATCAAAGGATATGGGGGAAAGCGGGATTAGGCTATTGAGCCTAATCAGCTCTGATCGTAATGAATGGTGGAGCAGGCTCGAAGGGCCAAATGGTCTCCTCCTGCTTCTATTTTCTACGTTGCTCCGTATCTATGCATGTAAATGGTCCAGGAGGTATGAGGAGGAATGTTTTTACACAGCCAGTGGCAATGACCTTAAACTTGCTGCCTATGACGGAATTTGGAAATAGACACAATAAATTTTTTTTTATTTTTAAATTGGATAAAAACCTGAGAGAAATGAAGCTGTGAGGATACAGAGACAGAGCAGGAGAATGACTCTGACTGGATTGCTCCAGATAATAATAATATTTAATAGTGTCACAAGTCAGCTTACATTAACACTGCACTGCAATTACTGTGAAAATCCCCAAGTCGCCACACTCCGGCACCTATTCGGATACACTGAGCGAGAATTCAAAATGTCCAATTCACCTAACAAGCACATCTTTCGGGACTTGTGGGAGGAAATCACAGCACCCGGAGGAAACCCACAACAGACACAGGGAGAACGTGCAGACTCCGCATAGACAGTGACCCAAGCCGGGAATCAAACCCGGGTCCCTGGCGCTGTGAAGCAACAGTGCTAACCACCGTGCCGATTAGAGAGCTGGCATGGACTCAATGGACCGAATGCCCTTCTCTGCCCATAATTTTTTATTTTTTTATTTAAAATAAATTTAGAGTACCCAATTCATTTTTTCCAATTAAGGGGCAATTTAGCGTGGTTAATCCGCCTACCCTGCACATCTTTGGGTTTTGGGAGCGAAACCCACGCAAACACGGGGAGAATGTGCAAACTCCACATGGACAGTGATCCAGAGCCGGGATCAAATCTGGGACCTCGGCGCTGTGAGGCAGCAGTGCGACTCCCTGCACCACCGTGCTGCCAGCTGACTCATCTCGCCATGTAATTTAACCCCCGGGGGTTCAGATATCACTCAGGTTAATCTGTGCTACACTCCCTCCTAGGCCATTCTATCCTTCCTCAGGCCTAACCAGGGTTTGTGAATCTCGGAGCTTTTCCAGTCACACTGAGACCTGAAATCTTGCCTCTTGACAGAACAGTCGAACCTTTTACCTTCTACACCCAGATGTTGCTGAAATTCAGTTTCTAATGAATCGAGTGACTGTCAGATCTCGATGTGACGTTTGGTTTGCGTTTCCCGTCTGTTAAACCTCCACTTCCAGTATCCTGTAAATTTACAGAAACCTCACTGTCAGTTTAGGATAGAAATTCACAACATTCTCTCCTCGCCAACTTTGATTCAATGTATTCCTGGAGGTTTGATCACATGACCTGTCCCCATCCTCCAGCCATTAATCGGTCAACACATCCATCCTTGTGACACACTGCCTTCCTCGGCCAATTGGGAAGCAAAAGGACTCATTACCTTACAGGACAGTGATTGACTGTCAGCCAAACAACCTTTATCCATTTTCAATATTTTTATATCCGCTGAAGAGAAATGTTCAAAAATCTCCTTTACTGTCCTAATGATTTTCCAGCCACCCAGACATGAATCTCACCAAGGCAGAAGGTAAAATTTGAATTCATTGAAGGTTTACTGATGACCATGAAACCATTGCTGATTGTTGCAAAGACCCATCTGGTTCACTGATGTCCTTCAGTGAAGGAAATCTTCTATCCTTACCTGGTCTGGCCTACATGTGATTCCAGATCCACAGTCAGCTGGTTGACCCTTAAAATGCTCTCTGAGATGCTCTCAGTTCAAGGGCAATTATTGATGGGCAGTGAATGCTGGCCCAGCCAGCGACACCCACATCCCGTGAATGAACAGAAAAGGAAATCTGCCATCCTTACCTGGTCTGGCCGACACGATTCCAAACCACAGCAATGTGGTTGACTCTTTAAATGCCCTCCGAGATGGCCGAGCAAGCCACTCGGTTTAAGGGAAATTAGGGATGGGCAATAAATGTTGGCCCAGCCAGTGACTCCCACAAATGATTAACATAAAATCCTGGAGACTCCAGTCAGTCAATCCGGGAGAGTTGACATCCGGTCCAGATTCACAGCGCATAATAATAATAATCACTTATTGTCACAAGGAGGCTTCAATGAAGTTACTGTGAAAAGCCCCTAGTCGCCACATTCCGGCGCCTGTTCGGGAGGCTGTTACGGGAATTGAACCCGCGCTGCTGGTCTTGTTCTGCATTACAAGCCAGCTGTCTTAGCCCACTGTGCTAAACCAGCCCCTTCCCTGCGGCACCATGTCCTCTGTAAAGATGGCGGCCGGTAACCCGGGCCTGTCACCGCTCAGCTCTCACTCTGTTTGGTGCTGTTTAAGACGGGACCGTTAACATTTTGTTCGGGAGTTGAAGCCTCCACGGGGTATTTATGAAGCCTCCCGGCTCACTCCGCAGCTTCTATCCCTCCCCAGCCACCCACCGGCTCCAATCCTGAAAGATTGAGCACATTCTCAGCTGCTAGGCATGTTGGGTAACAAACCCGCCATTGAAATGGATATTTTTGATACAAATTATGCTTTGCGAACTGATTACGATTAGTAACATTGAGCCAAGGCAACACCCACATCCCAAGAACAAATAAAGGAAAGTTGGCAGTTAGAAAGGCAAATGCAATGTTCGCATTCATTTCAAGAGAGCTCAATACAAGATGAATGGGGATGAGAAACATATCAGCCAGGATCGAATGGCAGAGCAAACTCGAAAACTCAGTGGGCTGAATGGCCTAATTCTGCTTCTCTATCTTTTTTTTAATGAGGGGATCTCATAGAAACATTTGCAAAAAGATTGTTGGAATCCATTCCAGACCTGGATACAGATCAATTGATTCTTGGAGGAGACTTCAATTGTGTTCTGGATCCTAAATGGACTGGTCCAGGCTGATTCCACCACAACAAAAACATGAAAAAGGAATGAAACCAGACGGACCACCCGGCATCGACCCAGGCACCAGAAACGACAACGGCAAACCCAGCAAATGATTTTTTTAAAACTATTCCCATCAGTAGATTGTAAAAGGATTATGGGACACAGATTTAAGATTGTGAACAAGATCTACAGGGGAGATAGGAGGTAGTCATTTTACACAGTGAGTGATAATGACATGGAATTCAATGCTTACACACAAAGGTCGATAATCTCCAGATCCTGATAACCCGAATGGTGCTGTCAGAATTCAATGTGAGGATTGGTTGTGAGTTTCTTGTCTGCGAATCCCTGTCCAAGCCCCTGTGAAAGAAGTTTACAAAGGCATCACTGTCAGTGCAGAATGAAATTCAGGAAAGATAAACATTTCTCGTGGTTTGAGTTTGCGGTGTGTAAATCCTCCCCTACTAATCCCCTGTAAAAGGAGTTTCCAAAATTAATCATGGTCAGTCCAGGATAGAAATTCACAACATTCTCCCCTCCTGCTCCCGGGTCCAGGATGACCGCTCATGCCCCCCGCTGCACAGTGACCCTCTTGTCATCAGCAGTCCCCTGATTTGAGGGTGATGTTGACTCAGGATTGCGAGTTTCTGCCCTGGGTCTTCATGTGGCTGAACAGAGCCGCAGAGCTTTGGACACATGGGACAGGATGTCTAATAAGACAGTGAAATCCGGAGAGCAGGATTGGCTTCCTTTTCTTTCCTACTCTGCCATTGACAGGGATACCATATCCCATCTCTTGAAATCCTCCTCCATCTGTTCCACCAACCGCGTTAAATTTAACCAATGCAATGTGCCCCAATTCTTAGCTATCTGGATCCCCAGGTAACAAAAGTCCCTTGTTACCTTCCTCAACGGTAGGTCCTCTATTTCTCTACTCTGCTCCCCTGGATGCACCACAAACAACTCACTTTTCCCCATGTTCAATTTATACCCTGAAAAATCCCCAAACTCCCCAAGTATCCGCATTATTTCTGGCATCCCCTCCGCCGGGTCTGCCACGTATAGTAGCAAATCGTCCGCATACAAAGATATCCGGTGTTCTTCTCCTCCTCTAAGTACTCCCCTCCACTTCTTGGAACCCCTCAACGCTATCGCCAGGGGCTCAATCGCCAGTGCAAACAATAATGGGGACAGAGGGCATCCCTGCCTTGTCCCTCTATGGAGCCGAAAATATGCAGATCCCCGTCCATTCGTGACCACGCTCGCCATCGGGGCCCTATACAACCGCTGCACCCATCTAACATACCCCTCTCCAAAACCAAATCTCCTCAACACCTCCCACAAATAATCCCACTCCACTCTATCAAATGCTTTCTCGGCATCCATCGCCACTACTATCTCCGTTTCCCCCTCTGGTGGGGCCATCATCATTACCCCTAACAGCCTCCGTATATTCGTGTTCAGCTGTCTCCCCTTCACAAACCCAGTTTGGTCCTCGTGGACCACCCCCGGGACACATTCCTCTATTCTCATTGCCATTACCTTGGCCAGGATCTTGGCATCTACATTTAGGAGGGAAATAGGGCTATAGGACCCGCATTGTAGCGGGTCCTTTTCCTTCTTTAAGAGAATCGATATCGTTGCTTCAGACATAGTCGGGGGCAGTTGTCCCCTTTCCTTTGCCTCATTAAAGGTCCTCGTCAATACCGGGGCGAGCAAGTCCACATATTTTCTATGGAATTCGACTGAGAATCCATCCGGTCCCGGGGCCTTTCCCGCCTGCATGCTCCTAATTCCTTTCACCACTTCGTCTACCTCGATCTGTGCTCCCAGTCCCACCCTTTCCTGCTCTTCCACCTTGGGAAATTCCAGCCGATCCAAAAAGCCCATCATTCTCTCCCTCCCATCCGGGGGTTGCGCTTCATATAATTTTTTATAAAATGTCTTGAACACTCCATTCACTCTCTCCGCTCCCCGCTCCATCTCTCCTTCCTCATCCCTCATTCCCCCTATTTCCCTCGCTGCTCCCCTTTTCCTCAATTGGTGTGCCAGCAACCTGCTCGCCTTCTCCCCATATTCGTACTGTACACCCTGTGCCTTCCTCCATTGTGCCTCTGCAGTGCCCGTAGTCAGCAAGTCAAATTCTACATGTAGCCTTTGCCTTTGCCTTTCCCTGTACAGTCCCTCCTCCGGTGCTTCCGCATATTGTCTGTCTCCCCTCAAAAGTTCTTGCAGCAACCGCTCCCGTTCCTTACTCTCCTGCTTCCCTTTATGTGCCCTTATTGATATCAGCTCCCCTCTAACCACCGCCTTCAACGCCTCCCAGACCACACCCACCTGGACGTCCCCATTATTATTGAGTTCCAAGTACTTTTCAATGCACCTCCTCACCCTTAGACACACACCCTCATCTGCCATTAGTCCCATGTCCATTCTCCAGGGTGGGCGCCCTCCTGTTTCCTCCCCTATCTCCAAGTCTACCCAGTGTGGAGCGTGATCCGAAATGGCTATAGCTGTATACTCCGTTCCCCTCACCTTCGGGATCAACGCACTTCCCAGCACAAAAAAGTCTATTCGCGAGTAGACTTTATGGACATAGGAGAAAAACGAGAACTCCTTACTCCTAGGTCTGCTAAATCTCCACGGGTCTACACCTCCCATCTGCTCCATAAAATCTTTAAGTACCTTGGCTGCTGCCGGCCTCCTTCCAGTCCTGGACTTCGACCTATCCAGCCCTGGTTCCAACACCGTATTAAAATCTCCCCCCATTATCAGCTTTCCCATCTCTAGGTCCGGAATGCGTCCTAGCATCCGCCTCATAAAATTGGCATCATCCCAGTTCGGGGCATATACGTTTACCAAAACCACCGTCTCCCCCTGTAGTTTGCCACTCACCATCACGTATCTGCCCCCGTTATCCGCCACTATAGTCCTTGCCTCGAACATTACCCGCTTCCCCACTAATATAGCCACCCCCCTGTTTTTCGCATCTTGCCCCGAATGGAACACCTGCCCCACCCATCCTTTGCGTAGCCTAACCTGGTCTATCAGTTTCAGGTGCGTTTCCTGTAACATAACCACATCTGCCTTAAGTTTCTTAAGGTGTGCGAGTACCCGTGCCCTCTTTATCGGCCCGTTCAGCCCTCTCACGTTCCACGTGATCAGCCGGGTTGGGGGGCTTCCTACCCCCCCCTTGTCGATTAGCCATCCCCTTTTTCCAGCTCCTCACCCGGTTCCCACGCAGCTGTATCTCCCCCAGGCGGTGCCCCCCCAGCCCAGCCCCTCCCATACCAGCTCCCCCCTCTCCCCAGCAGCAGCAACCCAGTAATTCCCCCCTCCCACCCCCCCCCGCTAGATCCCCCGCTAGCGTAATTACTCCCCTCATGTTGCTCCCAGAAGTCAGCAAACTCTGGCCGACCTCGGCTTCCCCCCGTGACCTCGGCTCGCACCGTGCGACGCCCCCTCCTTCCTGCTTCTCTATTCCCGCCATGATTATCATAGCGCGGGAACCAAGCCCGCGCTTCTCCCTTGGCCCCGCCCCCAATGGCCAACGCCCCATCTCCTCCACCTCCCCTCCTCCCCCCATCACCACCTGTGGAAGAGAGAAAAGTTACCACATCGCAGGATTAGTACATAAAACTCCTCTTTCCCCCCTTTTTAACCCCCCTCTTCGCCCCACCACTTTGTTCAAACGTTCTTTTTAATAACCCGCTCATTCCAGTTTTTCTTCCACAATATAAGTCCACGCTTCATCCGCCGTCTCAAAGTAGTGGTGCCTCCCTCGATATGTGACCCACAGTCTTGCCGGTTGCAGCATTCCGAATTTTATCTTCTTTTTATGAAGCACCGCCTTGGCCCGATTAAAGCTCGCCCTCCTTCTCGCCACCTCCGCACTCCAGTCTTGATAAACGCGGATCACCGCGTTCTCCCATTTACTGCTCCGGGTTTTCTTCTCGGTCCTCGCGCCATCACTCGGTATGCTCCCTCCACCTCCAACGGACCCGCCGGGGCCTCCGCTCCCATTAACGAATGCAACATCGTGCTCACATATGCCCCGACGTCCGCTCCCTCCGCACCTTCAGGAAGACCAAGAATCCTCAGGTTGTTCCTCCTTGCGTTGTTCTCCAGTGCCTCCAACCTTTCCACACATCGTTTCTGATGTGCCTCATGCGTCTCCGTCTTCACCACCAGGCCCTGTATGTCATCCTCATTCTCGGCTGCCTTTGCCTTCACGACCCGAAGCTCCCACTCCTGGGTCTTTTGTTCCTCCTTTAGCCCTTCGATCGCCTGTAGTATCGGGGCCAACAGCTCTTTCTTCATTTCCTTTTTGAGCTCTTCCACACAGCATTTCAAGAACTCTTGTTGTTCAAGGCCCCATGTTAAACTGCAACCTTCCGACGCCATCTTGGTTTTTGCTTGCCTTTCTTGCCGCTGTTCTAAAGGATCCACTGCAATCCGGCCACTTTCTCCTCCTTTTTTCATCCGTATCCAGGGGGGGATTCCCTTCTGGTTTACCGCACAGTGTTTTTAGCCGTCAAAATTGCCGTTGGGGCTCCTATCAAGAGCCCAAAAGTCCGTTTCACCGGGAGCTGCCGAAACGTGCGACTCAGCTGGTCATCGCCGCACCCGGAAGTCACCGCTTTGCATCATCAATAAGACATTGGGACTCAAAGACTAATCCAGTTTGATGGACAAGTTGTCTCCATTCTGAACAATGGGGAACAAGCTCCTCCCACTCATTGAAACATCGCCCTGACAAAGATTACAACCGCGCATGCGCCCTGATGCACATCCAATAAAGATGGCGGCCGGTGACCCGAGCCGAATATGAGGAGCTGCAGCTCCGCTCGATACAAACTGTGTCCCGGAAACTCTTTTCCGAGGATTGCAGCTTACAACAGCTTTACACAACGTTTCCGCCCACTCCCGCGGTCTCTCGCTTCCTCCATATTGTTAAACGTTTCTTACCAATTTCGGGTCTGAAGAAGATGCTCTTCTCCTTCGCCATTACCCACACTGCGCATGCTTCAATCACCGCGGCCCCGCCCCTCATTCACTCCGATTGCTTGGAGGACCAGCCACTCTCAGTCGGTCCTCCACTCCCGCCCCTCCTCTTCCTATTGGTCCGGAGCTGCCGTCAATCACCCGGTCATTGTGACGGTTCCAGATGGTGAGAGTGGCCACAGGCTCAGGCTGACTCGCTGATTATCCAATAATAACAGTGAGAGTCTCAGTGGGACAGTCAGACAATAATAGTGGAGATGGGGCCCAGAGGAGAAACAGTAAAGGATTCACTCACTTTGAGAGTAAAACACGGTGTCTGTTCCAATAAGTCAGGCTGCTGTGTGTGAGTGAACACATCTTTGGATCCAGTGTAGAATCATAGAATCCCTACAGTGCTGAAGGAGGCCATTCGGCCCAGTGAGTCTACAGCGGCCCTCTGAAAGATCATCCTACCTTCGCCAATCCCCCATAATATCCCCGTAACCCCATCCAGGGACAATTTAGCACAGCCAATCCACCTAACCTGCACATAATTGGACTGTGGGAGGAAACCTTCGCAGCCACGGGAAGAATGTGCAAACTCCACACAGACAGTGACCCAAGGTCGGAATCGAACCCAGGTACTTGATGCTTGAGGCAACAGTGCTGACTACCGAGTCACCCCTGTAACTCTGACATGATTAGACAATAACCTGCCTATTATTCCAATTCTGGTGTACGTTACTCTGTCACTATTATTATTAGACAACAGCCTATCTGATATTCCAATTCTGGTGTGTGTTACTCTGTTACTGTTATCATTAGACAATAATAGGAGGGCAAGATGCAAGGTAGCAATGATATTTTGAAGTTTCTGTGTTGCAATGAGTGTCACTGGGTGGTGTGTGATAAAATAGGAATGGAAACATCATGACAAAGGATGGCACGGTGGCAGTGGTTAGCACTGCTGCCTCACGGTGCTGAGGACCAAGGTTCGATCCCGGCCCCGGGCCACTGCCGTGTGGAGTTTGCACATTCTCCCGTGTCTCCGTGGATCTCACCTCCACAACCCAAAGATGCGCAGGCTAGGCGGATTGGCCACTCTTTTGAGGCCCACCAACAAATTAGAACAAGGAAACAAACTTAGGACAAAGTATAAAGGGCCGCTCCAGTTAGGGGCACTGCCCGAACATAACAAAGATCAGCAGAAACTTAAAAACATCTAATGATACTGAAATTAAAGGGGTCAATAAAGCACCCCAACCCCTGCGGTGCCCACCGGGCATGGAAGGCTTTGATGGTGCCCCTGGACACCGCATGCCCCCTTTCTAGGGACACACAGCTGCGAATGTAGCCCAGAAAAGGGGGAAACAGTCTGGTCAGATGACCTGTAGAAGCCAGGTATTTCGTATACAACTCGTATAGGTAAAAGATAGCTGTTTAAGCATAAATATTAAGCCCGAGTTTTAAATACTCATTTAAAAATGAGAATTTTAGCACACATAAATTCAGGTCTTCAATAGATACATGACACAGCATAAAATTCCATCATAGATTATAACAGCACAGTTGCAAGACAATTTGACACTGCTTGTGCTAATTGTCAAGGACAAGGACTGAGTTCCATGGCAACGAGGTGGCAGGAGTCCAATGCAGTTTGTAAGAGCATTGAATCATATATATATTTCACTTAATCTTTCTCGATATGAGGTCTCCATTGTTACATTAGCCAAGCCAGCTTAAAACCAGTCTAATGCTGGTAAAGATGAGCAGAATATCACATTCCATAACATGTAGACATGAAACAATTAAAAGCTGCTGTTGCACATTGAAGATGGATGGCTTGCCATCAAATCAAATGTATTTGAGTCTAACCCAAACCAATTAGGATTATATTGGGGTGTGATTAGATGACTTAAGACAGATGTGAAAGTGTATAACTGAAAAGTTTCCGCCCGCCGTTTTAGTTTTTTTTCTTTTGGGGGTTCTGTCTTTGATTCTGTCAGTCTGTTAGTCTGTGTCAGTGATGTAGTGTACTTTTGACTTTGAGTTTGAGTTTAGCTGAAGATTAGCTCTCTCTCTCTCTTCATGTTTCATTGCCAGACTTTGACCTTTTATAAGTTACTTTCGAGCTGTCTGCCTAAGCAAAAACGATAATGTCTGTAATTCTCTGAAAGCTTCGAATTGCCTTTTAAATTACTTTCAAATTGTAATCAAGCAACTACAAATAAAACAATTCTTTTTGGCACCTGAGAAGTTTTAATTGAAGTTTCTGCTGAGTCCCAGTATTCGCAAAGTGCTACTGGTAACCGAATAGCAGAAATAATATAAATTCCTTCAACTTTACACAGCCGAATAATACTAGGAATCCAACAACTTGGCATAGTCCAGAAATATTACAAATCTTACAACTTGTCGTATTGCGCCAGGACTTTGATTCATCAACTAAGCTTCCCCCAACTTGGCGTAGTTCGGCAAGTTAAGATTCCTTCAAATACAAGATTCCTACAATTGGCGAGCCAGCCAGGAGTTGACATTCTTTCAAATACAAGATTCCAACATTGGCGTAGTCGGCAGCTGGGGGGAGTACTGAGGACGACCTTCGGAGGCCCAGGTGACGACGGAAAGCTTCAAAGATAATCGGAGGAGGTCCGGAACCTTCGGGAAGCTTCGGAGATAGTCGGAGGAGGCCCAGAAGACAGCCGGAACCCACTGCTAGACTAGGGTAAGAAATATCTTTTTCACCCATTAAAAGTCTTAAAGCCGCATCAATCAGTACTTCGACCCTTGAAAAGAACATTTTTTATAGACTGTGTTAAATAAATCAAGTGCCAGTCGTTGAGACTAACGTAGACGTGGCTGGAAGATTAGTCACTGCAGTAACTAAAATAAAACGGGACTAAAAAAAAAAAATTGTCACGGCAGTCAGCGATCAAGAAAATTTATGGCTGATCCAAATCAAAGTGTAGATTCAGAGCCTTTAGCAGGCAGAAAATTACTCCCCACTACATCCAAGGGGGGTGCTGGAATACCAGATGTTTCTGTTGAAGATATGTTGAGGGATTGTAGATCATTGACTCGTAGACAATTTAACCTATGTGAAACCTCAAAAAAAATTGAATCAAAGTATGATATCCCCAGAGGACAGTGGTCCTTCAATAATATCAAGAGAGCATGGGGAAAATGCACACAATTACACGGTGCAGAACGTGTAAAATGGTCCCTGGTAATTACGGGACAGATACACAGTCAGCAAGAGATCATTATTAAAAATAAAAGTGATCATCAGCTTCAGTCCACTAAAGACCAACTAATTGCAGTTGTTAAAGAATTGCAAGATGCAAAATCCAAACTTGAGCATTATGATGAAATTAAAACAGAATTGCAAGTTGCAAAATCCAAACTTGAGCATTATGATGAAATTAAAACAGATTTGCAAAACAAAACCTCTGAACTCCAGCAGTTATCTGTTCAAATCGCAGAATTCCAATTTCAAGTTTTTAAAGTGGAGTCAAAATACCAACAGTTGCAATTAACTACTGAGCGAAGTGATGGTGAGTATAGGTCCACTAAAAACCAACTAATTGCAGTTGTTGAAGAATTGCCAGATGCAAAATCCAAACTTGAGCATTATGATGAAATTAAAACAGATTTGCAAAACAAAACCTCTGAACTCCAGCAGTTATCTTTTCAAATAACAGAATTCCAAAATCAAGTTTTTGAAGTGGAGCCAAAATACCGACAATTGCAATTAAAAACTGAGCGAAGTGAACTTGAAAATTGCAAGTTAATGAAAGAAAGATGTGTTTTAGAAAGAGATGTAAACAACGTAACTGAACACTGCAATTCTTTGACAAACAGGCTTTCTGTGCAGAAAATTGAACAAACACAGAAAGCAGCCCAAGCACCCCACCTAGTGGCACAATCGGCAATTGCACAGCCGAGATCAATTGTCTAGAATAAATTATTTCCTCTGTCAGATGAATCAGATGAAGATAGTGTTCCTACAATACAAAATACTAAAGTAATTCGACTAGCCCCTTTAAAACGCAAATTGGTTAGAGTTGGAAGCAAAAAAATAGAAGAAGATGGTGAAACTATTACTCGAAACATATGTGACCACCAATGGGTCCATGAACAGATTGATCCTTCAAAAATTGACAAATGGTCCAAAGATCTTCCACACCCTAAAAAGGGTGGGATGACCACATGGGATGGAATTCACAGATTACAAGCCATTTACAGTCTCCACCCATTTGATGGAGTACAAATTCTGATTATCATGCTAGGTACTCGTGTAATTTCAACCCTTAGAAATGAAGTAGAAGTTGCCCTTGGAGACGATTTGCAAAATTTAGAAGCTGGTTGGCTAGCAGTCAAGAATTGGCTATTAAAATTTCGCCCCCCCGAGGACCAATTGGTCTAAGATCACATCTTGCATTCAAAAAAATAATGAAGATATTCAGGATTTTGAGGAAAGATTTTTACATATTTGGATGGAATATTCAGGGATGTCATTCGACCAGGAAAATTACACATGGGATGCAAGCACTTTAAGTCCATTAAAAACGGCTTTTATAGCCGGTGTTAAACCTGAAGTTTCTGCTGTCTTGAATTTGGTTTTACCAGCTTGGGCCACAGCTGGCACATACCGAGACATAGTTGACCGATGCATTCAGATAGATCGTGGTTTGCACAATCATGCAACTTTTAACACTGCAGCTGCACAAATGCAGTCTATGGCTCAAATCCAGCCCATGTTACCTGCTGCTCCAGCGGCGGCTGTTGCAGCACCTGCAGCAATTTCACCACCAGCGCCAGAGCAAACATGTACCCTTGCTCCATTAAAATCATGTAAGAAAATACCACAATGTCTTTTCTGTGGTAGAGTAGGACACTGGATGGCAAAATGCTATCATAAACAACGGATGGATTCGAGAGATGATAATGAAGTAGACAATGTTCACTACAATACATCTCCACCTCGTGGACAACCATGTAACAAGTACCAACAAGACACACCCAGTATGGCTTCTGGTCCGCACCACTGGCTAAGCAACTACAACCATGGTTTGCTTTTACAGTTAATCAACAACAGTATCATAATAGCCCAACTGTTTACCACATGGCTTTACAGAATCATCTCAGGCAACTGCCTGTTCGGCCTTCCACCATTATCCAATATGAAGATGATGTTCTGATAACCTCTATCAATAAAGATGATCATGACAAAGATTTACGGATGGTCTTGAACCACCTCAGTGCTAATAGTCACAAAGCTAGCTTTGCCAAAACACAAATTGCCCAGAAAGAAGATGTTTACTTGGGACAGGAAATTTCCAAAGGAAAAAGGGAACTTACTCAGAACAGAACGGCTGCCATCAAAGCAGCTAAAGAACCCTCAATGTATCGCTAAAAAGTCGTAGAACTGTCAACTTAAGAAAACTGTCATTATTCTGAACGTTGCTTTATTAATTTAAAGAAATTAACATATCTTGTTAGCTGTGTTTCCTTTAACAGAACCGACAAATTCATCTACAGAAAATCAAGATACAGCACAAGATTGGTTCAGTTATATATTTAATAAGTTATTGTATTTGATATTTTAAAATAAATGTTTAAAATTAGTCTGGAAATTAAAACTTCAAACAATGTGGAAGCTGGTTTTTAAAAAAAACTCAAATCTATATTCCAAAAGAACAGATTGTTCAAAAACATTTGATAACGGGAATTTGGCAGCAATCCAACTTTTACTCACAGTCCATTTGAGTGATCAAAAAAAAGTTTAGAGATGCGAATGGCATCATTCCAAGCTATACGCCTCTTTTTGTCTCTGTAAGAAAATGAACCCTTTCAACAAGCTTTTGTGTATAATCCAGAGGATGTCAATTTTGATCATCATTTTACCATTTATTACTAGATCATATGTTCAACTTTTATTGTATAATCATTTTATTTGTATGCATGAAGTTATTATTAATTGTTTATTGCTGAATTATGTAATCATGATATCAATTTTCAATCAGTATATCAATGTTAAGATCTGTAAAATGTTAACCGTAGTATTACAAAATCGAATGGCACCTGACTATGTGCTAGCTGAAAAAGGTGGCACCTGCGCCCTGATTGGTGCAGAGTGTTGAACTTTCATTCCCGATAACTCTAAAGAAGTTAAAGATTTGGCATTACATATCCAAAAAGAAATCAAAAAACTTGATCCACCCCAATTTATCTCTCTCTGGGATAAAATTTGTGGGTGGTTTTGACACACTGGATGGAATGTCCAGAATAAGAATAATCCTATTCTCCTGTGTAGCTGTATTCATCATTTACATAACATACCAATGTGATCAAATTTGATTAATTTATTAATTATAATAATTATTTTGAAATGCCTGTTGCAATGTTAAGTGTCCATTCTATTGTTTAAAACTGTAATGACAATATGAATGAGTTATTCTTTGCGCTTTTACCTATCCTATTGCATTAATGATGTATTTTATCTTATGGTGATATATCTCACTTAATTTTTCGATTCATCAAAGGGCCGACTGTAGAAGCCAGGTATTTTGAATACAACTAGTATAGGTAAAAGATAGCTGTTTAAGCATAAATATTAAGCCCTAGTTTTAAATACTCATTTAAAAATGAGAATTTTAGCACACATAAATTCAGGTCTTCAATAGATACATGAAACAGCATAAAATTCCATCATAGATTATAACAGCACAGTTGCAAGACAATTTGAGACTGCTTGTGCTAATTGTCAAGGACAAGGACTGAGTTCCATGGCAACGAGGTGGCAGGAGTCCAATGCAGTTTGTAAAGCATTGAATCATATATATATTTCACTCAATCTTTCTCGATATGAAGTCTCCATTGTTACATTAGCCAAGCCATCTTAAAACCAGTCTATTGCTGGTAAAGATTAGCAGAATATCACATTCCATAACATGTAGACATGAAACAATTAAAAGCTGATGTTGCACATTGAAGATGGATGGCTTGCCATCAAATCAAATGTGTTTGAGTCTAACCCAAACCAATTAGGATTATATTGGGGTGTGATTAGATGACTTAAGACAGATATGAAAGTGTATAACTGAAAAGTTTCCGCCCGCCATTTTAGTTTTTTTTCTTTTGGGGGTTCTGTCTTTGATTCTGTCAGTCTGTTTCAGTGATGTTAGTCCACTTTTGACTTTGAGTTTGAATTTAGCTGAAGATTAGCTCTCTCTCTCTCTTCATGTTTCATTGCCAGACTTTGACCTTTTAAAAGTTACTTTCGAGCTGTCTGCCTAAGCAAAAAAGATAATGTCTGTAATTCTCTGAAAGCTTCGAATTGTCTACGAATTGCCTTTTAAATGACTTTCAAATTGTAATCAAGCAACGACAAATAAAACAATTCTTTTTGGCACCTGAGAAGTTTTAACTGAAGTTTCTGCTGAGTTCCAGTATTCGCAAAGTGCTACTGATAACCGAATAGCAGAAATAATATAAATTCCTTCGACTTTACACAGTCGAATAATACTAGGAATCCAACAACTTGGCATAGTACAGAAATATTACAAATCTTACAACTTGTCGTATTGCGCCAGGACTTTGATTCATCAACTAAGCTTCCCCCAACTTGGCGTAGTTCGGCAAGTTAAGATTCCTCCAAATACAAGATTCCTACAATTGGCGAGCCAGCCAGGAGTTAACATTCTTTCAAATACAAGATTCCAACATTGACCCCCTCGATCGCCCGCCGCCTGGACCTATAAATGACGCGCTTCGCGAAGCCCAGAAGCAGGTTCACAAGGAGGTAAGTGGCGCTGGTTCGCGAGGTCTTCGGCCCAAGTAGGACTCAGCAAAAACACAGTCCGTGCTCCCACCTTGGAATGACCACCCAATGGAATCCACCTCCTCCCTGCTGGTGTGTGGGCTCTTCAGTCCGGGAGGGGGCTCAGCAAACACACTGCCCACTCGATCCCTCTGCCCTGGAACAAGCACACCGGATAGAATAAGGAGGGTTTTGTCCTTGCTGAAGGTAGATGTTATCAGTTGGGAAGACTGGGTCGGCCCCTCAACCCGGGAGGGGCCCAGCAAACAAGCAGTCCAAAGGGTTTTACTCCCATCTTGTTTTTGAAGTTACATCCTTGTTGTTGACCATCTCTCCTCTCTCCATCCTTCTCTCCCCTCTCCTTCCTTCTCCCCCCTCTCCTTCCTTCTCTCCCCTCTCCTTCCTTCTCTCCCCTCACCTTCCTCCAGGCAGCTCAGCAGCAACCAGCACTGGACTCAGGCAACAAACTGAGCAACAGCAATAGAGAGAAAGAGAGAGAGCAGCAACCACTCTTCACCACAGCAACAACCTCACAACAGCAAAGTCTGTACTGGGAGCCAGCTTCGGATTGGCTATGCTAAATTGCCACTTAATTAGAAACAAATAATTGGGTACTCTAAATTTATAATTAATAATAATAACACTCACCTCTGTCACAATTTTGGTGTTTTCAAGTTTACAATCTCCTGCTGCAACCTTCGGCTGGAAAGATATCTGAAACTTTGGAAGCAGCTGTAAAAGGAAATTACAATGGTCAGAAATGTTTTCGAGGTTAGAAATTAAGATCAAACATTTATGTTGGTTTGAGTTTGCTGGGTGTAAATCCTCCCCTAACCCCCGGTAAAAGGAGTTTCCAAAATCCATCACTCTTTGAGTCCAGGATAGAAGTTCCAAACATTCTCTTCCCTTGTTGCCAGTCCCAGGATTATTTAATGCAGGTTATACTTGCTTTGGAGGCAGTTCAGTGAAGTTTCACTAGTCTGATTCCTGGGATGGGAGAGTTTGTTTTATGGAGCAAGATTGAGCCTGATTGGTCTGTACCCGATGGAGTTTAGAAGAATGAGAGATGATCTTATTGAAACATCCTGAGGGGTTTTGATGAAAGAATATTTTCCCACGTGGGGATTCAAGAACTGAGGGGGACAGTTTAAAGATAAGAGTTCTCCAATTTGACACTGAGATAAGGAGAAATGTCTTCCCTCAGAGGGTCATCAGTCTGGATAAAAGCAAATTACTGCGGATGCTGGAATCTGAAACAAAACAGTAAATACTGGACAATCTCAGCAGGTCTGACAGTATCTGTGGAGAGAAAAGGGAGCTAACGTTTTGAGCCTGGATGACTCTTTATCAAAGCTGAGTTTGTGGAATTCTCTTTCCCAGAGAGCAGTGGCGCTGGGTCACTGAATATACTCAAAGCTGAGTTTGTCTTTCTGTATCTACTGGGGAGTCAAAGACGTGCTTGTTAGGAGAATTGAACATTCACCTGAACAGGCGCCGGAGTGTGGCGACTTGGAGATTTCACAATAACTTCATTGCAATGTTAATGTAAGCCTAATTATGACAATAAAGATTATTATTATTTTTTATTGATGTTCTTGGAAAATATTGACCTTTATATTTTAATTGATAATTTACTTTTGTAATGGAGGTGTCACTGTGAAGAATGTGTCAGTCAGTAAGGATTGTCAGTGAGGATTGATCAGCATTTTCTAATTGGAGATGTTAATCAGAGGAAGCGTTCAGACACTGAATTGTAGAGTGTTTTTACAAAAACAACTGAGAACTGAAGTAAAAATTCATAATTTTATTGTTCACCGGTTTCTTTGGGAGTTCTTAAATCGAAGGATAAGATCACAGATGATGATTTAAAAAGGGACCCTGCCATCACAAAAACCAACATATATCTGGAAGATTAAACTCCAGCCAGTTAACGTTAGGATGAAAGTAAATAATAATAATCTTTATTGTCACATAGAGGCTTACATTAACACTGCAATGAAGTTACTGTGAAATGCCCGTCGCCACATTTTGGCGCCTGTTCAGGGACAAGGAGGGAGAATTCAGAATGTCCAAATTGCCTTACACTACATCTTTCGGGATTTGTGGGAGGAAACCGGAGCACCCGGAGGAAACCTGCGCAGACACAGGGAGAACATGCAGACTCCGCACAGTGACCCAAGTCGGGAATCGATCCTGGGACCCTGGCGCTGTGAAGCATTAAGGAGCACTCAGGGAGCATTAAGGTTCAGACAGGATAATACCATGGAACAATATCGAAATAACAGAAATATTAAATAATTACTTTGCATCATTGTTTCCCAGGGGATAGAACAGAACATTGAATGATGAGGTGATTATTGATTACACTAATCAAACTCAAAAGGGAAAAAGCCCCTGATCTGAATGGATTACATCCACGTATTTTAAAAGATTTGCAGGGAGAGACATTACTGCTCATATCTAATAATTCATTAAAAAGGTTCAGTTCTAAAAGATTGGCAGCTCAGTAATGTAATTCCTATAATTAAAATGGTGGACAGAACATGCCCAGGAAATTATGAAACAATTAGCTTCAAATTGGTAAATAATCGAATCCTGAGTAAAGGAGGGAATTTTTAAAATCTGGAAAAGATAAACATAACAATGAATAATCAATATGGATTTCAAATGGGAAAATCTTGTCTGACCAAAGCTATGTGTTTTGCTGCTTGTGCGTGTGCTGCTTATCATTAGGTGTAAGAAACCTTCCTCCCCAATGTGGTTGCTGACAATTCCATTGATTTGAATGGTACGATTAGAGTCAGAGAGTTTTTCCAGGAGTGAAAGAGGCGCTTTAACCCATCGGGTCTCCACCAGCCATCAAGCACCTATTTACTCAAATCCCATTTTCTAGCACTTAGTCCGTAGCCTGTTCAGAATTTCTATCCTGGACTGACAGTGATGGCTGTTGTAAACTCCTTTTACAGGGGGTTAGAATTGGAGAATTTACACACAACAAACTGAACCCAACAGAAAGATTTGTCTTTTTGTGATTTCTATCCTGCATTGCCAGTGATGACTTTTGTAACATGAGAGATTACAGCTCTCAGGAAAGATTAAATGGAGAGGGGCCTTTTTTCTATCGAAAACAACAAATTAAGCAGTGGCCTGATAAAACTCTTTAAAATTATCAGTAGTTTCAAGCGGAGCGATGTGAGAGAGTCCAAAATCAGTGACCATCTATAAACAACAAGTCATAAACACAAGATAGTTACGAATAAATCCAAGGGGGCAATTTGGACAAATTTATTTACTCACAGGTTTAGAATGTGCAACTCATTACCATGGAAAGGAGTTGAGGAAAGTGCTGAGATGTTTTCAAAAGGAAACGGGACAAGCACATGAGAAAATGGAATCAAAAATCAGCTGAAAGGCTGAGATTTGATCGGTGTGACAGTCGGAGATGTGTGCCGAGTACTGACAGCAGCAGAATCTGTGACTGAATGGACTGTTTGTGTCTTATATATTCACAGTATTTCAATGTAATCTCCTTTTACAGAATATTTGCAGATGCAAACATCATGCAAACATTCCACTAACAGCCTCCCCGAACAGGCGCCGGAATGTGGCGACTAGGGGCTTTTCACAGTAACTTCATTTGAAGCCTACTTGTGACAATAAGCGATTTTCATTTTTCATTTCATTTCATGTCGAGATCTGACAGTCACTTGATTCATCAGGACCGGCCTTTCAACGTCGAAGGAAAAATGTTTGTCTGTTTTGTCTTTCGGAAAAATATTCAAAAATCATTGTTATTGGAAAAGCACCGAGACACAGACATCTAAGTAATTTTCCACAGTTAGCTGGAACTGAGCTTTAACCAATCACACAGCATGAAATTAAATTGCAGCATTTACGTCAGGGAGACACCGTACTCAGGCTTCAACTGATGATCCAAGTTGGAGAGACATAAGGACATTCGCACCGAAGGAATCAAGAAGCAGCAATAGGACATTCAGCCCTGTGAGCCTGTTCCACCATTTAATAACATCACGGCTGATCTGATAGTGACTCAAATCTGCATCCCACCTACACCTGATAACCTGTCAATAACCATGGAGAAACCGTGGAAATGTGGGGACTGTGGGATGGGATTCAATTACCCGTCTGAATTGGAAACTCATCAACGTATTCACACTGGGGAGAGGCCATTTACCTGCTCCGCGTGTGGGAAGGGATTCACTCGGTCATCATACCTCCTGACACACCAACTTGTTCATACTGATCAGAGACCGTTTAAATGTGCTGACTGTGAGAAGAGCATAAAAGCAGAAAAGATTTACTGTTACATCAACGCACTCACACTGGGGAGAGGCCGTTCGCCTGTTTGGAATGTGGGAAGGGATTTAATGATTTGTCAAACCTCCGGTCTCACCATCAGGTTTACTCTGACCAGAGACCATATAAATGTGCTGACTGTGAGAAGAGCTTTAAAAGCAGAAAGTATTTACTGACACATCAATGCACTCACACTGGGGAGAGGCCATTCACCTGCTCCGTGTGTGGGAAGGGATTCATGTGTTCATCCCAGCTTCTGCAACACCAGCGAGTTCACACTGGACAGAGACCGTACACGACCCCTTTTGGAGTATTATGAGCCATTTTGGGCCCCGTATCTAAGGAAGGATGTGTTGGCCTTGGAAAAGGTCCAGAGGAGGTTTACAAGAATGATCCCTGGAGTGAAGAGCTTGTCGTATGAGGAACGGTTGAGGACTCTGGGTCTGTACTCATTGGAGTTTAGAAGGATATGGGGATATCTTATTGAAACTTACGGGATACTGCGAGGCCTGGGTAGAGTGGACATGGAGAAGATGTTTCCACTTGTGGGAAAAACTAGAAGCAGAGGACACAATCTCAGACTAAAGGCAATCCTTTAAAACAGAGTAAGAAGTCTTACAACACCAAGTTAAAGTCCAGCAGGCTTGTTTAGACTCACTAGCTTTAGGGGCACAGTTCCTTCCTCAGATGATGAGGAGGAATTAAAACAGATGAGGAGGAATTTCTTCAGCCAGAGGGTGATGAATCTGTGGAACTCTTTGCCCAGAAGGCCATGGAGGCCAAATCACTGAGTGTCTTTAAGATATAGATAGGTTCTTGATTAATAAGGGGATCAGGGGTTATGGGGAGAATGGAGATGAGAGAAATATCAGCCATGATGGAATGGCGGAGCAGATTTGATGGACTGAGTGGCCTAATTCTGCTCCTATGTCTTATGATGTGAAGAAAAACATTCTGTGCTGCATGTGGGATCACGAATGCACTGCTCGAAAATGTGGTGGAGGCAGATTCAATTGATGCCTTGAAAAGAAAATTGGACAACTATCTGTTACTGTCAAATCAGCCATGACCTTATTAAATGGTGGAGCAGACTGGGCTGAATAACCAACTCCAGCTCCTTGCTCATCTGTTCGTATCTTTTGAGGAGAAAAATATCTGCAGAGTTCAGGGCCAATGACAGCGGATTATGTCTGATGCAGAAAGTTCGCACAGAGACAAGTTGTTGAGTGCCTTTGTTTTGTGCTGTCACCTTTCTATGCCACTGTGTTATGAGGGAAATGCAGTACACCAATGCAAGAGAGGCAGATTGCTCCCTCGATATGGATTGGATTGGTTTATTGTCACGTGCACCGAGGTACAGTGAAAAGTATTATTCTGCGAGCAGTTCAAACAGATCATTTTGTACATGAAAAGAAAGTAAACTAAAAGAAAATACATAATAGGGCAACATAAGGTACACAATGTAAATATATGGACAAAGGCATTGAGTGAAGCATACAGGAGTGTAGTATTAATCAGGTCAGTCCATAATAGGGTCGTTTAGGGGTCTGGTAATAGCAGGGACGAAGCTGTTTTCAATCTGTTCGTGCGTGTTCTCAGACTTTTGTATCTCCTGCCCGATGGAAGAAGTTGGAAGAGTGAGTAAGCTTGGTGGGAGGGGTCTTTAATTATGCTACCCGCTTTCCCCTGGCAGCGGGAGATGTGGATAGAGCCAGTGGATGGGAGGCAGGTTTGTGTGATGGACTGGGCTGTATTCACTACTCTCTGAGGTTTCTTGCGGTCTTGGGCCGAGCAGTTGCCATACCAGGCTGTGATGCAGCCCGATAGGATGCTTTCTATGGTGCATCTGTAAACGTTGGTAAGAGTCAGTGTGGACATGCCAAATTTCTTTAGTTTCCTGAAGACGTATAGGCGCTGTTGTGCTTTCTTGGTGGTAGCGTCGATGTGGGTGGATCAGGACAGATTTTTGGTGATGGAAACCCTGTGCCCCAGTGCCGGAGAGGCTGGTTGTTGGGCAGTGTGAGCTGATCATGGCTGGATAAAGACTAAGGCAGATGTCAAGACCCTTGGAGTGAAAACAGGTCTGGAGGAAATGGGTCAAAAAACCTGGGGAGTTGCATCTTGCATGAATCGGGAGTGTGATCCAGTCACAATTATGAACAGTAAACTAAACCTATCACTGGTTTGGTGAGATGATTTACCGTGTCCCAGGTGTTGTAAATACTGTACATAATGTAGATCAGCCTGCTTGCTGCCCATGTCTAAGTGATATCAGAATAATGTGCTTCTGTATTAAATAAAGTATCCAAACCTCTCATTGTGCTTCATGCCCAGCATCTTGCCTAACTGTGGATCTTCTGTTTTGCGGACTGGGAAAAGAATCTTCTTGTTTACTAATTGCTCTATGGCGGCTGTGTTACCCAGAATCCCCCACGCTGCAGAAAGTTCCCGATCAGTGAGTGTACGAGGCCAGTGCGCAGGTGCAGTGTGAGTGTGTGCTCTGAGCATGCTCAGTGTCAGTCATGGTGAGAGAGTGAGGAGGAGCTGGGTTGAACACAACAGTGAGCTGTACCCCTGTGAGAAGGGCATCTCCCAGTCTCTGTTTGACTCTCCTGCAGCTTCCTGTCATGGTTGAGTTGGACAAGGAACTCTCATCATTTGAGCTGGAAAAGTCCATTGATTGCTGAGCAAGCAGAAAGGTGCCGGGCAAGGATGGAATTCCAGCTGAACTGCTCACACACAGAAAGTCCCATCAACTGTCCCACCTTCCTGCCCTCCCCTTTTGGGCTGTGAGACTGGTCCACAGACCACGTGTGATGCAATAAAAACAGCAGTGACAGAGGAGACAGCATCACCTACAGGGACATCTCACTCCTTAGAGTCAGGGGAAGACCTTCACTTGGGTGATGTTTAAAAGATTCATCTACTTGCCGACTGAGTTTATCCAGAAGCACAGTGCGGTTTCTGTGCTGACAGATCTACAGTGAACATGATCATCTCCACACACCAGCTACTAGAGAAGTGAACAATTGGGATTTGATCTAAAGTATGAGTGCTGAGAAAGTGAAATGTTCTGATTACTGAGTGAAAGTAAACCTTTCAGTGCGTATCACAATTTACTGGTACAATTGGAAAAGGCACCAAAACGTTTCAATCTCTGAAGATAAACTTCAGCCTTGAAGTTATGTTTCGGAGCTCACAAGCTGTGGGAAGCTTTGCGAATGTTTCCTCTTCCCTTTTGTAAACAAGCGGAGAAGTTAACCCTTTCCCCTGACAGCACGACAATGATTTGAAATGAAGACTTTGACTTTTAAAGATTTGGCTTCATCCCATTTGTTGGGGTCATATTCCCGTGCAAATCATCAGGGGCGGGTTGGAAATTTGCCGGAACATTTTTCTTTATAATCCTAATCTTTATTGTCACAAGTAGTCTTTCATTAACACTGCAATGAAGTTACCGTGAAAAGCCCCTAGTCAGCACATTCCAGAGCCTGTTCAGGTACACAGAGGGAGAATTCAGAATTGTCATGTGAGAGTACCTTTAAGGACTTCCGGTTGCGGTGATGACCAGCTAAGCCGCACGTTTCGGCGGCTCCAGCTTAAACGGACCTTCGGGCTCTTTTAAGAGCCCCAACGGGAAATTATTTTTCGACGAAACCCGGTGTGGGGTGAGGCAACAGGGAGTCCCCCCCAGTGGGAAAGAAAAATATCGGCGGCGGCGGCCAGATCTCGGAGAATCCTCGAGGGCAGCGGCAGAAGAAAGAAAGGAGAAAGGTGGCATCGGAGGGAGCCCAGGCGACATGGGGACCGGACCAGAACGAATTTTTAAGACTGTGTGTGGAGCTGCTAAAAAAGGAGGTGCTGGCCCCGATGCTACAGGCAATCGAGGGGCTTAAAGAGACACAAAAGGCCCAGGAGATAGAGCTCCATGTGGTGGAGCAGAAGGTAACGGACAACGAGGACGAGATCCTGGGCCTAGCGGTCAAAATGCAGACGCACGAGGCACTCCATAAGAAGTGCATCGAAAGGATTGAAGTCCTGGAAAATAGATCAAGGAGAAAGAACCTCCGGATCCTGGGTCTCCCCGAGAGAGTGGAAGGAGCTGGCGGCGGGGCTTACGCGAGCACGATGCTACGCTCGCTAATGGGAGCTGAGGCCCCCTCGGGCCCCTTGGAAGTGGAAGGGGCTCATCGGGTCCCTGCGAGGAGACCAAAGGCGGGAGAACCACCTAGGGCGACGATCGTGCGATTTCATCGCTTCAATGACAGAGAGGCGGTTCTGAGATGGGCCAAGAAGGTACGAAGTAGCAGATGGGAGAATGCGGTGATACGAGTGTATCAGGATTGGAGTGCGGAGGTGGCGAGAAGGAGGGCGAGTTTCAATCGAGCCAAGGAGGTGCTGCATAAGAAGAAAGTGAAGTTCGGGATGTTGCAGCCGGCGCGATTGTGGGTCATGCACCAGGATAGACATTACTATTTTGAAACGTCAGAAGAAGCATGGACCTTCATTCTAAAAGAGAAACTGGACCAGAACTGAGGGACTGATGTTGGAGGGGAAACGACAATGCTGATGTATAGAGGTGTAAATTGGGGAGGTGGGGGGGACACTGAGAAATGTGGGCGCCGGTGGGGGGGGGGGGAAGAAGAGACACAGGCGGGGGATGGGGAATGGGAACGGGGTGGTAGGGGAGCTGCGCCATGGGGGACGGGATGGTTCTAGAAAGCGCGGGGTTTCTTTTTCTTTTCCCGTGCCAGAGAGATGATGGCGGGAAGATAGGCGCAAGGAGGATGGGAGTTCCTCACACGGGGGGGGGGGGGTGTCAAGGAGAGAGCGGGAGAAGCCGGGGTCAGTTGAAGTCAGCTGACTTTCGGAAGCAATATGGGGGGGGGGGGGGGGGAGTAACCATGCTAGATGGGGATCTAGCGGGGGGGTGGGGGAACAGGGGGGACACGGACGGGACAGGGAGGGGGGGGGAACAACTGGGTTGCTGCTGCGGAGATCGAAAGGGAGCTGGTAAGAGAAAAGGTGGTCGGGGCGGGAATGCGCCGCCTGGGGGACGGGTGGGTGCGCGGGACCGGGACGTGGTACTGGCCCAGAGAGGGTGATGGCTAGTCGACAGGGGATGGGGGCGGGCAGCCCCCCAGTCCGGCTGATCACGTGGCACGTGAGAGGCCTAAATGGGCCTATTAAGAGGGCCCGAGTGTTCGCGCACTTAAAGGGACTGAAGGCAGACGTGGCTATGCTTCAAGAGACGCATCTGAAGGTGGCGGACCAGGTTAGGTTAAGGAAAGGATGGGTGGGACAGGTGTTCCACTCAGGGCTGGACGCAAAGAATAGAGGGGTGGCCATATTGGTGGGGAAACGGGTGTCGTTCGAGGCTAGGAACATTGTAGCGGACAGCGGGGGCAGATATGTGATGGTGAGTGGCAGACTGCAGGTAATGGAGGTCGTGCTGGTCAACGTATATGCCCCGAACTGGTCTGATGCAGGATTTATGAAGCGGATGCTGGGACGTATCCCGGACCTGGAGGTAGGAAACCTGGTAATGGTGGGGGGACTTCAACACCATGCTAGACCCAGGGTTAGATAGATCTAGATCCAGGACCGGAAGAAGGCCGGCAGCAGCCAAGGTGCTTAGGGGGTTTATGGACCAAATGGGGGGAGTGGATCCGTGGAGATTTGCTAGGCCGCTGGCCAAAGAGTTCTCCTTTTTCTCCCATGTCCATAAGGTATACTCCCGGATAGATTTCTTCGTTTTGGGAAGGTCACTGATTTCGAGGGTGGAAGGAACGGAGTACTCGGCCATAGCTGTTTCAGACCATGCCCCACATTGGGTGGATCTGAAACTAGGAGAGGGAACAGCGCCCACTCTGGCGACTGGATGTGGGATTATTGGCGGATGAGGGAGTCTGCGGAAGGGTGCGGGGGTGTATCGAAAGGTACCTGGAGGTCAACGATGATGGGGAGGTCCGAGTGGGGGTAGTATGGGAAGCGCTGAAGGCGGTGGTCAGGGGAGAGTTGATCTCCATCAGGGCTCACAAGGGGAAAACAGAGGCCAAAGAGAGGGAAAGATTACTGGGGGAGATTTTGAGTGTGGATAAAAGATATGCGGAGGCCCCGGACGAAGGACTATATAGGGTGAGGCGAAGACTCCAGACGGAGTTTGACCTGCTGACCACAGGGAAGGCAGAGGCACAGTGGAGGAAGGCACAGGGGATGAGATATGAATATGGGGAAAAGGCGAGTCGCCTGTTGGCCCACCAGCTTTGAAAGAGGACAGCGGCGAGAGAAATAGGGGGAGTTAGGGATGAAACGGGAACCACGGTGCGGAGAGCAGGGAAGGTAAATGAGGTGTTCAAGACCTTTTATGAGAGGTTATATAGGTACCAACCCCCGGAGGGAAAAGAGGGGATGCAGCAGTTTCTGGACCAACTAACAATCCCAAGGGTGGAGGAGCAGGAGGTGGCAGGCCTGGGGGCGCCAATTGGGGTGGACGAGGTGACCAAAGGGCTGGGGAACATGCAGGCAGGGAAGGCCCCGGGACCGGACGGGTTCCCGGTGGAATTTTATTGGAAATATGTGGACTTGTTGGCCCCGCTGCTGGTAAGAACCTTTAACGAGGCCAGAGAAGGGGGGACGATATCACTAATCCTGAAGCGAGATAAAGACCCGCTGCAATGCGGGTCTTATAGGCCTATCTCACTCCTAAATGTGGACGCCAAGTTGCTGGCAAAAGTGCTGACAATGAGGATAGAGGATTGTGTCCCGGGGGTGGTGCACGAAGATCAGACAGGGTTCGTAAAGGGGAGACAATTGAATGTCAACGTGCGACGGCTATTGGGGGTGATAATGATGCCCCCAGCAAAGGGGGAGGCAGAGATAGTGGCGGCAATGGATTCAGAGAAGGCATTTGATAGGGTAGAGTGGGAGTATCTATGGGAGGTGCTGAGGAGGTTCGGGTTCGGGGAGGGGTTTGTCAGCTGGGTTAAACTCCTCTATGGGGCCCCAATGGCAAGTGTAGTCACAAATCGGCAAAGGTCGGAGTATTTTCGACTACATAGGGGAACAAGACAGGGATGCCCGCTGTCCCCATTACTGTTCGCACTGGCAATTGAACCACGGGCCATAGCGCTGAGAGACTCCAGGAAATGGAGGGGTGGTTAGAGGGGGAGAGGAACACTGAGTGCCACTCTACGCAGATGACCTACCGCTATATGTGGCGGATCCAGTGGGGGAATGATAGAGGTTATGCAGATATTGAGGGAGTTTGGAGATTTCTCGGGATATAGGCTTAACTTGGGGAAGAGTGAGCTTTTCGTAATACACCCTGGGGACCAGAGTAGAGGGATAGATGGCCTGCCGCTAAGGAGCGTGGAAAGAAACTTCCGATACCTGGGGATTCAGATAGCCAGGAGCTGGGAAACCTTACACAGACTCAATCTGACTCGGTTGGTGGAGCAAATGGAAGAGGATTTCAAAAGGTGGGATATGCAGCCGCTGTCACTGGCGGGTAGAGTGCAGGCGATTAAGATGATGGTCCTCCCGAGGTTCCTATTTGTGTTTCAATGTTTCCCTATATTGATCACTAAGGCCTTTTTCAAAAAGATAGGAGCATCATGAGCTTCGTGTGGGCAGGGAAGGCCCCGAGGGTAAGAAGGGGGTTCCTGCAACGTAGCAGGGACAGAGGGGGACTGGCGTTGCTGAAGTTGGGCGACTACTACTGGGCCGCCAACGTGGCGATGATCCGTAAGTGGATGATAGAGGGAGAGGGGGCGGCGTGGAAAAGGCTGGAGATGGCGTCCTGTAAAGGAACGAGCTTAAAAGCGCTGGTGACGGCCCACTACCGCTCTCCCCGAAAAGGTTTACCACAAACCCAGTGGTGGCGGCAACATTAAGTATCTGGAGGCAATGGAGGCGACAAAGGGGTGTGTTGGGAGCCTCGGTGTGGTCCACGATCAGGAACAACCATAGGTTTGCCCCAGGGAGGTTGGACGGAGGGTTCCAGAGCTGGCACCGGGCAGGAATTAGGAGAGTGGGAGACTTATTTATAGATGGGACGTTTGCGAGCTTGGGAGCGCTAGAGGAAAAGTATGAGCTGCCCCCGGGGAATATCTTTAGGTATATGCAGGTGAGGGCGTTCACGAGACAACAGGTGAGGGAATTTCCGCTGCTCCCAACACAAGGGATCCAGGATAGAGTGCTTTCGGGGGTGTGGGTCGGGGAGGGCAAAGTGTCCGAAATATACTGGGAGATGAGAGAAGAACTGAAGGGAAATTGGGAATAAGAGCTCGGGGAGGAGATTGAGGAGGGTTTGTGGTCTGATAACCTCAGTAGGGTAAATTCCTCTTCCTCGTGTGCCAGGCTTAGCGTGGTCCAATTTAAGGTGCTACATAGAGCACACATAATGGGAGCGAGGTTGAGCAGGTTCTTCGGAGTGGAGGACAAGTGCGGGAGGTGAGGGGGAAGCCCGGCGTACCACACACATATATTTTGGTTGTGTCCGGCACTGGAGGGGTATTGGAGGGGAGTGGCGGGAGTGATCTCGAAGGTGGTGAAGGTTCGGGTCAAACCAAGCTGGGGGTTAGCTATATTTGGGGTAGCAGATGAGCCGGGAGTGCAGGAGGCGAAAGAGGCCGATATTGTGGCCTTTGCGTCCCTAGTAGCCCGGAGTAGGATTTTACTCATGTGGAAGGAAGCAAAACCCCCCGGCGTGGAGGCTTGGATAAACGATATGGCAGGGTTCATAAAACTGGAGCGGATGAAGTTTGCACTGAGAGGATCGGCTCAGGGGTTCACCAGGCGGTGGCAACCGTTCAACTATCTAGCGGAACGTTAGGGGGAAAATAGATAGCCAGCAGCCCAGAGGGAAGTAAATTGTTCGTGTTCTAGATGGGGTGAGGGGGCGGGGGGGGGGGGGGAGAGCACTATTTTGTGCTATTTTGTTAGTTAAATTAGTGAACTATCAGTTATCATGTTACCGTTTTTGTTGATTTGTAAGGGGGAAAAATTGTGTTTGAAAACTTTAATAAAATATATTTTTTTAAAAAAAGAGTACCTTTAAGAACTGGGTGTTTATTAAATAGCTGTAGTGGATGTCCCTTTAAGAAATGGGTGTTTATCAAATAGCTGTAGTGAAGACAGACAGCCCAGTTCCACCCACACTCTGATATCACTGCAGCTATTTGATAAACACCCATTTCATAAAGGTACAGCTGGTCTTCCAACCAATCGGAGTGAATGAGGGGTGGGCTGATCCCGGATCTCCCTCATTGGCTGAGACTCTGTATCATTTTGAGTTCTTCCCATTGGCCACATGGCGTGGGTTCCAAAACTTCATTTCCTGCCTGAGCGATGTTGACCAATGGGAGGATTTGGAAGACCGGATGGACTCTGGTCCTCCAGCCAATCAGACTGCGGGCTTTGTGTAAATGAAGATTGAGCTTCACACAGACTAAAATGTTTTCCTGTGTCAAACCTCCGAGTAAAATACTTTCCACTTTTCACTTCAATGGACTTGAAATTAAGAGTCCATTAACCCTCCTACAGAACTGTTACAACGAGGAACACGGGGCAGCACGGTAGCATTGTGGATAGCACAACTGCTTCACAGCTCCAGTGTCCCAGGTTCGATTCCGGCTTGGGTCACTGTCTGTGTGGAGTCTGCACATCCTCCCAGTGTGTGCGTGGGTTTCCTCCGGGTGCTCCGGTTTCAAAGTTGTGCAGGTGGTGGATTGGCCATGATAAATTGCCCTTAGTGTCCAAAATTGCCCTTAGTATTGGGTGGGGTTACTGGGTTATGGGGATAGGGTGGAGGTGTTGACCTTGGATAGGGTGCTCTTTCCAAGAGCCGGTGCAGACTTGATGGGCCGAATGGCCTCCTTCTGCACTGTAAATTCTATGAACAAACGTTAACTGTGTTTCTCTCGCAACAGATGTGTCACAGTGGTTAGCACTGCTGCCTCATAGCGCCAGTGTCCTGGGTTCAATTCCGGCTTTGGGTGACTGTGTGGAGTTTGCACGTTCTCCCCGTGTCTGTGTGGGTTCCCTCCGGGTGCTCGTTTTCTCCCACTGTCCAAAAATGTGCCGGTTTGGTGGATTGGCTTTGCTAAATTGCTCCTTCGTGTCCAATGGTGTAGTGGGGTTATGGGGAGAGGTTGGGGAAAGTGCACCTGTGTGGGGAGCTCTTTTGTAGCGTTGGTGCAAACTCGATGGGCCGAATGGCCTCCTTCTGCACTGTAGGGATTCTATGATGCTGCCAGACATGCTGTGTTAATCTAGCATTTTCTGTTTTTACTCGATATTGCACACCTTTTCAATCCACTAATTATATTTATTGAACCACTGTACCATCAACTACCTGGAGCAGTGTGTTGATGTTTCAACCATTCCAGACTGTATGGAGTTTGTACATTCTCCCAGTGTCTGTGTTGGTTCCCTCCAGGTGCTGCAGTTTTCTCCCACTGTCCAAAGATGTGCAGGTTAGGTGGATTGGCCCCGCTAAATTGACCCTTAGTGTCCAAACAAAGGTTAGGTGGCATTACTGGGTTACGGGAATAAACAAAGAATAGAGAAAAGTACAGCATAGGAAAAGGCCCTTCGGCCCTCCAAGCCTGCGTCGACCATGTTGCCCATCTAAACTAAAATATTCTTTGCTTCCGGGGTCCGAATCCCTCTATTTCCATCCTATTCATGTATTTTGTCAAGATGCCCCTTAATAGGTGGAGGCATGCGCTAAGTAGGGTTATCTTTCCAAGGGCCGGTGGAGGCTGGATGGGCCGAATGGCCTCCTTCTGCACTGTAAATTGAATGATACTGCAGGATTTTCTCTCACAGTCTGATCCGATGGGTCTGTCTGGTGGTATTTCCCTGATGGTGGCACAGTGGTTAGCACTGTTGCTTCACAGCACCAGTGTTCCGAGTTCAATTCTCGCTTGGGTCACTGTCTGTGCAGAGTCTGCACTTTCTCCCAGTGTCGGTGTGGGTTTCCTCCGGGTGCTCTGGTTTCGTCCCACAAGTCCCGAAAGATGCACTTGTTAGGTGAATTGGACATTGTGAATTCTCCCTCTGTGTACCCAAACAGGCGTCAGAGTAGGTTGACTCGGGGCTTTTCACAGTAACTTCACGCAGTGTTAATGTAAGCCTACTTGTGACATTAATAAAAATTATTATTCTGTGTTTGGGTATTTTAAGGAGCAGGTAGAACCTCCTTGGTTCTACCTGTTGTCCCCTCAGATATTCCCATCTGTATTTGGTTAATGTGTCAGGAGTCTGGGTTCTTCCAGTCTGTCTCCAACTCTCCTTCCTGTCTCGGGTATATGGGTCGAGGTAGCTTGGTGTTGTGATTCGTGTTGTTTAGTTGTCTGTCTGTCTCCAGCAGGTATTGTTGTCTCTCGACAATGACTGTGCTGCTCCCCTTGTCTTCTGGTCTTATGAACATATCCGTGTTGGATCTAAGCTCCCGGATTGTCTGTCTTCCTCTCTGGGTGAGATTCTGTTTGTCTCTTGTATTTCACGACTGTGACAGGACAGAGATCTGATTGAAGGGATTCAGACTTGGGAGTTCTGGGAAAGATAGGCAAGGATTTGGGAGGTGACAACATGTACAAAGAGTTTGGAGAGAGAGGCTGAAAATGGGGCAGTAATTTGTAAGGATGGCAGGGTCAAGGGTTTGTTTTATTGAGGAGGTGGTGATGACGGCAGATTTGAAGGACAGAGGGACAGTACCTGAAGAGAGAGAAATGTTGACAATATCCATCGACACAGAGTAGTTGGTTGATCAGTAGCTGAGTGGGAATAGGGTCGATGGAGCAGGAGCTGGGTCTCATGGACAAGATAAGCTCTGAGAGGGCATGAGGGAAGATGGGAGAGAAACTAGAGAAAGATGTGGGTTCAAGGCACGGGAAAGGATGAAATTTAGAGACAATTTGGTCCGTGGGCTCGTGGAAGGGAGGGAAGCAGCAGAGGCCGCTGATCGGATTTACTCAAAGAAGCTCCACAAGCTCCTCACACTTCTTGTTGGAGGTGAGTATGGAAGAGACAGGGGAGAGCGAGAGTACTTCAAAAGGAGCTAACTTGTGACAGAGATATTAAAAAGTTTCAGCACACTGCGTATTTAACACAAGTCTAATTTATTTGACTGTTACACAGAATATTAGCCCCTGTAAATGGGCTGGAGTTTGTTATCAGCAGAAAGAGACCCAAATGAACACGGTTCAGTCCTGATTGTGAGGAACAGCAAAATCCAATCACTATGGTTACTTGTGGCCTCGTTGGTGTCTCAGCAGGTGGGATGAAGAGGTGAATCCCTTCCCACACTCGGAGCAGGTGAACGGTCTCTCCCCAGTGTGAATTCGCTGGTGCTTCTGCAGGGCGGATAGCTGAGTGAATCCTTTCCCACACCAGGAGCAGGCGAATGGTCTCTCCCCAGTGTGAATTCGCTGATGTACAGTGAGGTTAGATGATCGACTGAACCCAGTCCCACAGCGAGAGCACCTGAAGGGTCTCTCGTCAGTGTGAACACGTTGATGGCTCATCAGTTCCCCAGAGCTTTTATAGCCTTTCCCGCAGTCTGGACATTGAAACGGCCTCTCCCCAGTGTGAACTCGCTGGTGACTCAAGAGGTGGGCTGAAATAGTAAATCCCTTCCCACATTCTGAGCAGGTGAATGGCCTCTCCCCAGTGTGAATTCGCTGGTGCTTCTGCAGGGTGGATGAATCACTGAATCCCTTCCCACATTCTGAGCAGGTGAATGGCCTCTCCCCAGTGTGAATGCGCTGATGTACAGTGAGGTTAGATGATCGTCTGAACCCAGTCCCACAGCGAGAGCACCTGAAGGGTCTCTCGTCAGTGTGAACACGTTGATGGCTCATCAGTTCCCCAGAGCTTTTATAGCCTTTCCCGCAGTCTGGACATTGAAACGGCCTCTCCCCAGTGTGAACTCGCTGGTGACTCAAGAGGTGGGCTGAAATAGTAAATCCCTTCCCACATTCTGAGCAGGTGAATGGCCTCTCCCCAGTGTGAATTCGCTGGTGCTTCTGCAGGGTGGATGAATCACTGAATCCCTTCCCACATTCTGAGCAGGTGAATGGCCTCTCCCCAGTGTGAATTCGCTGATGTACAGTGAGGTTAGATGATCGTCTGAACCCAGTCCCGCAGTGAGAGCACCTGAAGGGTCTCTCGTCAGTGTGAACACGTTGATGGCTCATCAGTTCCCCAGAGCTTTTATAGCCTTTCCCGCAGTCTGGACATTGAAACGGCCTCTCCCCAGTGTGAACTCGCTGGTGACTCAAAAGGTGGGCTGAAATAGTAAATCCTTTCCCACATTCTGAGCAGGTGAATGGCCTCTCCCCAGTGTGAATTCGCTGGTGCTTCCGCAGGGTGGATGAATCACTGAATCCCTTCCCACATTCTGAGCAGGTGAATGGTCTCTCCCCAGTGTGACTGCGTCGATGAGTTTCCAGATTGGATGGGGAAGTGAATCCTTTCCCACAGTCCCCACATTTCCATGGTTTCTCCACAGAGTGACTGCATTTGTGGCTTGTGAGGCCTGATGATTGACTGAAACCTCGTCCACACACACAACACGTGTACGGTTTCTCCCCACTGTGAACGATGCTTTTTCCTTCCATGATCGATGATATTCAGGATATGATAAATTAAGGACTCTGTCAGATCCTGATGTGATGCTTGGTTTGAGTTTCCGGACTTTGAAGCCTCCTCTTCGAACACCCTGTGAAACTGATTTAAAACAGAAAATAGGGAGTGAGAGAAAACACACAAAAACAGGTTGTGAAATTGAGCTGAATGAATCTGGTCATTTGTGGGGCCGGCACTAGGAATATGTGACCATGAAAACTGCTGGATTGTCATAAAAATCCAACTGGCCTCTTTGGGAGGAAAGAGGAAGCGGTGAAGAGGGATTTTGTATATCTCCAAGACATATTTAGAGTAGTTGGTGAAGCAAATTCGATCTTGAGCTTCATAAATAGTAATATTGAGAATGAAACAATGCTTCTGGTGGCACATAGAACATACAGTGCAGAAGGAGGCCATTCGGCCCATCGAGTCTGCACTGACCCACTTAAGCCCTCACCTCCACCCACTCCCCGTAACCCAATAACCCCTCCGAACCTTATTTGGTCACTAAGGGCAATTCATCATGGTCAATCCATCTTAAAATGCTCTCTGAGATGCACTCAGTTCAAGGGCAATTCGTGCTGGGCAGTGAATGCTGGCCCAGCCAGCGACACCCACATCCCGTGAATGAATAGAAAAGAAAATCTGCCATCGTTACCTGGTCTGGTCGGCACGATTCCAAACCACAGCAATATGGTTGACTCTTTAAATGCCCTCCGAGATTGCCGAGCAAGCCACTCGGTTTGAGGGAAATTAGGGACGGGCAATAAATGTTGGCCCAGCCAGTGACTTCGAATAAAATAAAATGCTGGAGACTCCAGTCAGTGAATCCGGGAGAGTTGGCATCCGGTCCAGGCTGGCAGCGCATGCGCCCAGCGGCACCTTGTCCTCTGTAAAGGTGGCGGCCGGTAACCCGGGCCCGTCACCGCTCAGCTCTCACTCTGTTCGGTGCTGTTTAAGACGGGACCGTTAACATTTTCCTCGGGAGTTGAAGCCTCCACGGGGTATTTATGAAGCCTCCCGGCTCACTCCGCAGCTTCTATTGCTCTCCGGCCACCCACCGGCTCCAATCCTGAAAGTCGCTTGTTTGTTTCTTTCCCGCTCCTCGCACTGTCAGCAACAACCTGAACTGCGCATGCGCCAGTCACAGCCCGATTGGCGCATGCTCCAGTCATAGCTGGACTCTGCGCATGTGCGAGGAGCTTCTGTAATGTGGATAGAACACATTCCCCGCTGCAATGCATGATGGGTAATAACTCAGCCATTGAAATCGAGATTGCTGATAGAAATTATGCTTTGCGAACCGATTCTGATTGGTACCATTGTGCCAAGGTATCAAATGTATTAAATAAATTAAGAGGGCACCTACATAGACAGGCCCTCTACCACAGGTCTGTCCTGGGTGTGATTGACAACAGACCAAACACGGACAGTGAGATATTAACGTGTTGGAGTCTGAGCAGGTTCAGGTGAACAGTGATTTTTGTCCCCCTGGACCGAATAGTTAAACTGCCCCTCGCCAATAACAATGTGCTGACATTGGATCAAATGGTTTGGGGCTTTTAAAGTTGGAGTGTTAACAAGGGGGAAAACTGAGGAAATCCCTTTGCACTTGTGAAGTGTGTGAGTGATCTCCCTCTGAACTGCTCCTGAACTGCACATTAGATTAATTAATGACTAACTCATATTTATTCTCATCCAGTGGAAACATTTTCCACTTGTCTATCATATCAAACCTGTTCATAATCTTACAGGATCAGGTCATCCTTCATTCCCTTTTCCAGAGAAAAGGTTTACACCCTGTCCAATCTTTCTTGCTGGGTACAACCTGCTAGTTCTAGGTATAATTCAAATATCTTTTCCTGCATCTTCTCCAGTCCTTCGAGATCCATTTTACAATATGGAGACTTTAACTAATCTGAGCCGCAAACTCACCGTTGTCCCCAAATGCCTGTATGTTGCAGTATTTTAGTCATTTTACTGTTAGCTGAACGTAAGATGGGACAGAATAAGATCCAACGAGCCAGTCTGTAATACTGTAGAACATCTACAAACTTACCTCTTCCCTGTACTGCTAAACAGTTGACTTTTTCACTCTCCTCCACAATAGTCCTTAACACCGGCGCCCCGCAAGGCTGCGTACTTAGCCCCCTACTCTACTCCCTGTACACACACGACTGCGTGGCAAACTTGGTTCCAACTCCATCTACAAGTTTGCTGACGATACGACCATAGTGGGCCGGAACTCGAATAACGATGAGCCCGAATACAGGAGGGAGATAGAGAACCTAGTGGAGTAGCGACAACAATCTCCCTCTCAATGCCAGCAAAACTAAAGAGCTGGTAATTGACTTCAGGAAGCAAAGTACTGTACACACCCCTGTCAGCATCAACGGGGCCCAGGTGGAGATGGTTAGCAGTTTCAAATTCCTAGGGGTGCACATCTCCAAAAATCTGTCCTGGTCCACCCACGTCGATGCTACCACCAAGAAAGCACAACAGCGCCTATACTTCCTCAGGAAACTAAGGAAATTCAGCATGTCCACATTGACTCTTACCAACTTTTACAGATGCACCATAGAAAGCATCCTATTGGGCTGCATCACAGCCTGGTATGGCAACTGCTCGGCCCAGGACCGCAAGAAACTTCAGAGAGTCGTGAACACCGCCCAGTCCATCACACGAACCTGCCTCCCATCCATTGACTCCATCTACACCTCCCGCTGCCTGGGGAAAGCAGGCAGTATAATCAAAGATCCCTCCCACCCGGCTTACTCACTCTTCCAACTTCTTCCATCGGGCAGGAGATACAGAAGTCTGAGAACACACACGAACAGACTCAAAAACAGCTTCTTCCCCACTGTCACCAGACTCCTAAATGACCCTCTTATGGACTGACCTCATTAACACTACACCCTGTATGCTTCATCCGATGCCAGTGCTTATGTAGTTACATTGTATATGTTGTGCTGCCCTATTATGTATTTTCTTTTATTCCCTTTTCTTCTCATATACTTAATGATCTGTTGAGCTGCTCGCAGAAAAATACTTTTCACTGTACCTCGGTACACGTGACAATAAACAAATCCAATCCCATCCAATCCAATCTTAACCTGTCAGCTATGTCATTAAGAATAATGTGTCAGAGAAAGATTGGATTTCAGCTTGGTGACACCAGGCCAGACTATATTTTAGTTCATAGGATTGTTGAGCTAATTTCTCCACATCATAAGATGCCACTGACGATTCCTGAACTGTCAAACCAACGGAAGGAATTTATATTTACCCTCTGTTCATCTTAAAAGTGTTGATTCTGCTGTTACTGTCACTGTTAATCACACCCAGAACTGAACCATCTTCATTCTGACAATTGGGGTTTATTTCGAATCTCTGTAACTGGGCTAGCGTCTAATATCCTGTTGTTTGTGAAATAAATCAGCTTTGTCTCAAACACACTGTGTCAGGTCCTTGCTTTCTCTCGGGGGAAAGGAAATTAATTGATGGCCACATGCCACCAGGCCATGCCAGTCAGTCTTTTTTTTAATAAACATTTTATTGAGCTAGTTATGGTTTTACAACAACAACAAAATAGACAATGTGCACGAAAATGGCGAACCCTAACATTGACCCTCTCAAGGCAAACTTGATTTTCTCCAAACAGAGAAAGCTAGCCATATTAGTTAACCAGGTCTTCGTCTTCGGGGGCTTTGGGTCCCTCCAAGCTAATAGTATCCGTCTCCGCGCTACCAGGGAAGCAAAGGTGAGCATGTCTGCCTCTTTCTCCTCCTGGATTCCCGGGTCTTCCGACACTCCGGAAATCGCCACCTCTGGACTTGGTGCCACTCTTGTTTTTAAAACCGTGGACATGACATCCGCAAACCCCTGCCAGAATCCCCTGAGCTTCGGGCATGCCCAGAACATATGGACATTGGTTTGCTGGTCCTCCCATATACCTTGCACACCTGTCTTCTACCCCAAAGAACCTGCTCATCCGGGCCACTGTCATGTGGGGCGGGTGAATGACCTTAAATTGTATCAGGCTGAGCCTGGCACATGTTGTGGACGCGTTGACTCGACTCAACGCAGCCACCCAGAGGCCATCCTCTCCTCCTAACTCCTCTTCCCATTCGTGTTTCAGCTCCTCGATCTGCGTCTCCTCTGACCCCATAAGCACCCCATAAAATCCCTCCCTTCTCCCACCCAAATTCTGAAAACTACCCTGTCCTGAATCCCCCTTGGCGGCAGGAGCGGGAAAGTTGAGACCTGCCTGCGTAGGAAGTCTCGCACCGGCAGGTACCTAAACTCATTTCCCCTCGCCAATCAACATTTCACATCCAGCTCCCTCAGGCTAGAAAAGCTCCCCTCCATAAACATATCTCCCATCCTCTCAATCCCTGCTTTCAGCCATCGCCAGAACCCTCCATCCAGCCTTCCCGGGGCAAACCGGTGATTATTACAGATTAGAGGCCATACCGATGCTCCCTCCGCTCCGACATGCCTCCTCCATTGCCCCCAGACCTTCAGGGCCACCACCATCAGAGGGCTGGTGGAGTACCGTGCCGGCAGGAACGGCAGAGGCGCCGTTACCAACGCCCCCAATCTGGTGCCCTTGCATGATCCCACCTCCCACACGCTCCCATACCGACCACCCCGCCACCACCCACTTCCTGATCATGGCTATATTCGCCCAATAATAATTACTAAAGTTCGGCAGCACGAGTCCGCCCTACCCCTGGCTCCGCTCAAGCATCCCCTTTCTTACTCGCGGGGTCTTACCCGCCCATACAAAGCCAGTGATCACCTTATTGGCCCGTTTGAAGAAGGACCGTGGAATAAAGATGGGGAGTCACTGAAACACAAACAGGAATCACGGGAGGACCGTCATTTTCACTGTCTGCACCCTCCCAGCTAGTGACAGCGGAAGCGCATCCACCCTTCGAAACAATTCCTTCATTTGGTCTGCTATTCGCCAAATTTAACTTGTGTAGCCATCCCCACCTGCTTCAAGAAGACCACCATCCGGTACCAAAGAAGAACCAGGCAACATGCCTCAATGACCACTGACCAGTGGCCCTGACTTCAGTCGTAATGAAGTGCTTCGAGAGGTTGATCATGAAGCGCATCACCTCCATACTCCCAGAACGCCTTGATCCACTGCAATTCGCATACCACTGCAACCGGTCCACATCAGACACCATTTCCCTGGCCCTACACTCATCCCTAGAGCATCTCGAAAACAAGGACTCCTACATTAGACTCCTATTTATTGACTACAGCTCCGCCTTCAACACCATAATCCCAGCCAAGCTCATATCAAAGCTCCAAAACCTAGGTCTTGGCTCCCCACTCTGCAACTGGATCCTCGATTTTCTGACCAACAGACCACAATCAGTAAGAATGAAGAACAACACCTCCTCCACAATAGTCCTCAACACCGGCGCCCCGCAAGGCTGCGTACTTAGCCCCCTACTCTACTCCCTGTACACACACGACTGCGTGGCAAACTTGGTTCCAACTCCATCTACAAGTTTGCTGACGATACGACCATAGTGGGCCGGATCTCGAATAACGATGAGTCCGAATACAGGAGGGAGATAGAGAACCAAGTGGAGTGGTGTAGCGACAACAATCTCTCCCTCAATGCCAGCAAAACTAAAGAGCTGGTAATTGACTTCAGGAAGCAAAGTACTGTACACACCCCTGTCAGCATCAACGGGGCCCAGGTGGAGATGGTTAGCAGTTTCAAATTCCTAGGGGTGCACATCTCCAAAAATCTGTCCTGGTCCACCCACGTCGACGCTACCACCAAGAAAGCACAACAGCACCTATACTTCCTCAGGAAACTAAGGGAATTCGGCATGTCCACATTGACTCTTACCAACTTTTACTGATGCACCATAGAAAGCATCCTATCGGGCTGCATCACAGCCTGGTATGTCATCTGCTCGGCCCAGGACCGCAAGAAACTTCAGAGAGTCGTGAACACCACCCAGTCCATCACACGGACCTGCCTCCCATCCATTGACTCTATCTACACCTCCCGCAGCCTGGGGAAAGCGGGCAGTATAATCAAAGATCCCTCCCACCCGGCTTACTCACTCTTCCAACTTCTTCCATCGGGCAGGAGATACAGAAGTCTGAGAACACGCACGAACAGACTCAAAAACATCTTCTTCCCCACTGTTACCAGACTCCTGAATGACCCTCTTATGGACTGACTTCATTAACACTACACCCTGTATGCTTCATCCGATGCCAGTGCTTATGTAGTTACATTGTATATGTTGTGTTGCGCTATTATGTATTTTCTTTTATTCCCTTTTCTTCTCATGTACTTAATGATCTGTTGAGCTGCTCGCAGAAAAATACTTTTCACTGTACCTCGGTACACGTGACAAGAAACAAATGCAATCCAATCCCATCGATTCCCGTGCCACCTGGATGCCTAGATATTAATAAGAACATAAGAACTAGGAGCAGGAGTAGGCCATCTGGCCCCTCGAGCCTGCTCCACCATTCAATGAGATCATGGCTGATCTTTTGTGGACTCAGCTCCACTTTCCAGCCCGAACACCATAACCCTTAATCCCTCTATTCTTCAAAAAACTATCTATCTTTCTCTTAAAAACATTTAATGAAGGAGCCTCTACTGCTTCACTGGGCAAGGAATTCCATAGATTCACAACCCTTGGGGTGAAGAAGTTCCTCCTAAACTCAGTCCTAAATCTACTTCCACTTATTTTGAGGCTATGCCCCCTAGTTCTGCTTTCACCCGCCAGTGGAAACAACCTGCCCGCATCTATCCTATCTATTCCCTTCATAATATTATATGTTTCTATAAGATCCCCCCTCATCCTTCTAAATTCCAATGAGTACAGTCCCAGTCTACTCAACCTCTCCTCGTAATCCAACCCCTTCAGCTCTGGGATTAACCTAGTGAATCGCCTCTGCACACCCTCCAGTGCCAGTACGTCCTTTCTCAAGTAAGGAGACCAAAACTGAACATAATACTCCAGGTGTGGCCTCACTAACACCTTATACAATTGCAGCATAACCTCCCTAGTCTTAAACTCCAACCGTCTAGTAATGAAGGACAACATTTCATTTGCCTTCTTAATCACCTGTTGCACCTGCAAACCAACTTTTTGCAAATCATGCACTAGCACACCCAGGTCTCTCTGCACAGCAGCATGTTTTAATATTTTATCATTTAAATAATCATCCCTTTTGCTGTTATTCCTACCAAAATGGATAACCTCACATTTGCCAACATTGTATTCCATCTGCCAGACCCTAGCCCATTCACTTAGCCTATCCAAATCCCTCAGCAGACTTCCAGTATCCTCTGCACTTTTTGCTTCACCACTTATCTTAATGTCGTCTGCAAACTTGGACACATTGCCCTTGGTCCCCAACTCCAAATCATCTATGTAAATTGTGAACAGTTGTGGGCCCAACACTGATCCCTGAGGGACACCATTAGCTACTGATTGCCAACCAGAGAAACACCATTAATCCCCACTCTTTGCTTTCTATTAATTAACCAATCCTCTATCCATGCTACTACTTTCCCCTTAATGCCATGCATCTTTATCTTATGCAGCAACCTTTTGTGTGGAACCTTGTCAAAGGCTTTCTGGAAATCCAGATATACCATAACTATTGGCTCCCCGTTAACTACTGCACTGGTAATGTCCTCAAAAAATTCCACTAAATTAGTTAGGCACGACCTGCCCTTTATGAACCCATGCTGCATCTGCCCAATGGAACAATTTCCAACCAGATGCCTCGCTATTTCTTCCTTGATGATAGATTCCAGCATCTTCCCTACTACCAAAGTTAAGCTCACTGGCCTATAATTACCAGCTTTCTGCCTACCTCCTTTTTTAAACAGTGGTGTCACGTTTGCTAATTTCCAATCTGCCGGGACCATCCCAGAGTCTAGTGAATTTTGGTAAATTATCACTAGTGCATTTGCAATTTCCCTAGCCATCTCTTTTAGCACTCTGGGGTGCATTCCATCAGGGCCAGGAGACTTGTCTACCTTTAGCCCCATTAGCTTGCCCATCACTACCCCCTTGGTGATAACAATCCTCTCAAGGTCCTCACCTGTCATAGCCTCATTTCCATCAGTCACTGGCATGTTATTTGTGTCTTCCACTGTGAAGACCGACCCAAAAAACCTGTTCAGTTCCTCAGCCATTTCCTCATCTCCCATTATTAAATCTCCCTTCTCATCCTCTAAAGGACCAATATTTACCTTAGCCACTCTTTCTTGTTTTATACATTTGTAGAAACCTTTACTATCTGTTTTTATATTCTGAGCAAGTTTACTCTCATAATCTATCTTACTCTTCTTTATAGCTTTTTTTAGTAGCTTTCTGTTGCCCCCCTAAAGATTTCCCAGTCCTCTAGTCTCCCACTAATCTTTGCTACTTTGTATGCTTTTTCCTTCAATTTGATACTCTCCCTTATTTCCTTAGATATCCACGGTCGATTTTCCCTCTTTCTACCGTCCTTCCTTTTTGTTGGTATAAACCTTTGCTGAGCACTGAAAAATCGCTTGGAAGGTTCTCCACTGTTCCTCAACTGTTTCACCATAAAGTCTTTGCTCCCAGTCTACCTTAGCTAGTTCTTCTCTCATCCCATTGTAATCTCCTTTGTTTTAGCACAAAACACTAGTGTTTGATTTTACCTTCTCACCCTCCATCTGTATTTTAAATTCCACCATATTGTGTTCGCTCCTTCCGAGAGGATCCCTAACTATGAGATCCTGAATCAATCCTGTCTCATTACACAGGACCAGATCTAGGACCGCTTGTTCCCTCGCAGGTTCCATTACATACTGTTCTCGGAAACTATCGCGGATTTTTCATAGAATTGACAGCGCAGAAGGATACATTCTGTAAACTCCCCCTCGAGGCTGCCTTGACCGACCTGGTTAAATCAATCGACATGTAGATTAAAATCCCCCATGATAACTGCTGTACCATTTCTACATGCATCAGTTATTTCTTTGTTTAGTGCCTGCCCCACCATAATGTTACTATTTGGTGGCCTATAGATTACTCCTATCAGTGACTTTTTCGCCTTACTATTCCTGATTTCCACCCAAATGGATTCAACCTTATCCTCCATAGCACCAATGTCATCCCTTACTGTTGCCCGGATGTCATCCTTAAATAACAGAGCTACACCACCTCCCTTACCATCCACTCTGTCCTTCCAAATAGTTTGATACCCTTGGATATTTAACTCCCAGTCGTGACCTTCCTTTAACCATGTTTCAGTAATGGCCACTAAATCATAGTCATTCACGATGATTTGTGCCATCAACTCATTTACCTTATTCCGAAAACTACGAGCATTCAGGTAAAGTACACTTATATTGGCTTTTTTACCTCTGTTCTGAATCTTAACACCTCGATCAGTAACCTCTCCCAAGTTATATTTCCTCTTAACCTTTCTCCTAATTTTCCTTGTCGTTGAACCCATATCTTCATGCAACAACCTGCCGCGTCGCTTACCATTAATGTTTTCACTTCCCGTTTTATTCCTTTTAGTATTCCTGGTCCTATTCACTGAGCTCCCCTCAGTCACTGCACCTTGTACTGTCGCCCTTTTTCATTTTTGACTGTGGCTTCTCTGCCTTACACTTTCCCCCTAACTGCCTTTTGTTTCTGTCCTTGTTTTACTACCTTCCAACTTCCTGCATCGGTTCCCATCCCCCTGCCACATTAGTTTAAACTCTCCCCAACAGCTCGGGCAACCCCCCCCCCCCCAGGACATTGGTTCCAGTCCTACCCAGGTGCAGACCGTCCGGTTTGTACTGGTCCCACCTCCCCCAGAACCGGTTCTAATGCCCCAGGATATAGCCCTGCCATTCTTCTACCTGCCCAGCTGCGCAGCAGAGCCAGCCACGGTGCCATGAACCTGGCTGCTGCTGCCTTCCCCTGGTGAGCCATCTACCTCAACAGTATCCAAAGCGGTATATCTGTTTTGCAGGGAGATGACCGCAGAGGACACCTGCACTGCCTTACTACCCTTGCTGTCTTTTGGTCACCCATTTTCTATCTCCCTCAGTACCTTTCACCTGCGGTGTGACCAACTCGCTAAACGTGCTATCCACGACGTCCTCAGCATCGCGGATGCTCCAAAGTGAGTCCATCCGCAGCTCCAGAGCCTTCAAGCGGTCTAACAGGAGCTGCAACTGGACACACTTCTTGCACGTGAAGGAGCCAGGGACAGTGGACGTGTCCCTGAGCTCCCACATCGCACACCAGGAGCATGACACTGGGTCTGAGATCTCCTGCCATGTCTTAAACCTTCTGTTAACTTCAACAATTACAATTTCCCAAGAAAATAAAAAATAAACAACGAAGAAAAAAATAAATAAATATACCAATGAAAAGAAAAAGAAAACAGAAACACTACTTACCAGTCACTTACCAGGGATGAAAAGCACCTCCTCCCCACCCAGCTTCGAATTCCCACCGAGATTCAAATTCCCAAACTCACTCTTGGTTCTGTCTCACTCTGGCTGTGTCTTCTCTGGCTCACTGGGAGAACTCACTGGTAGTGAGTTTACAAGTTGCTCTTTTAAAATTTATATTGAAAGCATCCCCTTACCACCCTGAACGGCAGCTCCCCAATCGCCTCTCCTTCCCCTTGCCTGGACTGTAAACATCTCACTTTTCCCCATATTTAGTTTATATGCCGAAAACCGGACAAATCCCCCCGGAATCCTCAATTTCTTCCATTCCCTCTAGTGGGTCCGAAACATACAGGAGCAGGTTGTCTGCGTAAAGCGAGATTCTGTGTTCCACTCCAACCCGGGCCAGCCTCTGGAGGCTCTCAGCCCAATTGCCAACGGCTCTATGGCTAACCCGAACAGCAGTGGGGAGAGGGGGCATCCTTGTCTCGTCCCCCGATGCAGCCGGAAATAGTTTGATGTTGATCTATTCATCCGTACGCTCGCAACAGGAGCCTGATACAACAGCCTGACCCAGTCAATAAAGCCCCGCCCAAATCAAAACCGCCCCAGTACCTCCCACAGATATTCCCATTCCACCCGATCAAGAGCCTTCTCTGCGTCCATTGAGACCACTACCTCCACATCCCAACTTCTGGGGGCATCATAACCACATTTCTTTTTTTTAAATAAATTTAGAGTACCCAATTCATTTTTTCCAATAAAGGGGCAATTTAGCATGGCCAATCCACCTACCCTGCACATCTTTGGGTTGTGGGGGCGAAACCCACGCGAACACGGGCAGCACGGTAGCATTGTGGATAGCACAATTGCTTCACAGTTCCAGGGTCCCAGGTTCGATTCCGGCTTGGGTCACTATCTGTGCGGAGTCTGCACATCCTCCCGATGTGTGCATGGGTTTCCTCTGGGGTCTCCGGTTTCCTTCCACAGTCCAAAGATGTGCAGGTTAGGTGGATTGGCCATGATAAATTGCCCTTAGTGTCCAAAATTGCCCGTAGTGTTGGGTGGGGTTACTGGGTTATGGGGATAGGGTGGAGATGTTGACCTTGGGTAGGGTGCTCTTTCCAAGAGCCGGTGCAGACTCGATGGGCCGAATGGCCTACTTCTGCACTGTAAATTCTATGATCTATAATCTAATGTGCAAACTTCACACAGACAGTGACCCAGGGCTGGCATTCGAATCCGGGTCCTCAGTGACATAGTTTTGTAAACTCTTTTTCCGGGACAATAGAAGATTTGTATTCGGGAAATTCTGACTAAATGTTGCATTAAGATCAGACAGAAATCAGTTGATTCACCAGGATCTGAATATCATCCTTCGAATGTGGAAGGAGAAGTGTTTCTCTGTTCTGAGTGAGAAAAGATTTCAAACATCAGTGTGACTGGAAAAGCACCAAGACCCACACAACACACAGCCGAGTGAGAGAGTTCCAGTGAACTGACTGTGTAAACTGCGTTTGAATCCTACTACCGCAGGTGATGGAATTTAAACTCAATATAATATCTGGAATTAAAAGTCTATGAAACCAGCTGGTTCACTAATGTACTTTAGGGAGGGAAATCTGCCGTCCTTACCCAGTCTGGCCTACATGTGACTCCAGACCCATAGCAATGTGGTTGACTCTAACCAGCCCTCAAGGGCAATGAGGGATGGGCAATAAATGCTGGCACAGCCTGCGTCGCCCACGTCCATTGAAATTTAAAAAAAATTGTTTCATTAATTGGAACTCAATTAATGATCACTACTTATTTAATCATCTGGACAGACTTATAGCTAATTAATACAGTAAATTTTAATGAATACATTTGGTTAATACCAGATACACTGGTAACACTGAGTAGTACTACACTCGGTATGGTTTACCCGGTGTCTGTGTCTATGTATTTACATTGTTTATTTATCCTATGTCCTAGAATTTTTCATGTATGGAACAATCTGTCTGGACTGCTCGCAGAACAATACTTTTCAGAATGGCATGTGGCGCAGTGGTTAGCACTGAGACGACGGCGCTGAGGACCCGGGTTGGAATCCCAGGCCCTGGGTCACTGTCTCCAAACTCCATGTGGAGTTTACACATTCTCCCCGTGTCTGCGTGAGTTTCACCCCCACAACCCAAAGTTGTGCAGATTTAGCGGACTGGCCATGTTAAATTGCCCCATCATAATCGGGTACTCGAAATTTATATTAAAAATAAACAATACTTTTCACTGTACCTCACTGAGCCTTCTTAAAAATGATTCATTCATGGGAGGTGGGGGTCACTGGCTGGGCCAGCATTTACTGCTCATTCCAATTGCCCTTGAACTGTGTGTCTTGTGAGGCTATTTCAGAGGGCACTTACAAATCAATCACAACATTGCTGTGGATCTGGAGTCACATGTAGGCCAGGCCACATAAGGAGAGCAGATTCCCGAAGGACATGAGTGAACCACACGGGTTTTTACAACAATCCACAATCTCATCATTAGACTTTTAATTTGAGACTTTTATTCAATGTGAATATCTGTCATGGCCAGATTCGATCCCAGATCATTAATCTGGGTCTCTGGATTACTAGCCCAATAAATAATACCATTACACCACTGCCCATCCACAATGTCTAGTAACTTCTCAAAATTACAAAGTAATTTATTTTTTCAAACAAATTCTGAAAGCTCTGCAGTTTCTGGAAACATTTTGATTGAAAGTGTTATTTTTTAAAATAAAGATCTAGTCTTTGCAATATAATTACCTATTACACCAATTCGCTAATGATAATCAATGTTCACTACAGAATAGTCATAAATGTAATTATTGTTTTTTGCTCTGAAATCAATACATAGTTAATCTAGAAAAGGTACAGAAGGTGAAATGGCTACAGGAAGCACATGTTCAAGGTATAAAAGGGCTTCCCTGACCTTGTAACTAATGACAGTGAATACACTATGAAAATAACAATTTTAAAACTAAATGTGATTACACATGCGTTCTTACAGCTTCTTACATCACAACAGTGAAAATGTTTCCAAAGTACTCCATTGGCTTTAAAACACTTCAGAAGTTCCAGTGTTAGTGCAAGGTTTTATAGAAATGTACATTTGTTCCAATAGTCCGCAAACTAGGATATACCCCTGTCTCTGGATCTCTAGAGGCTTAATTACCTGCAAATGCTCGCACCCCTGTCTCTGGAAAGACTTAATTAGTTGCTCGCATTCAAAGCCTGGTCTTGGATCTTTGTCTACATATATATTTCTAGAACCTACGTCTTCATTCACCTGAGGAAGGAGCAGTGCTCCGAAAGCTAGTGACATCGAAACAAACCTGTTGCACTTTAACCTGGTGTTGTAAGACTTCTATCTGCAGGATGATTCTAAAGGGATTGCTCCAGTTCAGGGGGCGGGGCTGGAGGACTAACCGAGAGCGGCTGGTCCTCCAAACAATCAGGGTGAATGAGAGGCAAAGCAAAGCAGTCACTCTCGCTCACTACGCATGCGCTCCACCCGGGCCTGTCTCGGGGAAAAGCCCAAGCAGCGTTCGCGGGTTCAACTGCCGTATCCGAGCTTCGTATTCGAGGCTTGGGGCCTACACGGAGTGTTTATGAAGCCTCCCGACCCACCCGCCGGCTCCATCCCTCCCTCATCACTCACCGAGCGGGATCTGACCAGGGAACAATTTCCACCCGACCGCCTGAATCCTCAGCTATCATCGGCACTGCGCATGCTCCAATTCACGTGACGGGCTGGGGCTCAGCCCCGCCCCTCATTCACTCCGATTGGTTGAAGGACCAGCCGCTCCGCTCGGTTCCCCAGTTACGCCCCGACCTAACTTCCGCCTGAATCCTGAGCTGTGATCAGCACTACGCATGCTCCAGTTCACGTTGGCGACCGGGCTCAGCCCCGCCCCTGATTCACTCCGAATGGTTGGAGGACCAGCTGCAATCACTCGGTCCTCCAGGCCTACCCCTCTCTTCCTATTGGTCCAGAGCTGCCGTCAATCACTCCCTGGGCATTGTGAGCTGGAGCATGCGCAGTGCCCATGCTGGACTCGGCCGGGAGGTTTCACTGAAACCCGGTGGAGGCTCCAAACCCCAATAAGAAGTTTCCGGGCCCGGGTTTGCATCGAGCGGCGGGACAGCTGCGGCCTGCTCCCGGTGACAGGCCTGAGTTAACGGCCGCCGTCTTTATAGAGGCTGCAAACCCGCAGGGGGCAAAACATCAGAGATAGAGTTTGTTGTGAAACCAATGGGATTTTGTAAAACAGGAGGTCAGGGTTACAGTCAACAACAACAACAACTTCTATTTTTATAACACCTTTAACATCATAAATCATCCCAGTCAACTTCACAGCAACATTATAAAACAAAGTGAGACTCCCAGACACAAAAGGAGATATTAGGCCAGGTGACCAAAAACTTGGTCAAAGAGGTGAGTTTTAAAGAGTCTGAAAGGAGGTGAGTGAGGTGGAGACGGGGAGGTTTCGGGAGGGAATTCAGTGCTTGGGGCCGAGGGAACTTAAAACCATGGCGGAGTAATTAGAATCGGGGGTGTACAAGAGTCCAGGATCAGAGCTGTGCAGATATCTCAGGGGGTTGTGGGGCTGGAGGAGATACAGACACAGGGAGAGACGAGGCCATGGAGAGATTTGAAAACAAGGGTGAGAATTGACTGGGAACGAATGCAAGTCTCGGAGCACAGGGATCATAGGGGAAAGGAACTGGCTGTGAATTAAGACATGGGTAGCAGACTTTTGGATGGCTTTAAGTTTACAGAGGTAGAATGTGGGAGAGCAGCCAGGTGTGTAGTGGAATTGTCGAATCGGGAGGTCACGACGGTAAATTGCCTTCGTCTCTAAAAAAGGTTAGGGGAGGTTATGGGATAGGTGGTGGTGTGGGCTTAGCTAGGGAGCTCTTTCCAAGGGCCGGTGCAGACTCGATGGGCCGAATTCTGCACTGTAAATTCTATGAGGTCAGAAGCTCATATTGGATCAAGTATGAAACCAAGTTTACAAAGAGACTGGCTAAGTCTCAGACTGTTGCCAGGGAGAGGGATGGAGTCGGTATGTCAGGAATGGAGATTGGAGCAGGGACCGAACAGTGGATTCACTCTTCTCCATATTTGATTGAAGTTATTTAGTCAGCAGGAAGAGAACCAGAATGGACCCTGAGTCTGATATCTGGTACAACTTAGTTTGAGAGGGAGAGGAAGAACGAAGGAAACCCTGGAAGATTTGGAGAAACGACCGCGATTGCTCATCAAATCTCCACATGGTCAGTTCTGGACACAAGGTTCACCTCTGTTATTCTTTTTTTTTAAAATATATATTTTATTAAAGTTTTTCGATCAAACAAAAATTTCCCATTTTACAACTTTATAATAATATATACATTGATCGTTTTTTAAATAAATAATATGCTATCGGCAACTGCCAATAACAAAATAAGAAACAACACCTAAGATAGTAACTTTGTAAAATCAAATATAAATAACTAATATATAAACACACACACAAAACCCCTGAAGACCCAAGTGAGCCCCCCCCCCCCCCCCCGGGCTGCTGCTGCTGCCTTTCCTATTTTCCCTTATCGCTCTGCGAGATAGTCGAGGAACGGTTGCCACCGCCCGGTGAACCCCTGAGCCGAACCTCTTAGTGCATATTTTATCCGCTCCAGTTTTATAAACCCTGCCATGTCGTTGATCCAGGCCTCCAACCCGGGGGCTTAGCTTCTTTCCACATAAGTAGAATCCTTCGCCGGGCTACTAGGGACGCAAAGGCCAACACATCGGCCTCTCTTGCCTCCTGCACTCCCGGCTCATCTGCAACCCCAAATATAGCCAACCCCCAGCTTGGTTTGACCCGGACCCCCACCACCTTCGAGATCACTTTTGCCACACCCACCCAGAACCCATGCAATGCCGGACATGACCAAAACATGTGGGTGTGGTTCGCCGGGCTTCCCGCGCTTCTCCCGCACCTATCTTCCACTCCAAAAAACCTACTCAGCCTAGCTCCCGTCATATGCGCCCTGTGTAGAACCTTGAATTGTATCAGGCTGAGCCTGGCACACGAGGACGAAGAGTTTACCCTACTTAGGGCATCTGCCCACAGCCCCTCCTCAATCTCTTCCCCCAGCTCCTCCTCCCATTTTCCCTTCAGCTCCTCTACCATCGTCTCCCCCTCATCTCTCATTTCCCTATATATATCTGACACCCTACCATCACCCACCCATGCCCCCGATATCACTCTGTCCTGGATCTCTTGCGCCGGGAGCTGCGGAAATTCCCTCACCTGTTGCCTCACAAATGCCCTCACTTGCATATAGCGAAATGCATTCCCAGGTGGCAACCCATATTTTTCTGTCAGTGCTCCCAGACTCGCGAACGTCCCGTCTAAGAACAAGTCCTTCAATTTCGCAATTCCTGCTCGCTGCCAAGATTTAAATCCCCCATCTATCCTTCCCGGGACGAACCTATGGTTGTTCCTTATCGGGGACCACACTGAGGCACCCGTCACTCCCTTATGTCGTCTCCACTGCCCCCAAATTTTCAGAGTTGCCACCACCACTGGGTTTGTGGTGTATTTTTTCGGGGAGAACGGCAATGGCGCCGTCGCCAGTGCTTTTAAGCTAGTTCCCCTACAGGACGCCATCTCCAGTCTTTTCCACGCCGCTCCTTCCCCTTCCCTCATCCACTTACATATCATTGACACGTTGGCGGCCCAATAATAATCACTTAGACTTGGCAGTGCCAGTCCCCCTCTGTCCCTACTGCGCTGCAGGAACCCCCTCTTTACTCTTGGGGTCTTTCCAGCCCACACAAAGCTCATAATACTCTTGTCCACCTTCTTAAAAAAGGCCTTTGTAATCAGTACAGGGAGGCACTGGAACACAAAAAGAAACCTCGGAAGGACCACCATTTTAACCGCCTGCACCCTGCCCGCCAATGACAGGGGCGCCATGTCCCACCTCCTAAAGTCCTCTTCCATCTGCTCTACCAGTCGTGCCAAGTTAAGCTTATGCAAGGTTCCCCAATTCCTGGCCACCTAGATCCCTAAATACCGGAAATCTCTTCTTACCCTCCTCAACGGTAAATCGTCTATTCCCCTGCCCTGTTCCCCGGGGTGCATCACAAACAGTTCACTCTTCCCCATATTCAATTTATATCCTGAAAATTCTCCAAACTCCCTGAGTGTCTGCATTATCTCAGGCATCCCCTCCACTGGGTCCGCGACATACAACAACAAATCATCCGCGTATAATGACACCCGATGCTCTTCTCTTCCTCTAAGTAAACCCCTCCACTTCCTAGAGCCCCTCAGCGCTATGGCCAATGGCTCAATTGCCAACGCAAACAGTAACGGGGACAGGGGACATCCCTGTCTTGTACCCCTATATAGTCGGAAGTGGTCAGATCGTTGCCTATTTGTAATCACACTTGCCACCGGGGCCCTGTACAGGAGCTGAACCCATCTAATGAACCCCTCTCCAAATCCAAATCTCCTCAGTACTTCCCACAGGTAGTCCCACTCCACTCTATCAAATGCTTTCTCTGCATCCATCGCCACCACTATCTCCGCCTCCCCCTCCGGTGGGGGCATCATCATCACCCCCAACAACCTTCGTATGTTAGCATTCAATTGCCTCCCTTTAACAAACCCCGTTTGATCATCATGCACCACCCCAGGGACACAGCCCTCTATCCTCGTCGCCATCACCTTGGCCAAAAGCTTGGCATCTACGTTCAAGAGGGAAATAGGCCTATATGACCCGCACTGCAGCGGGTCTTTGTCTCTTTTCAGTATCAGCGATATCGTCGCCTCCGACATCGTCGGGGGGTAGTGTCCCCCTTTCCCTAGCCTCATTAAAGGTTCTCGTCAGAAGTGGGGCCAGCAGGTCCACGTATTTCCTATAGAACTCCACTGGGAACCCATCCGGTTCCGGGGCCTACCCTGCCTGCATGTTCCCAATTCCTTTTACCACCTCCTCCACTTCAATCTACGCTCCCAGTCCAGTCATCTCCTGTTCCTCAACCTTCGGGAACTCCAGCTGGTCTAGGAAACGCATCATTCCCTCTTTCCCTTCCGGGGGTTGAGCCTTATATAGCCTCTCGTAAAATACCTTAAACACCCCGTTCACCCTCTCCGCTCCCCGTTCCATCTTTCCCTCCTCGTCTCTAACCCCTCCGATCTCTCTCGCCGCCCCCCTCTTCCTAAGTTGTTGGGCCAGCAGCCGGCTCGCCTTCTCTCCATATTCATACTGCACTCCCTGTGCCTTCCTCCATTGTGCCTCCGCCTTACCCGTGGTCAACAAGTCAAAGTCCGTGTGCAATCTCCGTCTTTCCCTGTATAGCCCTTCATCTGGAGCCTCCGCATATTGCCGATCTATCCCCATATTCAATTTATATCCTGAAAATTCTCCAAACTCCCTGAGTGTCTGCATTATCTCAGGCATCCCCTCCACTGGGTCCGCGACATACAACAACAAATCATCCGCCAACAATCAAAATATCCCCCAACAATCTCTCCCTTTCTTTACCCTCTTGTTTCCCCTTATGGAGATCAGCTCCCCACTCACCACCGCCTTCAGCGCCTCCCAGACCACTCCCACCTGGACCTCTCCGTCATCATTGATCTCTAGGTACCTTTCAATACATCCCCTCACCCTTACACATACCCCCTTGTCCGCCAACAGTCCCATGTCTAATCTCCAGAGTGGGCGCTGCTCCTTTTCCTCTCCTACTTCCAGATCTACCCAATGTGGGGCATGATCTGAAATGGCTATAGCCGAATACTCCGTTCCTGCCACCTTCGGGATCAGCGCCCTTCCCAGGGCAAAGAAGTCTATCCGGGAGTACACTTTGTGGACATGGGAGAAGAAGGAAAACTCTTTACTCCTTGGTCTGGTAAATCTCCAGGGATCCACTCCTCCCATCTCCTCCATAAAGCCCTTAAGCACCTTGGCCGCTGCCGGCCTCCTCCCGGTCCTAGATCTGGACCGGTCCAACCCTGGGTCCAGCACCGTGTTGAAGTCCTCCCCCATTACCAACTTTCCCGTCTCCAGGTCCGGGATGCGCCCCAGCATACGCTTCATAAAGTTCGCATCATCCCAGTTCGGGGCATATACGTTCACCAGCACCACCGCCTCACCTTGCAATCTGCCACTCACCATCACGTATCTACCCCCACTGTCCACCACTGTGGTCTTCGCCTCAATACCCGTTTCCCCACCAGTATTGCCACCCCTCTATTTTTCGCATCCAAGCCCGAGTGGAATACCTGTCCCACCCATCCTTTTCTTAATCTGACCTGATCCGCCAGTTTCAGGTGCGTCTCCTGAAGCATGACCACGTCTGCCTTTAGTTTCTTTAGGTGCGCAAATACCCTTGCCCTCTTAATCGGCTCGTTCAACCCTCTCACGTTCCACGTGATCAACCGGGTTGGGGGGCTCTTTACCCCCCGCCCTCGTCGACTAGCCATCCCCTTTTTTAGACCAGCTCCTCACCCGGTTCCCACGTACCCGCTTATCCCCCGGACGGTGCCCTCCCGTCCCGACCATCCCATCCCATAACAGCTCCCCCTTCCCCTTAGCAGCAGCAACCCAGTTAACCCCCCCCCCGCTAGATCCCTCTCTAGCTTAGTTGCTCCCCCCATATTGCTTCCGGAAGTCAGCAAACTCTGGCTGACCTCAGCTTCCCCCATTTATCCTCAGCCTCCCATTATGTGAGGCCCCCTCCTTCCTGCGCCCCCTTTTCCCGCCACAATTTCCATAGCGCGGGAACAAAGCCCGCGCTTTCCTCTCGGCCCCGCCCCTGATGGCGCAGCTCCCTCTCTCCTTCCCCCTCTTCTTCCCCACCGGCGCCCACATTTCTTCGTGTCCCCCCCCCCCTTCGAGGGGAAAGAAGATTTGTCCCCATCTGATTCACGGTCCCTTGCCACCACCTCGCTACTTCATTTCAAACACTCATTCTCAAATCTAGTCCAACTTCTCCTCTTCAATAAATGTCCACGCCGCCTCTGCCGTCTCGAAGTAGTGGTGTTTACCCTGGTGTGTAACCCATAGTCTTGCCGGCTGCAACATTCCGAATTTCACTTTCCTCTTGTGGAGCACCGCCTTGGCCCGATTGAAACTCGCCCTCCTTCTCGCCACCTCCGCACTCCAATCCTGATACACGTGGATCACCGCGTTCTCCCACCTGCTGCTCCGTGTCTTTTTCGCCCATCTCAGTACCATCTCCCTGTCCTTGTAGCGGTGGAACCTCACCACTATTGCTCGAGGTGTTTCTCCTGCCTTTGGTCTTCTCACGAGGACTCGGTACGCTCCCTCCACTTCCAGGGGGCCCGTCGGGGCCTCAGCTCCCATTAAGGTATGGAGCATCGTGCTCACATATGCCCCAACGTCCGCTCCCTCTGCCCCTTCGGGAAGACCCAAGATTCTTAAGTTCTTCCTCCTCGAGCTATTTTCTAGGGCTTCCAGTCTCTCCATACACCTCTTATGCAGTGTCTCGTGCGTCTCCGTCTTCACCACCAAGCCCTGTATCTCGTCCTCGTTTTCGGCAGCTTTTGCCTTCACTCCACGGAGCTCCATCTCTTGGGTCTTCTGCGCCTCCTTTAACCCCTCAATCGCCTGCAGCATCGGCGCCAGCACCTCCTTCTTGAGCTCCTCCACACATCGCCGGAGGAACTCCTGCTGTTCCAGGCCCCATACCAACTGGCTGCCCTCCGCCGCCATCTTGCTTCTCACTTCCCTTCTTTGCCGCTGCTCCAGAGGATCCTCCACAATCTGGTCACTATTATCTCTTCTATCCATTCACATCCGGGGGGGAACTCCCTTCTATGTCGCCTCACAGTGGGTTTAGCCTTCGAAAATTGCCATTGGGGCTCCCGATAAGAGCCCAAAAGTCCGTTATAACGGGAGATGCCGAAACGTGCGACTTGGCTGGTCATCGCCGCACCCGGAAGTCCACCTCTGTTATTCTAATTGGTCAGTCAGGGTAATTCAGATTAATGTCTGTCACAAATCATGAATGAAGTGACTTATAAAGCATATTCTTCCCTCTAATTATATAACTTTGGTAAATAATGATCGAATACTTGATTTGGATTTCAGCCCAGGGAGGAGGGAGAGTGTGTGGGACGTGGATTTACAGCTTTGGGGAAAGAAGAGAGAAAAAAAATGTTTCCCAGAAACTCAAATTGTCTGTTCTGAATTTCTATCTTGTACTGATAGTGTGGCCTTTGTAAACTCCTTTTCCAGGGCATTAGGAGAGGATTTTCAGAACGGAAACACAAACCAAATATCACATTACGATCTGACAGTGTCACTCGGTTGGTGTGGACCTGAATATCCTCAGACTATAAATGTGGAATGAAAAATGTTTGTTCTGTTTGTGGGAAAATATTTCAAACATCAGTGTGACTGGAAAAGTACCGAGACACACACACACCCGAGTGAGTGTGTTCCAGTGAACTGATTGTGGAAAGAGCTTTAACCAGTTACAGCCTGAAAAAACACCACACCATTCACTAAGGGGAGAAACCATACACGTGTTCTGTGTGAGGACCAAGCTTCACTTGATTGTCTAAAGAGGAAACGGACAAAGACACTGACTCTATGGAGATACCGTCGCAACCGTGGGGTATGATTTTCGCTTAGGGGGTTTCCAAAATGTGAGAGGTCCCGGGTTCATATCCCGGACGAGCCCTGCAAAGTGCTTGACTGAGGAGGTGATGGTGCAGTGGCATTGTCACTGCATGAGTAATCCTGAGACCCAGCACAATTCTCTGAGAATGCAGGTTCAAACCCCACCACGGCAGATGCTTCATTGTGGCTTGTATTTGAACTTGAATCCAATAAATCAGGGGTAGCACAGTAGCACAGTGGTTTCACAGCTCCACTGTCCCAGGTTCGGTTCTCACTTGGGTCACTGTCTGCACGGGTTTACTCCGGGTGCTCCGGTTTTCCCCCAGTCCAAAGATGTGCAGGTTCGGTGGAGTGGCCATGCTAAATTGCTTAGTGTCCAAAAGGGTTAAGTGGGGTTACTGGGTTATGGGGATAGGGTGGAGGTGTGGGTTTGAGAAGGGTGCTCTTTCCAAGGGCCAGTGCAGACTCGATGTGCCGAATGGCCTGTTCTGCACTGTAAATTATATGATTGTGGAAGTTGGATGTTAAACAGTTTAGTGAAAATTGGGTCAAAGGAGCAAAGGGTAAGTCTCACAGACAAGATGAGCACTGAGAGAACATGATGGGAGACAGCAGGAAAAGAGGAGAAAGATGTGAATTCAGAATTTGGACAAGAAAGGTCTTCGAGGCAGTTTTACTGAGTGGGTTAGTGGAAGAGGAGCTGTAGAATCAGCTGATTGGATTGTTTCAATGGGTGAAGTTTGCCAGTCCTTCCTGTTGGCTGGATCTTCCAGTCCCACAGATCTCTCGGTCTGCTGTTCCGGTTCATTGGTTGTCTCATTGGAAGAACACCCGGAGCCTGATTCGCCTGATGAATTCCCTGGAGTGGAGAAACTACGACATCTTCTTCGCAGCCGTCAACACGTCATCGATGAAGACGAACATCTTGCCAAGGCCATCAACACTGCTTGCCTCCAAACAACCGCGCAACCTCAGACCATTGATTGCAGCTATCATGACACCACATAACCCTGCCATGGCAACCTCTGCAAGACGTGCCTGATCATCAACATGGGTACCACCATTACACGTGAGAACACGTGTAATGGTGCGACTTGGCCAACGTTATCTGCTTCATACTCTGCAGCAAAGGATGTCCCGAGGCGTGGTACATTGGCGAGGCCATGCAGATGCTGCGACAACGGACGACGCGCAACAATCACCAGGCAGGTATGTTCCCTTCCAGTCGGGGAACACTTCAGCAGTCAAGGGCATTCAGCCTCTGATCTTCAGGTAAGCGTTCAGCCTTCAGGATGCGCGACAACGCAGAATGGCCGAGCAGAAACTGATGGCCAAGTTCCGCACACGAGTACGGCCTCAACTGGGACCCTGGATTCATGTTACATTACATGTGCTTGAGAAATCCTACCAACTGTCCTGGCTTGAGACAATTCACACCTCTTTAACCTGTGATTATCCCTCTCTCCAGTCGCACCATAGGGACCTGTAAAGACTTAATTACCTGCAAAGACTCGCATTCAAAGTACCATTTTGCATCATTAAATTTTTCTACACCTGTGTTTGTGGAACCCACATCTTCATTCACCTGAGGAAGGAGCTGCACTCCGAAAGCTACTGATTCTAAACAAACCTGTTGGACTTTAACCTGGTGTTGTAAGACTTCTTACTGTGCTCACCCCAGTCCAACGCCGGCATCTCCACATCATAAATGAGAAGCATTAAATGCTTCTGCCAGTTTCGAACCAGGCACCTTTTGCGCGTTAGGTGAATGTGATAACCTCCATGCTACAGAAACAGCTGGCAGCACAGTACCAATGGACCTGTGCAACGTTCAACTGCACAGTCTTGCTGCAGCATTCAATTGTTTGGCTGGGAGGCCAGGTCACGTATTACATGAAGACAGCTGTTCCTTTAAAACATGTCTCAACTTGTAAGACCATAAGCTATAGAACTTATATTGAACTTTAGCATTTGCTCAGTAAATATCTAACGGAATAATGCTCTCTGTTCAATCAGTACTGCATCATTCTTATCTTCCGAAAGAAAATTTCCACTAATTTTACTCAATATTTGTTCCATTATTCAATGTTGAACATCAGTATATTTATTTGTTATATATGACTTCATTTTGAATTGAATATATCTCGAATCTTCACCCTGAATAACTCTGAAATACACACCATTGTATTGCAAACGTGACTGACCAAGAAAAGAAAGCATTTCACTGGGTAACAGAAATCCCATGAATCTTTGTTCAATTTGACCAGTCAGCTTTTAAACAAAGTCAAATATAGTTAAATGGAAGAGAATTGAGAATTATATGTTGCTTATATTTGGCCCCTCTGTGTTTTGGTGTGAAACATTCTGCAACCTAAATCCCGTTCATGTATAAGAAAGGAGGGCTGACAGCAAATCCACACTGAGCCTGGATTTCCTCATCTCCCTGAGTGGCTTTTCCTGTTTCTCTATCATTAAGGCCGAATCTTTCAAAAATGTGGTTCAGTTAAATCTTTAACATTTCCTCTAATTCAGTTACAGTATCGTTTCTGTCTGTCTATATGAGCTGTCTAGATATGTTTCGGAGGGTGATTAAAATCTTAATCTACGTCTACAAAGTAATTAAATTCTTTTGTGAACTGGGCAAACTGCCAAGATCCGCACTTTGTTTTTTTGTGTATGGAACGATCTGTCTGGACTGTACGCAGAACAGTACTTTTCACTGTACCTCGGTACACGTGACAAATCAAATCCAATCAAAGAGACAGTTTCTTACTCGTCTTCAAATTGAAAAGAGCCTTCTTAAAAATTATTCATTCACGGGGGGTGGGCGTCACTGGCTGGGCAGCATTTACTGCTCATTCCAATAGCCCTTGAACTGCGTGTCTTGTGAGGCTATTTCTGAGGGCACTTACAAATCAACCACAACATTGCTGTGGATCTGGAGTCACGTGTAGGGCAGGCCACATTAGGAGAGTGGATTTCTTGAAGGACATTAGTGAACCAGATGAATTTTCACAACAATCAAGAGTGTTATCATTAGACTTTTAATTCAAGACTTTTATTCAATTTCACCATCTGTCATGGGCAGATTCGATCCCAGATCCCCGGGGCATTAACCTGGATCTCTGGATTACTCACCCAGTAACAATACCATTGCTCCAATGCCTAGCCCACCAATTCTTGGCAGAATATGGTGTTTTGTGTTGTGTTCTGTGATCTTGTCTTGCAATGATTCTACAGAACTGCTGGTGAGTTAGCCAGAAAGATGATTTATTAATGTACACGTGGTAAGGTAACGATCAGAATGCTATATAGACTATGTTATCACAGAGTTACATTAGACTCTCTTGGAACTACCCTTCTGTGCGACTGGCCACGTGTACGCCTTACAACCTTCTGCTGGTAGCTGGATGTCACCTGACTGATGTCTGATGCCAACTACTGGTGGGAGGTCACACTGCTGAGTACATGTAATATATACAGGCTTATCACACATTTCGTAACTTTTCGAAATTATCGAGTAATTTATTTTTTCAAACAAATTCTGATAGCTCTGCAGTTTCTGGAAACATTTTGGTTGATCGTGTTACTTTTTAAAATAAAGATCTAGTCTTTGCAATATAATTACCTAATACACCAATTCACAAATGATGATCAATGTTCACTACTGAATAAACTTGAATTTAATTATTGTTTTTAGCGATGAAATCAATACGTAGTTAATGTAGAAACGGTGCAGAAAGGCACATGTTAGAGGTATAAAAGGGCTTCCTTGACCTTATTCCTAAGGCCAGTGAATACACTTTGAAAATAATAATTTACGGGCAACAAGGTGGCGCAATGGTTAGCACTGCTGCCTCACGGCGCCGAGGTCCTAGGTTCGATCCCCACCCTGGGTCACTGCCGTGTGGAGTTTGCACATTCTTTCCGTGGTTTTGTTGGTCTCACTCCCACAACCCAAAGATGTGCAGGGTAGGTGGATTGGCCACGCTAAATTGTTCCTTAATTGGAAAAACTGAATTGGGTACTCTAAAAATGTTTTTTTTTTTTATAATGAAAATAACAATTTAAAAACTAAATGTGATTACACATGCGTACTTACAGCTTCCTACATTACAACAGCGAATATGTTTCAAAAGTACTCCATTGGCTTTAAAACACTTTAGGAGGTCCAGTGGTAGTGAGAGGTTTTATAGAAATGTACATTTGTTCTAATTGTCCGCAAACGAGGATATATTACATTTGGTGTCCTCACCAATTTATTGATAAAGGTTAAGTCTTAATTTTGTGTAATAATCTCGTCATTCACACCATTTTGAATACTCTGTGAAATTCCAGACACACCATATGCACAATTATTTGTTGTAAAACACAGCGAGTTGTTGTGATTTGGAATGCACGGTCCATAAATGGTGCCAGAATCTCATTGGACTGTAACTTCCAAAAGGGAATTTGGTACATTCTGAAAAAGAAAACAAAATAGTCGAACTCTGGGATTAAATGGGTCGCTGTACAAAGAGCTGGCACGGGGAAAATGGGCCAAATAGACTCCTCTGTGCTCCAGGAGCCTTGTGTTCATGTAAAGGGAGTGGTAACGACCTGGAACCTACTGCCTATGAGGGTAGGAGATGCAGAGATGACGGAGAGATTTCAATAGGAAATTGGACAGGCACTGAGAGAAATAAACCCACAGGGATTCGGGGAAGGAACGGGGCAATGGACAGACTGGCTTCCTCCACAGGGAGCCGACACGGTCTCAAAGGGCTGAATGGCCTCATTCCCCACCCTCCAGATGCTGTGATCTCAGGAGAGAAATCCAGCTGCTCCAGTCACTCCAACTAACTGGAGTCCCACATCTCTGGTGCCATTCTTGTAAATGTCCTCTACACCGTCTCTAAGAACTTCACATCTTTACTAAAGTGTGGAGCCCATACATAGGGTTCCATTCCAGAGGGATAGAATTGAAAAGCATGGAGGAAATGTTCAACTTGTTTAAAACGATGGTTCGACTACACCGGGAGCTCTGTCAACATTGGTGATCTCCATTTAGAAAAAGGAAATAGAGGCACTGGATAAGGTGCAACAAAGATTCATAATATACAAAACTGAGAGCATTTAACACTCAGGAAAGGCTGGGGCTGCTTTTTTCCGGAAAAGAGAAGACTGATGGGTGACCTGATGGAAGTCTTTCAGATTATGAAGGTATTCAATAATCCAATAGGAATTTCAGTAGAAACCTCTTTACCCAGCGAGTGGTGAGAATGTCGAACTCGTTACCACAGCGAGTGGTTGAGGTGAACAGCATGAATCCATTGAACGTAAAGCTAGATACATACATGAGGGAGAAAGGAATAGAAGGAGACGCTGATGGGGAGGGGGAGATATAGACGGGAGGGGGAGATATAGAGGGGTGGGTGGAGGATCATGTGGAGCATAAATACTGACACAAACCATGGCTAACCTCAGCCGGTATGGGAATTTAACCTGTGCCGTTGGTGTCACTCAGCACAAATCAGCCATCCAGCCAACTGAGCTAACCAATCCCCGTGTAAATCTGTAATAATTCCTTAAATATTAGTGATTGCCTGTCTCCCACCATATGATTTAATGTAGTTTCCCAGTGCACCTCGGACAACCTGCCCCTCATACCCTAATAATTTTCTTCTGTGAGAAGCATCAAGATAAATTAAACAAAAGAACCATGTAACCACCACAGCCCATCTTCATGGCAATGTGGCATGATTTTGGGGGATTCCAAACAGAAATGGTAATGAAACATCTTCTAACCTCCAAACGCCTTTTCACTTTTTGATCCTTGTGAAATGTGAAACCAGATATTTGCAAGAAGGCTCAGAGAGAATCAGACCATTGGAGACGAAGCCATGAGACCGACCAGTCCAGCAGAAAGAAACCCTCTGACCATCCCCATTGACCAACAGAATGAACAAATGCAGTCCTGGATGTAATTGAGAACAGAAATAATAACAGCAGAATCCAATCCCTGTAATCAGTTGTGAACTTGTTGGTGCCTCAGGAAGTGCTATGAATTACAAAATTCCTTCCCACCTTGAGAGCAGGTGAACGGCCTCACCCCAGTATGAACTCCCTGGTGTGACTGCAGACGGCATTACCGAGTGAATCGCGCAAATAGAGGTAAACATCTTCTGAGTTATGGGCGTGACACCCACGCAGACACTTGGAGAACGTGGCTCCACACGGACAGTGACCTGGGGCCAGGATTGAATAATGGTCCTCAGCTCGGTGGGACTGCAGTGCTACCCATTGCGTCACCTAACTATTTAGATGAGGGAACAAAATGCAATATCTCCAAATTTGCAGATGACACAAGTTGTGTGGGAGGGTGAGCTGTGAGGAGGTTGCAGAGATCCTTCAGTGTGATTTGGACAAGTTGAGTGAGTGGGCAAATGAATGGCAGATACAATATAATTTGGAGAAATGCGAGGTTATCCAGTTTGGTAGCAAAACGAGAAGGCAGGCTATTATCTGAATTGTCATAAATTAGGAGAGGGAAATGTGCAACGAGACCTGGATATCCTCGTACACGTCACTGAAGGAAAGCATGCAGCTACAGCAGGCGGTAAAGAAGGCAAATGATATGCTAGCCTTCATTGCGAACGGATTTGAGTACAGGAGCAGGAATATCTTGCTGTCATTATACAGGGCCTTGGCGAGGCCATACCTGGCTGATTGTGTGCAATTTTGGTCTCCTTATCTGAGGAAGGATATTCTTGCTCTAGAGGGAGCGCAGCGAAGGTTTACCAGACTGATTCCTTGGATGGTGGGACTGACATATGAGAGATTGAATCAGTTAGGATTGTATTCGCTGGAGTTCAGAAGAATGAGGGGGGGGGGGATCTCATAGAAACCTATAATATTCCAACAGGACTTGACAGGGTAGATGCAGGAAAGGTTTTCCCAATGGTGGGAGTGTACAGAATGAGAGGTCGTAGTCTGAGGATACAGGGTAGACCATTTATTTCATAGAATTTATAGTACAGAAGGAGATCATTTGGCCCATCGAGTCTACACCAGCTCTTGGAAAGAGCACCCTACCCAATCCCACACCTCCACCCTATCCCCATAACCCAGTAACCCCACCCAACACTAAGGGCAATATTGGACACTAAGGGGCAATTTGGGATGGCCAATCCGCCTAACTTGCACATCTTTGGACAGTGGGAGGAAACCGGAGCACCCGGAGGAAACCCACGCAGACACGGGGAGAGCGTGTAGACTCCACCCAGACAGTGACCCAAGCCGGAATCGAACCTGGGACCCAGGAGCTGTGAAGCAATTGTGCTAACCACTGTGCTACCGACTGAGGACAGAGTAGAGTAATTTCTTCATCAGAGAGCGGTGAGCTTGTGGATTTTGTTACCACAGGACATAGTTGAGGCCAATACATTGTATGTTGTCAGGAAACAGTTAGATATAGCACTTAGAGCGAAGGGAATCAAAGGCAACAGAGGGGAAATCGGGATTAAGCTATTGAGTTGGATGATAAGCCATGATCATAATGAATGGCAGAGCAGGCGCGAAGGGCCAAATGGTCTCATCTTGCTCCTATTTTCTATGTAATCCCTTCCCACACTAAGAGCAGGTGAATGGCTTCTCCCCAGTGTGAACTCGCTGGTGTGTCTGCAGGATAAGCTGGCACCCCTGATTATGGAGATATTTGAGGAGGCGATAGGGAAGGGGTATTACCACAAACTTTGGGGCAGGCATCGATTTCTGTTGCTTAAAAAGATACAGGTCCGACGGAGTGTGGGTTGTATAGGCCCATATCACTTTTAAACGTGAACGCAAAGGTATTAGAGAAGGTACTGGCAGGTAGGCAGGAGGACTGCCTCCTGTAGATGATAGGTGAAGATCAGACGGGGTTTGTGTGAGGGAGGCAGCTCTTTTCAAACGTTAAGAGGGTATTGAACGTGGTTATGGCAGTGGCGGAGGGGAAGGAAACAGAGGTGGTTGTGGCACTGGATGCCGAGAAAGCGTTTGCCCGAGTAGAACTGGGACACTTGATAGCAGTTCTGCAGCGGTTTGGGATTGGTCCCCGATTTGTGGACTGGGTAAAGCTACTGTATGAGGAGCCGGGGCCAGTGTCCGCACAAAAAACATCAGCTCGAGATACTTTTCTCTCCGTGGGACTTGTCAGGGATGTCCTCTGTCCCCTCCTGTTGTTTGCACTCGCGATTGAGCCGTTGGCCATTGCAAAAGCGCCGTTGGCCATCGCGTTAAGAGGTTTGGGGGTATGGAAAGGGATAGTGCGGGGGGGGGGGGGTGAATAGAACATAGGGTGCCCTTGTATGCCGACGACTTGTTATTATATGTGTCAGAACTGAGTGTGTCAAGAGGGGGAATATTGGAGCTGCTTCAGGTGTTTGGGTCTTTCTCGGAGTACAAATTAAATCTAGACAAGAGTGAGTATTTTGTGGTGTTTCGGCCGGGGGTGTGGGCAGGGGTGGGGGGGCTGCCATTCTGTAGGACAGTGGTTCACTTTAGATATCTGGGGGTGCAGGTTGCTCGGGATTGGAGGGTGGGTGGGGGTCACTGGAGGGTCGGTTAAAATGAACACATTGCCGCAATTTCTGTTTATTTTCCAATGCCTGCCGATTTTCCTGCCAAAAGTATTTTTTTGAGAGTTTTAAGGACCAATTTCCGACAAGTGCAAACATCTTCTCCATGTCCACTCTACCCAGGCCTCACATTATCCTGTCAGTTTTAATAAGATGTCCTTCTAAAAATGTCCTTCTAAACTCCAACGAGTACAGACCCAGAGTCCTCAACCATTCCTCATAGACAAGCTCTTCATTCCAGGGATCATTCTTGTAAACCTCCTCTGGACTTTTTCCAAGGCCAACACATCCTTCCTTAGACACGGGGCCCAAAACTGCTCTCAATACTCCAAATGTGATCTTTTATCAGAGCCTTATATAGTCTCAGAAGTACATCCTTGATCTTGTATTCTAGCCCACTCGACCTGAATACATTGCATTTGCCTTCCTAACTGCCGACTGAACCTGCACGTTAACCTTTAAAAAAAATTTAGAGTACCTAATTCATTTTTTCCAATTAAGGGGAAGCTTAGCGTGGCCAATCCACCTACCCTGCACATCTTTGGGTTTTGGGGGTGAAACCCACGCAAACACAGGGAGAATGTTCAATCTCCACACGGACAGTGACCCAGAGCCGGGCTCGAACCTGGGACCTCGGCGCCGTGAGGCTACAGTGCACCTGCACGTTAACCTGAAGAGAATCTTGAACAAGGACGCCCAAGTCCCTTTGTGCTTGTGATTTCCTCAGCATTTCCCCATTTAGAAAATAGTCTATGCCTCAATTTCTCCTTCCAAAATCCATAACCTCTGACTTTTCCACATTGTATTCCATCTGCCACTTCTTTGCCCACTCTCCTAGCCTTGCTCAGCATTGTTTATTTTTCTAATCACTTTAAATGAATGCCCTCTGTTTATAACCTTGCCCTAAATATGACTTGCTAGGTCAAACATCGATTGCAGATCCTTAGTTTTAATGTGGTCAAGTATCTTTCCATTTGAGAACTGTTCAATAAAGTTATTAGAATTATTTGTAGCTAGGGCAGCACTTGGAGCAGTGGTTAGCACTGGGACTACGGCGCTGAGGACCCGGGTTTGAATCCCGGCCCTGGGTCACTGTCCGTGTGGAGTTTGCACATTCTCAACGTGTCTGCATGGGTTTCACCCCCACAACCCAAAGATGTGCAGGTTAGGTGGATTGGCCAGGCTAAATTGTCCCTGAATTTGAAAAAAATAATAATTGGGTACTCTGAATTTTTTTTTTTTAAAGGATTATTTGTAGCTTCCCCACCAATCAGTTTTTTTCCATTATCCTGAAGTGACCTTATTTTTATCGGCAGTTAACTGAAGTCTGTTCCTAACCTCTCATTATCTAAATTTCCATTTACCACTTTCCATAGAATTTCATAGAATTTACAGTGCAGAAGTAGGCCATTCGGCCCATCGGGTCTGCACCGGCTCTTGGAAAGAGCACCCAACCCAAGGTCAACACCTCCACCCTATCCCCATAACCCAGTAACCCCACCCAACAAATTTATCATGGCCAAGCCACCTAACCTGCACATCTTTGGACTGTGGGAGGAAACCGGAGGAGAATCAGACCATTGAAGACGAAGCCATGAGACCAGACAGTCCAACAGAAATAAACTCTCTGAACATCCCCATTGACCAACAGAATGAACAAATGCAGTCCTGGATGTAATTGAGAACAGAAATAATAACAGCAGAATCCAATCCCTGTAATCAGTTGTGAACTTGTTGGTGCCTCAGGAAGTGCTATGAATTACAAAATTCCTTCCCACCTTGAGAGCAGGTGAACGGCCTCTCCCCAGTATGAACTCCCTGGTGTGACTGCAGACGGCATTACCGAGTGAATCGCGCAAATAGAGGTAAACATCTTCTGAGTTATGGGCGTGACACCCACGCAGACACTTGGAGAACGTGGCTCCACACGGACAGTGACCTGGGGCCAGGATTGAATAATGGTCCTCAGCTCGGTGGGACTGCAGTGCTACCCATTGCGTCACCTAACTATTTAGATGAGGGAACAAAATGCAATATCTCCAAATTTGCAGATGACACAAGTTGTGTGGGTGGGTGAGCTGTGAGGAGGTTGCAGAGATCCTTCAGTGTGATTTGGACAAGTTGAGTGAGTGGGCAAATGAATGGCAGATAGAATATAATTTGGAGAAATGCGAGGTTATCCAGTTTGGTAGCAAAACGAGAAGGCAGGCTATTATCTGAATTGTCATAAATTAGGAGAGGGAAATGTGCAACGAGACCTGGATATCCTCGTACACGTCACTGAAGGAAAGCATGCAGCTACAGCAGGCGGTAAAGAAGGCAAATGATATGCTAGCCTTCATTGCGAGCAGATTTGAGTACAGGAGCAGGAATATCTTGCTGTCATTATACAGGGCCTTGGCGAGGCCATACCTGGCTGATTGTGTGCAATTTTGGTCTCCTTATCTGAGGAAGGATATTCTTGCTCTAGAGGGAGCGCAGCGAAGGTTTACCAGACTGATTCCTTGGATGGTGGGACTGACATATGAGAGATTGAATCAGTTAGGATTGTATTCGCTGGAGTTCAGAAGAATGAGGGGGGGGGGGATCTCATAGAAACCTATAATATTCCAACAGGACTTGACAGGGTAGATGCAGGAAAGGTTTTCCCAATGGTGGGAGTGTACAGAATGAGAGGTCGTAGTCTGAGGATACAGGGTAGACCATTTATTTCATAGAATTTATAGTACAGAAGGAGATCATTTGGCCCATCGAGTCTACACCAGCTCTTGGAAAGAGCACCCTACCCAATCCCACACCTCCACCCTATCCCCATAACCCAGTAACCCCACCCAACACTAAGGGCAATATTGGACACTAAGGGGCAATTTGGGATGGCCAATCCGCCTAACTTGCACATCTTTGGACAGTGGGAGGAAACCGGAGCACCCGGAGGAAACCCACGCAGACACGGGGAGAGCGTGTAGACTCCACCCAGACAGTGACCCAAGCCGGAATCGAACCTGGGACCCAGGAGCTGTGAAGCAATTGTGCTAACCACTGTGCTACCGACTGAGGACAGAGTAGAGTAATTTCTTCATCAGAGAGCGGTGAGCTTGTGGATTTTGTTACCACAGGACATAGTTGAGGCCAATACATTGTATGTTGTCAGGAAACAGTTAGATATAGCACTTAGAGCGAAGGGAATCAAAGGCAACAGAGGGGAAATCGGGATTAAGCTATTGAGTTGGATGATAAGCCATGATCATAATGAATGGCAGAGCAGGCGCGAAGGGCCAAATGGTCTCATCTTGCTCCTATTTTCTATGTAATCCCTTCCCACACTAAGAGCAGGTGAATGGCTTCTCCCCAGTGTGAACTCGCTGGTGTGTCTGCAGGATAAGCTGGCACCCCTGATTATGGAGATATTTGAGGAGGCGATAGGGAAGGGATATTACCACAAACTTTGGGGCAGGCATCGATTTCTGTTGCTTAAAAAGATACAGGTCCGACGGAGTGTGGGTTGTATAGGCCCATATCACTTTTAAACGTGAACGCAAAGGTATTAGAGAAGGTACTGGCAGGTAGGCAGGAGGACTGCCTCCTGAAGATGATAGGTGAAGATCAGACGGGGTTTGTGTGAGGGAGGCAGCTCTTTTCAAACGTTAAGAGGGTATTGAACGTGGTTATGGCAGTGGCGGAGGGGAAGGAAACAGAGGTGGTTGTGGCACTGGATGCCGAGAAAGCGTTTGCCCGAGTAGAACTGGGACACTTGATAGCAGTTCTGCAGCGGTTTGGGATTGGTCCCCGATTTGTGGACTGGGTAAAGCTACTGTATGAGGAGCCGGGGCCAGTGTCCGCACAAAAAACATCAGCTCGAGATACTTTTCTCTCCGTGGGACTTGTCAGGGATGTCCTCTGTCCCCTCCTGTTGTTTGCACTCGCGATTGAGCCGTTGGCCATTGCAAAAGCGCCGTTGGCCATCGCGTTAAGAGGTTTGGGGGTATGGAAAGGGATAGTGCGGGGGGGGGGGGGGGGTGAATAGAACATAGGGTGCCCTTGTATGCCGACGACTTGTTATTATATGTGTCAGAACTGAGTGTGTCAAGAGGGGGAATATTGGAGCTGCTTCAGGTGTTTGGGTCTTTCTCGGAGTACAAATTAAATCTAGACAAGAGTGAGTATTTTGTGGTGTTTCGGCCGGGGGTGTGGGCAGGGGTGGGGGGGCTGCCATTCTGTAGGACAGTGGTTCACTTTAGATATCTGGGGGTGCAGGTTGCTCGGGATTGGAGGGTGGGTGGGGGTCACTGGAGGGTCGGTTAAAATGAACACATTGCCGCAATTTCTGTTTATTTTCCAATGCCTGCCGATTTTCCTGCCAAAAGTATTTTTTTGAGAGTTTTAAGGACCAATTTCCTACAAGTGCAAACATCTTCTCCATGTCCACTCTACCCAGGCCTCACATTATCCTGTCAGTTTTAATAAGATGTCCTTCTAAAAATGTCCTTCTAAACTCCAACGAGTACAGACCCAGAGTCCTCAACCATTCCTCATAGACAAGCTCTTCATTCCAGGGATCATTCTTGTAAACCTCCTCTGGACTTTTTCCAAGGCCAACACATCCTTCCTTAGACACGGGGCCCAAAACTGCTCTCAATACTCCAAATGTGATCTTTTATCAGAGCCTTATATAGTCTCAGAAGTACATCCTTGATCTTGTATTCTAGCCCACTCGACCTGAATACATTGCATTTGCCTTCCTAACTGCCGACTGAACCTGCACGTTAACCTTTAAAAAAAATTTAGAGTACCTAATTCATTTTTTCCAATTAAGGGGAAGCTTAGCGTGGCCAATCCACCTACCCTGCACATCTTTGGGTTTTGGGGGTGAAACCCACGCAAACACAGGGAGAATGTTCAATCTCCACACGGACAGTGACCCAGAGCCGGGCTCGAACCTGGGACCTCGGCGCCGTGAGGCTACAGTGCACCTGCACGTTAACCTGAAGAGAATCTTGAACAAGGACGCCCAAGTCCCTTTGTGCTTGTGATTTCCTCAGCATTTCCCCATTTAGAAAATAGTCTATGCCTCAATTTCTCCTTCCAAAATCCATAACCTCTGACTTTTCCACATTGTATTCCATCTGCCACTTCTTTGCCCACTCTCCTAGCCTTGCTCAGCATTGTTTATTTTTCTAATCACTTTAAATGAATGCCCTCTGTTTATAACCTTGCCCTAAATATGACTTGCTAGGTCAAACATCGATTGCAGATCCTTAGTTTTAATGTGGTCAAGTATCTTTCCATTTGAGAACTGTTCAATAAAGTTATTAGAATTATTTGTAGCTAGGGCAGCACTTGGAGCAGTGGTTAGCACTGGGACTACGGCGCTGAGGACCCGGGTTTGAATCCCGGCCCTGGGTCACTGTCCGTGTGGAGTTTGCACATTCTCAACGTGTCTGCATGGGTTTCACCCCCACAACCCAAAGATGTGCAGGTTAGGTGGATTGGCCAGGCTAAATTGTCCCTGAATTTGAAAAAAATAATAATTGGGTACTCTGAATTTTTTTTTTTTAAAGGATTATTTGTAGCTTCCCCACCAATCAGTTTTTTTCCATTATCCTGAAGTGACCTTATTTTTATCGGCAGTTAACTGAAGTCTGTTCCTAACCTCTCATTATCTAAATTTCCATTTACCACTTTCCATAGAATTTCATAGAATTTACAGTGCAGAAGTAGGCCATTCGGCCCATCGGGTCTGCACCGGCTCTTGGAAAGAGCACCCAACCCAAGGTCAACACCTCCACCCTATCCCCATAACCCAGTAACCCCACCCAACAAATTTATCATGGCCAAGCCACCTAACCTGCACATCTTTGGACTGTGGGAGGAAACCGGAGCACCCGGAGGAAACCCACGCAGACACGGGGAGGATATGCAGACTCTGCACAGTGACCCAAGCCGGAATTGAACCTGGGACCCTGGAGCTGTGAAGCAATTGTGCTATCCACAATGCTACCGTGCTGCCCTTTCATGTAGCGCAAACCCTGAAGCGAGCATCCTACCCCTAGACCAACAAGCCGGCATCCTCCTGACCCAGTCCACGGCTTTCTCCCTCATTGTCTGAAACACATGAGCAACTTTTGTATAATCGTAGTGCATACATTTAAGTCTAAATCATTGATATATACCGGAAAACTGTGGAGCCCCACTGGAAACAGACGTCCAGGCATCATTCAGCCCTGGATGTGACTAACAGCAGCAACAACAGCTGAATCCAAACCCTGCTGTTCCCTGTGAACTTGCTAATGTCTGTGCAGGTTGTTTAACTGAGTGAATCTCCTCCCACACACAGAGCAGTTAAACAGCCTCTCCCCAGTACCGCTCCCACATGTGGGCCACACGATAGCACAGTGGTTAGCACGGTTGCTTCAAAGCTCCAGGGTCCCAGAATGCCCGGCTTGGCTCACTGTCTGTGCGGAGTTTGCATGTTCTCCCCATGTCTGCGTGGGTTTGCTCCGGGTGCTCCAGTTTCCTCCCACAAGTCTAAAAATGTGTAGATTAGGTGGATCGGCCATTCTAAATTGCCCTTCGTGTCCAAAAAGGTGAGGTCGGGTTATGGGTTAGGTTGGAGGTATGGGCTTAAGTAAGGTGCTCTTTGCAAGGGCCGGTGCACTCGATGGGCCAAATGCCCTCCTTCTGCACTGTAAATGCTATGATTCTGTTTCCGTGTGAACTCGCTGGTGTTTCCGCAGATTCTGTTTGCTTTTAAATCTCTTTTCAGTCAGAACATTTAAAAGGATTCTGATCAGTGTGAACAAGTTGGTGTCTCGTCAGGTAGGATGACTCAGTAAATTTCTTGTCACACACTGGGCAAGAGTACGGTTTCTGCCCAGTATGAACTCGCTGGTGTTGCAGAAGCTGGGATGAACATGTGAATCTCTTCCCACACACGGAGCAGGTGAATGGCCCCTCCCCAGTGTGAGTGCGTTGGTGTCTCAGTAAACTCATTTTCCTTTTAAAGCTCTTCTCACAGTCAGCACATTTAAAAGGTCTCTGATCAGTATGAACAAGTTGGTGTCTCAGGAGGTCTGATGACTGAGTGAATCCCATCCCACACACGGAGCAGGTGAATGGCCTCTCTCCAGTGTGAGTGCGTTGGTGTCTCAGTAAATCCTTTTTACTTTTAAAACTCTTCTCACAGTCAGCACATTTAAAAGGTTTCTGGTCAGTATGAACAAGTTGGTGCACCAGGAGGTGGGATGACCTAGTGAATCCCTTCTCACACACGGAGCAGGTGAATGGCCTCACCCCAGTGTGAGTGCGTTGATGTGTCAGTAAATTAATTTTACTTTTAAAACTCTTCTCACAGTCAGCACATTCAAAAGGTCTCTGATCAGAATGAACAAGTTGGTGTCTCCGGAAGAATGATGACTGAGTGAATCCCTTCCCACACACGGAGCAGGTGAATGGCTTCTCTCCAGTGTGATGGCGTTGATGTGACATTAAATCATTTCTGCGTTTAAAGCTCTTTTCACAGTCAGCACATTTAAAAGGTCTCTGATCAGAGTGAATCTGATGGTGAGCCCGGAGGTTTGACGAAGCCTTAAATCCCTTCCCACATTCCAAACAGGTGAATGGCCTCTCCCCAGTGTGAGTGCGTTGATGTAACAGTAAATAATTTCTGCTTTTAAAGCTCTTCTCACAGTCAGCACATTTAAAAGGTCTCTGATCAGTATGAACAAGTTGGTGGCTCAGGAGGTGGGATGACAGAGTGAATCCCTTCCCACACACGGAGCAGGTGAATGGCCTCTCCCCAGTGTGAGTGCGTTGATGTGTCAGTAAATCCTTTCTGCATTTAAAGCTCTTTCCACAGTCAGCACATTTAAACGGTCTCTGATCAGTATGAACAAGTTGGTGTGTCAGGAGGTATGATGACCGAGTGAATCCCTTCCCACACACGGAGCAGGTAAATGGCCTTTCCCCAGTGTGAATACGTTGATGAGTTTCCAATTCAGATGGGTAATTGAATCCCAACCCACAGTCCCCACATTTCCACGGTTTCTCCATGGCTATCGACAAGTTATCAGGTGGAGGTGGGATGCAGATTTGAGGTCACTATCAGATCAGCCGTGATGTTATTAAATGGTGGAACAGGCTCACGGGGCTGAATGTCCAATTGCTGCTTCTTGATTCCTTCGGTGCGATTGTCCTTATGTCTCTCCAACTTGGATCATCAGTTGAAGCCTGAGTACGGTGTCTCCCTGTTGTAAATGCTGCAATTTAATTTCATGCTGTGTGATTGGTTAAAACTCAGTTCCAGCTAACTGTGGAAAATTACTTGGATGTCTGTGTCTTGGTGCTTTTCCAATCACAGTGATTTTTAAATTTTTTTCCAAAAGACAAAACAGACAAACATTTCTCCTTCCACGTTGAAAGGCCGATCCTGATGAATCAATGAATCAGATCTCGACATGATGTTTGCATCTGCAAATATTCTGTAAAAGAAGATTACATTGAAATACTGTGAATATATAAGACACAAGTAGGCCATTTTGTCACAGATTCTGCTGCTGTCCATACTCGGCACACATCTCCGACTGTCACACCTATCAAATCTCAGCCTTTCAGCTGATTTTCGATTCCATTTTCTCTCATGTGCTTGTCCCGTTTCCTTTTGAAAACATCTCAGCACATTCCTCAACTCCTTTGCATGGTAATGAGTTGCACATTCTGAACCTGTAATAAAAAATTTTGCCTGTATTGTCCCCTTGGATTTATTCATAACTATCTTGTATTTATGACTTGTTGTTTATTGATGATCACTATTTCACATCGCCCCTCTCCATTTAATCTTTCCTGAGAGCTGTAATCTCTCATGTTACAAAAGTCATCACTGTCAATGCAGTATAGAATTTGCAAAGAGACAAACCTTTCTGTTGGGTTCAGTTTGTTATGTGCAAATTCTCCAATTCTAACTCCCTGTAAAAGGAGTTTACAAAAGCCATCACTATCAGTCCAGGACAGAAATTCTGAACATGCAATTCTAGGTTCTCTGGAACATTTTTTTCTCTCTTGTGTCCCCAAAGCTGGAAATCCCAGTCCCACACACTCTCCCTCCTGCCTTGGCTGAAATCCAAACCCATTTCACCATCTGCACTCCCATTTATTTCCTCCACTCCCAGTTTTCTCCCTCCCTTTCCTCTGCCTGGGTGCAGTTCTCCAGCTCCTGCCTGCCGACTGACAAAATCAATGGGTCTTATTGAGGATTTGGGGCCTCCAGCGGGTGTTTGTGAATCTTCCCCGCCCACCTGCCAGGGTTTCCTTCCTTGCCAGAGATCAGAGTCCTCATTGATTTGAGTGCAAAGTGTAAGCTCTTATTTATTTTCCCCCCTCCCCCATCCTCTGATGTGAACCATCCTCCAGTGTCTGAAGCAGGATGGTGCCCGTTAACCTGGGCCGGTTCCCGGGAGGGAGAAGCCCCGCAGCTGCAAACCAGGGAGCTGACAATGATTGTGAACACAGCAAGAAGTCTTACAATACCAGGTTAAAGTCCAACAGGTTTGTTTCAAACACTAGCTTTCGGAGCACTGGTTCTTCCTCAGGTGAATGAAGAGGTATGTTCCAGAACAGAACCTTCTGCACTGTAAATTCTATGTTAAATAAATATAGACAAACTCTGTATCTGCATCTTTGAATTTGTCCATATATATGTTTCTGGAACATACCTCTTCATTCACCTGAGGAAGGAGCAGTGCTTCTAGTATTTGAAACAAACCTGTTGGAGTTTACCCTGGTGTTGTCAGACTCTGTGCTCACCCCAGTCCAGCGCCGGCATCTCCACATAATGATTGTGAAGGGTTTGCTCCAGGTCACAATGCCCGGGAACTGGTTAACGGCGGGTTCGGACCAATAGGAAGAGGACGCGGGTCTGGGTGACCGAACAAGAGCTTCTGGTCCTCCAGCCAATCAGAGTGAATGGGAGGCGGAGCAAAGCCGGGGCTCTCTTCGCCCATCCAGGCCTGTCTCGGGGAAAAGCCCGAGCAGCTTTCACCGGTTGAACTGCCGTATCCGAGCTTCGTGTTTGGACTGTGGGGCCTACACGGAGTGTTTATGAGGTCTCCCGAGTCACCCGCCGGCCCCATTCCTCCCGCAGGACTCACCGCCCGGAATTTGACCAGCTGCAGAATTGCACCCAACCGCCTGAATCCTGAGCTGTGATCAGCACTACGCATGCTCCAGTCCACGTGTGCGACCGGGCCTAGCCCCGCCCCTGATTCACTCCGATTGATTGGAGGATCCGCTGCAATCACTCGGTCCTCCAGACCTACCCCTCTCTTCCTATTGGCCCAAAGCTGCCGTCAATCACTCCCTGGGCATTGTGAGCTGGAGCATGCGCAGTGCCGATGCTGGTCTCGGCCGGGAGGTTTCACTGAAACCCGGTGGAGGCTCCAAACCCCAATAAGAAGTTTCCGGGCCCGGGTTTGCATCGAGCGGGGGGACAGCTGCGGCCTGCTCCCGGTGACAGGCCTGAGTTAACGGCCGCCGTCTTTATAGAGGCTGCAAACCCGCAGGGGGCAAAACATCAGAGAGAGAGTTTGTTGTGAAACCAATGGGATTTTGTAAAACAGGAGGTCAGGGTTACAGTCAACAACAACAACTTCTATTTATATAACACCTTTAACATCATAAATCATCCCAGTCAACTTCACAGCAACATTATAAAACAAAGTGAGACACCCAGACACAAAAGGAGATATTAGGGCAGGTGACCAAAAACTTGGTCAAAGAGGTGAGTTTTAAAGAGTCTGAAAGGAGGTGAGTGAGGTGGAGACGGGGAGGTTTCGGGAGGGAATTCAGTGCTTGGGGCCGAGGGAACTTAAAACCATGGCGGAGTAATTAGAATCGGGGGTGTACAAGAGTCCAGGATCAGAGCTGTGCAGATATCTCAGGGGGCTGTGGGGCTGGAGGAGATGACAGACACAGGGAGAGACGAGGCCATGGAGGGATTTGAAAACAAGGGTGAGAATTGACTGGAGGTGAATACAAGTCTCGGAGCACAGGGTTCATAGGGGAAAGGAACTTGCTGTGAATTAAGACATGGGAAGCAGACTTTTGGATGGCTTTATGTTTACAGAGGGAAAATGTGGGAGAGCAGCCAGGTGTGTAATGGAATTGTCGAATTGGGAGGTGACAATGGTAAATTGCCATAGTATCTAAAAAGGTTAGGGGGGTTACAGGGTTAGGTGGAGGTGTGGGCTTAGCTAGGGAGCTCTTTCCAAGGGCCGGTGCAGACTAGATGGGCCGAATGGCCTCCTGCACTGTAAATTCTATGAGGTCAGAAGCTCATATTGGATCAAGTATGAAACCAAATTTACAAAGAGACTGGTTAAGTCTCAGACTGTTGCCAGGGAGAGGGGTAGAGTTGGTATGTCAGGAATGGAGGTTGGAGCCGGGACCGAACAGTGGATTCAGTCTTCTCCATATTTGATTGAAGTTATTTCCTAAGCAGGAAGAGAACCAGAATGGACCCTGAGTCTGATATCCGATATAACTTAGTTCGAGAGGGAGAGGAAGAACGAAGGAAACCCTGGAAGATTTGGTGAAACAACCTTTGTGATTGTTCATCAAATCTCCACACAGTCAATTCTGGACACAAGGTTAACATCTGTTATTCTGTCTGCTCAGTCAGGGTGATTCAGATTAAAGTCTGTCACAATGGATGAAGTGACTTATAAAGCATATTCTTACCTCAAATTACATAACTTTGGTAAAAGGATACAGAAATAATGATCGAATACTTTATTTGGATTTCAGCCCCAGGGATGAGGGAGAGTGTGTGGGACGGGGATTTACAGCTTTGGGGACAGAAGAGAGACAAAAATGTTCAGCAGAAATTGGAATTAACTGTTCTGAATTTCTATCCTGTACTGATAGTGTGGCCTTTGTAAACTCCTTTTCCAGGGCATTAGGAGAGGATTTTCAGACAGGAAACACAAACCAAATATCACATTAAGATCTGACAGTGTCACTCAATTGATCAGGACCTGAATATCCTCAGACTATAAATGTGGAAAGAAAAATGTTTGTTCTGTTTGTGGGAAAATATTTCAAACATCAGTGTGACAGGAAAAGCACCGAGACACACACACACCCGAGTGAGTGTGTTCCAGTGAACTGACTGTGGAAAGAGCTTTAACCAGTTACAGCCTGAAAAAAAACACCATTCACGAAGTGGGGGGAAACCATACACGTGTTCTGTGTGAGGACCAAGCTTCACTTGATTGTCTAAAGAGGAAACGGACAAAGACACTGACTCCATGGAGATACCGTCAAAACCGTGGGGTATGATTTTCGCTTAGGGGGTTTCCAAAATGCGAGAGGTCCCGGGTTCATATCCCGGACGAGCCCTGCAAAGTGATTGACTGAGGAGGTGATGGTGCAGTGGCATTGTCACTGCATGAGTAATCCCGAGACCCAGCACAATTCTCTGAGAATGCAGGTTCAAACCCCACCACGGCAGATGCTTCATTGTGGCTTGTATTTGAACTTGAATCCAATAAATCAAGGGTAGCAGTGGTTAGCTCCACTGTCCCAGGTTCGATTCCTGCTTGGGTCACTGACTGTGCGGAGTCTGCCTGGGTTTACTCCGGGTGCTCCGGTTTTCCCCTAGTCCAAAGATGTGCAGGTTTGGTGGAGTGGCTATGCTCAATTGCTCTTAGTGTCGAAAAGGGTTAGATGGGGTTACTGGGTTCTGGGGATAGGGTGGAGGTGTGGGCTTGAGAAGGGTGCTCTTTCCAAGGGCCAGTGCAGACTCGATGTGCCGAATGGCCTGTTCTGCACTGTAAATTATATGATTGTGGAAGTTGGGTGTGAAATAGTTTTAGTGAGAATTGGGTCAAAGGAGCACAGGGTAAGTCTCACAGACAAGATGAGCGCTGAGAGAACATGATGGGAGACAGCAGGAAAAGAAGAGAAAGATCTGAGTTCAGAATTTGGACAAGAACGGTCTTCGAGGCAGTTTTACTGAGTGGTTTAGTGGAAGAGGAGCTGTAGAATCAGCTGATTGGATTGTTTCAATGGGTGGGGTTTTCCAGTCCTTCCTGTTGGCTGGATTTTCCAGTCCCACAGATCTCTCGGTCTGCTGTTCCGGTTCATTGGTTGTCTCATTGGGTTCGCGTAGGCCTCTTGGGGTCTGTGGAAAAACTCCCGGTGCGTCATTCGCCTGATGAATTCCCTGGAGCGGAGAAACTACGACATCTTCTTCACAGCCTTCAACACGTCATCGATGAAGACGAACATCTTGCCAAGGTCAACACTGCTTGCCTCCAAACAACCGCGCATTTCATTTCATTTTTCAACCTCAAACAGACTATTGATTGCAGCAAACTACCTAGCATTCAGAACGATCATGACACCACACAACCCTGCCATGGCAACCTCTGCAAGATGTGCCAGATCATCAACATGGGTACCACCATTACACGTGAGAACACGTGTAATGGTGCGCCTCGTCCAACATTATCTACTTCGTACGCTGCAGCAAAGGATGTCCCGAGGCGTGGTACGTTGGTGAGGCCAATGCAGACGCTGCGACAACGAATGAACGGACATCGCGCAACAATCGCCAGACAGGAATGTTCCCTTGCAGTCGGGGAACACTTCAGCAGTCAAGGGCATTCAGCCTCTGATCTTCGGATAAGCGTTCGGCGTTCAGGACGCGCGACAACGCAGAATGGCAGAGCAGAAACTGATAGCCAAGTTCGCACACATGATTACGGCCTCAACTGGGACCCTGGATTCATGGTACATTACATGTGCTTGCAAAATCCTACCAACTGTTCTGGCTTGAGACAATTCACACCTCTTTAACCTGTGATTATCCCTCTCTCCAGTCGCACAGTATGGACCTGCAAAGACTTAATTACCTGCAAAGACTCGCATTCAAAGTACCATTTTGCGTCAATGGATTTTTCTACATATGTTTGTGGAACCGACATCTTCATTCACCTGAGGAAGAAGCTGCAATCCGAAAGCTAGTGATTCTAAACAAACCTGTTGGACTTTAACCTGGTGTTGTAAGACTTCTTACTGTGCTCATCCCAGTCCAACGCAGGCATCTCCACATCATAAATGAGAAGCATTAAATGCTTCTGCCAGTTTCGAACCATGCACCTTTTGCTCGTTAGGTGAATGTGATAACCTCCATGCTACAGAAACAGCTGGCAGCACAGTACCAATGGATCTGTGCAACGTTCAACTGCACAGTCTTGCTGCAGCTTTCAATGGTTTGGCTGGGAGGCCAGGTCACTTATTACATTAAAACAGATGTCTCAACTTGTAAGACCATAAGATATAGAACTTATATTGAAGTTTAGCATTTGTTCAGTAAATACCTAACCGAACAATGCTCTCTGTTCAATCATTAATGCATCAATCTTGTCTTCCTGCAGAAAGTTTCCACCAATTTTACTCAATATTTGTTTCATTATTCAATGTTGAACATCAGTATATTTATTTGTTATATATGACTTCATTTTGAATTGAATAGATCTCGAGTCTTCACTCTGAATAACTCTGAAATACACACCATTGAATTGCAAACATGACTGATCAAGAAAAGAAAACGTTTCACTGGGTAACAGAAATTCCATGAATCTTTGTTCAATTTGACCTCAGACAGCTTTTAAACAAAGTCAAATATAGTTAAATGGAAGAGAATTGAGAATTATATGTTGCTTATATTTGACCCCTCTGTGTTTTGGTGTGAAACATTCTGCAGCCTAAATACCGTTCATGTATAAGAAAGGAGGGCTGACAGGAAATCCGCACTGAGCCTGGATTTCCTCATCTCCCCGAGTGGCTTTTCCTGTTTCTCCATCATTAAGGCTGAATCTTTCAATAACGTGGTTCAGTTAAATCTCTAACATTTCCTCTAATTCAGTTACAGTATCGTTTGTGTCTGTCTGTATGAGCTGTCTAGATATGTTTCGGAGGGTGATTAAAATCTTAATCTACGTCTACAAAGCCATTCAATTCTTTTGTGAACTGAGCAAACTGCCAAGATCCGCACTTTGTTTTTTCATGTATGGAACAATCGGTCTGGACTGTACGCAGAACAATACTTTTCACTGTACCTCGGGACACGTGACAATAAATCAAATCCAATCAGAGACAGTTTCTTACTCGTCTTCAAATTGAAAAGAATCTTCTTAAAAATTATTCATTCATGGGAGGTGGGGGTCACTGGCTGGGCAGCATTTACTGCTCATTCCAATTGCCCTTGAACTGTGTGTCTTGTGAGGCTATTTCAGAGGGCACTTACAAATGAACTACAACATTGCTGTGGATCTGGAGTCACATGTAGGCCAGGCCACCTAAGGAGAGCAGATTTCTTGAAGGACATTAGTGAACCAGATGAGTTTTCACAACAATCAAGAGTGTTATCATTAGACTTCTAATTCAAGACTTTTATTCAATTTCAGCATCTGTCATAGGCAGATTCGATCCCAGATCCCCAGAGCATTAACCTGGGTGTCTGAATTACCATTACTCCAATGTCCAGCCCGCATATTCTTGGCAGAATATGGTGTCTCATGTTGTGTTCTGTGATCTTGTCTTGCAATGATTCTACAGAACTGCTGGTGAATTAGTCAGAACGATGATTTATTAATGTACACGTAACGATCAGAATGCTATACAGACTTAAGTTATCACAGAATTACATTAGAACTCTTGGAACTACCCTTATGTGCGACTGGTCTCGTGTATGCATGACAACCTTCTGCTGGTAGCCGGAACCTGACTGCTGCCTGACGCCAACGACTGGTGGGAGGTCACACTGCTGAGTACATGTAATATTATATACAGGCTTCTCACCACATCTCGTAACTTCTCAAAATTATCAAGTAATTTATTTCTTCAAACAAATTCTGATAGCTCTGCAGTTTCTGGAAAAATGTTGGTTGATCGTGTTATTTTTTAAATTAAAGATCTAGTTTTTGCAATATAATTACCTAATACACTAATTCACTAATCATAATCAATGTTCACTACTGAATAAACTTCAATTTTATTATTTTTTTTTGCGATGAAATCAAGACATAGTTAATATAGAAAAGGTACAGGTGACATTGCTGCAGATAGGCACATGTTAGAGGTATAAAAGGGCTTCCTTGACCTTATTACTAAGGCCAGTGAATACAATATGAAAATAACAATTTACGGGCAGCAAAGCTGCGCAGTGGTTAGCACTGCTGCCTCATGGCGCAGATGTTCTAGGTTCGATCCCGACCCTGGGTCACTGCCGTGTGGAGTTTGCACATTCTTCTCGTGGTTTTGTTGGTTTCACCCCCACAACCCAAAAATGTGCAGGGTAGGTGGATTGGCCACGCTAAATTGTTCCTTAATGCGAAAAAATGAATTGGGTACTCTAAAAAAAATTTTAATAATGAAAATAACAATTTAAAAACTAAATGTGATTACACATGCGTACTTAGTTTCCTACATTACAACAGTGAATATGTTTCAAAAGTACTCCATTGGCTTTAAAACACTGTAGGAGGTCCAGTGGTAGTGAGAGGTTTTATAGAAATGTATATTTGTTCTAATTGTCTGCAAACGAGGATATATTACACTTGGTGTCCTCACCAATTTATTGATAAAGTTTGAGTCTTAATTTTGTGCAATAACCACGTCAATGACACCATTTTGAATACTCTGTGAAATTCCAGACACACCATATGCACAATTATTTGTTGTAAAACACAGCGAGTTGCAGTCATTTGGAATGCACTGTCTATAAATGTTGCTGGAATCTCTTTGGACTGTAACTTCCAAAAGGGAATTTGACACATTCTGAAAAAGAAAACAAAATAGTCGAACTCTGGGATTAAATGGGTCGCTGTACAAAGAGCTGGCATGGGAAAAATGGGCCAAATAGACTCCTCCGTGCTCCAGCAGCCTTGTGTGCATGTAAAGGGAGTGGTGACAACCTGGAACCTACAGCCTATGAGGGAGGAGATGCAGAGATGACGGAAGGATTTCAATAGGAAATTGGACAAGCACTGAGAGAAATAAACCCACAGGGATTTGGGGATAGAACGGGGCAATGGACAGACTGGCTTCCTCCACAGGGAGACGACACGGTCTCAAAGGGCTGAATGGCCTCATTCCCCACCCTCCAGATGCTGTGATCTCAGGAGAGAAATTCAGCTGCTCCAGTCACTCTAACTAACTGGAGTCCCTTATCTCTGGTGCCATTCTTGTAAATGTCCTCTACACCGTCTCTAAGAACTTCACATCCTTCCTAAAGGGCAGCACGGTAGCATTGTGGATAGCACAATTGCTTCACAGCTCCAGGGTCCCAGGTTCGATTCCGGCTTTGGTCACTGTCTGTGCGGAGTCTGCACATCCTCCCCATGTGTGCGTGGGTTTCCTCCGGGTGCTCCGGTTTCCTCCCAGTCCAAAGATGTGCAGGTTAGGTGGATTGGCCATGATAAATTGCCCTTAGTGTCCAAAATTGCCCTTAGTGTTGGGTGGGGTTACTGGGTTATGGGGATAGGGTGGAGGTGTTGACCTTGGGTAGGGTGCTCTTTCCAAGAGCCGGTGCAGACTCGATGGGCCGAATGGCCTCCTTCTACACTGTACATTCTATGATAATCTATGATAAAGTGTGGAGCCCATATATAGGCTTCCATTCCAGAGGGATAAAATTGAAAAGTACGGAGGAAATGTTCAACTTGTTTAAAACGATGGTTCGACTACACTGGGAGCTCTGTCAGCATTGATGATCTCCATTTAGAACAAAGGAAATAGAGACACTGGATAAGGTGCAACAAAGATTCATAATATACAGAACTGAGAGCATTGAACACTCAGGAAAGTCTGGGGCTGCTTTTTTCTGGAAAAGAGAAGACTGATGGAAGTCTTTCAGATTATGAAGGGATTCAATTATCCAATAGGAATTTCAATCGACACCTCTTTATCCAGCGAGTGGTGGGAATCGGGAACTCACGACCACAGCGAGTGGTTGAGATGAACAGCATGAATCCATTGAATGTGAAACTAGATACATACATGAGGGAGAAAGGAATAGAAGGAGATGTTGGTGGGGGGACACATATAGAGGGGTGGGTGGAGGATCATGTGGAGCACAAATACTGACACAGACCATGGCTAACCTCAGCCGGTATGGGAATTTAACCTGTGCCGTTGGTGTGGCTCAGCACGAACCAGCCATCCAGCCAACTGAGCTAACCGATCCCCGTATAAATCTGAAATAATTCCATAAATATTAGTGATTGCCTGTCTCCCACCATACTATTAAATGTAGTTTCCCAGTGCCTCAGATAACTTGCCCCTCATACCCTAATAATTTTCTTCTGTGAGAAGCACCAAGATAAATTAAACAAAAGAACCATGTAACCACCACAGCCCATCTTCATGGCAATGTGGCATGATTTTGGGGGTTTCCAAACAGAAATGGTAATGAAACATCTTCTAACCTCCAAACACCTTTTCACTCTTTGGTCCTTGTGAAATGTGAAACCAGATATTCGCAAGAAGGGTCAGAGAGAATCAGACCATTGAAGACGAAGCCATGAGACCAGACAGTCCAACAGAAATAAACTCTCTGAACATCCCCATTGACCAACAGAATGAAGAAATGCAGTCCTGGATGTAATTGAGAACAGAATCAATAACAGCAGAATCCAATCCCTGTAATCAGTCGTGAACTTGTTGGTGCCTCAGGAAGTGTGATGAATTACAAAATCCCTTCTCACATTGAGAGCAGGTGAACGGCCTCACCCCAGTATGAACTCCCTTGTGTGACTGCAGACGGCATTACCGAGTGAATCGCGCAAATAGAGGTAAACATCTTCTGAGTTATGGGCGTGACACCCACACAGACACTTGGAGAACGTGGCTCCACACGGACAGTGACCTGGGGCCAGGATTGAATAATGGTCCTCAGCTCGGTGAGACTGCAGTGCTACCCATTGCGTCACCTAACTATTTAGATGAGGGAACAAAATGCAATATCTCCAAATTTGCAGATGACACAAGTTGTGTGGGAGGGTGAGCTGTGAGGAGGCTGCAGAGATCCTTCAGTGTGATTTGGACAAGTTGAGTGAGTGGGCAAATGAATGGCAGATACAATATAATTTGGAGAAATGCGAGGTTATCCAGTTTGGTAGCAAAACGAGAAGGCAGGCTATTATCTGAATTGTCATAAATTAGGAGAGAGAAATGTGCAACGAGACCTGGATATCCTCGTACATATCACTGAAGGAAAGTATGCAGCGACAGCAAGCGGTAAAGGCAAATGATATGCTAGCCTTCATTGCGAGCGGCTTCGAGTACAGGAGCAGGAATATCTTGCTGTCATTATACAGGGCCTTGGCGAGGCCATACCTGGATGATTGTGTGCAATTTTGGTCTCCTTATCTGAGGAAGAATATTCTTGCTCTAGAGGGATTGCAGCGAAGGTTTACCAGACTGATTCCTTGGATGGTGGGACTGACGTATGAGAGATTGAATCAGTTAGGATTGTATTCGCTGGAGTTCAGAAGAATGGGGGGGGGGGGGGGGGGGGGATCTCATAGAAACCTATAATATTCCAACAGGACTTGACAGGGTAGATGCAGGAAAGATTTTCCCAATGGTGGGAGTGTACAGAATGAGAGGTCGCAGTCTGAGGATACAGGGTAGACCATTTATTTCATAGATTTCATAGAATTTATAGTACAGAAGGAGGCCATTTGGCCCATCGAGTCTACACCAGCTCTTGGAAAGAGCACCCTACCCAACCCCACACTTCCACCCTATCCCCATTACCCCCACCCAACACTAAGGGCAATATTGGACACCAAGGGCCAATTTGGGATGGCCAATCCACCTAACCTGCACATCTTTGGACTGTGGGATAAAACGGGAGCACCCAGAGGAAACCCACGCAGACACGGGGAGGATATGCAGACTGCACAGTGACCCAAGCCGGAATCGAACCTGGGACCCTGGAGCTGTGAAGCAATTGTGCTATCCACAATGCTACCGTGCTGCCCTTTCATGTAGCGCAAACCCTGAAGCGAGCATCTTTCCCCTAGACCAACGAGCCGGCATCCTCCTGACCCAGTCCATGGCTTTCTCCCTCATTGTCTGAAACACATGAGCAACTTTTGTATAATCGCGGTGCATATATTTAAGTCTAAATCATTGATATATACCGGAAAACTGTGGAGCCCCACTGGAAACAGACGGCCAGGCATCATTCAGTCCTGGCTTTCATTGCACTCATTGCCCTTAGTGTCCAAAAAGGTGAGGTGGGGTTATGGGTTAGGTTAGAGGTATGGGCTTAAGTAAGGTGCTCTTTGCAAGGGCCGGTGCACTCGATGGGCCGAATGCCCTCCTTCTGCACTGTAAATGCTATGATTCTGTTTCCGTGTGAACTCGCTGGTGTTTCCGCAGATTCGGTTTACTTTTAAATCTCTTTTCAGTCAGAACATTTAAAAGGTTTCTGATCAGTGTGAACAAGTTGGTGGCTGGTCAGGTGGGATGACTCAGTAAATTTCTTGTCACACACGGAGCAAGAGTACGGTCTCTGTCCAGTGTGAACTCGCTGGTGTTGCAGAAGCTGGGATGAGCATGTGAATCTCTTCCCACACACGGAGCAGGTGAATGACCTCTCCCCAGTGTGAGTGCGTTGGTGTCTCAGTAAATCCTTTTTACTTTTAAAACTCTTCTCACAGTCAGCACATTTAAAAGGTCTCTGATCAGAATGAACAAGTTGGTGTCTCAGGAGGTCTGATGACTGAGTGAATCCCATCCCACAGACGGAGCAGGTGAATGGCCTCTCTCCAGTATGAGTGCGTTGGTGTCTCAGTAAATCCTTTTTACTTTTAAAACTCTTCTCACAGTCAGCACATTTAAAAGGTTTCTGGTCACTATGAACAAGTTGGTGTGTCAGGAGGTGGGATGACCTAGTGAATCCCTTCCCACACACGGAGCAGGTGAATGGCCTCTCCCCAGTGTGAGTACTTTGGTGTCTCAGTAAAGTCATTTTCCTTTTGAAGCTCTTCTCACAGTTAGCACATTCAAAAGGTCTCTGATCAGAATGAACAAGTTGGTGTCTCAGGAGGTATGATGACTGAGTAAATCCCTTCCCACACACGGAGCAGGTGAATGGCTTCTCTCCAGTGTGATGGCGTTGATGTGACAGTAAATCATTTCTGCGTTTAAAGCTCTTTTCACGGTCAGCACGTTTAAACGGTCTCTGGTCAGAGTGGACCTGACGGTGAGCCCGGAGGTTTGACGAAGCCTTAAATCGCTTCCCACATTCCAAACAGGTGAATGGCCTCTCCCCAGTGTGAGTGCGTTGATGTAACAGTAAATAATTTCTGCTTTTAAAGCTCTTCTCACAGTCAGCACATTTAAAAGGTCTCTGATCAGTATGAACAAGTTGGTGGCTCAGGAGGTGGGATGACAGAGTGAATCCCTTCCCACACACGGAGCAGGTGAATGGCCTCTCCCCAGTGTGAGTGCGTTGATGTGTCAGTAAATCCTTTCTGCATTTAAAGCTCTTTCCACAGTCAGCACATTTAAACGGTCTCTGATCAGTATGAACAAGTTGGTGTGTCAGGAGGTATGATGACCGAGTGAATCCCTTCCCACACATGGAGCAGGTAAATGGCCTTTCCCCAGTGTGAATACGTTGATGAGTTTCCAATTCAGATGGGTAATTGAATCCCAACCCACAGTCCCCACATTTCCACGGTTTCTCCATGGTTATCGACAAGTTATCAGGTGTAGGTGGGATGCAGATTTGACGTCACTATCAGATCAGCCGTGATGTTATTAAATGGTGGAACAGGCTCACGGGGCTGAACGTCCTGTTGCTGCTTCTTGATTCCTATCGTGCGAATGTCCTTATGTCTCTCCAACTTGGATCATCAGTTGAAGCCTGAGTACAGTGTCTCCCTGTTATAAATGCTGCAATTTAATTTCATGCTGTGTGATTGGTTAAAACTCAGTTCCAGCTAACTGTGGAAAATTACTTAGATGTCTGTGTCTTGGTGCTTTTCCAATCACAGTGATTTAAAAATTTTTTTCCAAAAGACAAAACAGACAAACATTTCTCCTTCCACGTTGAAAGGCCGATCCTGATGAATCAAGTGACTGTCAGATCTCGACATGATGTTTGCATCTGCAAATATTCTGTAAAAGAAGATTACATTGAAATACTGTGAATATATAAGACACAAGCAGGCCTTTTTGTCACAGATTCTGCTGCTGTCCATACTCGGCACACATCTCCGACTATCCCACCTATCAAATCTCAGCCTTTCAGCTGATTTTCGATTCCATTTTCTCTCATGTGCTTGTCCCGTTTCCTTTTGAAAACATCTCAGCACTTTCCTCAACTCCTTTGCATGGTAATGAGTTGCACATTCTGAACCCGTAATAAATAATTTTGTCTGTATTGTCCCCTTGGATTTATTCATAACTATCTTGTATTTATGACTTGTGGTTCATTGATGGTCACTCTCTCACATCACCCCTCTCCATTTAATCTTTCCTGAGAGCTGTAATCTCTCATGTTACAAAAGTCATCACTGTCAATGCAGTATAGAATTTGCAAAGAGACAAACCTTTCTGTTGGGTTCAGTTTGTTATGTGCAAATTCTCCAATTCTAACCCCCTGTAAAAGGAGTTTACAAAAGCCATCACTGTCAGTCCAGGATAGAAATTTTGAACAGGCAATTCTAGTTTCTCTGGAACATTTCTTTCTCTCTTGTTCCCCCAAAGCTGGAAATCCCAGACCCACACACTCTCCCTCCTCCCTTGGCTGAAATCCAAACCCATCTCACCATCTGTACTCCCATTTATTTCCACCACTCCCAGTTTTCTCCCTCCCTCGCCTCTGCCTGGGTGCAGTTTTCCAGCTCCTGCCTGACGACTGACAAAACCAATGGGTCTTATTGGGGGTTTGGGGCCTCCAGCGGATGTTTGTGAATCCTCCCCGCCCACCTGCCAGGGTTTCCTTCCTTGCCAGAGATCAGGGTCCTCATTGATTTGAGTGCAAAGTGTGAGCTCTTATTTCTTGTCCTCCTCCCCCATCCTCTGAACCATCCTCCAGTGTCTGAAGCAGGATGGTGCCCGTCAACCTGGGCCTGTTCCCAGGAGGGAGAAGCCCCGCAGCTGCAAACCAGGGAGCTGACAATGATTGTGAACATAAGACCATAAGAACTAGGAACAGGAGTAGGCCATCTGGCCCCTCAAGCCTGCTCCGCCATTTAATGAGATCATGGCTGATCTTTGTGGACTCAGCTCCACTCTCTGGCCCGTACACCATATCCCCGAATCCCTTTATTCTTTAGAAAGGTATCTATCTTTTTCTTTAAAACATTTAAAGAAGGAGCCTCAACTGCTTCACTGGGCAAGGAATTCCAGAGATTCACAACCCTTTGGGTGAAGATGTTCCTCCTACACTCCGTCCTAAATCTACTTCCCCTTATTTTGAGGCTATGCCCCCTAGTTCTGCTTTCCCCGACCAGTGGAAACAACCTGCCCGCATCTATCCTATCTATTCCCTTCATAATTTTATATGTTTCAATAAGATCCCCCCCGCATCCTTCTAAACTCCAATGAGTACAGTCCCAGTCTACTCAACCTCTCGTCATAATGTAATCCCCTCAACTCTGGGATCAACCTAGTGAATCTCCTCTGCACTCCCTCCAGTGCCAATATGTCCTTTCTCAGGTAAGGAGACCAAATATGAACACAATACTCCAGATGCGGCCTCACCAACGCCCTATACAATTGCAGCATAACCTCACTAGTCTTGAACTCCATCCCTCTAACAACGAAAGACAAAACTCGATTAGCCTTCTTAATCACCTGTTGCACCTGCACACCAACTTTTTGCGACTCGTGCACCAGCACACCCAGGTCCCTCTGCACAGCAGCATGTTTTAACATCTTACCGTTTAAATAATAATCCATTCTGCTGTTATTCCTCCCAAAATGGATAGCCTCACACTTGGCAACATTGAATTCCATCTGCCAGACCCTAGCCCATTCACCTAACCTATCCAAATCCTTCTGCAGACTTCCAGTATCCTCTGCACTTTTTGCTTTACCACTCATCTTAGTGTCGTCTGCAAACTTTGACACATTGCACTTACTCCCCAAATCCAAATCGTCTATGTAAATTGTGAACAACTGCAGGCCCAACACTGATCCTTGAGGGACCCCACTAGTTACAGGTTGCCAACCAGAGAAACACCCATTTATCCCCACTCTCTGCTTTCTGTTAGTTAACCAATCCTCTACCCATGCTACCACTTTACCCTCAATGCCATGCATCTTTAGTTTATGCAGCAACCTTTTGTGTGGCACCTTGTCAAAAGCTTTCTGGAAATCCAGATATACCACATCCATTGGCTACCCGTTATCTACTGCACTGGTAACGGCCTCAAAAAATTCTACCAAATTAGTCAGACACGACCTACCCTTTGTGAACCAATGCTGCGTCTGCACAGCACAGGAAGAAGTCTTACAATATGAAAAAAAAATGAAAATACCAGGTTAAAGTCCAACAGGTTTGTTTCAAACACTAGCTTTCGGAGCACTGCTTCTTCCTCAGGTGTGGAGATGCCGGCGTTGGACTGGGGTGAGCACAGTACGAAGTCTTACAACACCAGGTTAAAGTCCAACAGGTTTGTTTCGATGTCACTAGCTTTCGGAGCGCTGCTCCTTCCTCAGGTGAATGAAGAGGTATGTTCCAGAAACACATATATAGCCAGATTCAAAGATGCCAAACAATGCTTGGAATGCGACCATTAGCAGGTGATTAAATCTTTACAGATCCAGAGATGGGGTAACCCCAGGTTAAAGAGGTGTGAATTGTGTCAAGCCAGGACAGTTGGTAGGATTTTGCAGGCCAGATGGTGGGGGATGAATGTAATGCGACATGAATCCCAGGTCCCGGTTGAGGCCGCACTCATGTGTGCGGAACTTGGCTATAAGTTTCTGCTCGGCGATTCTGCGTTGTCGCGCGTCCTGAAGGCCGCCTTGGAGAACGCTGACCCGGAGATCAGAGGCTGAATGCCCTTGACTGCTGAAGTGTTCCCCGACTGGAAGGGAACATTCCTGCCTGGTGATTGTTGCGCGATGTCCGTTCATTCGTTGTCGCAGCGTCTGCATGGTCTCGCCAATGTACCACGCTTCGGGACATCCTTTCCTGCAGCGTATGAGGTAGACAACGTTGGCCGAGTCGCACGAGTATGTACCGCGTACCTGGTGGGTGGTGTTCTCACGTGTAATAGTGGTATCCATGTCGATCATCTGGCACGTCTTGCAGAGATTGCCATGGCAGGGTTGTGTGGTGTCGTGGTCACTGTTCTGAAGACTGGGTAGTTTGCTGCAAACAATGGTTTGTTTGAGGTTGCGCGGTTGTTTGAAGGCAAGTAGTGGGGGTGTGGGGATGACCTTGGCAAGATGTTCATCGTCATCAATGACGTGTTGAAGGCTGTGAAGATGACGTAGTTTCTCCACTCCGGGGAAGTACTGGACGACGAAGGGTATTCTGTCGGTTGTGTCCCATGTTTGTCTTCTGAGGAGGTCGGTGCGGTTTTTCGCTGTGGCGCATTGGAACTGTCGATCGATGAGTCGAGTGCCATATCCCGTTCGTACGAGGGCCATATCCCGTTCGTACGAGGGCATCTTTCAACGTCTGTAGATGTCTGTTACGCTCCTCCTCGTCTGAGCAGATCCTGTGTATACGGAGAGCTTGTCCATAGGTGATGGCTTCTTTAATGTGTTTAGGGTGGAAGCTGGAGAAGTGGAGCATCGTGAGGTTATCCGTGGGTTTGCGGTAAAGCGAAGTGCTGAGGTGACCGTCCTTGATGGAGACGAGTGTGTCCAAGAATGCAACTGATTTTGGAGAGTAGTCCATGGTGAGTCTGATGGTTGGATGGAACTTATTAATGTCATCGTGTAGTCGTTTCAGTGATTCTTCGCCGTGGGTCCAAAGGAAAAAAATGTCATCGATGTATCTGGTGTATAACGTCAGTTGAAGGTCCTGTGCGGTGAGTAGGTCCTGTTCAAACTTGTGCATGAAGATGTTGGCATATTGGGGTGCGAATTTCTTACAGGTGAATTTCTTCCTCGGGTGAACAGGTTAACCTGGTGTTAAGACTTCTTACTGTGCTTCATATATATGGACAAATTCTGTATCTGCATCTTTGAAGTTGTCCATATATATGTTTCTGGAACATACCTCTTCATTCATCTGAGGAAGGAGCAGTGCTCCTAGTATTTGAAACAAACCTGTTGGACTTTAACCTGGTGTTGTAAGACTCTGTGCTCACCCCAGTCCAGCGCCGGCATCTCCACATAATGATTGTGAAGGGTTTGCTCCAGGTCACAATGCCCGGGAACTGGTTAACGGCGGGTTCGGACCAATAGGAAGAGGACGCGGGTCTGTGTGACCGAACAAGAGCTTCTGATCCTCCAGCCAATCAGAGTGAATGGGAGGCGGAGCAAAGCCGGGGCTCTCTTCGCCCATCCGGGCCTGTCTCGGGGAAAAGCCCGAGCAGCTGTCACCGGTTGAACTGCCGTATCCGAGTTTCGTGTGGACTGTGGGGCCTACACGGAGTGTTTATGAGGTCTCCCGACCCACCCGCCGGCCCCATTCCTCCCGCAGGACTCACCACCCGGGATTTGACCGGCTGAAGAATTCCACCCAACCGCCTGAATCCTGAGCTGTGATCAGCACTACGCATGCTCCTCAGTCCACGTGAGCGACCGGGCTCAGCCCCGCCCCTCATTCACTCCGAATGGTTGGAGGACCAGCTGCAACCACTCGGTCCTCCAGGCCTACCCCTCTCTTCCTATTGGTCCAGAGCTGCCGTCAATCACTCCCTGGGCATTGTGAGCTGGAGCATGCGCAGTGCCGATGCTGCACTCGGCCGGGAGGTTTCACTGAAACCCGGTGGAGGCTCCAAACCCCAATAAGAAGTTTCCGGGCCCGGGTTTGCATCGAGCGGGGGGACAGCTGCGGCCTGCTCCCGGTGACAGGCCTGAGTTAACGGCCGCTGTCTTTATAGAGGCTGCAAACCCGCAGGGGGCAAAACATCAGAGAGTTTGTTGTGAAACCAATGGGATTTTGTAAAACAGGAGGTCAGGGTTACAGTCAACAACAACAACTTCTATTTATATAACACCTTTAACATCATAAATCATCCCAGTCAACTTCACAGCAACATTATAAAACAAAGTGAGACACCCAGACACAAAAGGAGATCAAAAACTTGGTCAAAGAGGTGAGTTTGAAAGAGTCTGAAAGGAGGTGAGTGAGGTGGAGACGGGGAGGTTTCGGGAGGGAATTCAGTGCTTGGGGCCGAGGGAACTGAAAACCATGGCGGAGTAATTAGAATCGGGAGTGTACAAGAGTCCAGGATCAGAGCTGTGCAGATATCTCAGGGGGTTGTGGGGCTGGAGGAGATACAGACACAGGGAGAGACGAGGCCATGGAGGGATTTGAAAACAAGGGTGAGAATTGACTGGGAGCGAATGCAAGTCTCGGAGCACCGGGATCATAGGGGAAAGGAACTGGCTGTGAATTAAGACATGGGTAGCAGACTTTTGGATGGCTTTAAGTTTACAGAGGCACAATGTGGGAGAGCAGCCAGGTGTGTAATGGAATTGTCGAATCGGGAGGTGACGATAATAAATTGCCTTCGTATCTAAAAAGGTTAGGGGGGTTACAGGGATAGGTGGAGGTGTGGGCTTAGCCAGTGTGCTCTTTCCAAGGGCCGGTGCAGACTAGATGGGCCGAATGGCCTCCTGCACTGTAAATTCTATGATGTCAGAAGCTCATATTGGATCGTATGAAACAAAGTTTCCAAAGAGACTGGCTAAGTCTCAGACTGTTGCCAGGGAGAGGGATAGAGTCGGTATGTCAGGAATGGAGATTGGAGCAGGGACCGAACAGTGGATTCAGTCTTCTCCATATTTGATTGAAGTTATTTAGTCAGCAGGAAGTGAACCAGAATGGACCCTGAGTCTGATATCTGGTACAACTTAGTTTGAGAGGAAGAATGAAGGAAACCCTGGAAGATTTGGAGAAACGAGCTTCACGATTGCTCATCAAATCTCCACACAGTCAGTTCTGGACACAAGGTTCACCTCTGTTATTCCAATTGGTCAGTCAGGGTCATTCAGATTAATGTCTCACAAGTCATGAATGAAGTGACTTATAAAGCATATTCTTCCCTCTAATTATATAACTGGTAAAAGGATACAGAAATAATGATCGAATACTTTATTTGGATTTCAGCCCCAGGGAGGAGGGAGAGTGTGTGGGACGGGGATTTACAGCTTTGGGGAAAGAAGAGAGAGAAAAATGTTCCCCAGAAACTGGAATTGTCTGTTCTGAATTTCTATCCTGTACTGATAGTGTGGCCTTTGTAAGCTCCTTTTCCAGGGCATTAGGAGAGGATTTTCAGACAGGAAACACAAACCAAATATCACATTACGATCTGACAGTGTCACTCAATTGATCAGGACCTGAATATCCTCAGACGATAAATGTGGAATGAAAAATGTTTCTTCTGTTTGTGGGAAAATATATCAAACATCAGTGTGACTGGAAAAGCACCAAGACACACACGCACCCGAGTGAGAGTGTTCCAGTGAACTGACTGTGGAAAGAGCTTTAACCTGTTACAGCCTGAAAAAATGCACCATTCACTAAGGGGAGAAACCATACACGTGTTCTGTGTGAGGACCAAGCTTCACTTGATTGTCGAAAGAGGAAACGGACAAAGACACTGACTCCATGGCGATACTTTCGAAACCGTGGGGTATGATATTCGCTTAGGGGGTTTCCAAAATGCGAGAGGTCTCGGGTTCATATGCCGGACGAGCTCTGCAAAGTGCTTGCCTGGGGAGATGATGGTGTAGTGGCATTGTCACTGGATGAGTAATCCTGAGACCCAGCACAATTCTCTGAGAATGCAGGTTCAACCCCACCATGGCAGATGCTTCGTTGTGGCTTGGATTTGAACTTGAATCCAATAAATCAGGGGCAGTACAGTGGTTAGCACAATTGCTTCACAGCCCCACTGTCCCAGGTTCGTTTCCCGGCTTGGGTCACTGTCCGTGCGGAGTCTGCACGTTCTCCTCGTGTCTGCATGGGCTTAGTCCGGGTGCTCCGGTTTTCTCCCACAGTCCAAAGATGTGCAGGTTTGGTGGAGTGGCCATGCTGAATTGCTCTTAGTGTCCAAAAGGGTTAAGTGGGGTAACTAGGTTATGGGGATAGGGTGGAGCTGTGGGCTTGAGAAGGGTGCTCTTTCCCAGGGCCAGTGCAGACGCGATGTGCCGAATGGCCTGTTCTGTGTTGTAAATTCTATGATTGTGGAAGTTGGATGGTGAACAGTTCAGTGAGAATCGGGTCAAAGGAGCGAAGGGTAAGTCTCACAGACAAGTTGAGCGCTGAGAGAACATGATGGGAAACAACAGGAAAAGAGGAGAAAGATGTGAGTTCAGAATTTGGACGAGAAATGTCTTTGAGGCAGTGGGAAGAGGAGCTGTAGAATCAACTGATTAGATTGTTTCAATGGGTGGGATTTTCCAGTCCTTTCTGCTGGCTGGATCTTCCAGTCCCACAGATCTCTCGGTCTGCTGTTCCGGTTCATTGGCTGTCTCATTGGGTTCGCTGTATGCTCCTGGTGTCTGTGGAAGAACACCCGGAGCCTCATTCGGCTGATGAATTCCCTGGAGAGGAGAAACTACGACATCTTCGCAGCCTTCAACAAGTCATCGATGAAGACGAACATCTTGCCAAGGCCATCCCCACTACTTTCCTTCAAACAACCGCGCAACCTCAGACCATTGATTGCAGCAAACTGCCCAGCGTTCAGAACAGCGACCATAATACCAAACAACCCTGCCATGGCAACGTCTGCAAGATGTGGCAGATCATCAACATGGCTACCACCATTACACGTGAGAACACCATCCAACCAAGTATGCGGGATATTCTTGTGCGACTCGGCCAACGTTATCTACCTCATATGCTGCAGCAAAGGATGTTCCAAGGCGTGGTACATTGGCGAGGCCTTGCAAACGCTGTGACAACGGACGAACGGACATCGTGCAATAATCGCCAGGCAGGAATGTTCCCTTCCAGTCGGGGAACACTTCAGCAGTCCAGGGCATTGAGCCTCTGCTCTTCGGGTAAGCGTTCTCCAAGGCGGCCTTCAGGACTCGCGACAACGCAGAATCGCCGAGCAGAAACCGATAGCCAAGTTCCGCACACAGGAGTGTCTCAACCGGGACCCTGAATTCATGTCACATTACATGCGCTTGCAAAATCCTACCAACTGTCCTGGCTTGAGACAATTCACACCTCTTTAACCTGTGATTATCCCTCTCTCAAGTCGCACCGTATTGACCTGTGAAGACTTTATTACCTATAAAGACTCATATTCAAAGTACGATTTTGCATCATTGAATTTTTCTACATATAGAACATGAAAATGAAATGAAAATCGCTTATTGTTACAAGTAGGCTTCAAATGAAGTTACTGTGAAAAGCCCCTAGTCGCCACATTCCAGCGCCTGTTCGGGGAGGCTGGTACGGGAATTGAACCGTGCTGGTGGCCGACTTGGTCTGCTTTCAAAGCCAGCGATTTAGCCCTGTGCTAAACAGACAGTGCAGAAAGAGGCCATTCGGTCCAACGAGTCTGATTCAAAATTGGCAGAAGCATTAAATGCTTCTAATTTATGATGCGGAGATGCCGGTGTTGGACTGGGGTGGGCACAGTAAGAAGTCTTACAACAGGTTAAAGTCCAACAGGTTTGTTTAGAATCACTGGCTTTCGGAACACCTTTTGCGTGTTAGCTGACTGTGATAACCTCTACGCTACAGAAACAGCTGGAAGCACAGTACCAATGGACCTGTGCAACATTTAACTACACAGTCTTGCTGCAGCTTTCAATGGTTCAGCTGGGAGGCCAGGTCACTTATTCCATGAAGACAGCTGTTCCTTTAAAACAGATTTCTCAACTCATAAGGCCAGAAGATATAGAACTTATATTGAACTTTAGCATTTGTTCAGTAAATATCGAATGGAATAATGCTCTCTGTTCAATCATTAATGCATCATTCTTAACTTCCTACAGAAAATTCCACCAATTTTACTCAATATTTGTTTCATTATTCAATGTTGAACATCAGTATATTTATTTGTTATATATGACTTCATTTTGAATTGAATAGATCTCGAGTCTTCACTCTGAATAACTTGAAATATACACCATTGAATTGCAAACATGACTGACCAAAAAAAGAAAACGTTTCACTGGGTAACAGAAATCCCATGAATCTTTGACCGCAGTCAGTTTTTGAATAAAGTCAAATATCGTTAAATGGAAGAGAATTGAGAATTATGTGTTGCTTATATTTGACCCCTCTGTGTTTTGCTGTGAAACATTCTGCAGCCTAAATACCGTTCATGTATAAGAAAGGAGGGGTGACAGCAAATCCACACTGAGCCTGGATTTCCTCATCTCCCCGAGTGGCTTTTCCTGTTTCTCCATCATTAAGGCCGAATTGTTCAAAAAGGTGGTTCAGTTAAATCTCTGCTATTTCCTTGAATTCAGTTACAGTATCATTTGTGTCTGTCTATATGAGCACACATTACCATTAGGTGTGTTTTGGATGGTGATTAAAACATTTTTTAAAATAATTTTTATTAAGGTTTTCATAAAACATCAATAACAAAATGAAAAAGGAACCCAACAGGGTTAAGTACAAAACACAGTCTAGAAAAGCAACCCTCCATACCCCCCTCCCCCCTGTACCTAAATAATAAATTAACATTAACACCTCGACTTAACACAACAGGTGTATACACCCCCCTGAACCCTCCAGTGTAAATAACAAAAACAGAAAATAATAAAGTGCCCCCCCGGCCCAAGTTGCTGCTGCCATTGACCAATGTCTACCGTTCTCTCAGGAAGTCTAAGAACGGTTGCCACCGCCTAAAGAACCCTTGTACCGACCCTCTCAAGGCGAATTTCACCCTCTCCAACTTAATAAACCCCGCCATATCGTTGATCCAGGATTCCACTCTTGGGGGCCTCGCATCCTTCCACTGAAGAAGAATCCTTCGCCGGGCTACCAGGGACGCAAAGGCCAGAATACCGGCCTCTTTCGCCTCCTGCACTCCCGGCTCCTCTGCGACCCCAGGGGCTGGTTTAGCACACTGGGCTAAATCGCTGGCTTTTAAAGCAGGCCAGCAGCATGGTTCAATTCCCGTACCAGCCTCCCCGAACAGGCGCCGGAATGTGGCGACGAGGGGCTTTTCACAGTAACTTCATTGAAGCCTACTTGTGACAATAAGCGATTTTCATTTCATTTTAATTTCAAATATTGCGAGCCCCCAGCCCGTTTTGACCCTGGATCCTACCACCCTCGACACCGTCCTCGCTACGCCCTTCCAAAATTCCTCCAGCGCCGGGCACGCCCAGAACATTATGGCTGTGATTTGCTGGGCTCCCTGAGCACCAACACACCTGTCCTCACCCCCAAAAAAACGGCTCATCCTTGTCCCGGTCATGTGTGCCCTGTGCAGCACCTTAAACTGTATGGGGCTGAGCCTCGCGCACGATGAGGATGCCCTCCCTAGGGCATCTGCCCACGTCCCTTCCTCAATCTCCTCTCCCAACTCCTCCTCCCACTTACCTTTCACCTCCACCACCGAGGCCACCTCCTCCTCCTGCATTACCTGGTAAGTTTCCGAGATCTTCCCCACTCCCACCCACCCCCCCCTAGAGCACCCTGTCCTGTACTGTGTGTGGCAGCAGCCATGGGAATTCCACCACCTGGCAAACGCCCTTACCTGTAAGTACCTGAAGGTGTTCGCCGGGGGGAGCCCATACTTCTCCTCCAGCTCACCCAGGCTCGCGAACTTCCCGTCCACAAACAGGTCCCCCAACCTTCGTATCCCTGCCCTGTGCCACCCCGAAAACCCTCCATCTGTTCTCCTGGGACGAACCGGTGGTTCCCCCGTATTGGGGTACACACCGAGGCCCCAACTTCCCCCCTGTGCCGCCTCCACTGCCCCCAGATTTTGAGGGCAGCCGCCACCACCGGGCTCGTGGTATACCTCCTTGGAGGGAACGGCAGCGGCGCCGTTGCCAGCGCCCCCTGACTCGTACCCACACAAGACGCCATCTCCAGCCTCTTCCATGCAGCCCCCTCCCCCTCCATCACCCACTTGCGCACCATTGTCGCATTGGCGGCCCAGTAGTACCCACCGAGGTTGGGCAGCGCCAGCCCCCCCCCTATCTCTACTCCGCTCCAGGAACACCCTTCTCGCCCTCGGAGTCCCTCGCGCCCACACAAACCACATTATACTCCTGTTGACCCGCCTAAAGAAGGTCTTTGGGATAAACACGGGGAGGCACTGGAACAGGAGCAAAAACCTTGGGAGCACCGTCATTTGGACTGACTGCACCCTACCCGCCAAGGACAGCGGCAACGCGTCCCCCCTCTTGAACTCCTCCTCCATTTGCTCCACCAGCCTTGTGAAATTAAGCCTATGCAGGGCCTCCCAGCTCCTGGCCACCTGGACCCCCAAATACCTGAAGCTCCTCTCCGCCCTTTTTAGTGGGAGCTCATCAATCCCCCTCTCCTGGTCCCCTGAGTGAACCACGAACAGCTCGCTCTTCCCCATGTTGAGCTTGTACCCTGAAAAATCCCAGAATTCCCTGAGGATCCTCATTACCTCCGGCATTCCCCCCACCGGGTCCGCCACATATAGAGCAAGTTGTCCGCATAGAGCGACACTCTATGCTCCTCCCCACCCCGCACCAACCCCCTCCAGTTCCTCGACTCCCTCAGTGCCATAGCCAGGGGTTCAATCGCCAGTGCGAAGAGCAGGGGGTACAGGGGACACCCCTGCCTCGTCCCTTGGTGCAACCAAAAGTACTCGGACCTCCTCCTGTTTGTGGCCACACTTGCCATCGGGACCTCATACAACAGCCTAACCCACCTGACAAACCCCTCCCCAAACCCAAACCTCTTCAGCACCTCCCACAGGTACCCCCACTCTACCCTATCAAAGGCTTTCTCAGCGTCCATCGCCACCACCATCTCCGCCTCCCCCTCCCTCGCCGGCATCATGATAACGTACAAAAACCTCTGCACATTCGCGTTCAACTGCCTCCCCTTCACGAACCCCATCTGGTCTTCGTGGATGATCTGGGGCACTCAATCCTCACGGCTAAGACCTTCGCCAGCACCTTGGCATCTACATTTAGCAACAAAATCGGTCTGTAAGACCCACACTGCAGGGGATCCTTGTCCCGCTTCAGGATCAAGGAGATCAGTGCCCAGGACATCGTCGGGGGCAAAGCCCCTCCCCCCCCTTGCCTCATTGAAGGTCCTAACTAGCAATGGGCCCAACAGGTCCATATATTTTTGATAAGAATTCAACCAGGAAACCTTCCGGCCCTGGTGCCTTCCCCACCTGCATGCTTCCTATCCCTTTGGTCATCTCCTCCAGCCCAATCGGGGCCCCCAATCCCGCCACCAGTCCCTTCTCCACCTTCGGAAACCTCAATTGGTCCAGGAAGCGGCCCATCCCTCCCTCCTCCCGTGGGGGCTCGGACCGGTACAATTCCTCATAAAAGTCCCTGAAGACACCATTGATGCCAATCCCACTCCGCACCACACTCCCTCCCCTGTCCTTAACTCCCCCGATCTCCACCCCCGGGAAATGCCTTTAGATATATGCAGGTGAGGGCTTTTGTGAGGCGACAGGTGAGGGAATTCCCGTTGCTCCCGGCACAAGAAGTTCAAGATAGGGTGATCTCGGGTGTGTGGGTCGGGGAGGGCAAGGTGTCGGAAATACACCAGGAGTTGAAAGAAGAGGGGGAAGCGCTGGTAGAAGAGTTGAAGGGTAAATGGGAGGATGTGCTGGGGGTGGAGATCAAGGAAGGTCTGTGGGCTGATGCCCTAGGTAGGGTTAATTCCTCCTCCTCGTGTGCCAGGCTCAGCCTGATACAATTTAAGGTGGTCGACAGAGCGCACCTGACGGGGGCAAGGTTGAGTAGGTTCTTTGGGATGGAGGACAGATGTGGAAGGTGCTCAGGGAGCCCGGCGAACCATGTCCATATGTTTTGGTCATGCCCGGCACTGGAGGGGTTCTGGAGAGGAGTGGCGGGAGCAATATCTCAGGTGGTGAAAGTCCGGGTCAAGCCAAGCTGGGGGCTAGCAATATTTGGAGTAGTGGACGAACCGGGAGTGCAGGAGGCGAAAGAGGCTGGCATTCTGGCCTTTGCGTCCCTAGTAGCCCGGCGAAGGATCTTGCTAATGTGGAAGGAGGCGAAGCCCCCCAGCCTGGAGGCCTGGATAAATGATATGGCTGGGTTCATAAAGTTGGAGAGGATTAAGTTCGTCTTGAGAGGGTCTGCGCAGGGGTTCTACAGGTGGTGGCAACCGTTCCTAGACTATCTCGCGGAGCGTTAGAGGAAGGTCGGTCAGCAGCAGCAGCAACCTGTGGGGGGGGAGGAACGTCCTGGGGAGGGGGGGGGAAAGGGGGGGACTGCCTGGGAGGGTGCATGAGCAAGAGATAACATGAAGGGTGGGGGAAACTGGCACGTACGGGAGAGGGCCAGTGTACAAAGCTGTGTAAATATATCATTTTGCCATGTATATATCTTGCTCTGCGCAATTTCTCGGGTTTTTTTGTTACGGGGGGGGGGTTATTGTTTGTAAGGGAGAAAAATTGTGTTAAAAAACTTTAATAAATATATATATTTCTTTTTTTAAACTCCCCCGATCTCCCTAGCTGCGTCCCCCTTCCGAAGTTGATGCGCCAGCATCCGGCTTGCCTTTTCCCCATACTCGTAAATCACCCTCTGGGCCTTCCTCCACTGCACCTCCGCCTTCTTGGTGGTCACCAGGCCGAATTCGGCCTGGAGGCTGCGCCTCTTCCTCAACAATCCTTCCTCGGGCACCTCCGTATACCTCCTGTCTACCCTCACCATCTCCCCCACCAGCCTCTCCCTCTCCCCCCGCTCCCTCCTCTCCTTGTGGGCCCTAATGGAGATCAGCTCTCCCCGAACCACCGCCTTCAGCATCTCCCATACCATCCCCAGTCGGACCTCCCCGTTATCGTTGGCCTCCAGGTACCTCTCTATACTTCCTTGGACCCGCTCGCTCACCTCCTCGTCCGCCAACAGCCCCACCTCCAAGCGCCACAGCGGGCGCTGGTCCCTCTCCTCCCCCAGCTCTAAGTCCACCCAATGTGGGGCGTGGTCCAAAATGGCTATCGCCGAATACTCGGTATCCTCTACTCTCGCTATCTGCACCCTGCTCAAAATTAAAAAGTCGATTCAGGAATAAGCCTTATGAACATGTGAGAAGAATGAAAATTCCCTAGCCCCCGGCCTGCAAATCTCCAAGGGTCCACCCCTCCCATCTGGTCCATAAACCCCCTCAGCACTCTAGCCGCCGCTGGCTTCCTACCCGTCCTAGACCTGGAGCGATCCAGTGCCGGATCCAGCACCGTGTTAAAGTCTCCCCCATTATCAGGCCCCCCCACTTCCAAGTCTGGGATCCAAACCAACATGGCCGCATCGTACCATTTTGGGGCATACACATTGACCAGTACCACCCTCTCTCCCTGCAGCTTACCACTTACCATTATGTACCTACCGCCATTCTCTGCCACAATGCTCGATGCCTCGAATAACACCTTCTTTCCCACCAAGATCGCCACCCCTCGATTTTTGGCAACCAGCTCCGAATGAAACACCTGACCTACCCACCCTTTCCTCAATCTTACCTGGTCTGCCACCTTCAGGTGTGTCTCCTGTAGCATAACCCCATCCGCCTTCAGCCCCTTCAGGTCCGCGAACACACAGGCCCGCTTGACTGGCCCATTCAGTCCCCTTACATTCCAGGTTATCAGCCGGATCAGGGGGCTACCCGCCCTCCTCCCCCCACCGACTAGCCATAACCCCTCCTCGGCCAGCCACATGCCCGCACCCCACGGCGGCAGACCCCCGTCTCAAACCCCCCCCCACTCGCTCCAGCTCCCCCTTGACCATAGCAGCAGCAACTCGATTCCCCCCCCCCCCCCCGGGCTAGGACCCATCCTAGCTGTTTTACGCTCCCCATTGCACTTCCGCAAGTCAGCTGACTCCTGCTGACCCCGGCCACTCCCGCCTCTCCTTCGACTCCTCCCATTGTGTGACACACCCTCCTCTTCCGTTCCTCATCCACAGGCTTTCCCCCTCCCCTTCCATCCTAAGCGCAGGAAACAACCCTCGCTTCCCCGCCCCGGCCAGTCTTCAGCGCGGGAAAAAACCCGCGCTTTCCACCTACCCGGCCCCGCCACCTCAGACGCAGCTCCTTTTACAGGCCCAGTCCCCTCACCCCCGACTCGGGCCTCCCCCGCGGGGCCCCATCTCACCGCCGGCCATCCATACCTGTTCCATTTGCTTACCCCCCCTCCAAGAGCCCCCCCCCGACCAACCCAACCAAAACAGTGCCCAACCCACCCAAACCCTAACCGACCAGAAAGAGAAAAACACAAAGAAAAAGAAACCAAGAGCAAAGGACCCCACCTCAAAAAGTAACATATCAACCGCCCCAAACGCCCATCCAAACCCTCAATCTGTGTCCAACTTCTCGGCCTGAACAAAGGCCCACGCCTCCTCCAGAGACTCAAAATAATGGTGCCGGTCCTTGTAGGTGCCCCACAGTCGCACCGGCTGCAACATGCCAAACTTCACCCCCTTCCTGTGCAGCACCGCCTTCGCTCGATTGTACCCGACGCTCCTCTTCACCACCTCCGCACTCCAGTCCTGGTATATTCGAACCTCTGCGCTCTCCCACCTGCTGCTCCTCTCCTTCTTGGCCCATCTGAGCACACACTGCCGATCGACGAACCGATGGAACCGCACCAGCACCGCCCGCGGAGGCTCGTTAGCCTTGGGCCTCCTCGCCAGCACTCTATGGGGCCCTTCCAGCTCCAGGGGCCCCTGGAAGGACCCCGCTCCCATCAGCGAGTTTAACATGGTGACCACATAGGCCCCCACGACCGGCCCCTCCGGGAGGCCCAGAATACGCAGATTCTTCCGCCTCGACCGATTCTCCATCTCCTCGAACCGCTCCTGCCATTTCTTGTGGAGCGCCTCGTGCGCCTTCACCTTTACCGCCAGGCCTAAGATCTCGTCCTCGTTGTCGGAGATCTTTTGTCGGGCCTCTCGGATCGCCACCCCCTGGGCCGTCTGTGTCTCCAGCAGCTTATCAATAGAAGCCTTCACTGGCTCAAGCAGGTCCACTTTAATCTCTCTGAAGCAGCGCTGGAGACCCTCCTGTTGCTCCTCCGCCCACTGCATCCACCCTGCCTGGTCTCCGTCCGCCGCCATTTTGTTCTTCTTCCCTCACACCTTCTTCGGGTCCACCACCACCTTTTTAGTCGCCCCGCTCCTGGTAAAAGCCATATACTATCAGGGAATTGTTGTAATCTCCTTCCCACACCGGGAAACGTCGAAAAAGTGCCGTTGGGGGCCCTGAAAAGAGCCCAAAAGTCAGTTTTTGCGGGAGCCGCCGAATGTGCGACTTAGCTCCACATAGCCACAACCAGAAGTCCGTGATTAAAATATTAATCTGCGACTACAAAGCCATTAAATTCTTTTGTGAACTGAGCGAACTACCAAGATCCGCACTTTGTGTTTTCATGTATGGAACGATCTGTCTGGACTGTACACAGAACAATACTTTTCACTGTACCCTCGGTACACGTGACAATAAATCAAATCCAATCAAAGAGACAGTTTCTTACTCGTCTTCAGATTGAACAATGAGCAGCCTTAAAAATTATTCATTCATGGGAGTTGGGCGTCACTGGCTGGGCCAGCATTTACTGCTCTTCCAATTGCCCTTGAACTGCGTGTCTTGTGAGATATTTCAGAGGGCACTTACAAATCAACCACAACATTGCTGTGGATCTGCAGTCACGTGTAGGCCAGGCCACATAAGGAGAGCAGATTTCATGAAGGACATCAGTGAACCAGATGAGTTTTTACAACAATCAAGAATGTTATCATCAGACTTTTAATTCGATACTGTTACTCAATTTCAGCATCTGTCATAGGCAGATTCGATCCCAGATCCCCAGAGCATTAACCTGGGTCTCTGGATTACACGCACAGTAACAATACCATTCCTCCAATGCCTAGCCCACATAGTCTTGGCAGAATATGATGTTAAGTGTTGTGTTCTATGATCTATTCTTGCAATGACTCTACAGAACTGCTGGTGACTTAGACAGAATGATGATTTATTAATGTACACGTGGTAAGGTAATGATCAGAATGCTATACAGACCAAGTTATCACAGAGTTAGATTCGACACTCTTGGAACTACCCTTATGTGCAACTGGCCTCGTGCACGCTTTACAACCTTCTGCTGGTAGCTGGATGTCACCTGGCTGATGCCTGACGCCACCTACTGGTGGGAGGTCACACTGCTGAGTACATGTAATATTATATACAGGCTTCTCACCACATCTCGTAACTTCTCAAAATTATTGAGTCATTTATTTTTTCAAACAAATTCTGATAGCTCTGCAGTTTCTGGAAACATTTTGGTTGATCGTGTTATTTTTTAAAATGAAGATCTAGTCTTTGCAATATAATTACCTAATACACTAATTCACTAATGATAATCAATGTTCACTACTGAATAATCATAAATTTAATTATTGTTTTTTTGCTATGAAATCAATACATAGTTAATATAGAAAAGGTACAGAAGGTGAAATGGCTGCAGGAAGCCACATGCTAGAGGTATAAAGGGGCTTGCTTGACCTTGTGAATACACTGTGAAAATTACAATGTTATAACTAAATGTGATTACACATGCTTCCTACAGTTTCCTACATTACAACAGTGAATATGATTCAAAAGTACTCCATTGGCTTTAAAACACTTTCGGAGGTCCAGTGGTAGTGAGAGGTTTTATAGAAATGTACATTTATTTTAATTGTCTGCAAACTAAGATATATTACACTCGGTGTCCTCACCAGACTGAGTCTTAATTTTGTGTAATAACCATGGCGTTGACACAGTTTGAATACTCTGTGAACCTCCAGACACACCATAAGCACAATTATTTGTTGTAAAACACAGCGAGTTGTTGTGATTTGGAACACAGTCTGTAAATGGTGGTCGAGCCTCATTGGACTGTCATTTGATATATTCCAAAAAAGAAAACAAAATAGTCGAACTCTGGGATTAAATGGTTCGCTGTACAAAGAGCTGGCACGGGGAAAATGGGCCAAATAGACTCCTCTGTGTTCTAGGAGCCTTATGTCCATGTAAAACGGGCGGTAACAACCTCAAACCTACTGCCTATGAGGGTAGGAGATGCAGAGACGACGGAAGAATTATCGGAAATTGGACAGACACTCAGAGAAATAAACCTGCACAGATTTGGGGAACGAACGGGGCAATGGACAGACTGGCTTCCTCCACAGGGAGCCGACATGGTCACAAAGGGCTGAATGGCCCCATTCCCCACCCTCCAGATGCTGTGATCTCAGGAGAGAAGTTAAACTGCTCCAGTCTCTCAAACTGACTGGAGTCCCTTATCCCTGGTGCCATTCTAGCATAATGGTTAGCACTGTTGCTTCACAGCACCAGAGTCGCAGATTCGATTCCCGGTCTGGGTCACTGTCTGTGCGGAGACTGCACATTTTCCCTGTGTCTGCGTGGGTTTCCTCTGGGTGCTCCAGTTTCCGACTACAAGTCCCTAAGATGTGCTTGTTAGGTGAATTGGAGATTCTGAATTCTCCCTCGGTGTAACCAAACAGGCACGGAGTGCGGCGACTAGGGGATTTTCACAGTAACTTCATTTCAGTGTTAATGTAAGCCCACTTGTGACAATAATAAAGATTGTTATTATTGTAAATGTCCCCTCTCTAAGAACTTCACATGTTAAAGTGTGGGGCCCTATCTAGGGTTCCATTCCAGAGGGATAGAATTGAAAAGCACGGAGGAAATGTTCAACTTGTTTAGAACCAGGGTTAGACTACACTGGGAGCACGGACAACATTGGTGATCTCCATTTAGAAAAAGGAAATAGAGGCACTGGATAAGGTGCAACAAAGATTCATAATAGACAGAACTGAGAGCATTTAACACTCGATGTGGAGATGCCGACCATCAGGAGCATAGAGACACAGAGAGATCTGGGCGTGCAGGTCCACAGATACTTAAAAGTGGCAGCACATGTGGAAATGGTGAAGAAAGCACATGGCATGCTTGCCTTCATAGGACGGGGTATCAAGCATAAAAGCTCAAAAATTATGTTACAATTACATAGAATGTTGGTTAGGCCACATTTGGAATACTGTGTCCCAATTCTGGTCACTGCACTACCAGAAGGATGTGGAGGCTTTGGAGAGAGTACAGAAAAGGTTTACCAGGATGTTGCCTGGTATGGAGGGTATTAGCTATGAGGAGAGATTGAATAAACGGGATTGTTCTCCCGAGAGAGACGGAGGCTGAGGGATGACCTGATAGAAGTTTATAAAATTATTAAGGGGTACAGATAGGGTGAACAGTTGGAGGCTTTTTCCCAGGGCGAAAATGACAATTACAAGGGGGCACAAGTTCAAGGTGAGGGTGGAAAGGTTCAGTGGAGATGTGCGGGGGAAGTTCTTTTACACGGTGAGTGGTGGTGGAGTGGAATGCACTGCCAAGAGAGGTGGTTGAGGCAGATACGTTAGCGACCTTTAAGACTTATCAGGATAGGCACATGGACAGACAGGGTATAGAAGGATACAGGCGGTTGGTCTAGATAGGACACGTGACTGGTACAGGCTTGGAGGGCCTGTAGGGCCTGTTCCTGTGCTGTATTGTTCTTTGTTCTATACAGGGCCTTGGCAAGGCCGTACCTGGAATATTGTGTGCAGTTTTGGTCTCCTTATCTGAGGAAGGATGTTCGTGCTCCAGAGGAAGTGCAGAGCACGTTTACCAGACTGATTCCTGGGATGGTGGGACTGACGTATGAGAGATTGAATCAGTTAGGATTGTATTCGCTGGAGTTCAGAAGAATGGGGGATCTCATAGAAACCGATAATATTGTAACAAGACTTGACAGGGTAGATGCAGGAAAGATGGTGGGAGTGTACAGAACCAGAGGTCGCAGTCTGAGGATACGGGCTAGACCATTTAGGACAGAGATTTCTTCAACCGCAGAGTGGTGAGTCAGTGGAATTTGTTACCACAGGAAATAGTTGAGGCCAATACATTGCATGTTTTTAAGAAGCAGTTAGATATAGCACTGAGGGCGAAGGGAATCAAAGGATATGGAGGGAAAAACGGGATTAAGCTATTGAGTTGGATGACAAGCCATGATCATAATGAATGGCAGAGCAGGCGCAAAGGGCCAAATGGTCTCATCCTGCTCTTATGTTCTATGCTTTTTTGTAATCCCTTCCCACACTAAGAGCAGGTGAATGGCTTCTCCCTAGTGTGAACTCGCTGATGTTTCCGCAGGGCGGATGAATCACTGAATGCCTTCTCACACTGAGAGCAGATGAATGGCCTCTCCCCAGTGTGAATTCGCTGATGTTTCTGCAGGGTGGATGAATCAATGAATCCCTTCCCACATTGAGAGCAGGTGAATGGCCTCTCCCCAGTGTGAATTCGCTGATGTTTCTGCAGGGTGGATGAATCAATGAATCCCTTTCCGCACTGAGAGCAGGTGAACGGCCTCTCCCCAGTGTGAATTCGCTGATGTCTCAGCAGGGTGGATGAATCACTGAATCCCTTTCCGCACTGAGAGCAGATGAATGGCCTCTCCCCAGTGTGAATTCGCTGATGTTTCAGCAGAGCGGATGAAGCTCTGAATCTGTGCCCACACTGAGGGCAGGTGAATGGCTTCTCCCCAGTGTGAACTCGCTGGTGTGTCTGCAGACTGGATGACTGAGTGAATCCCTGCCCACAGTGAGAGCAGGTGAAAGGGCGCTCACCAGTGTGAACTCGCTGATGCTTCCGCAGGTTGGATAAATCATGGAATCCCTTCCCACACTGAGAACAGGTGAACGGCCTCTCCCCAGTATGAATTCGCTGGTGTTTCCGCAGGGCGGATGAAGAAATGAATCCCTTCCCACACTGAGAGCAGGTGAACGGCCTCTCCCCAGTGTGAATTCGCTGATGTTTCTGCAGGGCAGATGAATCAATGAATCCTTTCCCACACTGAGGGCAGGTGAATGGCCTCTCCCCAGTGTGACTGCGTTGATGAATATTCAGCTCATATGGGAATCTGTATCCCTTCCCACAGTCCCCACATTTCCACGGTTTCTCCATGTTTTGGGTCTCCTCGTGTCTATCCAGATTGGACAGTCACTGGAAGCCTTGTCTATACACAGAACACGTGCACTGTCTCTCCTCACTGAATGGTGTGATGTTTTTTCAGGCTGTGTAATAGTTGATGCTCTTTTCAGTCATTTCACTGGAAATCTCTCACTCGGGTGTGTTTTGTGTGGGTCTCGGTGCTTTTCCAATCACACTGATGTTTCCTCAGTTAGTTCACTGGAACACTCTCACTCGGGTGTGTGTTATGTGGGTCTTGGTGCTTTTCCAATCATATGCACGTTTAAAATCTTTTGAAGCCGACAGATCGGACAAACATTTCTCCTTCTCGCCGATGATATCCAGAGCCCGATGATATTCAAATCAGAAGGAATCGAGTGAGTTTGTCACATCGATACGTGATGTTTGAGATTTCTGTCTATAATTCCTCCTCTTCCAATATCCTTTAAAAACAATTTACAAAAGTCATCAGTTAGAAATTCAGAACAGACAATTCTATTTCAATGGGACATTATTTATTGTTCTCGAAAAGCTGTGAATCTCCATCCCACACAATCTCCCTCCATTCTCAATCTGCTGTATCGAATATTTAGCCTCCCAATTCTCCTGAAGGTGCTGATTCATGTTGATTGACAGATCCGAGCTCAGCTCACTGCTTCCTGACCAGGACACAGAGATTATAATAGGAGCAAGAGTAGACCATTCGGCCCACTGAGTCTGCTCAACCATTCAATGAGATCCTTGACCGATCGACCTCAGCACCATTTTCCCCACACGGTCCCCATATCCCTCGATATCTTCAATATCTAGAAACCTGTCAATATTTATCTTGAACATACCTGATGACTGAGGCTCCACATTCCTCTGGGGTAGAGAATTCCAAAGCTTCACCACATCCTCGAGTGAAGAAATCCCCTCTCATCTCAGCTTTCTCTCTATTTTCGCCTGTTCCCCATAACCCTTAACTCCATTGTCAATAAAATATGTCAAACTTGTGCTTCAATATATTCAATGACCCCCAGATACAACTGGTCCCTGTGGATGAGAAATCCAAAGACTAACAACCCTCTGAGGGAAGAGATGACTGGAAATCTATAACATAGCTGCAGTCTTATATTACAAGACAAGAAATAATAATACATTTACTTTATTACAAATTAAAGAATATATCTAATCTGGACCATGCAACATCACTCACGATATCTCTGTCCATTATTAATTTAATTGCCCTGAAAAGTCAGCCATCTCCTGGGGAACCTACCCCTTTAATTGTGAACATTAGGAAAGAGACAATCTTTTTTGAAATAGATTTAGAGTAACCAATTATTAATTTTTTTTGCAAATAAGGTGCAATTTAGCGAGGCCAATCCACCTACCCTGCACATCTTTGGGGTGTGGAGCTGAGACCCATGCAGACACAGGGAGAATGTGCAAACTCCACACGGACAGTGACCCAGGGCCAGGATCGAACCCGGTAAGGCGCTGTGAAGCAGCAGTGCTATGCTTTTAGTCAGTCAAATAAATGCGTCAACCGGTTAAGGCAATGTTTTTCAATTTTTTTTTCCGGGGACCCATTTTTGTCAACCGGCCAATCTTCGGGACCCAACCCGGCCGACCATCGCGACCCACGTTGGCCGGCCTTCGTGACCCACACCGACCGACCTTCGTGACCCACACCGGCCGACCTTAGTGACCCACGCCGGCCGACCTTCGCGACTCACGTTGGCCGGCCTTCGTGACCCACACCGGCCGACCTTCGTAACCCACACCGGCCGACCTTTGTGACCCACGCCGGCCGACCTTCGTGACCCACGCCGGCCGACCTTCGCGACCCACACCGGCCGACCTTCGTGACCCATGCCGGCCGACCTTCGTGACCCACGCCGGCCGACCTTCGTGACCCACGCCGGCCGACCTTCGTGACCCACACCGGGCGACCTTCGCGACCCACCATTTTCTCTTACCTTGTTTGCTGCTGACAAAATGAAGGATTCGCAATCGTGTCCAAAGCCCGTGATGTCAATGTTCAGGGGGCGTGACCTGCTCTCTGCCTCCCTTCTACAATACATCAAATTTTTTTTTAAATCTTCTGCGTCTCTGATTATGCAAATTCGCTGGCAACAGCTGGCTTTTTTTTTGGGGGGGGGGGGGGGGGGCTTTATTTGATAAAGTTTAACAGGAAAAAAAATGCAGAAACTGAAAATGTTTTCATCCTCTAGAAATTGGAGTTTCACCACATTGTTTTTTGAAGAATAAAGGGATTAAGGGTTATGGTGTTCGGGCCGGAAAGTGGAGCCGAGTCCACAAAAGATCAGCCATGATCTCATTGAATTGTGCAGCAGGCTTGAGGGGCCAGATGGCCTACTCCTGCTCCTAGTTCTTATGTTCTTATTTCACCTAAACATTACAATTAAAAATGTTAAAAAATAAAAGATACTTAAAAATCAATTAATTAATTGATAAAGCTTCCAAATACGACCTGCAGGCACTTTGTTTTGGAATGTTTAAAAATCAAGATTAAAAACGCTGACATTCTTGGTTGAAGTTACAGCTGCGGTGAAACCATCGTTGGATCACTCGCCATTCTTGAGTAAGAGACTTCCACTTCATCAGCATCAAAGTTCAGAAAGCAACCAATCACATCATTCTCCCCAAACTTTTTGCAGCTGGCTTTTAACAATGCCGGCTGCGAACGGCCTTCAAAAAGGCTGCGACTAGACTTTAAAAAATGCGGCCGCACTGCGCCTGCGTGCCCCGCTCATTGGTGCGCATGCGCAAAACTCATGCGCAAGACGCTGAGCATGCGCACCGGTGAGCGAGCACGCATGCGCAGTGCGGCCACATGGTTTTTATATGTTTGTGGCCATTTTGAAGGCCGCTTGCAGCCGACATTATTAAAAGTCAGCTGCTGCGGCTGTTGCACACGGATTTGCGCGTTCGGGAGTGCCGCGATGGACGGCTCCGTGACCTTCCCGATACCTGCCCACAACCCACCCGCGGGTCGCGCCCCCGACTTTGACAATGCCTGTGTTAAGGAGATGGGTGGGAGGAGTTGGAAACACTTTGTGGAGCTGTGAACCTTCACGTAAATATTTTTTCTCCCAATTAAGGGGCAATTTAGCGTGGTTCCAGTTTGGGCTCAAATCATCAATGAGGACTCTGATCTCTGGGAAGGAAGGAAACCCTGGCAGGTGGGCGGGGAGGATTCACAAACACCCACTGGAGACCCCAAACTCCCAATAAGACCCACTGATTTTATTGTCAGTCTGCAGACAGGAGCTGGAGAACTGAACCCAGGCAGAGGAGAGGGAGGGAGAAAACTGGGAGTGGAGGAAAGAAATGGTGCAGATGGTGAGATGGGTTTGGATTTCAGCCCAGGGAGGAGGGAGTGTGTGTGGGACGGGGATTTACAGCTTTGGGGGAACAAGAGAGGAAAAAATGGTACATTGAAACTAGAATTGTCTGTTCAGAATTTCTATCTGGACTGACAGTGATGACTTTATTTTTCTTTAAATTTGAAAAAAATTACATTTAGAGGACCCAATTATTTTTTTTCCCCAATTTATGACAGACCATTCAGCTCTTCTGAGTGTGGGAAGGGAGTCCCTCAGTGAGGATTTACCAGGATGTGGGAGCCGAGCTCGTGAGGAAGCGAGTGGCTTTTAATAAGGTTCAGGCTGCTCTATGTAAGAAAGGAGTTTGATTCGGGGTGGTATACCCGGCATAGCTGCAGCTACATAGGAGTCTAAAGACTTCCATTTTGAGACACTGGAGGAGGTGAATGCCTTCATTGTAAAGCATGGACTGGGGTCCAGTTATCTGTATTGGACAAGATCTACGTTTCCTGTGGGGTGGGATGGGTGTTGTGATATCCTCTATATAGTTTTTGGTATTTTCTGATAAAATCTGTTTAAGGATGAAGTGAGATTTTCTTTATGAAGCACAATGCAGATATATAGGGGGTGAGGAGGGAGACGGGTGAGCTGACAGATGACTAAAGAACTGTTTTTGTTTTACTCAGTGTATGAGTACGTGTGTGTTGGTCACCTTGGATGGACTCTTGGCCTGTACATTTTTGAAGATTTACTGGATAGTCCCTCATGGCGGATTCCGTGATGGGGGGATGGGGAGAACCCAGATTCAGCTGGCCACCTGGAACGTAAGGGGATTGGGTGGACCTGTGAAGAGGTGGAGGGTTTTCGCTCACCGAAATAATCAAAGAATCTAAATGCTGCTGTGGTGTTCTTGCAGGAGACTAACTTGCGGGTTGGAGATCAGACCAGACTATGGAGGGCTAAGCCAAGTGTTTCACTCGGGCTTTGACGAAGGGCTCAAGGTGCTGCAATTATTTTGTTTCATAAATTTAGAGTACCCAATTCATTTTTTCAAATTAAGGGGCAATTTAGCGTGGCCAATTCACCTACCCTGCACATCTTTGGGTTGTGGGGGTGAAACCCACACAAACACGGGGAGAATGTGCAAACTCCACAGGCAGTGACCCAGGGCCAGGATCGAACCTGGGACCTCGGCTCCGTGATGCAGCAGTGCTAACCACTGCACCACCGTGCTGCCCGTGAGGTGCTGCAATTCTAATCGATAAACAGGTCCCGCTTTCGGTCGCTAAGATCATTGCGGACAGTAATGGGAGATACGTGGTGGTCAGTGGGTCATTGCCCCTAACTGGGACAATGTGTCATTTGCAAAATAATTGTTGGGACCCATCCCAGACCTGGATACACATCAATTGATTCTTGGAGCAAATCTCAATTGCGTACTGGATCCTAAAATGGACTGGTCCCAGCCCATTCAACCGCTACAAAAACAGGAAAAGGGAATGAAACCGGACGGATCACCCGGCAGTGACCCAGGCACCGGAAATGACAACGGCAAACCCAGCAAAAGATAAAGAAAAGCTGTTCATTAGCAGATTGTAAAAGGATTATGGGACACAGATTTATGATTGTGAGCAAGTTCTAAAGGGAAGATTTTACGCAGTGACTGGTAATGACCTGAACTCAATGCTTACACACCAAAGGTCGATAATCTCCAGGTCCTGGCAACTCGAACAGTGGTGTTAGAATTTGATGTGAGGATTGGTTGTGAGTTTTCTGTCTGCGAATCCCTTTCTAATCCCCTGTGAAAGAAGTTTGCAAAGGCATCACTGTCAGTCCAGAAATGAACTTCAGGAAAGATAAACATTTCTCCTGGTTTGAGTTTGCTGTGTGTAGATCTTCCCCAACTAATCCCCTGTAAAAGGAGTTTCCAAAATTAATCACCATCAGTCCAGGATAGAAACTCACAACATTCTCCCCTCCTGGTCCCTGGTCCAGGATGACCGCTCATGCCTCGCTGCACACTGTCCCTCTTGTCATCAGCAGTCCCTCGATTTGAGGTTGTGGTCTACTCAGGGTTGGAAGTTTCTGCCCTGGGTCATCATGTGACTGAACAGAGCCGCAGAGCTTTGGGCACATGGGGCAGGATGTCCAATGAATCATAGAATCTACAGTGCAGAAGGAAACCATTCGGCCCATCGAGTCTGCACCGGCATTACCTGATCTGGCCAACTCACTGAAATGTGGTTCATTCTGAATTGCCCAGCAAGCCACTCAGTTTAAAGACAATTAGGAATGGGCAACCAAGCTGGTTTGCCCGTGACACTCACATCCCATAAAGAATAGAGAAAATCAAAGGGCTGTTTCCAGTGCCGGTTTCCAAGGAATCAGTACTGGGCCCTTCACTCCTGGTGACATCATTGGTTTGAAAGTAAATGTAGGAACATGAACAAGTTTACCTGTGACACAAAAATGATTAAACACTTGATAGTGAGGAAGAAAGCTGGAGGGATTACATGATAAATGGCAGGACAGGACTAGACAGGCCAGAGCTAGATTCCTGTGGCGAGGAAGATTGCACCAGAGAGAGTCCAGAGGGGATTTAAGAACATCAGCCAGAAATTGACAATGTTTGCTCTGAGGAAAGTTTGGACAAACTGGGGCTGTTTTCTTTGGAACAGAAAAGACTCAAGGGAAACCAAAATGAAATTTTGAAAAGCAGCCTGGCTAGCTCAGTCGGTAGGTCATGGGAGTCTTAATCCCAGGGCCGTGGGTTCAAGACCCATGTTGGGCGCTTCAGCTTCTTTAATCTGAGAACATTGAGCTGAACTGTTTTATGGGCAGCACGGTAGTGCAGTGGTTAGCACTGTTGCTTCACAGCACCAAGGTCCCGGGGTTCAATTCCCACTTGGGACACTGTCTGTGCGGAGTGTGCACGTTCTCCAGTGTCTATATGGGTTTCCTCCCACAAGTCCCGAAAGACGTGCTTGTTCGGTGAATTGGACATTCTGAATACTCTCTCTGTGCCCAAATAGGTGCCAGAGTGTTACTACTGGGGGATTTTCACAGTAACTTCATTGCAGTGTTAATGTAAGCCGACTTGTGACAACAATAAAGATTATTCTAAATGTATAAAATTCTGGAGTTTCATGGTGGCACAGTGGTTGTGTGCCTGCGTGCTGGGGACCCGGGTTCGATCCTGGCCCCGGGTCAGTCTGTAAGGAGTTTGCACATTCTCCCATTGTGTGGGTTACAACCCCACAACCCAAATATGTGCAGGGTAGGTGGCTTGGCCAAATTAAATTGCCCCTTGATTGGAAAAAAATATAAATTTATATATTTTTTAATTTCTGAGGGATCTAAATAGATTGGATAGGAAGGTCCTATTCCCTTTGGTTGAGGGATACTTATAAAAGGAGGCAGAGAGGGAAGGACGAGGAGGTTTAGAGGGTGGTGAGGATCTGTGACACGCTATCTGAAATGATGGCACAAACCCTGATCACATTTAAAAAGTATTCAGATAGACATCTGAATTGATGTAACTTAAAAAGCTACAGACCACAACCTGGAAATTGAGTTTAGACTGAATACCTACTTTGTAGCCACGATGAGCTGAATGAAATGCAACAGGAACAACAAACTTTAATAAAATCCGGGATAGTAACTCTCACTACGAACAAGGTCAGCAGTTTGCCCAGTTTAGCTGCCAAGTATGCTAATGCGGTAATTTTAACATTTACCTGCACACATAAGAGTACAACAGCAAATTATTTAACTTCCCCAATGTGATCTGTGTAATTAGTCTCAAATTTAACCTGGAATGGTCATTTAAATTTTCCCAGTCACTCTGATATCTGAAATCTTTATCCATGGACAGAAGACAAATAATGTTACCTCCCAATGATATTCAGATCCTGATGAATTGAGTGATGATGATGTGATGTTTGGTTTGAAGTACCCGTCAGTAAATCCTCCTCTTTCTAAAGGAGTTTCCAAAGAAACTTCACTTTCAGTCCAGGAAAGAAATTCACAAGAGTCTCTTCGGACTTCCGGGTCGAGAACGGCCGCGCATGCGCCCTGCTGCACCTAAGATGGCGGCCGCGCATGCGCCCTGCTGCACCTGAGAAAGATGGCGGCCGCGCAGGCGCCCTGCAGCATATCAACACCAAAACAGATGACAGCCGTTTACAGGGGCCGATCAGACAGAAAAACACCGATGCGGCCGCCCCATTCGGTACAAACACCGAACTGTATCAAAAGTGCCGGAACCAATTTATCACTCTCAGGAACGTAGCGGAACATTGGCGGATAAGTTTACCTGGAATGCCGGGCGCGGATGAATACGCCCTACCTCCATCACAGGAGCCAGAACGAGTCGGCATCAGAATGTCCCGCCCCCGGAAGTCGCCTCTCTGTGCGGAGCATGCGCGGTGCTGCTCCGGGCTGAGCGCAGCCGCAGTGAGAGTGAGTCCAGCTCCCAGACGCTGAATGAGATCCGCCGCCAGCCCATGATGTGGAGATGCCGGCGTTGGACTGGGGTGAGCACAGTAAGAAGTCTGACAACACCAGGTTAAAGTCCAACAGGTTTGTTTCGATATCATTCCTTGGAAGGAGCAGCGCTCCGAAAGCTAGTGATATCGAAAAAACCTGTTGGACTTTAACCTGGTGTTGTAAGACTTCTTACCAAACCCCCCCCCCCAATAAGACCCATTGGTTTTATTGTCAGTCTGCAAACAGGAGCTGGAGAACTGAACCCAGGCAGAGGAGAGGGAGGGAGAAAACTGGGAGTGGAGGAAAGAGATGGGTTTGGATTGCAGCCCAGGGAGGAGGGAGAGTGTGTTGGACGGGGATTTACAGCTTTGGGGGAACAAGAGCGGGAAAAACGTTCCAGCGAAACTAGAATTGCCTGTTCAGAATTTCTACCCTGGATTGACAGTGATGACTTTTGTAAACTCCTTTTACAGGATATTGGAAGTGGAGGATTAGATGACAGAAAACTCAAACCAAACATCACATCGAAATTTGACAGTCACTCAATTCATTAAGAACTCAATATCTTCATTCTTTGAATTTGGAAGGAGACGTGTTTGTTCTGTTTCAGCAGTGTGACTGCAAAAGCACCGAGACCCACCCCCAATGAGAGTTTTCCAGTCCATTGACTGTGGAGAGATTTAACCAGTTACACAGCCTCAAAAAAATATCACATCATTCACTGCAGGGAGAAATTAAATGCTTGTTTGTGAAAAAATGAAATGAAAGTGAAAATCACTTATTGTCACAAGTAGGCTTCAAATGAAGTTACTGTGAAAAGCCCCTAGTCGGCACATTCTGGTGCCTGTTCGGGGAGGCTGGTACGGGAATTGAATGTGCTCTGAATGTGGGAACGGATTCACACGTTCATACAACCTTCTGACACATCAGCAGGTTCACAGTGAGGAGAAGCCGCTCACTTGCTCAGTATGTGGGAAAGGATTCACTTGTTCATCCAACCTATTGAATCACCAGCGAGTTCACACTGGGGAGAGGCCATTCACCTGCTCTGTGTGTGGGAAGGGATTCAGTCAGTCATCCAACCTGCTAACACACCAGAGAGTTCACAGTGGGGCGAGGCCGTTCACTTGCTCCATATGTGGGAAGGAATTTTCTCATTTATCTTATCTTCTGGAACATCATCGAGTTCACACTGGGAGCGGCCATTCAACTGCAATGTCTGAGGAAAGGGGTTTACTCACTCATCCCACCTGCTAACACACCAGCGAGTTCACAAGCGACTACAAGGTTTAGACTATACCCTCATTGATGCTGTTAATCATGTCCAGGACTGAATAATGTTCACTCTGACTGCCTTAATCTACTGATGAGGTTTATTATTCTGAATAAATGTGAAATAATTCAGCTTTGTTTGAAACGTTGTTGCAGATTTTTGTCTTTCCCACCTGAGTGTTGAACATCACCTGTCTGGAGCTGAGAAATGACAATCTGGGGGAGGATCATATAGCAGGAACAGAACTTCAGCCTGGACACAGTCCTTCAGGGTCACACAGAGAGAGACAAATGACACTTTGGTCTTTCTCATCACTCTTCACTGTCAGCAAAGTCCCCGTGTGGGTTAATCCTGACATGTGTAAGAAAAATGTTCCATCCGCTCTCCTCCAAATCTCAGAACCCCTAGACATGGAACAGAAGTCTTCTTTACAACTGTGTTCAGAGTCGGGAAGAACAATGGTGAATGCTGGAAATGTAATAATAATAATTGCTTATACATGTAGGCTTCAATGAAGTTCCTGTGAAAAGCACCTCGTCGCTGCATTCCAGCGCCTATTCGGGGAGGCCGGTACGGGAATTAAACCCGCGCTGCTAACCTTGATCTGCATTACAAGCTTGCTGTTTAGCCCACTGTGCTGTCAAATCAGCAATTGGTGTAAAACTGTGATGTTCCTGATTGAATGTAAAGCAGCTGGTTTCAGTTTCCAGGCTGAAAATGCATCGGAATCGTCTAAAACATTTAAATGTGTTTGTGTGACAGTCACAATGAATTCATTGAATTGAAACCTACTTAAAATAGATTGCTGGAAGTTTGCATTAAAAACCAGCAGGAGGCCATCACAGGAACCTGGTAACAGCAGGGAGAATTAGACAATAGTTTCATTCCCAGATAAAGAAGGAGCTGCAGCTTGTGTCCAAGAATTTCCAGTTTTATTGATGTGTGCTTCCCACATTCCGTCCTTTTAAATAAACCTCACCCCTACCAGCCTTTTACAATCATAAACATAACAGAGAAAAGGGCGAAGCTGTGACTGCCCCTTTAACTGGGAGCTGAGCAGTGTCAGAGCCCCGACTGTCCCTTTAAGAATGAGTGATGTTTTCAGCTGAAGATTCCGATTGGCCGTTTTCTGGGTGGTCTCCTTATTCTGATCATTCTCAGTGATCCTCGGGTGTGTGAACCTGCTCTCCTGTCTCTCATTCTCTTCTCTCTCAGATTATCAGGCAGGAAGTCTGTTCATGGTGATAACATGAAACTGACGCCTGCTGTTTCATTCTCAGGTAACACAACTTCCTGTTTCTGTGCTGCCGGTTCCAAACCACACATCTGACATCGGAGCAGAAAATAAACCCATTGACCACAATCTGGTGAGAACATCTGTCAGTGTGGCCTATATCTGTCCACAGAGTCAGGGCAGAGTCACACAGATCACATTGTGGTGACATTTACAAATGAGCCGGTTATTTCTGTTCAGAGTCTCCATTCCCGGACAGAACCGGCTGTGTCTGTGGATCAGTCACTTGAGTTCTTTCTGCTCTCTGTAGCTGGGAACTGATAACCTGCTCCCTTATATTTTATATCATTCTTTCTGTGTTACTTGTTTCCTCTATTTCTCAGCTTTTATCTCTTGCCACCTCACCTTTCTGTTTTTTTAAATCTCTCAGTTCTTCTATCAGTCTTTCTTTCTCCTTCCATCTATATTTCACTCCTATTCCTATTTAATTGAGGTGTTCAAAATCATGAAGTGTTTGTGATAGATTGAAGAAGGAAAAAGAGGGAGAAAAGCAGAAAATGTTGGAAAAACTGGGCCATTCTGGCAGCATCGGTACAGAGAGAAACAGAGTTAACGTTTCGAGTCCCTGTGACTCAGAGCAAGAGAAACCGGGATTGTCCCTCTGAGATCAGGGAAAGTGAAGGGGAGATTTAATAGAGGTGTTTAAAACGAGGAAAGATTTGTGATAGTGTCGATGGGGAGAAATTGTTTCCCAAGAGCAGGAGGGTTTGTAACCAGAGGACACAGAGATTTAAGATATTTTACAACAGAATCCAAGGAGGCGATGAGGAGAATTGTTTTTACACTGTGATGTGATGTGATCTAGAATTCACACTGACAGGCTGCAGGAAGCAGATTTAACAGTAAATTTCAAAGGGAATTGGATAAATTCTTGTGGATGGTAAATTGGCAGAGTTATGGTGAATGGGATTGATTGGACACTCATCTTTGTGACATTCTGAATTTTCCTCAAACTGATGTTTTAACATTTGACCCTTTCAATCACAGTGTGTCTCAAAGAGAAGATTAAAACTTTGGTTTTGATGAGCTGTCGGATAAATTTCCTGTGTGACTGTGTCACTCGACAACAAGAAGGATCTGAATATTTTCAGTTCCTCTAACAGATGTACCTCGAATATCAGAAATCTCTGGAGTTCCCCATGTCCTCATTGCTGTCCCCTTGGGTATAACAGCTCTCAGTCAGGTGGAGTCAGTCACACGTGTCTCTGTCATGTTTCCATTCCTATTTTATCACACACCTCCCAGTGACACTCACCACAACACAGAAACCTCAAAATATCATTGCTTCCTTCCACCTTGTCCTCCTATTACAATTGGATATTTACTGGGCCTTTTGTCTCCATTAATGTCAGCTTACCTGCAGGTCAAATGACCTCAGAGGCACTGGAACCAGACTCTGTTTATTGTACCAGACTCATTCAGCCCAGGACCTGTAGTGGTAAGATAAACCAGAATTGGAATAAAAGGCAGGTTATTGTCTAATTCAGGGAGCGGCATGGTAGCCGCCTAGTGCTTAGGGCTCGATCATAAATCATAGAATTTACAGTGCAGAAGGAGGCCATTCGGCCCATCGAGTCTGCACAGGCCCATGGAAAGATCACGCTATCTAAGCCCACACCTCCACTGTAACCCGGTAAACCAGTAACACCATCTAACCTTTTTGGACACTAAGGGCAATTTTGATTGGCCAATCCACCAAACCTGCACATCTTTGGAATGTGGGAGGAAACTGGAGCTCCCGGAGGAAACCCATGTGGACACGGGGAAAACGTGCAGACTCCGCACAGACACTGACCCAACATGGGAATCGAACCTGGGACCCTGGAGCTGTGAAGCAACTGTGCTACGGTGGCACTGCTGCCTCACAGTGCCAAGGTCCCGGGTTCGATACTGGCCCTGGGTCACTGTCCGTGTGGAGTTTGTAAATTCTCCCTGAGTCCGTGTGTGTCTCACCTCCGAAGATGTGCAGAGTAGGTGGATTGGCCACACTATATTTCCCCTTGGAAAAAAATGAATTGGGTACTCTAAATTTATTTTTTTAAAGGTTAATGTCTAATGGGACAGAGTAACACACACCAGAAGCGGATTATATTATGTTGTCAACAAACCATGAATACTTCACGATTATTTGAAAACCAAATTTAGTTTTGGTTCTCTTGATACTGACTGTATCATCATTACATTTGATCCAATGATGTTTTCACTCACATACTGCAGCCTGACTTATTATGATGTGGAGATGCCGGCGTTGGACTGGGGTGAGCACAGTACGAAGTCTTACAACACCAGGTTAAAGTCCAACAGGTTTGTTTCGATGTCACTAGCTTTCGGAGCGCTGCTCCTTCCTCAGGTGAATTAAGAGGTCTGTTCCAGAAACACATATATAGACAAATTCAAAGATGCCAAACAATGCTTGGAATGCGAGCATTAGCAGGTGATTAAATCTTTACAGATCCAGAGATGGGGTAACCCCAGGTTAAAGAGGTGTGAATTGTACCAAGCCAGGACAGTTGGTAGGATTTCGCAGGCCAGATGGTGGGGATGAATGTAATGCGACATGAATCCCAGGTCCCGGTTGAGGCCGCACTCATGTGTGCGGAACTTGGCTATAAGTTTCTGCTCGGCGATTCTGCGTTGTCGCGGGTCCTGAAGGCCGCCTTGGAGAACGCTTACCCGGAGATCAGAGGCTGAATGCCCTTGACTGCTGAAGTGTTTCCTGACTGGAAGGGAACATTCCTGCCTGGTGATTGTTGCGCGATGTCCGTTCATTCGTTGTCGCAGCGTCTGCATGGTCTCGCCAATGTACCACGCTTCGGAACATCCTTTCCTGCAGCGTATGAGGTAGACAACGTTGGCCGAGTCGCACGAGTATGTACCACTATTACACGTGAGAACACCACCCACCAGGTACGCGGTACATACTCGTGCGACTCGGCCAACGTTGTCTACCTCATACGCTGCAGGAAAGGATGTCCCGGAGCATGGTACATTGGCGAGACTATGCAGACGCTGCGACAACGAATGAACGGACATCGCGCAACAATCACCAGGCAGGAATGTTCCCTTCCAGTCGGGGAACACTTCAGCAGTCAAGGGCATTCAGCCTCTGATCTCCGGGTAAGCGTTCTCCAAGGCGGCCTTCAGGACCCGCGACAACGCAGAATCGCCGAGCAGAAACTTATAGCCAAGTTCCGGGCCTCAACCGGGACCTGGGATTCATGTCGCATTACATTCATCCCCCACCATCTGGCCTGCGAAATCCTACCAACTGTCCTGGCTTGGTACAATTCACACCGCTTTAACCTGGGGTTACCCCATCTCTGGATCTGTAAAGATTTAATCACCTGCTAATGCTCGCATTCCAAGCATTGTTTGGCATCTTTGAATTTGTCTATATATGTGTTTCTGGAACAGACCTCTTAATTCACCTGAGGAAGGAGCAGCGCTCCGAAAGCTAGTGACATCGAAACAAACCTGTTGGACTTTAACCTGGTGTTGTAAGACTTCGTATTGTGACTTATTATGGGAACAGACAGTGTTTGTTGCTCTCAAATTGAGTGAATCCTTTGCTGTTTCTCCTCTGGGCCCCAACTCCACTATTATTGTTACTGAGACTCTCACTGTTATTATTGGAGAATCAAGGAGCACGGTGGCACAGTGGTTAGCACTGCTGCCTCACGGTGCTGAGGTCCCAGGGCCCATCCTGGCTCTGGGTCACTGTCCATGCGGAGTTTGCACATTCTCCCCGTGTTTGCGTGGGTTTTGCCCCACAACCCAAAGATGTGCAGGGTAGGCGGATTGGCCACGTAGTCTAAAGTTATTTTTTAAAACATTATTGGACAATCAGCGAGTCAGCCTGAGCCTGTGGCGGCTCTCACCATCTGGAACTGTCACAATGCCCGGGTGATTGACAGCGGCTCCGGATCAATAGGAAGAGGAGGGGAGGGACTGGGGGCTGGTCCTCCAACCAATCGGAGTGAATGAGGGGCGGGACCAGCTGATATTGAAGCTTGCGCAATATCAGTAATGGCGATGGAGAGCGGCTGCTTCTTCTTTGCATCCATAATTTGTAAGAGGCGGTTAACAATATGTAGGGTGCGTGAGATCGCGGGGAAGGTCGGAAACGCTGCGTAAGCACATTGTGTGAGTCATTAAACTCTGAAAAGAGTTTACCAGATCCAGATTGTACTAAACGGGGCTGCAGCCCCTCATTTTCGGCCTGGATTAACGGCCGCCATCTTTATTGGAATGAGTGTGCACCATGGCGCATGCGTGATCGCCATCTTTATCGGGGGCAACGTTTCCATGAGTGGGAGGAGCTTGTTACCCATTGTTCAGAATGCAGACAACCTGTCCATCAAACTGTATCACCCTTTGAGTCCAAATGTCTGAATGATGGGGCGGTGGATTGATGGAAAGAAAGGGAAATACATCCTCCTCTCCTGATCCCAATACCTGATGGTCTCAACATCTGTGGTTCTGTCCACCCATGGCAAAAACTCAAGACCCTGAGTAGACGTCATCCTCAAATGAGGGACTGCTGATGACGACGAGGGGCAAAGTAAAAGCGTGGAGAGGGCAGGACAGTGGTTAGCACTGGGACTACGGCGCTGAGGACCCGGGTTTGAATCTTGGCCCTGGGTCACTGTCCGTGTGGAATTTGCAAATTATCCCTGTGTCTGCGTGGGTTTGACCCTCATGTGCAAGGTAGGTGGATTGACCACGCTAAATTGTCCCTTAATTGGAAAAAGTGAATTGGGTAGTCTAGTTCGTTTAAAAAAATGATTGGACAATCAGCCTGAGCCTGTGGCGGCTCTCACCATCTGGAACTGTCACAATGCCCGGGTGATTGACAGCGGCTCCGGACCAATAGGAAGAGGAGTGGCGGGACTGGAGGACCGACCAAGCGCAGCTGGTCCTCCAACCAATCGGAGTGAATGAAGGGCGGGGCCGGGCTGTGATTAAAGCTGCGCAGTATCAGTAATTGCCCCATAAATTGCCCCTTAATTGGAAATAAATAAATACAAAATAAATAATTGGGTACTCTAAAAAAAAATTTTTAAGTTTAGCAGGGAGCATGAACTGGACGAGGGAGCAGGAGAAGGGAATGTTGTGAATTTTCTATCCCAGACTGACAATCATAGAATCCCGACAGTGCATAAGGAGGCCATTCAGCCCATCAAGTCTGCACAGATCCTCTGAAAGAACACCCTACCTAAGCCCCCGCCCTGTTCCCGTAACCCCACCTAACAAACATATCTTTGGACATGAGGGGCAATTTAACACGGCTAATCTACCTTTGGACTGTGGGAGGAAACTGGAGCAGCCCGAAGAAATCTACGCAAACACGGGCAGATAGTGACCCACACAGACAGTGACCCAAAAGGCCAGAATTGAATCCAGGTCCCTGGTGCTGTGAGGCAGCAGTGTTAATCGCTGTGCCACCGTGCCGCCCCACACAATGGTGGATTTGGGAAACTCCTTTTACAGGAAGTTAGAAAGGGAGAATTTACGCACGACAAACCCAAACCACAAATTTATTTTCTGAATTCCATTTTTGGATTGACATTGATACCTTTTGTAAATTTCATTTTCAGGGTCTTAGAAGAGGATTTACAGACCGGAACCTTGAGCAAACTCTTACATCACAATGTGACAGCTTCACTCGATTCATCAGGAAGTGAACATTATCGTCCTTTAAACGCAAGTGTTTGCGTTTCAGGTCATTACCATTCGCTGTGTTTACACACACTCACTCACACACACACACACACACTCCCTCTCTCTGCCTCTCCCAAATGCTCTCTGTCCACGCACACTGTCTCTCACTCTCTCCCGCACCCTCTCTCTCTCTCGCACCCTCTCTCTCTCGCACCCTCTCTCTCTCACTCGCACCCTCTCTCTCTCGCACCCCTCTCTCTCTCTCTTGCACCCCTCTCTCACTCGCACCCTCACATACGCCCCTTCTCGCACAACTCCCCCTCTCTCACACACACCCCCTCTCTCACACACACTCTCCCTCTCTCCTCCCAAAGAGGTGAACCAGTTGTTTTTTATGACAACCCAGCAGTTTTCGTGGTCACCTTTTCCCAGTGCCTGCCCCACAAATATCCAGATTCATTCAGCTCAATTTCACAACCTGTCTTTGTGTTTTTGTGGGTTCTCTCTCACGCCCTATTTTCTGTTTTGAATCAATTTCGCAGAGTATTAGAAGTGAAGGAACTTCAGTCAGGAAATTCAAACTGAACATCACATCAAGATCGACACTCACCAAAACGTTTGTAACATAAACATCATGGGTGTTTGAAGATGGAAGGAAGATGCACCGTTCACAGTGGGGAGAAACCGTACTCGTGTTCTGTGTGTGGACAAGGCTTCAGTCGATCATCTGGCCTTTCGAAACATAAATGCAGTCACACCGGGGAAAAACCATGGGAATGTGGAGATTGTGGGAAGGGATTCGATTATCCATCCAAGTTGAAAATCCATCAGCGCATTCACACTGGGGAGAGACCGTTCACCTGCTTCGAGTGTGGGAAAGGATTCACACACTCATACCACTTGCAGACACACCAACACATTCATGCTGGGGAGAGGCCATTCACCTGTTCGCAGTGTGGGAAAGGATTTGCTCATTCCTCCAATCTGCTGAGGCACCAGCGAATTCACACTGGGGAGAGACCATTTAAATGTCCAGACTGTGAGAAGTGTTATAAGAGTTCTGGGGAACTGATGTCCCATCAACGTGTTCACACCGAGGAGAGGCCGTTCAGGTGCTTTCACTGTGGGACTGGGTTCAGCCGATCATCTGACCTCTCTGTACATCAGCGAGTTCACACTGGGGAGAGACCATTTAAATGTCCAGACTGTGAGAAGTGTTATAAAAGTTCTGGGGAATTGATATCTCATCACCGTGTTCACACAGATGAGAGGCCGTTCAGGTGCTCTCACTGTGGAAGTGGATTCAGGCGATCATCTGACCTCACTGTACACCAGCGAGTTCACACTGGAGAGAAGCCGTTCACCTGCTCAGAGTGTGGGAGGGGATTCACTCAGTTATCCAACCTGCTGATGCACCAGAAAGTTCACAAGTAACTTCAGTGATTGGGGCTCGCTGTTAATCGCATCCTGGACTGGAACATGTTCATTGGGGTCAGTTGCTGCTGATGTTCATAAACTCTAATCCAGTTACAAGGAATTAAATTCTGAATAAAAATCAAGTCAAATCAATTTGTGTTAAACAAAGTGTGTTGTGTCTTTTTAATATCGCTAACACAAGTTAGTTCCTTTTGAAGGTCTCCTCCATCCTCACCTCCAATAACAAGTGTGAGGCGCTCTCACAGCTTCTTTGTCACTAAGGTTAAGACAATCCGATCAGCTGCCTCTGCTGCTTTCCTCCACTAACCTACCGTACGAAACTGTCTCTAAAGCCCATTTTTGTCCAAGTTCTGAACTTGCATCTTTCTCCATTTTCTCTCCCGTCAGAACTCACCTTGTCCATGAGACCCCCGTTCTGCTCGATTGATAATTCCCATGAACTGCTGACATCCCAACTTTTCCATGTGAGCTGATATTGTGAACAGCTCTCTCTCTCTGCTGGTACGGTCTCTCTCAGGATTGAATCCACTGTCATCATCCATCCTAAAAAAACACTTGTTCCTCCCATCTTTACAAACTACTTCTCCATCTCCAAACTCCCTTTCCTCTCCACAGTCCTTGTACTCGGTTTCCCCCAAGGATCTACCCTCAGTCCCTCCTATTTTCCCATCTACACACTGCCCCTAGGTGACATCATCCAAAAACACCGTGTTCGTTTTCACATGTACACTGACAACACCCAGCTCTACCTCACCACCATCCCTCTCCATTCTTCCACTGTTACTCAATTATCAAACTGCTTATCCCACATCCAGTACTGGATGAAAGGTTTTCCTCCAATTAAAAATTGGGAAGACCAAAGCCATTGTCTTCAGTCACCATTAGAAATTCCGTTCCCTAACTCCCGAGTCCATCCCTCTCCCTGGGAACTGTCTGAGGCCGAAACGCTCTCTCCACAGATTTGGTGTCAGATTTGACCTCAGGAGGACACTGCTGCCTCGTGGCGCCGAGGTCCCGGGTTTGATCTCAGCCTGTGGAGTTTGCACATTCTTCCCGTGTCGGTGTGGGTCTCACCCCTACATACAAATGTGTGCAGAGTAGGTAGATTGGCCACGCTAAATAGCCATCAATTAATTTTATAAAATATTCTATTTCTACATTCTGTCCCTGTCACATTCTGGTTATCATTGTGTCTTGCTACCCTGCATGACTGCCTTGTCCCTTCTCATCAACTTTCCAAATTTCTCCTCACCACAACCCTGTCTCCTCACCCACTAATAGGTTTAAAGCTCTCTCTGCAGCCCTGGTTGTGAGATTCATCCGGGCACTAGTTCCAGCGTGGTTCAAGTGAAGGTCACCCCAATAGTCTGAATACTCTCTTTTGTCACTACTGGTGTCAGTATAATAATAATAATCTTTATTGTCACAAGTAGGCTTACATTAACACTGCAATGAAGTTACTGTGAAAATCCCCTAGTCACCACACTCCGGCGCCTGTTCAGGTACACGGAGAATTCAGAATGTCCAAATTACCTAACAGCACGTCTTTCGGGACTTGGGAGGAAACTGGAGCACCCGGAGGAAACCCACACAAACACGGGCAGAAAGTGCAGACTCTACACAGACGGTGATCCTGGTGCTGTGAAGCTACAGTGCTAACCACTGTGCTACCATGAGTACCCTATGAATCAAACCCCATTTATCCAGGCAATCACTTAAAGTGAACATCTCATTCACTTTATGCTAATTTACTCATGGCTCAGATATTCATTTGGAACACATTTGTGATCGCTTTTTAATTGAGGTCAGGGCTGCCAGTGTGCCTTTAACAAATTCAGTTAAAGAAGCACAATTAAAATGGAAATTTCGTACCCAGAGATTTTCAGGGAATCAAAAGATTTGGGGAGGAGGGCAGGGAGTTGGAGATTAAACCAAGATCAGCCATGATCATAGTGAATGTTGGAGCGGTTCAATGAGGCTTATGGTTTACTCCTATTTTATATGTTCATATAGAGGCCAGAATCCTGTTTAGGCCCAGACCGGGTGGTAGGTTCCCTTCCCTGAGGCCATCACTGAAACAGTTGGGTTTTCATGACAACCCAGCAGTTTTCATGGTCACTTTTTCCCAGTGCCGGCCCCACAAATGACCAGATTCATTTCGCTCAATTTCACAACCTGCCTTTGTGTTTTTATGGGTTCTCTCTCACTCCCTATTTTGTGTTTTAAATCAGTTTCACAGGGTGTTCGAAGGGGAGGATTTGCAGTTGGGAAACTGAAAACAAACATCACATCAGGATCTGAATATCATCGGATTTTTAACATGCAAGAAAATAGCAATGCTGGCAGTGCGGAGAAATGTGGGGTCTGTGAGCAGGGATTCAGATCCCTGTCGGAGCTGGAAGCCCATCAGCCCAGTCACACTGGGGAGACTTCACCTGCCCAGAGTGTGGGAAGGGATTCACCTGGTCATCCAACCTGCTGAGACACCAGCGAGTTCATAGTGGGGAGATGCCATTCACCTGCCCAGAGTGTGGGAAGGGATTCACTCGATCATCAGGGCTGCAACAACACCAGCGGGTTCACACTAGGGAGAGGCCAATCACCTGCTCCAAGTGTGGAAAGGGATTTACTGATTCTTCCACTCTGTTGAAACACCAGCAGGTTCACACGGACGAGAGACCTTTTAAATGTGTAGACTGTGAGAGGTGCTATAAAAGTTCCCTCAACCTAATGCGTCATGAGCGAGCTCACACTGATGAGAGACCGTTCAGGTGCTCGGACTGTGGAACTGGGTTCAGGCAGTCACCTGAACTCATTGTACACCAGCGAATTCACACTGGGGAGAGGCCATTCACCTGCTCCAAGTGTGGAAAGGGATTCAGTGATTCATCCACCCTGCTGAAACACCAGCAGGTTCACACTGAAGTGAGACCATTTCAATGCACTGACTGTGGGAAGTGCTATAAAAGTCCTGTGGACCTGATGCGCCATCAGCTTGTTCTCACTGATGAGAGACCATTCAGATGCTCTCACTGTGGGACAGGGTTCAGATGATCATCTCAACTGACTGTACACCGGCGAATTCACACCACGGAGAGGCCATTCACCTGCTTCGAGTGTGGGAAAGGATTCACTCAGTCATCCACTCTGCAAAGACACCAGCGAGTTCACACTGGGGAGAGACCGTTCACCTGCTTCGTGTGTGGGAAGAGATTCACTCGGTTGTCCATCCTGACAAGTCACCAACGTGTTTGCAAATAATTAGTGATTGTATTTTACTGTTAATCACAGGAATGAACCTTGTTCATAAATGTCGATTTCTACTGATGTTTTATCAAGAAAATTTGTCAGAAGAATCTAAGAAATTGAACTATTTTCTGTGTGTAATATTATCATTTTTTGTAACTGGTGAAGTGTGAGAGTGGTCCTTACAGTGGGAGAAAGAGAAGCTGTGTGAATTTAAACTGAGTTTGATGTGTTAATGAGCCCAGCTAGACTTCAAACCAGATGTTTACTGAAAAAATGTAGTCAGGTTGGGTAGAGAACAGAAACAGATGTGAATGGGTGGTTGTGATTCAAAAGATGCAAGGTGTGAAAGAAAGGTGTCAGGAATGAAGGATGGATAAAGTAAATTCACTTTTTAAATTATGAATGTTAAAGTAAAGAGATTATGTTAATCAATTCTGGGAGAGATTAGTTCGAAAGAAATTGGGTAAAACGATGGCGAGATCAAAGGGAAAGAACGTCGTTAAGGGGATACTGAAATAAAAATTTCTTATTGTCACACGTAGGTTTCAAATGAAGTTACTATAAAAAGCCCCTGAAACCTGGGAAGTTGCTGTTTGAATCTCAGCCCAGAAAGCTGTGTGAAGGATGACAGATTTGAAAAGCCAGTTAACTGCTGGTTAACCTCAGGAGCAAATTGGAGTAAAGGCACAGTTTGGGACACGGTTTCTGCATTTTATAGATCTTAAAATCTATAAGGCGTTGCTGGACAGATTGGGGAAGGTTAGCTCTGAGGTAGTTAAATTAAGATTGTTTGGAACTGTTTAAAGTATTGGGGTGTGTGAAGCCCTTTTATTTATTTTCCTATTCCATCATAAACATTTTGCTTTGTTAAGAAACCATCACAAGTAGTCGGGGACATCATTTCTGGAGTTCACAACCTCTCCTTGTGCTATACAAATTGCAAAGACAAACTGTGAGGACAAATGTCTCAAATTTCCTTTCTGGCCGTGCCCTTAACAGTAAATAAACTCCAGCTCAGTTCTGGGTTAATATTCCAGGTAAAAGTCAAATAAATCAGCATTGCGTGAAACAATGTGCATCAAGTATTTCAAAATATTTCGAACAAAAGTTCTTCCTTCTGAAATGTTGTCCCCCCTCCCCCTGTTCCATCCACCCTCACCTCCGACAACAAGTGTGTGGAGTTCATGGGGTTCCTGTGTCACTGAGATTGAGGCAATCTGATCAGCTGCCTCTGCTGCTTCCCTCCCTTCCACTAACCCACCAGACCAAACTGCATCTAAAGTTCCTCCTCGTCTGAGCCCTGAACTCGGATCTTTCTCCAGTTTCTCTCCAATCTTCTATCTCCCTCTGAGCTTATATTATCCATCAGACCCAACTTCTGTTCCCTCGACTCCATTCGCACAAAACATCCGACCATCCAACCTCTCTATGACAGTTGATAGGTTTCCAGTTCTCTCTCATTTGGTTCTGTCCTTCTCACTTTAATGCAACATCATCACCCATCCTAAACAGAACACTTGACCCCACCATCTTTACAAATTTCGAAGACATCTCCAATCTCCCTTTCCTCTCCACAGTCCTTGTACTCGGCGTCCCCCAGGATCTATCCTCGGCCCCTCCTACTTCCCATCTACAAGCTGCCACGAGGTGACATCAGCCCAAAGCACCGTGTTAGTTTTCACATGGACACTGACAACATCCAGCTCTACCTCACCACCATTCCTCTCCATTCCTCCACTGTTACTAAATTATCAAACTGCTTATCCCACATCCAGTACTGGATGAAAGGTTTTCCTCCAATTAAAAATTGGGAAGACCAAAGCCATTGTCTTCAGTCACCATTACAAATTCCGTTCCCTAACTCCCGAGTCCATCCCTCTCCCTGGGAATGTCTGAGGCTGAACCACACTCTGTACAATCTCCATGTCAGATTTGACCCCAAGATGAGTTTCTGACCCCATATCCACACCATCACTAATACCAGATGTTTCAATCTCCATAATGTGACCTGTGTCCATCCCCACCCCAGCTCATTTGCTGCTCTTATTTTGTGTAACTACCTTTGATGTGGCACCTTGGGAAATACCTTCTGGAAATGCAGATAAAGCACATCTACAGGTTCCCCTTTATTGACATCCCTTGTTACTTCCTCAGAGAACCTTGATAAATTAGTCAATCACGATTGATTCCCTGAACCCCATTTTCAAACACTGTCAAAAGAAAAATCAAATCTCCTCTGCCCCCTTTGCCAATTACCTTAGAGGGATCACTTTCTGTTAAAGAGCTTGTCAACCCCTCTCACCCACTTTCCCGAAAGTGAATAAATTTAATCAGTAAAGTCCAACAAATTCAAATATTTTCCTGTTAAAAGTTTATTGATGAAACAGAAACATGGCTAAAAAAAAAACCCAGAAAATTACTTGAGGATCAAAGACAACCAGAGTATCAGGACGTTCACAATGTTCTGGGTCCCAAATGGTTCCCCTTCGGCTTCTCTGTACCCTGTTCTCGTGACTCCCTGCTTTGGACACGGGGGCACTGGACCCTGGGGGTCGCATCAGTCAGCCGCGGTCACCTTCCCCTGATTGGTTGGAGGTGCAGTTCTCAGTCAGTCTTCCAGCACCTTCCTGTCTCTATTATGAAAAATTAAATGAAAATCGCTTATTGTCACAAGTAGGCTTCAAATGAAGTTACTGTGAAAAGCCCCTAGTTGCCACATTCCGGCACCTGTTCGGGGAGGCTGGTACGGGAATTGAACCATGCTGCTGGCCTGCCTTGGTCTGCTTTAAAAGCCATCTCTTTAGCCCTGTGCTAAATCAGCCCCTATTAGCGACGCCGATGGCAGTTTCCCACCTGGGGAACAAGCCCCGTTATTCTCAGCTAAATTCTGCCCTCAGCTCCATCACCTGGCTGTCATTGACACGAGCAATAGAGACAGAAAGGTGCGCGAGGCTCAAATAGGAAGACAAAACTTGTGGATTAGGATCTTCGTAAAGGTCAGCAACTTCTTCGAAAAAATCAAATTCCCAGTCAACAAATTAAAGGATCACATGACGGGTCTTTTAATACAACAAACAAACAAACTAGAAGCTACTTTAACTCGGAAACCTACACATTAAACTATAAACTAGAACTTTGCCCTTTTACATAACCTACAATCACACTCCAAGATTATAGTTACTCTGTCCTGGAGGTTGAAATTTAATTGTCTCAGAACCTGTCCAAAGTGATGATTCATTCCCGAGGATTTACTTCCGTTCTTCAACCAAGGCACTGAGGGAAAAAAGGGGAGAATAGAATAGAATGTGAACTGGCAAAATACATAAAAATGGACTGTAAAAGCTTCTGTGGCTACGTAAAAAGGAAACATTTTGCTCAGACAAAAGGTTTGTCCGCTCCAGATAGAGTCAGGAGAATTTAGCATGAGGAATAGAGATCTCTACAGGCACCTCGTTCAACACTCTGGGATGTGGATCATCAGCTTTTGGGGATTTATTCACTTTCAACCCCATTAATTTCTCCAGTGCTACTTTTTCACCAATACTAATCTCTGCCAGTCCCTTGGTTCTCTGGTGTTTTGGGGACAATTTCTGTATCTTCCTCTGTGAAGACAGACACACATTGTTTAGTTTATCTGCCATTTCCTTACTCCCCATTATAAACTCTCCTGTCTCTGCCTGGAATGGACCAACATTGGTCTTTCCTAATCTTTTCCTTTTCACATTCCTGTGGAAGTTTTTCCAGTCGGTTTTTATGTTTCTCGCCATCAGTTTCTTGGTCCTTCTTTGCTGAATTCTAATGGATCTCATGGAATCTTTAACTTTTCTTGTTAGCCACGGTTACATCACTTTTCCTCTTGGATTTTTGTTCCTTAAAGGAATCTATATTTGTTGTATATATGTGAAATGAAAGTCGCAAAAGTCCCAGAGGACCATAGGCTGCTCTCCCCTTTGACAGAGAGAGAGCTGACTGGAGGTGATTTAACCCGAGGGTCAGCACACTTGAATTAATATTTGTTATCATGTCCCTGGAAGACTTCAGGGTTCGGTCTGGTAGGATTATGCCGGAAAAAGTGAAGAAATCATTGATAAAACAGCGCAGGTGGATTCAGCGGAAATGGAGCCTCCTTTTCAACATGGCGGCCTGACCTTCAGGAGGTGTCTCGACTCTGCGCTCTCCGGGGCTCTCTCAAGGGGCAGCAAAAATGATGACTGCCGACATTATCCGTGTTACTGACCAGAGGCGGAGTGTGCTGACTCAATATCTGTGAGCTCATTAGGCCCAGCTAAAAAACACCATGAAGAGGCTCGATGATCCGGAGGAGAGAACCCTGAACATTCAGCAAGATGCCTCCTCGACGGAGGCAAGAATTCAATCCTTTGAAAACCAGCCAAGTGGGTGGCAGAGGTCCTGGAGGACCGAGGGTAGAGAAAGAACATCCGAGTCGTTGGTCTGTCAGAAGGTGTGGAGGGCAAGGCTCCCGTTAGGTTCTTCGAGGAGCGGCTGCCACGTTTTCTCAAGCTGGATGTGAAGCCGGAGTGTTTCAAATTAGAAAGGGTGCATTGTATCCTGTCTCTGAGGCTAAGAGGATAGTTTTCTTCCCAGGCCTGTAATCATTCACTTCCACAACTTGAAAGATCGCCAGAAGGTCCTGGAGACGGGTACGGTGAGGTGGCGTCTGGCTCCAGGAGGGAGTGAGGATTCAAGACTTTTCGACAGCAACACAAACGAAGCGTCGCGACTTTGATGAAGTTCAAAGGCAGGTCAAGCCTGTGGGGAGTGAATTTCGTCAGGCTTTATCCTGCAACCCGAAAAATGGCATCCAACAACTCCGTCAAGTCTTTCAATAATCCAACTATTGCCTTGACCTTCATTAAATCCATGAAGAGCCAGGATCTGGAGGGATGGTTTGCAGCTCGGACTAACTCAGGTTCTAATCCGGACTTTTTCCCTGTCATGGTATTGTCTGAATTTCAGAATCACAGAAATACACATAGGGACAGGAGTAGGCCATTAAGCCCCTCGAGTCTGTCCTGCCATTTAGTGAGATCATGGCTGATCTATGACCTAACTTCATATCCGTTAATATCTTCGCTGAACAAAACTCTACCTCAGACTTAAACTTATGTTGGATGATCAGCCATGACCGTGATGAATGGTGGAGCAGGCTCGAAGGGCCAAAAGGCCTCCTCCTGCTCCTATCTTCTATGTATCTATGTTAACAACTGATCCAGCTTCACCTGCTGTTTGTGGGAGAGAGTGCCAAACCTCTCCCATCCTGTGTGTGAAGTTCTTCCCAACATCTCTCCTGAACGGTCTACCCCTGATTTTTAGACAATGATCCCTAGTTTTAGAATCTCCAACCAGTGGAAATAGTTTATCTTTATCGACCCTATCTTTCCCTGTTAATATCTTAAGAGATATTTAACCTTCTAAATTCTTGCAAAAAACAGGCCGATCTCTCCTGGTAATTTAACCCCTGTAATCCAGGTATTGTGGGGTATTGTTTTATTGAACCTGTGTTGCATTCCCTCCAAGTGTAAAATATCCTTCCAACGGTGTGGTGCCCAGAACTGTTTACAGCCCCCAAGTGGGGTCTTCCCAGGGTTTTGTATAACTGCAGCATAACTTGTCCAATCTCCAATCCTCCAGATATAAATGCCAGCATTTCATTAGCCTTTTTGATTAATTTCTGCACTTGTTTGTGGCATTTTAAGGATCTGAAGAGGTAGAATTCCGAACAGACTTCAGAAGATACAAAATGGATGCCGCCTGATATAAAATGGACTCTGTTTAAAGACATTAAATGTGCTGACTTACGCACAAGACATTTGGACAACAAACTGACCTTTGAGTTATAAGCTATTATCACACTTCTCCGTTGTTCAACTGCTATCATACAAAGAGTTCCAACCACAAACCGTGATGAAGGCAAATGTTCAGCAAAAAGGCAACTGCCCGTACCTGATGTTGCAACCGCAGTGTCTGTTAAAGTATCTGCTAAGTAAATTCGCAGAAGTTGGCCTCGATTTCTTGCTGTTTCTTATTGCAAAATGACTAACGCTTGTGCCAAACGAACTGACTCATGATCATATGATCAACTGTCAACTTTGTTTACTCATGTGTATAAAGGCTAAGTCCCAAACACAATCGAGGAGAAGTCGGCGACTCCCTGTCTGAGGGTATAGGGCTTCTCCCAGAGCTCTGTCATTTAATAAAGCATTTCTCTCACTGAATAGTCTACAGTCTAGTTTCTGCGGGTTATTTTTCCCACAACAGATCTATGCACCTGAACCCCCCAGTCTCTTCGACATCCACTGATCCGAACCTCTTTCCATTTAGAAAGTACTCCGTTCCATTCGTTTTTGGTCCAAAATGTATAACCTCACACTTGCTTACATTGAATTTCATTTGCCATAAATTTGCCCATTCACCGAGTCTGTCAATATCTTCTTGCAATTCTATGCCATCATCTAGGCTGTCTGCGATGCCACCGAACTTGAATGTTTTGACGTGCCAGGTGTTCATCCAGGTACTGTTTTAAAAATGTGAGGCAACCCGCTTCTACCACCTTGACAGGCAGTGCATTCCAAACCATCACCACCCTCTGGGTAAAAAGGCTTTTAACTCTGAACCCCCCGAAACCTTCTGCCCTTCACCATGAGCTCATCTCCCCTTCTGACTGACCTTCAACAGAGGGGAACAGCTGCTCCCTATCCACCCTGCCCAAGCCCCTAATAATCTTGTACAGCCCGAATAATCTTGTACACCTCCATCAGATTTCCCTCCCCCCCACCCCCAATCTTCTCAGCTCCAATGGAAACAACCCAAGCCTAAAGGATAATCCAGAAAATTACAAGTCAGTGGTAGGGAAATTATTGGAGAGAATTCTTCGAGACAGGATTTGTTCCCATTTGGAAGCAAGTGGATGTATTCGCGAGAGGCAGCATGGTTTGTGAAGGGGAGGTCTTGTGTCACTAACTTGATCGGGTTTTTCAAGGAAGTGACGAAGATGATTGATGAAGATCGGGCAGTGGATGTTGTCTACATGGACTTCAGTGAGGCCTTTGACAAGGTCCATAATGGCAGACTGGGAGAGAAGGTGAAGTTGTACAGGATCAGAGGTGAGCTGGCAAGATGGATACAGGACTGGCTCGGTCATAGAAGACAGAGGGTAGCAGTGGAAGGGTGCTTTTCTAAATGGATGGTTGTAATTTGTGGTGTTCTGCAGGGATCAGTGCTGGGACCTTTGCTGTTTGTAGCATATATAAATTATTTGGAGCAAAATGGAACCGGTCTGATTAGTAAGTTTCCGGATCACACAATTGTTGATGGGATTGCGGATAGCGATGAGGACTGTCAGAGGATACTGCAGGATATAGATCGGTTGGAGACTTGGGCGGAGAGATGGCAGATTGAGTTTAAACCAGACAATGTGAGGTAATGCATTTTGAAAGGGCTAATACAGGTGGAAATATACAACAAATGGCAGAACCCTTTTGAGTATTGACAGGCAGAGATCTGGGTGTACAGGTCCACAGGCCACTGAAAGTGACAACACAGGTGGAGAAGGTAGTCAAGAAGCCATACGGCATGCTTGCCTTCATCGGCCAAGGCATTGAGTATAAAAATTGGCAAGTCATGTAGCAGCTGCATAGAACCTTAGCTAGGCCACACTTGGAATATGGTGTTCAATTCTGGTCGCCACACATACTTCCAGAAGGATGTGGAGGCTTTGGAGAGGGTACAGAAGAGGTTTACCAGGATGTTGTCTATTATGGAGGGCATTAACTATGAGGATGGGTTGGATAAACTCGGTTTGTTCTCACTGGAACGACAGAGGTTGAGGGGCGACCTGATAGATATCTACAAAATTATATGGGGCATAGACAGAGTGGATAGTCAGAAGCTTTTTCCCAGGGGTGGAAGAGTCAATTACTAGGAAACAGAGGTTTAAGTTGCGAGGGGCAAAGTTTAGAGGAGATGGGCAAGGGAAGCTTTTTGACACAGAGGGTAGTGGGTGCCTGGAACTCACTGCCGGAGGTGGTGGTGGAAGCAGGGACGGTAGTGACATGTAAGGGGCATCTTGATAAATACATGAATAGGATGGGAATAAAGTAATATGGACCTCGGAAGAGTAGAAGGTTTTAAGTTAGATGGGCAGCATGGCCAGCACAGGCTTGGGAAGGCCGAAGGGCCTGTTCCTGTGCTGTACATTTCTTTGTTTGTTCTATACAATGACTCTTCATAACTCAAATGTTCCATCCCAGGCAACATCCTGGTGAATCTCCTCTGCACCACCAGTTCAATCATATCCTTCCTCTAATGTGGTGACCAGAACTGCTCACAGTAATGCCCCATATGTCATTTTCACCACCCCATTAAACTGCCCTTCCGCGTTCACAGATCTTTGGAAAACACATCAAGGTCCCTTTGTTCTTCAGAACATCCCAGTGTCACGCTGTTCATTGAATACTTTGTTGTCACATTATCTCTTCCAAAATGTGTCACCTCAAACTTTTTAGGGTTAAATTTAATTTGCCACTTATCCGCCCATTTGACCAACCCATCAATATCTTCCTGTAACCCAAGACACTCGACCTCACTGTGAACCACCCGGCCAATCTTTGTGTCATCCACAAAGCACTGATCCTACCCCCCCATAGTCGTCCATGTTGTTTATATAAATGCTGAATAATAGGGGACCCAGCACAGATCCCTGTGGTTTGCCACTGGTCACTGGCTTCCAGTCACTAAAGCAGTCGTCACCCTCTGTCTCCTACATCAAAGTCAATTTTGAATCCACCTGATCAATTTCAAGTCTCTCATGTGGGATCTTGACAAAGACTTTGCTGAAATCCATGTAAACTACATCAACTGCACTACCCCCATCGACATACCTGGTCACATGCTCAAAAATGTCAATCAAATTTGTTAGGCATGACCTCTCGCTGGCAAAGTCATGCTGACTATTCCTCTCCAAGTGGAGATAGAGTCCATCAGAATTTTCTCCAATAGTTTCCCTACCAGTGACGTGAGACTCACTGGTCTGCAGTTCCCTGGCTTATCTCTACAACCTTTCTTAAACAGTGGGACCACATTAGCTGTTCTCGAGTCCCCTGGAAACTCCCCCCTTGGCCAGAGAGGTATTAAAACTTTGGGTCAGAGCCCCTGCAATCTCCTCCCTCACCTCCCACGGTATCCTAGGAAACAATTCATCCAGACCCAGTAATCTAATAATTTTATGGGTGGCACGGTAGCAGAGTGGTTAGCACTGCTGTTTCACAGCTGCAAGGACCTGGGTTCGATTCCCAGCTTAGTTCACTGTCTGTGCGGAGTCTGCACGTTCTCCCCGTGTCTGCGTGGGTTTCTTCCGGCTGTGCCGGTTTCCTCCCACAAGTCCCGAAAGACGAGCTTGTTCGCGAATTGGACATTCTGAATTCTCCCTGAGTACCCGAACAGGCGCCGGAGTGTGGCGACTACGGGAGTTTCACAATAACTGGCAGTGTTTATGTAAGCCTACTTGTGACAATAATAAAGATTATTATGAATGGGCCGAAGGGCCTCTTTCCGTGCTGTAAAACTCTCTGACTCTAAAGATAGAGGTGGTAGAGGGAGGGAGGGAATGAATTTATAGAGAAACTGCCAAAGCCACAACATTCACCAGCTCTGGGGACACACCTTAGCTCCCTTTCCAATCTGAAAGCAGCCTGAGCTGGATTTACATTCCCCTTAATTGATCATTGCTGGGTGATAATCCTGTACTTCCTCACCTCACACCACTGTGACAGCACCTTCACTACACAGACTGCAGCAACTGACCAAACATCACCTTCCCAGTTATTCCTGAAGGCACCGCCTTCCCAACCTGGCCCCTTGCCTGAGGTGCGGTGATCCTCAGGTCACATCACCGCCGGTCAGCTCTCTCCCGGGACCAGGCCCTGGTTCACAGCCGCCATCTTGGGGAGGCAGAGCGCATGCGCTGGCGTCTTGGTGACGCAACAGCTAGTGGGCGGGGCCTGAAGGTTTCTGATCCCAGCCTGGTCCTAGTGCCGCTCTCAAAATTTGAAGTCACCAGGTTTTAAAAAGTTTCACCCACGCCTGGGCTGAAGCTGATGTTTGTAGTCTGGAGGTCCCGTGGATCGTGTAAACATTCAGTGTGAGAGGCTGCAGCCTCTATATAGCTACCTGAAGAGGGTGAGACAGCGTTTGATTACAATTCGTGGTCCTTTCCAGTCCATTATCAGGATGTTTGTGTGATATTTTCTTACCCTCTGGATGATCTTTCTTTATTTAAAATACATTTCAGCAGCAGGCTTACTAGTAATTTTTAAAGGAACAAAGGTTATTTATTATCACACTATTTCCCTGGATGTTTGAACATCTCAGTCTCTCGTCCCTTTCACACTCACTGACACATACACAGAAATTAGGTACAGAGCAAGTTGAAGCTGTAATGATGAAAATGGAATGTAGACTGTAATCTTTATATCACTGCAGGCCTGTTGTCTTCTTGTTGAGCTGATCCTTTAGTTGGAGTGAAGGGTTCTTAGAAACAGATAATTCTCATGAGGCTCTGAAACTTCTTGTAGATGAATAGCCAGGAGGTTGGTTCTCAGGTGGACTTGGAAGCTGGAATAAGTTCAGTCCTGTGGCTGCACTGGGAGACATTCAGCTCTGCTGGTTCAGCTGGTTCCTGGTGCTTCAGATGCATCTCACACACACATTATTATACTGCATCCCTGACAATTAACTGCAGCGTTAAAACTCTATACAATTAACTGCAGGGTTAAACCCCGATACAATAGCAGTTTATGATGCTCACTCACACTTATCTCTGCCTCAATTCGAGCTCATTCTCCTGTGTTCAATATGACACTTGGAGACCAACAGTCCAGAGATTTCATATTCCTCAAATGCTGGTCCATCCTGACACAACGAGACATTTAAACTTCACAGGTGGCTGCAACGTTTCCTTATTCAGATCCGTGTTTAACTAAATATTGGTCACAGAATCGAATATTACCCACAGTTTAATGTCCATAATAACATGTTAGCAGCACGGTAGCCTTGTGGATAGCACAATTGCTTCACAGCTCCAGGGTCCCAGGTTCGATTCTGGCTTGGGTCACTGTCTGTGCGGAGTCTGCACATCCTCCCCGTGTGTGCGTGGGTTTCCACCGGGTGCTCCGGTTTCCCCCCACAGTCCAAAGATGTGCAGGTTAGGTGGATTGGCCATGATAAATTGCCCTTAGTGTCCAAAATTGCCCTTAGTGTTGGGTGGGGTTACTGGGTTATGGGGATAGGGTGGCGGTGTTGACCTTGGGTAGGGTGCTCTTTCCAAGAGCCGGTGCAGACTCAATGGGCTGAATGGCCTCCTTCTGCACTGTAAATTCTGTTAAGTTGCAGCCATCTTGGCAGAGTTTGTGGATCTTACAGTCTATAACATCTAGTATCCTTGTGGTGAGCGTGACATCTTGAATCTACTCTTAGGTCTGGATAAAACAGTGCATTGTAGCTGGGTGGGATGGGCGGCACGGTAGCACAGTGTATAGCACTGTTGCTTCACAGCTCCAGGGTCCCAGGTTCGAATCCCAGCTGGGTCACTGTCTGTGTGGAGTCTGCATGTTCTTCCCGTATCTGTGTGGGTTTTACTCTGGGTGCTCCGGTTTCTCCTGCAAGTCCCAAAACGTGCTGTTTGGTAATATGGACATTCTGAATTCTCCCTCTGTGTACCCAAACAAGCACCGGAATGTAGCGTCTAGGGGGTTTTCACAGTAACCTGCACTGTTTTTTTTAAATTTTGTAAATATTTTTTTAATTCTCCTTTTTCACATTTTCTCCCAAATTTACACCCACCAACAAAAAAACAATAATCAGAAACAAATATGTCAATCCCCGTGTCAATAACAACGATCCCATCCTCCCACCAAACCCCAAACATTAGCCCGCATGTTCACACAAACAAATGACAAAAAGGAATTAGGGATCACCCATACTCACCATTAGCACACACAGCGCCCTCCCCCCAACCCTCCCACCCACCCGCCCCAACTAATGTTCGATGTTATCTAGTTCTTGAAAGTGCATAATGAATAATACCCATGAATAGTAGAACCCCTCCATTCTTCCCCTCACTTCAAACTTAACCTTCTCAAGAGTCAAGAATTCCAACAGGCCCCCCCGCCATGCCAGGGCACAGGGTAGAGAGGTTGCTCTCCAACCTATCAGGATCCGCCTTCGGGTGATCAACGAGGCAAAGGCTACAACATCTGCCTTTGCACGTGTTTCCAACCCTGGCTGGTCCGACACCCCGAATAGCGTCCAGTTTCACGTGCACAACTTCAGAAATTATCCTAAAAATCAACATACGAACGTGAGTAGTGACCCCCCCCCGCAATGTTCACACACATCTTCTACTCCTTCAAAGAATCGGCTCATCCTCGCCCTCGTGAGGTGTGCTCTGCATACCACCTTCAGCTGTACCAGCCCCAAACTTGCGCACGAGGTGGAGGCATTCACTCTCCGGAGCACCTCACACCAGAACCCCTCTATATCCTCCCCCAACTCTTCCTCCCACTTTGCTTTGATCCCTTCCAGTGGTGCCTTCTCCTCTTCCAAGATAGCTCTATAAACCGCCGACACTACCCCCTTCTCCAGTCCCCCTGTCGTCAGCACCTCCTCCAGCAATGTAGAGACCTGCTCCACCCGGAAGCTCTGTATCTCCTTTCTGGCAAAATCCCGAACCTGCATGTATCTAAACATTTCCCCCTGCTCCAGCCCATACTTCGCTTCCAGCTCCTTCAAACTTGCAAACCGACCCCTAAGAAACAAATCTTTTGGTGTCTTAATCCCCTTCTCCTCCCATTTCCTAAAATTTCCATCCCACTTCCCTCGCTCAAATCTGTGGTTCCCCCTAATCGGCAATTCCCTTGACCCTGCCCCCAACCCGAAGTGTTGGCGAAACTGCCTCCAAATTCTCAATGAAGCTATTATTACCGGACTCCCTGAGTGTTTCATCGGGAGCGGCACTGTTGCTAGTGCTTTCAATCCCATCCCCCTGCACAAACTGTCCTCCATTCGTCCATTCTGACCTACTGGGAATAAACCCCTCTTACCCAGTTCCGCACCTTCTCCACATTCGTTGCCCAGTAGTAATACATCAAGTTCGGAAGACCCAAACCCCCTGCCTGCCTTCCCCTCTGTAGCAGCACCTTTCTAACTCTGGTCACCTTCCCTCCCCATATGAACAAAGTAATCCTTCCCTCAATCTCTCTGAAAAAAGCTTTTGGCAGGAAAATCGGCAGGCATTGAAAAATAAACAGAAATACCACAAGGGAAAACAACCACCCAGCGTCTACCCTAAGAAGCTCCCTGATTGGGCCGCCTCCATTCCTCTAAACTCCAATAAGTACAGCCCAGCCTACTTAAACTCTCCTCATAAGAAGATTCCTCCATACTCGGGATCAACCTCGTGATCCTTCTCTGGACTGCCTTCAAAACCAATCTGTCTTCCTTAGATAAGGGCACCAAAACTATTCAAAGTATACCAGGTGTAGACTAACTAATGCCTTGTATAGTTTTCGCTAGACTTCCCCATGTTTATATTCTAGTCCCTTTGAAATAAATGTCAACATTCAATTTGTCTCCACATTACCTGCAGAACTTGCTTTGTGTGGTTTCTGCGCGAGGACCCCCAATTCCCCCGTTACTTCAGCTTTCTCCAGTCTTTCTCCATCTAAGTAATATTCCGTTATGTTCCTCCTCCTAGTAAAGTGTCTAACCTCACATTTTCCAACATTATGTTCCATCTGCCAAGTTTTTACTCAGTTACTTACGCTGTCTCTGTCCCTCCATAGATTTTCTGTCATCCTCACCACTTGCCTTTCTATTTTTGTATCTGCAGCCATGGCAATAGTACATTCACTTATTAAACAGAGGTTTGAAATTCATGTATACAACATCTACTGGTCCCCCTCTCTCCAGCCTTCTCGTTATCCTCTCAAAGAATTGCAATAAATTTGTCAGGCATGATTTACCCTTCATGAAGCCGGGCAGACCCAGCTTGATTACACTCTGTATGCTTAAATGCTCAGCTATTGTTGTCCCTGGCCTATAGTTACCTGTTTTTGACTCCCTCCCTTTGAATAAGGGTGTTACATTGGCAGTTTTCCAATCCTCTTGGGGTAAGGTGGGAGGAGTCTGGTGTGGAGCTTATACACCAGCACAGAACAGGCGGGCCGAATGGCCTGTTTCCCTGCTGTACACTTTCTGAAACTTTCGAATCCAATATCCGTAAATTCTCAGGGGAAAGGATTGTGTCCACCTCTGCTCGGAGCTGGGGAACCGGACAGATCCCAAAGTGGGAAATGGAAACCTTTAAAATCCAACACAAAACACATTTCTCTCACATCTAACCCGCGGTTCAACTGTCTCCGGAATTCCCCATTTTATTGACATTTATTGTACATTTTCTGCAGATCCCAATCCGCGGGAACCGTCCGTCTCTGTCCTCCTGCCCTCGGCTGAAGACGTCTCCGCTCAGAGATTCGTCTCCCTCAGCTGCTTAGTGAGAGGTTTCTCCCCCCGAGAGATCTTCGTCAAGTGGACCGTCAATGACAAGCCGGTGAATCCCGGGAACTACAAGAACACCGAGGTGATGGCGGAGAACGGCAATAGCTCCTTCTTCATGTACAGCCTGTTATCCATTGCAGCGGAGGAGTGGGCCAGCGGCGCTTCTTACTCCTGTGTGGTGGGACATGAAGCCACCCCCTTGAAGATCATCAACAGAACGGTTGATAAATCCAGCGGTAAACCCAGTCTTGTGAACATTTCCCTCGCTCTGATGGACACCGTTAATTCATGTCAATGAGAATCTATCTATTGCATTTCGAACTAAAATAAAAATAATAAAGGTTCTTTCCTCCAATTGTGATTTAAATATACAGCCGCTTAATTAATGGAGCTTCCACTTTGCTGATTTTAGATCTGTTCAATGAGACCCGGATTTCTACAGGTCTGGTCCCCAAGTCTGATACAACCACTGCTCCCAGCTCAGATACACCCTGGGTCAGAGACAGAGTAAAACTCATCCATTACAGGATTCAGCAAAATATCTTCATTGACTTTCCTCCAGCTGAGGAGAAATCGGATAATTCCCCATTTCAGACAAAGAAACCCATCACATTTAGATCTCGGTGTTCCTGCTTCTACCATTGTCCATCTCTTTAAAATTAATGTCAGCTTTAAGTTGCTGCATCACACCCACCGGGAACTGAATTGAGGGTCACACAGAAACATGGACCAATCATCCCCCGTCAAAGAGAGGGGAAAGTGAAATTGTTAATCCACTGTTCCCCACTTCACCAACAGAGAGAGGGAGGGGCTTTAGTTATTTCACTCCCCCCCCCCCCCCACATCCCCAACAAAGAGAGGGGGGGCTTCAGTTAATCCTCTGTACCTCCACTTCCCCAATAGAGGGAGGGAAAGGGGCTTTAGTTATTTCACTATACCCCCCTTCCCCGACAGAGAGAGTGGGAGGGGCTTTAGTTAATCCACTGTACCCCCACTTCACCAATAGAGAGAGGGGGAGGGGAATAAGTCAATCCACTGTCTCCCCACTTCCCCAATGGGGAGGTGCATTAGTTAATCCACCGTAACCCAATTCCACAACAAAGAGTGGAAGAGGGGCATTACTTAATGCACCATACCCCCACTTCCCCAGCAAAGAGAAGGGTACGGGCATTAGTTAACACACTGTCCCTCCACTTCCCCAACAACGAGACGGTGGGGGCCTGAGTAATCCACTGGACATCCGCTTCCAACACTGAGAGGGGGAGGGGCATTAGTTAATCCACTGTCCCCACACTTCCCCAACAAAGGGAAGTGTTCGTACAGGTTCGATTCCGGCTTGGGTCACTGTCTGTGCAGAGTCTGCACATCCTCCCCGTGTGTGCGTGGGTTTCCTCCGGGTGCTCCGGTTTCCTCCCACAGTCCAAAGATGTGCGGGTTAGGTGGATTGGCCATGTTAATTGCCCTTGGTGTCCAAAATTGCCCTTAGTGTTGTGTGGGTTACTGGGTTATGGGGATAGGGTGGAGGTGTTGATCTTGGGTGGGGTGCTCTTTCCAAGAGCCGGTGCAGACTCGATGTGCCGAATGGCCTCCTTCTGCACTGTTAATTCTATGATAAATTCTATGACACATGCTTCCAACAATGAGGGGAGCGGCATTATTTAATCCATTGTACCCACACTTCCCCAACAAAGAGAGCAAAGGGGCAATACTGACCCATTTTACCTCCACTTTCCCGACCAAAAGAGGAGGGTGATGAGTGAACTCTCTGTTTCTCCACCTCCAGCAGAGAGAACCCAAAGGCAATTTGCTGAGCTGACCAGAGAGAGGGAGATTATTAACTCAATATCTTCCCAGTCCCCAAGCAGGGAGTTTGGAAGTAAACGCTTCTCTAGACTAAGAACTCAGTTACTGACATTACAAGACGTCATGTAGCTTACTGGCTGAAGAGTTTAAAGGACCATCATGATAAAGATGTATTTTTTTTAGCACCCTTGTTCCTCTTATCCGTCTGCTAAGACCGATTCCCCAAAATCCAAATCCAGACTGGCGATTGAATTCTTCCTGGGTTTTCACTGTTCTCTCCTGAGGCACCTCCTTGTATTTTTACATTCGGTCCCCTGATGTCAGCTTGCAACTCACAGAAAACACATTTATAGCAGGAAGTTCAACATATTCTACATCGGTACCAATAATACCCACAACTGGCACAGCTACAGGCAGCTGATACAAATACACAGACAGATAAAGACACAAAAACTACACACACATGCACACAGACCCACAAACATACACACGCTCACACGTAGACACAGACACACACATGGACACACACATAGAAACACATGCATAAACATACACCTAGGCACAACGAACCACACATATTTTGACACAAAAACACACGCAAACGTGCGCAAAAATTCACAAACATGCACATAAACACAAAAAGACATATGTTTATACACACACAGACACACGTGCACATACACACTACACGCACAAATCTACACACACAAGCGGCTACACAAATGTACACAAACAGACATATACAATCACATGTCCACACAGATACACAAACATATAAAACCAGACAAACAAGCTGACAGAAGAATATGAAACACAAATGTAACCAATAACATATACATTAGCACAATTTCACGATGACAGAAATATTTCCATTCAAACAGAGACAATAATCCACATTAACACACTAATGGGCTCACGTAGACACATATTAGCAGACTCGTACACACGCTAACACGAACACATATGAATACAGAGGCATACATATAGAGGCATCAATACACATCAATAGATAGTTATAAACAACCACCAGCGCATAAATAGCACTGCTGCCTCACAGCGCCATAACCCCGGGTTCAATTCCAGCCTCGGGCGATTGTCGGTGTGGAGTTTCCACGTTCTCCCAGGTCTGTTCTTGTTTCGTCCGCGTGCTCCGGTTTCCTCCCACAGTCCAAAGATGTGCAGGTTAGGGGGATTGGCCATGCTAAATTACCCCTTAGTGCCCAAAGGTGGGGTTACGAGGTTCTGGAGATAGGGCAGGGGCATGCGTCCAGGTAGAGTGCTCTTTCGGAAGGTCGGTGCAGACACAATAGGACAAATGGCCTCGTTCGGCACAGTAGGGATTATACGATGATGATTCTATGATGAAATACACACATCAACAAACACACACACAAACGCACTTATCCAGACACAAACATTGAGACACTGACATACATGTTGAACGTATAAAGACACATTAACACTTTTATTACTGGGCAGGGAAGTATAAACTTATATTAACACAGGCATTAATATATAAACATAGACTTCAACACAGAAACACACACAATCAAACACTCATATTTACACTGACAGAAGATAAACAAAGTTCACATACAGCCGCTGACACACAAATACACAGGTCAATACTCATTGACACATGAACACACACAATGACACTTATAAAGACATCGGGACACACAAAAGAAGAATAAAGCAAAACACGAATTTCGCATCTACACAGTCACAAAAGATAAAGAACAAACACAAACATCAGGCAATGGCGGCACGGTGGCATAGTGGTTAGCACTGCTGCCTCACGCCACCATGGACCTGGGGTTGATCCCGCTCCTGGGTCTCTGTCCCAGTGGAGTTTCTCCGTGACCCGTGGGTCTCACGCCG